>NC_064644.1:583373097-584001723 GCF_023864345.2 Schistocerca serialis cubense
CTGGAAGAACTCCAGATTGCACTATACTAATGGAAGGGTACTGCATCTGGCCAGATGTATATTGACTACACGACGCTACGACACATATCCTACACAATGGCCGCTGCTAAACATTTACAACAGTATATGGACACAAAAGATCAAAATGGACTCTGTAAAACCACATCGTGGTGTACGCATCCACAAATCGAGAAAAAGATGCGATACGCCCGAGTTACATCGGCCTGTAACCTTGCCACCGTGAGCAACGAAGGTAATGGAAAGGATTATTAAGAAGGGCTTAGAATGGTGGTGTGAAAATAAGAAACTATTGCCGGAAAAATAACTTGGATTTCGAAGAGGAATAGGAACAACTGAATTTGTTACTGAAATACAGCTAAATTTCCATCGGTATAATTATACAATAATTCCGTTCACAGACGCGACTGAAGCATACGACAACGTCATCCTGTCAATCTTACGGAAAAAAAACCGGAAGAAACTCGAGATTCCAAACGCACTCGTGCATCACGTAGTAAGATTTGCAGTCATGTTGCAACCATTTTGCAACACTGAATTACACTGGGACCCAGAGAAACTAACAGAGGACTACTGCAGGGATCATTCCTGTCCCGCTTATTATTCAATTTCTATATTGCAGATATTCATAACCTCTTGTCCAGTGACATCCCAATATTACAAAATGCGAATCACTCTTCGTACTGCCATTCTCTGTACACAGTCATTATCTCTAGTTAGTCCTATTTGATATGGATGCAACACATTTGACCGACATGCCATGATGAACAGCACAAATGATCTGTAATCAATCTCCTTTGTAGACTGGTTGCATTTGGGCAGCATTCTTGCAAAAAACGCAAGTCTGTCACCTGCTTTACACACGATTGAGCCTACGTGATCGTTCCATTTCATATCGCTTCACAGTGCTACACCCGGTTATTTGAGTTGGTCGATTGAAACTGCGATTCAATGATATTATATTCATAGAATACCATTTCATCGGTCTGCGAAGTGCACAGTTTTACATTTAGTAACATTTAAAGCACGTTGCCAATCTTTGCAGCACTTTAAAATTTTAACTTGTTCTGACTAAATATTTGTGCAACTTCGCTCAACTGTAATTCATTGTAGATAATGCACTTCCGCGAAAGGCTGGAGTTACTATTGATGTTGTCCGCAAGGTTTTTTTTCCATATTTCCAGTGAGGAAAAAGCTAGAAGCTATACAACATTAAAAGATCCAAGGGTGTAGCACTGAGCAAACGTCTTACACGTTTATTTTGACTAAAGAAATTGAAATATCTCAAAAACTACACATAACTACACATCGGATCAAAAAAAGTTACATTTCCAATTAGTCTCGTAGGGGCTCATCCAGCGACACCACACTCGACCAGCCACCCCATTCCATGCGTGGATGGCGGGGGGAGGGGGGGGGGGCATAATTTGAAATCTTCAATGGGGAGCCCCGTTTATGTTGCAGATTGCGATTCTGTGGCAAAACCTCCATACGTTTTATCACAAGCATTTTCTTCGTTTCGTCACAGATGCTGTAATCGGAAGAATAAAAATGGATACACAATCATAATTTAAGACACGCTACTCAATGGTCCTCGAATATCCAATGGCACGTGGGAGCGCACTTCCATGTTGCGAGAGTAGAACACGTCGGTATTTTATAACTTATAATGTGAAACACCATTCGCAACACAGCATTCCTCCCATATATCGAACAGAAGACTACTCGACGCTCCACCGTAATTGTGTAGCTAACTGTGGTGTCACCGCCAGACACCACACTTGCTAGGTGGTAGCTTTAAATCGGACGCGGTTCACTAGTACATGTCGGACCCGCGTGTCGCCACTGTGTCATCGCAGACCGAGCGCCACCACAAGGCAGGTCTCGAGATACGGACTAGCACTCGCCCCAGTTGTACGACGACTTTGCTAGCGACTACACTGACGAAGCTTTTCTCTCATTTGCCGAGAGACAGTTAGAATAGCCTTCAGCTAAGTCAATGGCTACGACCTAGCAAGGCGCCATTAACCATTTTAAGATAGAGTCTCACTTGTATCATCAAGGAATGCTGTATTCAAATGAAGGATTAAAAGTTAAGTATTATAGCAGCTACGTACTTTTCTTGCTACCATTCATTACGTATCCTGTTTCAGACCTCTCTCTAGCCTACGTGAGATTACGCGTGCCTTTCGGCTACTTCAGTGTGGCGTAGCTGTCTTGTTACGCCACAACACTAACTGCGATGTATCATAACAGGCAGTACATTCCGACAAGACCTCACGTATCGTGTAGACGCAGAACAGATTGGGCTCTAAACATTACAATATCTGCGCAGTGTTTATTGCCTGCGTCCCTACCTAACAGACGAGCAAGTAGACGATGACTGTGGCAAAGACGGAGGAAACAGTTGAAATGATCCTGACATACGGAGAATGTAGGAGAAATATTGAGGCTACTGTTGGCCTGTATGCCGAGCGTTTTCCAGAGAAAGCTGGTTCCCGTTCATTCTTTTACAGGATGAGAGCACCTTTACGTCCGATAGCAGCGTACAGGTCGGCGAAAGAAAACGATGAGAACGTGTTACAGGAGAAATTAATGAAATATGTGTGAATACAGTGCATCACAACCCATGGATAAGCGCCCGGCATTTACACCGCGATTCCGGTATGACCGTAGGTAGATCACAATACTGCACAGTCGTAAGTACCATCCACACCACGTGTTACTGCATCAAGAATTTCACGGCACCGATTTCCATAGACGGGTAGTGTTTTGTGTGAACGGGCACGTCAACAAATGCAGACGACCCCAACGCTCTTTGCCAGCGTGCTGTTGTCCGATGAGTCTATATTCACAAACCACGGCAGCGTTACTGGCATACTGCGTTACTGGAAGGCAGACAATCCACGCTGGTTATGACAAGCTGACCAACGTCCTTACTCGGTTACCGTATGGTATGGCATCATGGGGACATACTCATTTGCCCATATTTTCTAGACGGCACGTAGAATGGATGCAGATATGGAACGTTGTTGGTACAGGAACTACCGTTACTACATCAGTATGTTGCCCTGGAAGTTCGACAACATATGTCGTTTCAGAATAACGGTTGCCCAGCGCATTACGCAACTGAAGCACGAGCGGTATTAGACCGTGCTTACACTGGTCGGTGGATCGGCAGGGGTGGCCCTGTCAGTTGGACCGCTAGGTCACCGGATTTGACGTCAACAGATTTCTTTCCGTGGGGATATTTAAAAGATAAGGTATACCACCATGTGACAGAAGGCCGTGAAGATACGGTCGACCGTATCAGAAACGGCTGTGCTGACAGTACCGCAGATATGTTTCTGTCCTGTGTACGGCCATTTGAAAAGCGGATCATTAAGTGTATAGAAGTTGGCGGTACTAACTCTAAGTGGAAAAGTAGAGTAGCCTTCGCCTCGAGCCACGGCCATAGCGGCGCGTCGAGTAGTCTCCTCTTCGATGTGTCGGAAGAAAACAACTTTCTGAATGGGGTTTCCAGTTAAAAGTAATGACATACTGGTCTCTGCTACCCTCGCAGCGTGGAGGTGGGGTCCCACGTACCGTTGGATATTCAAGGGCCATTGTGCAGCATGTCGTAAATTACGATTGTGTATCCATTTCTATTTCTGCGATTACAGAACCATCTGTGGCGAAACCAAGAAAATCTTTCAGACAAAACTAAGAAGGTTTTGTTGTAGAATCGTATCCTGCAATAAAAAACGGGTGCTCCCATTGAAAATTTCAATGTTGCCCAGTGTCACGTAAGTAGAGGATGTGAGGCCGAATCGAGTGTGGTATCATTGATTGGATGTCCCCCTCCGAGACAAACAAATTGTAATAATAACTGTTCTGATCTGATGTGCTGTTTTCGATATATTTCAATGTCTTCATTTAAAATGAACACCCTGTATGTATTGCATATGTTATGTTGTGGATAAACAATAATAATGGAAGAGGTTATTAATCTAGAATGATGATAGGACTTTTTTAAGATTTTAAAACTTTAATTTTTCCAGAAAAATATGCAGACTAATTTCATTATTATCGAAAGTTCTAGTGATCACAAACTGATCCTCAAAATGTACATTGTTGAGTAATAAAGATTTATTGGAATTCTCATTCTTGAATAGTTAAGATCTTAATTACACTGCTGGCCATTAAAATTGCTACACCAAGAAGAAATGCAGATGATAAACGTGTATTCATTGGACAAATATGTTATACTAGAACTGACATGTGATTACATTTTCACGAAATTTGGGTGCATAGATCCTGAGAAATCAGTACCCAGAACAACCACCTCTGGTCGTAATAACGGCCTTGATACGCCTGGGCATTGAGTCAAACAGAGCTTGGACGGCGTGTACAGGTACAGCTTCCCATGCAGCTTCATCACGATACCGTAGTTCGTCAAGAGTAGTGACTGGCGTATTGTGACGAGCCAGTAGCTCGGCCATCATTGACCAGACGTTTTCAGTTGGTGAGAGATCTGGAGAATGTGCTGGCCAGGGCAGCAGTCGAACATTTTCTGTATCCAGAAAGGCCCGTGCAGGACCTGCAACACGCGGTCGTGGATTATCCTGCTGAAATGTAGGGTTTCGCAGGGATCGAATCAAGGGTAGAGCCACGGGTCGTACCACATCTGAAATGTAAAGTCTACTGTTCAAAGTGCCGTCAATGCGAAAAAGAGGTGACCGAGATGTGTAACCAATGGCACCCCATACAATCACGCCAGGTGATACGCCAGTATGGCGATGACAAATACACGCTTCCAATGTGCGTTCACCGCGTTGTCGCCAAACACGGATGCGACCATCACGATGACAGAATCTGGACTCATCCGAAAAAATTACATTTCGCCATTCGTGCACCCAGGTTCGTCGTTGAGTACACCATCGCAGGCGCTGCTGTCTGTGATGCAGCGTCAAGGACGACCGCAGCCATTGTCTCCGAGCTGATAGTCCATGCTGCTGCAAACGTCGTCGAACTGTTCGTGCAGATGGTTGTTGTCTTGCAAAGGTCCCCATCTGTTGACTTTTGGATCGAGACGTGGCTGCACGATCAGTTACAGCCATGCGGCTAAGATGCCTGTCATCTCTACTGCTAGTGATACGAGGCCGTTGGGATCCAGAAAAGCGTTCCGTATTACCCTCCTGAACCCACCAATTCCATATTCTGCTAAGAGTCATTGGATCTCGACCAACGCGAGCAGCAATGTCGCGATACGGTAAACCGCAATCGCGATAGGCTACAATCCGACCTTTATCAAAGTCGGAAACGTGATGGTACGCATTCCTCCTCCTTACACGAGGCATCACAACAACGTTTAACCAGGCAACGCCGGACAGCTGCTGTTTGTGTATGAGAAATTGGTTGGAAACTTTCCTCATGTCAGCACGTTGTAGGTGTCGCCACAAGCGCCAACCTTGTGTGAATGCTCTGAAATGCTAATCATTTGCATATCACAGCATCTTCCTCCTGTCGGTTAAATTTCGTGTCTGTAACACGTCATCTTCGTGGTGTAGCAATTTTAATGGCCAGTAGTGTGCTAAACTAAAGTGAATGATGACATTAACTTTTAGTAAAGCGTGCTATATCAATGAACCGTGACGAAATGTCACGATTGGTTCTCTGCGTTTCCTTCTTGTCTGTAGCGCGTTCCTTTCGAAATTCATGCTTCGGGCTCCACTGTTTCCTTACCCCAGCCAGAGGGCGCTGTGGCGTCGCTGCGGCTGGTTGCCTGCCGTGTTTATAGGAGAGCGTCGGTCGGGAGAAGGGACTCTGATTGCGGACGTCTGGGAGAGTACAGCAGGCCACGCCGGTTTGTTGATGTTTGGCGTGACTCGTGTCAGGTGTGACGTATCGTTAAAGCCGTGATAGCAGCCAATGTTACTGTCTTGGTCGGAGGTGGATCCAAGGGGATGAGGCCTGCTTGTCCATTGAAACACCTATCCTACGGACGTTTTGACCATTATATGAGTCATTTGCAAGCAACTGGGGATTCCTGCGTCTGCAGTAATTCCTCTAAGATTATTTGTTTCGTCGGTGTGTAAATGACTGAACAAGGAGCAGTTTATTTAATGCTCACTTTATGGTCGTTTTCTGCGTGTGCTGCTTGCGAGTGTAAACTTGACTCTAATCTTTGTCTGTTAATGTTAAGCGCATCGTCAAATACTGAATCCAAGTAGTGACTTTCAATTAATTAGGTGGATTCTTTCTTTCCTCGTCACGACCCGTGTTAAATGGCAAAGTAGAATTGTAGGCCTTTAATTGCAACCTCATTTGCGTGGCATCAATAAGAGAGCCTAACCTGTTAACTAATTAAGGCTTGTGGTAAACAAAGATATTCAAGTGTTTTAAAATATTATCTGAAATGTGTCAATGATTTATGTTGCGCTAGTTGATTCTGGGGTGTGAACGGAAGTGTTGGCACGTCTGCCGTGTAAGGGAATCCTGTTAGCTTTGATTGTTTTGGAAACTTTAATTGAGAGAGAAACTAGTGTGCTTTAGTCTTGCCTTGAGTTAAGGCTATATTCGGGCTCTGGCATTTGTACTGCAAGCTGTAATATCATCCTGTTGTTTCGTGGTTGTTTTATTCTCAAACTAGGTGTTTGCGCTAAACACGCTTTGGACTGGGCGTTTCGCCCCTCAGCATTATACTTGTGTTTCAGCTGAGTGTTCAGTCTATTGACTATCCATCGTACACCACATCGGTAATGGTAAACCTGCCATTAGTTGATTTCAGTGCTATAGTTTGTTGTAAATTAGTACTTCTGACCAGGGTTCTTGCTCGACGCTTGTCTTTAAATACGCCGCTAAACTGATTAGCGTATGTTGTGGCTAGTTTAAATTAATCACTGCTCAATAGCCCAACACAGTTTGTCGGCCGTCAGAAGCCGTGTATGTGACATTTATTCATTTATTCTAGTCAATCTATAAGCATGCTACTCTAGGTAGCCATTAATTTGCCATTTTTAGGGTGTTTAGATGGCGTGCGGCTGCTTTGAGTATAAATATGTCAATTTCCAATTTAGTTTTTTTTATGTATTTATGTATATATATCGGTGGAATCTAAATGTTTTTTTATTACTATTGAGCTGTACTTAATGTCATATTGCAAAGAAAGGAACTTATTTGAGGTTAACTGTCGCCGTAAGGTGTTGTGGACGGAGCACTTTCGTCTCACTCGCCATAATGTGTTCTAGTCAATGCATAAACTTGCAAATTATTTTCTCTTTAAATGGAGTGTGCCTGCCTTCATGTTATAAGTGACTGTTTCATAACCAGTTCTTTAACGCGCACATGCCCATATTTATATTTATGGGAGAACTTAAATTGTGTTCGCCTGTTGAACATTAACTAATGTGCAGAAAACTGAATCAGGTGTTTATTATTGTTCTAGTGCTATTATCTGTCGAGTGTAACACGCGACTTTTCTTGGTCTGTTATCAAGTGTTATAATAAATGCAAACTGCCGTGAAGTGATGCTCTATTTTAGTTGTTCCTGTGATTTCCTATCTCCGCATATAATATATAATTGTTTGATATAAGACTGATTAAGCCTTTGCTGAAATGTTGAAGGGATGTGCACGTATCTCAATCAACTTAAAATATCATTCAGTACATTGCCTGAAAGGATTAGAGAAGAAAAAAATAATTTTATTTAAGAAAGAATTAAAGGAAAGGAATTTGTAGCTTTGTAGCTCCAGTGGGAATGAAAATTTGTGATGGTATCCTCCTAAGAGAGCCATGAGATGGTGGTGGTGGTGGTGATGGGGGGGGGGGGGGTGGCAAGGATGTCACACCTAGGCAACATATTGTTCACCTTGATTGCTCATGATATCTCATCAGTGTTTTGACGCCGTAAAGACCATTTCTACAATAAATTTAGAGAAGTCGGAAGAATTTTCAGTATCTCGTCCAAAATTTATTGGTGCAGACTTTCACAAATAGTTGCCCTCTTCCTTTTTCACAGTAGCTCAATCTTATATCAGCAAACGATGAAGATTCTGAGTGCAAGTTTGGATGAGGACCGCAACTAACCTGAAACCATTGTCGACATATCGAGGAAGATCTTCACTTCTTTACACTCTCAAAATATTTGTGCAGACTCATTCTGACGAACTCCACCCTTATGATGTAACCCAGCACCATATGATTATTGATAAGACAGAAATGACTAAATTCTAGTGTGCAATTCGTCCAGAACATTTGCCTCTTTGGATCATGTCAGTGCTTTATACTCCCAGTTGGTATGGTTGGGACCAGGCAAGCTACTAGATTGTCATATGCTATGTCTAGTTCATCGTCTTCTCACTGTAAACACACTCAGTACCTAACATCAAAGGTTAAGTACTCATAATGTCCTTCTAATCGCAACACAAGGCCTCACTACACCCTACGGAAAATTCAACCTCTATTACCTAAAAACAGATAAACCACTTTCTTTTGTCGTAACCACAATTATTCTCTCAAAAATTGTTCTTCGTGTCGTACGGGTAAGCAACTCTTGGACAGGCAAATAGTCTTCTGCGTGAAACGATTCTCCTTGTCGTTTTTATACAGCCATGTTGTACTATTATTTTTCTCCCCTCTCAATTACTTCCGTTGTCCCTCATGTTTACTACTCTCTCACGTCTCCTACGGCACACAATCTAAATCTGCCTTCCAGCAAACTATATTCATTATTCTACTTTTCACAAGTAAACAGTTACTGGCTTTTCTTTCTGTTATAGCTCTTCCACTTTTACTGTTTATATCACTATCACCTCTAAGTGATACATTCCTGTACTAAATATAACACCTCTCGTAACAAGTTGTTGTTGTTGTTGTTGTGGTCTTCAGTCCTGAGACTGGTTTGATGCAGCTCTCCATGCTACTCTATCCTGTGCAAGCTTTTTAGCTTTTTCATCTCCCAGTACCTACTGCAACCTACATCCTTCTGAATTTGCTTAGTGTATTCATCTCTTGGTCTCCCTCTACGATTTTTACCCTCCACGCTGCCCTCCAATACTAAATTGGTGATCCCTTGATGCCTCAGAACATGTCCTACCAACCGATCCCTTCTTCTGGTCAAGTTGTGCCACAAACTTCTCTTCTCCCCAATCCTATTCAATACTTCCTCATTAGTTACGTGATCTACCCATCTAATCTTCAGCATTCTTCTGTAGCACCACATTTCAAAAGCTTCTATTCTCTTCTTGTCTAAACTATTTATCGTCCATGTTTCACTTCCATACATGGCTACACTCCATACGAATACTTTCAGAAATGACTTCCTGACACTTAAATCTATACTGGATGTTAACAAATTTCTCTTCTTCAGAAACGCTTTCCTTGCCATTGCCAGCCTACATTTTATATCCTCTCTACTTCGACCATCATCAGTTATTTTGCTCCCCAAATAGCAAAACTCCTTTACTACTTTAAGTGCCTCATTTCCTAATCTAATTCCCTCAGCATCACCCGACTTAATTAGACTACATTCCATTATCCTTGTTTTGCTTTTGTTGATGTTCATCTTATATCCTCCTTTCAAGACACTGTCCATTCCATTCGAGTGCTCTTCCAAGTCCTTTGCTGTCTCTGACAGAATTACAATGTCATCGGCGAACCTCAAAGTTTTTATTTCTTCTCCATGAATTTTAATACCTACTCCGAATTTTTCTTTTGTTTCCTTTACTGCTTGCTCAATATACAGATTGAACAACATCGGGGAGAGGCTACAACCCTGTCTTACTCCCTTCCCAACCACTGCTTCCCTTTCATGTCCCTCGACTCTTATAACTGCCATCTGGTTTCTGTACAAATTGTAAATAGCCTTTCGCTCCCTGTATTTTACCCCTGCCACCTTTAGAATTTGAAAGAGAGTATTCCAGTCAACATTGTCAAAAGCTTTCTCTAAGTCTACAAATGCTAGAAACGTAGGTTTGCCTTTCCTTAATCTTTCTTCTAAGATAAGTCGTAAGGTCAGTATTGCCTCACGTGTTCCAGTGTTTCTACGGAATCCAAACTGATCTTCCCCGAGGTTGGCTTCTACTAGTTTTTCCATTCGTCTGTAAAGAATTCGTGTTAGTATTTTGCAGCTGTGACTTATTAAGCTGATAGTTCGGTAATTTTTACATCTGTCAACACCTGCTTTCTTTGGGATTGGAATTATTATATTCTTCTTGAAGTCTGAGGGTATTTCGCCTGTTTCATACATCTTGCTCACCAGATGGTAGAGTTTTGTCAGGACTGGCTCTCCCACGGCCGTCAGTAGTTCCAATGGAATATTGTCTACTCCGGGGGCCTTGTTTCGACTCAGGTCTTTCAGTGCTCTGTCAAACTCTTCACGCAGTATCATATCTCCCATTTCATCTTCATCTACATCCTCTTCCATTTCCATAATATTGTCCTCAAGTACATCGCCCTTGTATAGACCCTCTATATACTCCTTCCACCTTTCTGCTTTCCCTTCTTTGCTTAGAACTGGGTTTCCATCTGAGCTCTTGATATTCATACAAGTCGTTCTCTTATCTCCAAAGGTCTCTTTAATTTTCCTGTAGGCGGTATCTATCTTACCCCTAGTAAGATAGGCCTCTACATCCTTACATTTGTCCTCTAGCCATCCCTGCTTAGCCATTTTGCACTTCCTGTCGATCTCATTTTTGAGACGTTTGTATTCCTTTTTGCCTGTTTCACTTACTGCATTTTTATATTTTCTCCTTTCATCAACTAAATTCAATATTTCTTCTGTTACCCAAGGATTTCTACTAGCCCTCGTCTTTTTACCTACTTGATCCTCTGCTGCCTTCACTACTTCATCCCTCAAAGCTACCCATTCTTCTTCTACTGTATTTATTTCCCCCATTCCTGTCAACTGCTCCCTTATGCTCTCCCTGAATCTCTGTACAACCTCTGGTTCTTTTAGTCTATCCAGGTCCCATCTCCTTAAATTCCCACCTTTTTGCAGTTTCTTCAGTTTTAATCTACAGGTCATAACCAATAGATTGTGGTCGGAGTCCACATCTGCCCCTGGAAATGTCTTACAATTTAAAACCTGGTTCCTAAATCTCTGTCTTACCATTATATAATCTATCTGATACCTTTTAGTATCTCCAGGGTTCTTCCATGTATACAACCTTCTTTCATGATTCTTAAACCAAGTGTTAGTTATGATTATGTTGTGCTCTGTGCAAAATTCGACCAGGCGGCTTCCTCTTTCATTTCTGTCCCCCAATCCATATTCACCTACTATGTTTCCTTCTCTCCCTTTTCCTACACTCGAATTCCAGTCACCCATGACTATTAAATTTTCGTCTCCCTTCACAATCTGAATAATTTCTTTTATTTCATCATACATTTCTTCAATTTCTTCGTCATCTGCAGAGCTAGTTGGCATATAAACTTGTACTACTGTAGTAGGTGTGGGCTTCGTATCTATCTTGGCCACAATAATGCGTTCACTATGCTGTTTGTAGTAGCTTACCCGCATTCCTATTTTCCTATTCATTATTAAACCTACTCCTGCATTACCCCTATTTGATTTTGTGTTTATAACCCTGTAGTCACCTGACCAGAAGTCTTGTTCCTCCTGCCACCGAACTTCACTAATTCCCACTATATCTAACTTCAACCTATCCATTTCCCTTTTTAAATTTTCTAACCTACCTGCCCGATTAAGGGATCTGACATTCCACGCTCCGATCCGTAGAACACCAGTTTTCTTTCTCCTGATAACGACATCCTCTTGAGTAGTCCCCGCCCGGAGATCCGAATGGGGGACTATTTTACCTCCGGAATATTTTACCCAAGAGGATGCCATCATCATTTAATCATACAGTAAAGCTGCATGCCCTCGGGAAAAATTACGGCTGTAGTTTCCCCTTGCTTTCAGCCGTTCGCAGTACCAGCACAGCAAGGCCGTTTTGGTTATTGTTACAAGGCCAGATCAGTCAATCATCCAGACTGTTGCCCTTGCAACTACTGAAAAGGCTGCTGCCCCTCTTCAGGAACCACACGTTTGTCTGGCCTCTCAACAGATACCCCTCCGTTGTGGTTGCACCTACGGTACGGCTATCTGTATCGCTGAGGCACGCAAGCCTCCCCACCAACGGCAAGGTCCGTATATAACGTAAAATACAACGAATACGCCATGATTGTAAGAGAATCCCTCATAGCTCTATTCTTATCAGGATAGATAAATAGATCAATAATTCTCCCGTTCTAAGGAGCACATAAATTGTTCGTAGACAGTATGTGTGAGCTGTTAGTTAAGTGATTGTAGATAGTGAAGTGTTGGCAGAAGAGGCCGAAATGCACGCGTTTAATTTCACGCAGACTGGCGTGAGGTCTGGAACAGTTAAGGGAATGTATAGTAGCAAATAAAGTACGTAGTGGATGTAATACTTAACTTTAATCCACAATTGTAGAACATCTCTCGTTACTGTACATGCTTCACAATATTAATTATCAAATGCTATGGCGCCTTGCTAGGTCGTAGCAAATGACGTAGCTGAAGGCTATGCTAACTATCGTCTCGGCAAATGAGAGCGTAGTTGTCAGTGATCCATCTCTGGCTAAGTCGGCTGTACAACTGGGGCGAGTGCTAGTAAGTCTCTCTAGACCTGTCGTGTGGCGGCGCTCGGTCTGCAATCACTAACAGTTGCGACACGCGGGTCCGGCGTATACTAATGGACCGCGGCCGATTTAAAGGCTACCACCTAGCAAGTGTGGTGTCTGGCGGTGACACCACAGATAGCATTGTTTCTGCTGTTGTGTTCCTGTGTGGATTATTTCTGTATTATCTGATACACAGCAAATTGGCGAAGTTGAAAAGTAACCACACTGGTGATGATATGAGTGAAGTGATGCGAGAGGCATGTGGTGTGTTCACATATACAGAACTCTTCTCCTGATACAGTATGTGTAATTTGACTGGGGCGTCACAGAGCGAGGTGGCGCAGTGGTTAACACACTGGACTCGCATTCGAGCGGACGACGGTTCAAATCCGCGTCCGGCCATCCTGATTTACGTTTTCTGTGATTTCCCTAAATCACTTCAGGCAAATGCCATGGTTGCTTTGAAAGGGCACAGCCAACTTCCTTCCCCATCCTTCCCTAATCCGAAGAGACCGATGACCTCGCTGTTTGCTCCCCTCCCCCACAGCAAGCAACTGGGACGTCATTTGCTCTACGTTCTTGTCTCCCTGTAGTGACACCTTTCTGTCTCCATAAGCAATTACTTTTATACTGTAAGGCGAGTTGTAATCGTGTTCATATTGTCACGAGTCCGTATCAATGTACAAACTGATATTACAATTAGTCAGAAACTGATGACAAATGTAGTTATAAAAGCTAATTAACTGGCTGTCGTGCTCATAATTAGCCTACCACTCTTCTTTGTGCTCATCTAATGTAGCCTTATTGTGAAACACTAAAGAAAATGAGACAATATTTCTTTACCGACGATACCAAGCGAGATGGCGCATTAAGCAGTAGTGTCCAGACTGGTACCTTGTGACTCGGTACTCAGTATAAGCCCTCTTATCTGCTATTCTGAGGTGGGCTACACTTGAAAGCCCATAGAAATGAAGTTCTGACAGCGAGTGGACCCGTGCAATGTACGCTTTCACAGCTGTGTTTGCGTATTTAGTAAGTTTTCTCCTATGAGCATTAGGTCGTAGTCCAAACCATATTTCTCCATCTAACACTCACTAGACATCTTCTGATACTATAACAACTCAAAAAGTTTGTTTCAGATTGTAACTGCTTTCTACGTCGTTAAGCCTCCAGAACGTTAGTCGGAGAAACATTCCTTGGACATCGGCCTAATGCCCATAAAACGTACGAAACAAGCAAGTAGACGGTAGTTAATAGCGCTCTAAAAGACTGTAAAAAAGACGTGTTCAGTGTTCGCATGATGGCCGCAGCCGTCCCGCAAGACTTTACGGCACAGCCTAATGTTATTAACGTAGCTGTATTCCTCTTTTTGCCTTCATTAATCTAACGAATGTCATTATTTAGACTCCCATGGTCTCATAAATAAAAGAACATTAATATTCAGTTAACTGTTGTATAAAATTTTAAACAATTTTGTCCACTTAAGATATTGTTCTTTTTAACTCCATAGCTTTTAAATTCTTTTAAAATTCAAGTTATCCTCTTGCTCGATAAACAGTGTTGCTAATCCTTAGCTAGGCTCTTCTGCTAGTGATACATGGAGTATTTGTAGCAATTTTAATGTTATTATTTCTGTGGATTAAAGCATCTTGCGTCCCTTTCCCAAAGTACATGAAAGGCTGTTTCCATAATTGGTAGTTGCCAACAAATTTCGAGTCTAAACCTGTCAAATACATCACACAGTGAATAACTGGAAGTTAGTTTCCCTCTTTTTTCGCTTATCAATATTCATCATACATAACAACTAATTATATGACTCTGAAACTGTAAATAAAGGAGTCACAAATAAGTTGAAAAAATCAACCGATATAGGTAGGATGAGTCGACTAGTATGCACAGTGGGGTGCTAAATTAATATACTTACCATGTAGTTTAGGAAGTTTTCGAGTCAGGTTACGAAGTCCTCTACACTAAACTATGATCGATGAGTCGTATTTTATCCACAGGATTCTAGAATAGTAAATAAGCTCATTTGTTTGTTTGACAACAGTGTATGCCCATTCAATAATGTATTCGGACTGTTACTTCAATGTTTGCTGAGATACTGAATAGCTGTGACTGCCCAGAACTACCTCTGTGAAGCTAAGTTCAGGGCATTATATCCAGACGATCGGCGAGTTATTCAGTTATTATCGGACTTTACGTAATCCATTATATTTTAGGCAATGTATTCCGTTTTAACTCCTAATTATTTCCTCAATTATCAATGTGGTCTCATTGTAACCGTTTTTAGATATGGGTGTAGGTATTAAGAGCTTCAATGCATTGCAAATAACAGCCAACCAGTTGCAAAATACAGGTTTATTAAACATCGACCATGGTTTCGACGCTTTTAATACCGTCTTCTTCGGAAGATGTAGGACGTACAATCACATTATCTGTAGTCAAAGTGGGAGTCGTGGGAGTCGTTGACTCCAATAGATCTCATCCTTATAATCATCATGTAAATACATTATATAAAAGTAGTAGCTGTCTGCAGTAAGACTTTGTTTTTAGACTTTAATTTTTTTAAAGTATCACGTATCTGAGACAGGATATAACAATGAATGGAATAGCGTTTGAAAGATTTGTACAAATCCTATTGATCGTCAATATGTCACGTTCAGAGGCTCTGATACCACGTTTTATATTTAAATGTCAGTTTCATACAAATCTTTCAATTGGCATACTATATATTGTCATATCTTGCGTCAAATACGTGATATTTAAAAAAAAATTGAGACGAAGTTATATTGCCCACCGCTATATTTTTTATAATGTATTTACATGATTGTGCAAGAGTCAATGGCTCCCACTTTGACTACAGATAATGTGATTTTTAAGTACTACATCTTCTGAAAAAGACGGTTTTAAAACAGTCGAAACCATGGTCAACGTTCAACACACTTGTTTTTGCACCTGTTTGGCTGTTATTCCCAATCCGTTGAAGCTCTTGTATGTACGGATGTTGAAGAGCAGCCATCTTTAAAATCTTAAAGGTATTAACCTCTCTCCACGGAAAAAGGCCAAAACATGAACTCTTTTCCCAGACTGTCAATATAATCAGCGAGATATTGCTCATATGGAAGGAATTTCACTGTCCACAGATAGAAAAATAAGAAACAAAATGTAAAATAATGAAGGTATCGAAACGCAGCGTAAGGGTATACGCGGTGGGAAACGCATTACATCCACTATGACAGAAAAAGAAATAAGGCGAATGGTATTATAAAACCGAAGAAAACGGATGAGAATGATTAACAACAAGCTGGAGAATGGTGGAGTGCCTGCATCTGCCCATACTCTCCAGTGAAATTTCAGCGAAGTTGGGCTGCGATGCCGTCAGCCTGCCAAGAAGCAAAAACTTATCCCGTGATGAAACAGAAACGAGAAGAACAAAAACTATACCGTAAGTAACCGTAATAAGGTAAATAAATTATGATACCATCCTACTCCATCTATTATTATGACAGACTTCCAAATGCGACGTGTTTTCATTCCAGATTCGCTTCGCTGACAAAACAAGTTTCCAAACTCTGCAAGACAAAACAGAATTTGTGAGACGCAGGAGCCATGAAAAATTTGACCAAGATTACACAGTTCAACGATTCAGTCATCTTCTGTCAGTAATCGTATGGTCTGTAATAAGTAGCAAATGAAATGGACGCCCTTATATTCTGAAACAGATGATGCCTCGATGTCGGTACTGGATACTCGCCTTCTACTCCAGATGAAGGAATAGTTCCCAGACAACAATTACATCCTTATGCACTATTCTGCTCCATGACACAGGTAAAATGACTAAAAGTTGAAGTGAGAGTAAAATTCATGTTCTGGACTGGCCCGGGAACTCTGGAGACAAGAACCCTACTCGAAATGTCCGCAAAGGTCTGAAGAGGAAAACTGCAAAAGGGCCGGCCGGAGTGACCGACCGGTTCTAGGCGCTTCAGTCTGGGACCGTGCGACCACTACGTTCGCAGGTTCGAATCCTGCCTCGGGCATGAATGTGTGTGATGTCCTTAGGTTAGTTAGGTTTAAGTTGTTCTAAGTTCTAGGGAACTGATGACCTCAGATGTTAAGTCCCATAGTGCTCAGAGCCAAACTGCAAAGGGAGACATACCCACAAATATGATCAGGCTACTGAAAAAACTTGTCAGACCATGGCACTGGACACCTGAGTTGGAGAATATAACATCGAAGAATGCATTATGCCTAAGCCAAGGAAAATTAAAGATTTGTTCGCTGCTAAAGGAGGACATATGTTACCAAATACTGATTGTTCATCTTCGTGATTTTCAAAAAAATTTCGTATTTTAAATATTTTTTACTTTAAAATTGTTAAGTGAGTTCACTGAAATGTAATATTAGTAATAGATAAAATTTCAGTTCATGATAAAATGGTAGAATGAAGCTGCATAATAAACCCGCAGTGCCCATTCGATGAGCATAACAATTCAGCAGTCTGAACAGTGTCTGAAGCTGACTGTACGAGGTGGTCGATGTGAACGACATCGACTGATATCGCACAGCTTTTTGCAGCAGTCAGTTATAAGCAGCAAACGACACTATATTTAGCGTTTGTAACGTTACGGCAACCTCCGATCAGTAATCAAGGCCATTCAGCTCTGTCGATTCATCTGCTCCTAAAACCTTGATCGCTGAGTGTCAACTATGAAGCGCCTGTTTCCCCTCTTACACGCCTCTACTCTTCAAACGGGACCTCAATGAAAGAAACCAGACGTGACGTCTTCGTCCTGATGCGGGTACGTTCCACAGTGGTAGAGGATCCCGCCTGTTTCGGAGCACACAGTCTGTGGCAGAATGGTTGCTGTTGTGCTGGCTGAAGAGCCAACACCATGTTACAACTGGAGCCGAAATGCACACGTTTTAGCTCACGCAGGCTGGCGTGAGGAGGGGAGAACTATGCTGACGTGAGGTCTGGAACATGACATGGAATGAGAATTCAGAAAGCGGACGTAATTAGTTTCATACTTAACTTTAATCCATTAATGATGAAAGTCGTTTTTGACGGTACATGATTCACAATATTGTCCAGAATTCATTCTAATTACTGATTATGGCGCCTTGCTAGGTCGTAGCAAATGACGTAGCTGAAGGCTATGCTAAACTGTCGTCTCTTCAAATGAGAGCGTATGTAGACAGTGAACCATCGCTAGCAAAGTCGGCTGCACAACTGGGACGAGTGCTGGGGAGTCTCTCTAGACTAGACCTGCCGTTTGGCGGCGCTCGGTCTGCAATCACTGATAGTGGCGACACGCGGGTCAGACGTATACTAACGGACCGCGGCCGATTTAAAGGCTACCACCTAGCAAGTATGTTGTCTGGCGGTGACACCACAGTTGCTAAATGTGATACAGCTGGTATCAACAAAATTTAGCTTAACGGTTGCATTTGCTCCTTCAGGCTGAAGTACAAGGAGCACAGGGACGATGTTCGGCCTAATAATTTTGAAAAAACTGCCCTAGGCGATGCTACTGGCCAGCGTTCGTTAGAAACTGAAAAAGAACTCAATTTTGCACTGAGCAGACTGAATCTTCCGGAACAAGATAACGAAACACAGCAGAGGAAATCAAAATCCATTAAAAGAACAAATCACAGCATACTCAAACAACTTATTTAAACAAACAGTAGATCTTCTCTTTGCACACTGACCAGCAGGATCTTGGGAGCAATGAGGCATTTGTAGTTCGTTGGACAGTGTTGGCACCACATACGCACACACATCAGCACACGACGAGGGGACTGAAGAGCTCTGACGCCATGTTCAATCACATCCCAGTTGTGTTCGATCGGGGGCCAGCATATCGATTGGAACTCGCCACTGTGTTCCTCGAACCACTCGACACACTCCTGGCCTTGTGACATTGTGCATTATCTTGTTGAAAAATGTCACTGCCGTTGGGAAGGGGTGCATGCTGTCTGCAACCAGTGTACGATACATCTCAGGCGTTACGTGAACCCATGGATTCCCGCGTGAATCTTCCCCAGAGCATAATGGACTTGCCGCCAGCTTGTCTCCATCTCGCAGCACGGCTGTCAAGGAGCTGTTCCCCTAGAAGCTGACGGATTTGCATCCGCCCATCGGCATGATGAAGAAGGTACCGGCATTCATCAGTCCATGCTACATTTTGCCACTGCGCCAACGTCCATTGCTGATGGTCACGTGCCCATTTCAGTCGTAGATGCCGATTTCGTAGCTTTAAAAATGGCACATACATGGATCGCTGGCTGCGCAGCCCCATCGTTAGGAGACACTCTGCCCTGATGTTAGCTCCGCCACTGGTGCAATAAACACGACTTCCCTGACCCAGCACTGTCGATAAATAAAAATTTAAACAGGAAATCGTACGACTCTGACATCGTTCAATATATGTTCATTACGGCTTTGCCGCAAAATTTACTCCGACGCATTTATTTCTCCAAAACTGCTTTTAATTTCTCCTCCGACAACACTCCACATACGTCAGACACTACACGTCCCTTTTCAGTAACCTGAGGCCAGGTGTCACCATAACCCTTCCTCCCTCTTCAAAAGGACTGCTGTCCCTAGCAGGCTATATTCGAAAATACATACAACATATCAAAATACAATGCCTAATTACTCTACGCAAACCCATTGATACATGACACGAAAACGAGAAAACTATAAATACTCTTGTACTTTCTGGACTGCAGAGCATACGGTACATCATCCTGTACTCTATCTTCCTGGTTTTCTCTGTGCTTAGCACCTCTCTTCACTCTCTCTTTCTTCCTGTTTCCTTCCTGTGACACGCCTGGAATCACATCCGGGCAACCCTTAAATGGCCGTAACCGCCCAATGCGTACTATCGTCTTTCTAGTTGGCAGCTGAAGCTTAACATTAACGGGATATGTGGTTTCATCAACTTGGTATGGTCCATGATACCTCGTGAGGAACTTCTTCATATTCCCTCTTTGCATGTAGGTGCTGGACAGCATTACCCATTGCCCCACTATATACTGCGATAAACTTCCTTTCCACTTTATTGCGTCTTCCTGCCTTTCCAAAGCCTTTGTATTCGCCTTTTGTACCAGTTTCCAAACATCCCGAATTGTTCTTGCGAATTGATGTACAGATTCACCAGTCCTTCTTTTCTGTAGCTTCACCAAATCAAACGGTGACAGCATTTTTCACCCGTACACTACCTCATATGCAGATAAACCGGTATTTGTATGAACTTCTGCATTTGTACGTGCATACAACATGCTTCAAATACTCGTCCCACTAATGGTGATGAGAATCCACATAAAAACTCAGCATTTTCCTGATTGTTATGTATACCCGTTCTGTCCTTCCGTTGGCCTGTTGATGCAACGTGCTCGTCCTCAACTTCTTTACATTCAACAATTTACACATTCCTTCATTAAATTCTATATGAAGTTGGTCCCTTGGTCAGTAATTATTGTCTCTGGTACTCCAAACTTCAAAATCCAGTTGTTTACTAACGCTTGCGCAACCATTGCTGCCTGTCATATTGGCTTATCCACCATCTCCACATACCAAGAAAAATTATCTATTACTGTCAGAACGAATCTGGTCCCCGATGGTGCTTGCCTGGAAGCTCATAAGACATCGACCCCAACAAACAGAATGAACATGTTACTTCCGCTAATCGTTGTAGCTGTATCTGTTTCCGACACAAATCTGCTCTCTGCGCACATGGTAAACAATTCTTGACATACTGATCCACATCTACTTTCCTACCTCTCCACCAATACCTCTCCGCCATTCTCCTATTCGTCGTTCTGCACCCTCCATGACCAGATAACGCGTGATCATGATCTTCCTTTAAAACCTCATCCCTCAACTTCGCTGGCAATACTACCCTTGGCCCTAACTTCGTTTCCCTGCACAGAAGGCCGTCATACATATTAAATTGTGGCTGTGTCCGATACAATTTACAATCGTTGTCCGCTTCCTGTAATTCTTGCCATACTGGTAGGTCATAACGTATGACTTCATCAGAAAATATTTTGTCTATTGTGAAATGTTAGGTAGGAACGTTGTAGTACGGCTCTCTGCAAAGCAAGATCTGTGAAACACTTGTGCGATGAGAAATTTAATTCAGTGATTGTGTTGTGCGAACTCGATAAAAAAAATTCAACGTGTTCCATATTTTATCTAAGCTACATATTTTTGCATCGCATTTTACTGAAACAGTTACTCTAACTTTAATCCTAAATCAAACGCTAACAATTATCACGTTTGAAAACTGAGATACTCTTTGACGCACCAAGTTTAAAATTTTGCATCCCACAAAAATTTCACAGACACACATACTCGTATTTATCTTTGAAGCTGACGATGGCGCAACAGCCGAAAATCGGCTTGGAAAAAAATAAAATAAAATAAAACGACTGTAGAATACAAGCTGCGACATGAACGTCAATTCACCATAAAAATGTCAAATCTATCATCTTTCCCTTTATATAATTTTATATGTTTAACTGTATTCGTCTTTTATTTTATTACAATTGATTCTATAATAGTTATCAAAATTTAAAAGTCTGCAACATGTATTTTTACCTACTGTATTTTCATCATATTACAGTTCTTACGAAAATCAAGAATACATCTAAGCCCCAGTGGCGACATCTATAAAGCATGAGGGCAAACATATTTCTGGTAGTTACTGCACTTCAGTTTGTTTTGTACAGTAACGCTCGTTGCAAAACGACTGTGTGGGCGAATGGTCTATTTTACACCATATTTCAGTTTTACGTGACGATGATTTACTGAGCATATGTATGTTTTAACGATGACATTACAGCTTTATCACATTATGACACTGTGTAGAACAGGTACGCTTTCTTATTTTATCTGTACATTCCCAGTTTGTATGAGAGTATATCGTGATATGGAACACTGCATTGTTCTGAAAGGTAGACTGTCCACTAGTTGTATATTTTGTATATTGTAGATCTGAAGATGGTCATTACTGACTGAAACCGGTCATCGTCGAAGGACTTCATATTGAGATCAAGGACTGGAATAAAAAGCATTTAAACTGTAGAACATTACACCAGTGTCGTGTATTCTCTCATTCATAATACATAATATTACTTCTTAGTTCTACTTTGTATTACTGCTGTTAGCAGAAGAATTCTAGTGAATTTGTATACGACTTTTTTTAAGATTAGTCTCCTCGTTTAAAATAATATCAGAATGTTTCATTACACATAATAAAATTAGTGTTTCCTGCAAAATTATTATTGTATTTAGGTTCCCCAAAATAAAGGTAAGATGTATTAAGGATTCCTTGGAAACAAGGAGGCCAGAAGGCTTGTTCCGCTGTATATATATATATATACCGGCACACAGTTTTAATCTGCCAGGAAGTTACATGTACTTCGTTGTTCCTAATATCCTTGTTCTGCAGCAGGTGTTAGTATTTTCTCCACTTCTCCATACGAAAAATAACTTTATTTCTTTTAGTTGACTTTAGTTTCAGCTCAACAGTTCTTCTCCACCCGCCAAGAAAAATTACCATCTTAAAAAACCAAATACGATTGTGTACTTGACATCAAGCAATTTTCATACACAAATCACGATCAGGAAATCGTGTAGTGAAAGTAAATCAACATATTTTAGATCCTATTGTTCTTCCTTCCATTTCTAATCTATATGGAGTACGCATAAAAACTAAACTTCCTAAGAACCGTTGTACACAAATGTATCGAAAACTTTTGACATGATCCATAATTTCTAATTCCCGTAGTTCCTGTTCAGCCGGAGGTTATCGGTTACTCGGACTGTAATGATGGGAAATTTTCGCTGTGTGACCAGACGCAGGCGAATCGCGATTTCTTACTAATAATGTTGTCAGCTACAGCTAAAATATTGCTTTGTGACAGACTTAGGTTATTGTCTTTTTTTTCATGTATATGTAGTTGCTACAGAAGAAATCATACGAGCTGTGCACCGGATCACTGTTAAAATATTTCTGACCATTTGCGTGGCTGATGTCATCCCCATAATGAGGAATATTCTTGGCGCCGGATCACCGTAGTGTAACTGAGGTAAAGGGACCAGTGTGATCGTGTTCCTTGATATCCTGGCCGAGAAGTATTCGCCGAATATCAACCCTATCAACATATCTGGCACGACTTCCAAGCCTACCTCTGGATTACAGATGAAATGTTGCGATCTACAAAAGCTAAGCGACGTTTCGAACCACATCTGGCGCCATCTGCGTAGGGACTCGTTACAATATTCGCAGAATAAACGGCACGACGATTTCTCTTGCCTGAGGTGACGATCACGCTAATTGCGGACGTACATAGCACGTTGGTACTATACCTAGCACCTATTTTCTTGTTCAATAGTTACGTTTGTAAACGAGGTAGTTACCTGTGATTACTGTTTGTGACCGCAGCTACTCGAGCGGCTATGCGAGTTTTCAAACGACCCGACTCCGTTTGAAGCTGAGGAAGTCCTACAATACAATACAATTTCAACCTGACTGCTGCGAAGGATGCAATTAATGGTAATTGTGTACTGGTTTCTTGCTGAACGTCTGAGCAGCCAGTGATTTTCCCTCGAACTTTCTATGTTTCTGAAAACAGGTTCGCAGTGCAGAAACGCGCTAACGAGTGTGGTCGTTAGTTAATTGCCGCAAGAAGTGGCAGCTCTGGACTGTGAAATGCGGAAAGTCGAGGGGTTTACGCATGGAAGCAAGTACAAGATCTTGACATGAGCTGTTTTACTGAAGGAGGCACTCGAACGAGTTTCAAACCCTTTCCGCCTATCATGATACAGGTCTTCCGGAATAATCCTGAATCTCTTAAGGGGAGGCAATATCCCTGAATCACTTAAGGCGTGTGCTGGGGTCTTTCCATGGAAAGACTGCGTGTCCATTCCGAGACTGCTCTTCCCGAAATCAAGAGGAAGTCAGTTAAATGTTAAATCCTAATCATTCTTCTTTGTCCTCCAGTCGTTTTTTTATATATTTTCTGGTGTGTTCTTTTAACCTACTGTCTATAAACTTCAGAATATTCTTTACATATATGATAACTTTCCACTTCATGAAACTGAACATGTGTTCAAATCTCTGACTACTTTAGGCTACGTTTAAGTTTATGTTGTATCAGTGAGTTAGTATGCTACAGCTTAAACCACCTTTTCTTTTCTCATAACACACGCGTGACCAATATACGGGGTTATCGTAATGGTTTGTACGTTAATTGCGGTTAAC
This sequence comes from Schistocerca serialis cubense, assembly GCF_023864345.2. Classification (NCBI taxonomy): domain Eukaryota; kingdom Metazoa; phylum Arthropoda; class Insecta; order Orthoptera; family Acrididae; genus Schistocerca; species Schistocerca serialis. The sequence continues at coordinate 583,397,019 of NC_064644.1, forward strand.
ACACCCCAAAATTCTATCATAGGAATGATTTTACAATGCGGTGTACATGTAATGCATTGCGCTATAGTGGATTCGCACACACTTCTAGTCAAAGACAATAGTTGTTACCGCAGAAATAGTGTTGCACACTGATGCTTTCCATTCTACACATAAAACACTGAAACTCTTAATGAACTTGTCATAACATTTTTTTAATTTACATCTTCGTACACTCGAATAAATGTATTACCCGATTTACTGGCATTCTTTATAGATTGAAATGTTCTGGCTTCTTATTTATGAGTATAAGGATAGTAAAATATTGTTTGTTTATATTCAATCACAAAAATGTGTCATAACAAATTACTTCAAACTAAAAATGAAAATAATAAAAGTTTGATAAACATATTACTCCAAACTTTTGTAAAGATGTTTGTATTATTATTATTGCTGTTGTTATTTCTATAACTTTTTGGACAGTTATATGAAAATATTTGTAAAGTAAGCTATAGATCGACATCTCCTAATATCTATGCGTGGCGAGATTCGCATTTCTCATTGTCTTGGTCCAACTTCTTGGCGCATGTAAATGGTGTTGTGTTCACAAAATTCGGCTCCTTGCTGTAAATCGTGTAGACTGACAAAGTGTGGGAAGGCAGCTATTTAGTTGAAAAGGAGGGTAGCTTTTTGTTTGTGATATGTGCTGTCGTATCTTAACTAAGGCAGTAAATAATGAAGAAGAAAAACCTCCAAATCGTTTCATTACAGAAAGTAATACATGACTTGGAGAATCCTGGAACTCTTGTTGTAAAATATGAATCAACCAAACAGACTTTGAGTAGCCAACCAACCAAAAATTCGAAGGACGAGATTGCTGGGAGTAAAGTAAAGTAATATTACTTTTCAAATAGCGCTCATCTGCAACATTACAATCATTCCCCGTGCCTTTGTATTTTGTCATGTGCGGTATACAGCAACACATGTCACTGAATGTCTGCTGACCAGTTTAAAACATTTGATTTTAATAATTCGCAAAAGAGACGGAAGAGTTTAGAAACCGAACCCATTTATTTTATATAACACAAAGATGTACTCCACAAGTTAAGCTAGACGCACTCTCAATTAAATTTGATATTCACGTCAGTCTATGAAAGTAGTTTTCCTGTGTATTCCCATACTTTTAAAAAAGAACCTATATAAAGTTTATTATTCGTTTACTAATCACTTTCCATAGTGTTCAAGTGACAGAAATACCTCTCGAAATGATATTTGACAAGTGAGAGCTAAATACACCTAACACGTCTATTAAAAAACTACTTTTCCATGGAACATGTTTTAAAAAGTCTACCAGATCTTCTAAACTGAAAATATATCAGTTTTTCCTAAGACATCTTAATTCCACTGCCACACATTCTAATGCACGTTCCTCTCTGCTATCGCACTCCAAGGTTCAAGTGTCGCTAGTGTTTCATTTCCGTTCACACAGATCGCCTATTGCATTTCCAGACCTGATATCACACACGGAATGCAGGAAAACACGTACATATATATAGTATATCTAATGTTATGCTTTATTTAGTTATGGTAGAAGCTAACTCCCCGCCCCCCATGAACCATGGGCCTTGCCGTTGGTGGGGAGGCTTGCGTGCCTCAGCTATACAGATACCCGTACCGTAGGAGCAACCACAACGGATGGGTATCTGTTGAGAGGCCAGACAAACGTGTGGTTCCTGAAGAGTGGCAGCAGCCTTTTCAGCAGTTGCAGGGGCAACAGTCGGGATGACTGACTGATCTGGCCTTGTAACACTAACCAAAACGGCCTTGCTGTCCTGGTTCTCCGAACGGCTGAAAGTAAGGGAAAACTACAGCCGTAATTTTTCCCGAGGACATGCAGCTTTACCGTATGGTTAAATGATGATGGCGTCCTCTTGGGTAAAACATTCCGGAGGTAAAACAGTCCCCCATTCCAATCTTCGGGTGGGGACTACTCAGGAGGACGTTGTTATCAGGAGAAAGAAAACTGGCGTTCTACGGGTCGAAGCGTGAAATGTCAGATCTCTTAATCGGACAGGTAGGATAAAAAAATTAAGAAGGGAAATGGATAGGTTAAAGTTAGGTATAGTGGGAATTAACGAAGTTCTATGGCAGGGGGAACAAGACTTCTGGTCAGGTAAATACAGGGTTATAAATACAAAATCAAATAGGGGTAATGCGGGACTAGGTTTAATAATGAATAAAAAACAGGAATGTGGGTCAGCTACTACAAGCAGCATAGTGAAAGCATTATTGTGGCGAAGATAGATACAAAGCCCACGTCTACCACAGTAGTTCAAGTTTATATGACAACTAGCTCTGCGGATGATGAAGAAATTGATGAAATGTATGATGAGATAAAAGAAATTATTCAAATAGTGAAGGGAGACGAAAATTTAATAGCCATGGGTGACTGTAATTCGATAGTAGGAGAAGGAAGAGAAGGAAATGTAGTAGGTGAATATGGAATGGGGGTAAGGAAGGAAAGAGGAAGCCGCCTGGTACAATTTTGCACAGAGCATAACTTAATCATAGCTAACACTTGATTCAAAAATCATAAAAGAAGGTTATATACATGGAAGAAGCCTGGAGGAACTGATCGGTTTCAGATAGATTATATAAAGCTAAGACAGAGATTTAGGAACCAGGTTTTAAATTGTAAGACATTTCCAGGGGCAGATGTGGACTCTGACCACAATCTATTGGTTATGAACTGTAGATTAAAACTGAAGAAACTGCAAAAAGGTGGGAATTTAAGGAGATGGGACCTGGATAAACTGAAAGAACCAGAGGTTGTAGAGAGCTTCATGGAGGGCAGTAGAGAACGATCGAGAAGAATGGGGGAAAGATATACAGTAGAAGAAGAATGGGTAGCTTTGAGAGATGAAATAGTGAAGGCAGCAGAGGATCAAGTAGGTAAAAAGACGAGGGCTAATAGAAATCCTTGGGTAACAGAAGAGATACAGAATTCAATTGATGAAAGGAGAAAATATAAAAATGCAGTAGATGAAGCAGGCAAAAATGAATACAAACGTCTCAAAAATGAGATCGACAGGAAGTGCAAAATGGCTAAGCAGGGATGGCTAGAGGACAAATGTAAGGATGTAGACGCGTATATCGCTAGGGGTAAGATAGATACTGCCTACAGGAAAATTAAAGAGAACTTTGGATTAAAGAATATCAAGAGCTCAGATGGAAACCCAGTTCTAAGCAAAGAAGGGAAAGCAGAAAGGTGGAAGGAGTATATGGAGGGTCTATACAAGGTCGATGTTCTTGAGGTTAATATTATGGAAATGGAAGAGAATGTAGATGAAGATGAAATGGGAGATACAATACTGCATGAAGAGTTTGACAGACCACTGAAAGACCTGAGTCGAAACAAGGCCCCGGGAGTAGACAACATTCCATTAGAACTACTGATAGCCTTGGGAGAGCCAGCCCTGACAAAACTCTACCATCTGGTGAGCAAGATGTATGAGACAGGCGAAATACCCTCAGAGTTCAAGAAGAATATAATAATTCCAGCAGCGCGCGATTAGCCGAGCGGTCTAAACGCTGCAGTCATGGACTGTGCGGCTGATCCCGACGGAGGTTCGAGTCCTCCTTCGGGCATGGGTGTGTGTGTTTGTCCTTAGGATAATTTAGGTTAAGTAGTGTGTAAGCTTAGGACTGATGACCTTAGCAGTTGTCTCATAAGATTTTAAAAAATGTAATAATTCCAATCCCAAAGAAAGCAGGTATTGACAGATGTGAAAATTACCGAACTATGAGTTTAATAAGCCACGGCTGCAAAATACTAACACGAATTCCTTACACACGAATGAAAAACTGGTAGAAGCCGACGTCGGGTAAAATCAGTTTGGATTCCTTAGAAATGTTGGAACACGTGAGGCAATACTGACCTTACGACTTATCTTAGAAAATACATTAAGGAAAGGCAAACCTACGTTTCTAGCATTTGTAGACTTAGAGATAGCTTTTGACAATGTTGACTGGAATACTCTCTTTCAAATTCTGAAGGTGGCAGGAGTAAAATACAGGGAGCGAAAGGCTATTTACAATTTGTACAGAAACCAGATGGCAGTTGTAAGAGTCGAGGGGCATGAAAGGGAAGCAGTGGTTGGTAAGGGAGTGAGACAGGGTTGTAGCCTCTCCCCGATATTATTCAATCTGTATATTGAGCAAGAAATAAAGAAAACAAAAGAAAAATTCGGAGTAGGCATTAAAATCCATGGAGAAGAAATAATAACGTTAAGGTTCGCCGATGACATAGTAATTCTGTCAGAGACAGCAAAGGACCTGGAAGACCAGCAGAACGGAATGGACAGTGCCTGAAAGGAGGACATAAGATGAACGTCATCAAAAGCAAAACGAGGATAATGGAATGTAGTTGAAAGTTGAATTAAATCGGGTAATGCTGAGGGTATTAGATTAGGAAATGAGACGCGTAAAGTAGTAAACGAGTTTTGCTATTTGGAGAGCAAAATAACTAATGATGGTTGAAGTAGAGAGGATATAAAATGTAGAATGGCAATGGCAAGGAAAGCGTTTCTGAAGAACAGAAATTTGTTAACATCGAATATAGATTTAAGTGTCAGGAAGTAGTTTCTGAAAGTATTCGTATGGAGTGTGGCCATGTATGGAAGTGAAACATGGACGATAAATGGTTTAGACAAAAAGAGAATAGAAGCTTTTGAAATGTTGTGCTACAGAAGAATGCTTAAGATTAGATGGGTAGATCACATAACTAATGACGAAGTATTGAATAGTATTGGGGAGAAGAGAAATTTGTGGCACAACTTGACTAGAAGAAGGGGTCGGTTGGTAGGACATATTCTGAGGCATCAAGGGATCACCAATATGGTATTGGAGGGCCGCGCGGAGGGTAAAAATAGTAGAGGGAGACCAAGAGATGATTACACGAAACAGATTCAGAAGGATGTAGGTTGCAGTGGGTTCGGGGAAATGAAGAAGCTTGCACAGCATAGAGTAGCATGGAGAGCTGCATCAAACCAGTTTCTGGACTGAAGACCACAACAACAACAGAAGCTAACTCGTTGATAAAATCTTTAGCTTTATTCACATTTATACTTATTTCAAGAATGGGTTATTCAGTAGGTAATTCCCCAATTTGAAATACATAGACAAATAAAACTCCAAAGAAATGGTGAAGAGCTGCAAAAACTTCTCGGATCCAAATTTCCCATTTAACTGTTTATTTTATGTTTACTTTATTACCAAAAAAAAACACTTTAAGGTTTTTTAAACTAGATCTACAGTGTCTATGAATTTTGCACTGACTCCACGGTGCCTGAAATAGTTACTTTTTAGTTCATTTTCGAAGTACTGTATATTGTTACCAATGGACCATTTTCAAGCATCCAGTTAAAGATATTTGTCTAAAGCAATATTGTACCTGCAGTGTATCGTTTTTAAATAAGGCTGAAAGTATTGACGAAACAAAATTTAGGTTATGTAGGTACCGTAACGTATTGGATACTTTCAGGGTTATTGTACGGTTCGGCCCCTGGTGGACCCCCCCCCAACCCCCCCTCCCAGGGAAAGTCTCCCACCAGACGATTTTAACACCTATGTTTGCGTGGTATAGTAACAGTGGTATACGTATACGTGGAAGACTTGCTTGCGCAGCAATCGCCGACATAGTGTAGCTGAGGCGGAATATGGATATCCAGCCCGCATTCGCCGAGGCAGGTGGAAAACCGCCTAAAAGCCACCCACAGACTGGCCGGCTCACCGGACCTCGACACAAGTCCGCCGGGCGGATTCGTGCCGGGGACCAGGCGCTCCTTCCCGCTCCGGAAAACCGTGCGTTACACTGCTCGGCTAACCGGGCAGGCTTAACATATGGTAATACTAACACCAGAACATCTTATTATTAGGTATTCTCAAAATGCCCTGTGCTGTGCCTGCAGCTGTTTAGTGTCACCACGACAACGCTAGCGATCTCTCAGGCGCTGTAGGTCTTGGTCGTAGGACTGGTAGAAAACTGTTGACGAATTTCTTATTTCCTAACTTTTTGTGTTCATTTAAATAAACTTCTATGGGACTCTACCTACCAGTAGTGCAGTAATTTACGTTGATGTGTTATGTGTAGAGACTGCACCGAGTCATTTACTGTGGTTCTTCTGTAAAGGCAAGCTGCTGGATTTGTTACTATAAGGTTTGAACGACATGTAACTATTACGGACATGCTTCAGGAACACAGACGGGAATCCTTGGAGGGAAGACGACATTTTTTCGAGGGACACAACTGAAAAAAATTCAGGAAACTGTCCTTTGAAGATGACAGCAGAACGATTCTACTACGTCGAACATACACTGCGCGTCAGGACCACGAAGATAAGATACGAGAGGTTAGTGGTCATACGAAAGCATATAGACAGTCGTTTTCCCGTCGCTTTATTTTCGAGTGGAATAGGAAAGGAAATGACTGTTAGTGGTATGGGTTACCCTCCGGCACACGCCGCACAGTGGACTGCGGAGTGTCTGTGTAGATGCAGATGAAGTTCTTTGTGTTCTGACCCCAATAAATGTGCTGCAGAGGTAAAAGGATTACTGTCATACATGTACTAAACGCTACTCCCGGTTGGCCAATGTAGAGATGTGGGACGTTTCCTTAATTAATTTTGTAAATTTTTGCCTCAGTAGCTGTAGGATTAGCGCGCCCGACTGGAGACTTAGGGGGCCCAGGTTCGATTCCCGGCAGGGTCGGATTTTTTTCACTGGGACACCAGGTGTTGTGTTGTCTTTACGTTCGTATCGTCATAACCGACGATAGTGCACTATTGGGTTGGCTGCATGAGGATATCTCGAAAGCAACTAACTTTTCAAAAAATAAATTTTAAATACCTGATTCACTGCATTACCGTTAACGTTAACTAAAAAACGTATCTACTGAAGATCTAATATTGCTTCGGAAAAAAAAAATATTTTGACAGAGTATTTGAAAATCGCCTAAGGCCGAAATTGTACGAATATAAACCAGAAACTAACAGCTGCAGTTAGCGTAGCCATTCACATAATATCAACTGAAGCCATGAAGTCTGTATATTAGTCCGCTATCATTTTATTTTTAGCACTTTTATTTTCACAAGTCCGTCTTAATCACATAGATTTCTTTACACATTATGACCGGTTTCGGCTTATCGCCACCTTCAGATCTGTTGTAAATGTAAATATTGTGTAAGCTTACGCAATATTTATATTTTCAACAGATCTGAAGATGGCGATAAGCCGAAACCGGTCATAAAGTGTAAAGAAATCTATGTGAATAAGACGGACTTGTGAAAATAAAAGTGAAAAAAAAATCACATAATACGTTTAGTTAAACTTTTGAAGGAGTTGTAGTCCCAACGCGAGGAGGATGGCATAGCTATTCCGAAGTAGCTATACCCAGCGTCTCATTCCCTATTGACCCTTTTATTTTTCTACCGTAATACTAAAGTCCCATCCACACCTGCCGTCTTGAAAAGTGCCAGCACCGTTTCCATTTCATCCTGATCTACCTGGTTGGAATCACCCTTTTTCAGATTTTTTTTTTTTTGTTAGATGTTATCTTTTGAGATCACATTCGAAGAACATGTGGTTCCGTTCTTCATGTGAGAAACGTCCCTATTACTTTGATTGTTTGATTGTTTCCGCTGGAAGTGCGGTGTGATTGTTAACGTACAATTCAGTAAAATACGTTTCAATGGTTAGGCTATTCCAGAAAATTCGAAGTACGATTTATATCAACAATTCATAAGAAAGGGGTAATAGAATTATAGAAAAATAACTGTGACTGCTATTCTATGTTTAACTATTTTAGAGATACAATTTTAAGAAATGGAGGCCGAAGAACAAGCTGGCTTCAGAGTAGGAAGATCAACTACAGACCATATTGACTATAATCCCGTGTGGATGGCGATGTGATTTAAATTGGCAATTTATTTGGGTACATCATGCAAAACGATCTTTTTATAATTTTTGATACGAATGATTTTCTGTACCATTAACTAGTTTTCAAGTCACTATGGTCGTGGTGATTACATTGCCTCGTGGTATCCATGGCAAATCCGTTTTGGTAACCCACATTCTGCACGCTGTGCACAAACATACACGGTATTTACCTGCCCTTGATGTCACACTCATTCAGTGTGTCTACTTATGTGCCGGCCGTGGCGGCCGAGCGGTTCTAGGCGCCACAGTCTGGAACCGCGAGACCGCTACGGTCGCAGGTTCGAATCCTGCCTCGGGAATGGATGTGTGTGATGTCCTTAGGTTAGTTAGATTTAAGTAGTTCTAAGTTCTAGGGTACTGATGACCACAGATGTTAAGTCCCATAGTGCTCAGAGCCATTTGAACCATTTGTCTACTTATGTGGAAGTGTGCAAATCCGCTGTGTGTTTACTTACTGTGAATAAGACTCAAACGAAATGCAACATGTGTGTGTGCCTAACCTGCAAAATGTACATTATCTGAACGGTTTTGACATGGATACCACGAGGCAATGGAATCATCACAGCCTCCGACTGCATATGGTCCAGATAAGAGTAATCCTGCAAAAGTTTTCATGGTGAATAAGTCCGCTCCAGTTGCACTTAACAAATCCATTATTTGTATAAAATCGTACGCACTACCCGAGTTTCGGGATGGAAATCCAATATTCAGGCGCTACAAAAAGCAATGAATCCTTATAGGGATTCTTCATAAAATTTATTAACGTTAAAAGGGTCCACGCAAACGTGAACATCAGGTTATATCTTGACTGTGTACCAGTAAGTCGTAACAGTCAAGTAAAAAATCCAAGAAATTTTCCAAGTAGCATGCGAGATTCAGCGCGGGTGAGGCATGAGAGGGTACTCTGAATCAGCCGGTACCGTAACTGGTAAAAGGGGCCTAACCGAAAAAAAACATGATTATAACAGCAAATAAGCACACATTGATAGTCTAATATAAATTATGAACCGACTGCGAACGACAAGACATGTGGCACTGGGTTAAGAAATTAAAATGAAAGTATAAAAGCCGCAGAATGCCATTTGGTGATCGTCAAAAGTACTCGTAGTTTACCACATGAGTGCCCTGCCCGCCGCGGATGGTGGAAGCCCAGCAAAACCGGCCAGCAGACTGCCGCGCGAAGCACCCTGGAACGGCTGTGTACGCGAGTGACCGCTACCGGAACAAGTGCCGAGGGCGGGAGGGACCACCGAAGACATCGTAGTAGCTAAAAACATGTCCGCACCGCTGCGTTTCCTCCCAATCGCCAACCGCTATCTACAGAACGAACAATAAAAGCAAGATGCAATGTATACTGCAGCTGTCATGAAATAAAAATAATAAAAAGTTATAATGAAACTATCGGGAAATAAAACTAATAAAACCATAGCGCAAAATATAAAATAAAATCTAGTATAAAATATGCGTAACAGGGGCCAAATCGACGTACGCAAATTACACGTAATAGTGGGACATATGTCAATATACAGAGGACGTCATACACTACTGACCATTAAAATTGCTACACCACGAAGCTGACTTGCTACAGACCCGAAATTTAATCGACAGGAAGAAGATGCTGTGATATGCAAATGATTAGCTTTCGAGAGCATTCACACAAGGGTGGTGCCGGTGGCGACACCTACAACGCGCTGACATGAAGAAAGTTTCCAACCGCTTTCACATACACAAACAGCAGTTGACCGGCGTTGCCTGGTGAAACATTGTTGTGATGCCTCGTGTAAGGAGGAGAAATGCGTACCATCACGTTTCCGACTTTGATAAAGGTTGTAGCGTAGTCTATCGCGATTGCGGTTTATCGTATCGCGACATTGCTGCTCGCGTTGGTCGAGATCCAATGACAACAGAATACGGAATCGGTGGCTTCAGGAGGGTAATACGGAACTCCGTGCTGGATCCCAACGGCCTCGTATCACTAGCAGTCGAGATGACAGGCATCTTATCCGCATGGCTGTAACGGATTGTGCAGCCACGTCTCGATCCCTGAGTCAACAGTTGCGGTCGTTTGCAAGACAACAACATTCTGCACGAACAGTTAGACGACTTTTGGAGCAGCACGGACTATCAGCTCGGAGACCATGGCTGCGATTACCCTTGCCGTTGCATCACAGACAGAAGCGCCTGCGATGGATTACTCAACGACGAATGGCAAAAATGCAATTTTTTCGGATGAATCCAGGTTCTGTTTACAGCATCATGATAGTCGCATCCGTATTTGTCGACATCACTGTGAACGCACATTGGAAGCGTGTATTCGTCATGCCCATACTGGCGTATCCCTCGGGGTGATGATATGGGGTGCCATTGGTTGAACGTCTCGGTTACCTCTTGTTGGCATTGACGGCACTTTGAACAGTGGACGTTACATTTCAGATGTGTTACGACCCGTGGCTCTACCCTTCATTCGATCCCTGCGAAACCCTACATTTCAGCATGATAATGCACGACCGCATGTTTCAGGTCCTGTACGGGCCTTTCTGGATATAGGAAATGTTCGACTGCCGGCCTGGCCAGCACATTCTCCAGGTCTCTCACCAATTGAAAACGTCTGGTCAATGGTGGCCGAGCATCTGGCTCGTCACAATACGCCATTCACTACTCTTGATGGGCTGGCCGCGGTAGCCGAGCGGTTCTAGGCGCTTCAGTCTGGAACCGCGCGACTGCTACGGTCGCAGGTTCGAATCCTGCCTCGTGCATGGATGTGTGTGATGTCCTTAGGTTAGTTAGGTTTAAGTAGTTCTAAGTTCTACGAGACTGTTGACCCCAGATGTTAAGTCCCATAGTGCTCAGAGCCGTTTGCACCATTTGAAGTACTCTTGATGAACTGTGATATACCGTTGGAGCTGAATGGGCGGCTGTACCTGTACACGCTATCCAAGCTCTGTTGGACTTAATGCTCAGGTGTATCAAGGCCGTTATTACGGCCAGAGGTGGATGTTTTGGGTAATGATTTCTCAGGATGTATGCACCCAAACAGCGTGAAAATGTAATCACATGTCAGTTCTAGTATAATACATTTGTCCAATGAATACCCGTTCATCATCTGCATTTGTTCTTGGTTTAGCAATTTTAATGGCCAGTAGTGTATTAAGAACGTAAGGCTAGGAATGCAGACAGTGCAGCACAGTGTAGCTATAAAATCATGACACACAAAATCGTCGGTTACAGAGAAGATATCGTGACTTGTAAATGCCAAAATATTTTAAGTATATAAACAGCTGCAGAGTTAGGTTAGATGCTTAAAGGAAAACTCCCGCCCGCTCCTCAGATTTAGTGTCTCAGTGGATCGTCAAAAACTGAACACAGGTCAAGCGTGAAAACAGAAAGGAGGTGTACTGAACTGCGGGAGAAAAGCAAAATGGAAACAGTGAACTGTCGAAGGACAGGAAGTGTAGCACAGTGCTGGCTGGCCCAGCTAGCGGCCGCCGTGTGCGGAGCTCACCAGTAATGGGTCACGTCGTCAGCCGGGTGTCGCTGTAGCTTGTGAGTGCAACGTAGCCATCCTGCTATGGAAGCTCATATTCGGAAGTCTACGTTGAAATTTCCTTTCCCGTTTGGATATGAAAGGTCGAAAATTTATGAAACCGATAACTGTTTGTTCGAGAAGATAGGTTCACAAGATGATGATGTTCACGGTTTGGCAATCGATTTCCTTGGTACTGCAGTGTATGTTAAAGCGCGTGACGTTGAAACATGTACCCGGATTATGACAAAAACAGGCGGTGTGCGAACTTTCTCCATTCCAATCGTGAATGTAGTTCAATTGGCGTAAGTTACGCTGGTTTAGCGTTGCGATCTGTGCGCATATTCAACCCCCCATTTGAAATGAAATTCGATCGCATCAAACAAGTGTTAACACTTTATGGAACGGGTTTCGAGGCTACTGGTGAGAAATGGAGGGGCAACAAACATTTCAATGTTGACAACGGTGTGCGAAATGTTAGAAGCCGGGATGGCCAAGCGGTTCTAGGCGCTACAGTCTGGAACCGCCCGTCCACTATGGTCGCAGGTTCGAATCCTGCCTCGGGCATGGATGTGTGTAATGTTCTTAGGTTAGTTAGGTTTAAGTAGTTCTAAGTTCTAGGGGACTGATGACCATAGATGTTAAGTCCCATAGTGCTCAGATCCATTTGAACCAATTTCCCTCCGCAAAGATTTGAGACACAGACAGGTCCTTGGTTGGCCAACATAAGCATATCCCGTCGTATATTATGGTTCAAGACTTCAAAGCCAACTCAGAAGACTGTTCCTCGAGCAACTCTGTAGCAATTCTGGACGTGTGGGGCGTCGCAGTGTCCTGCTGGAATTGCCCTAGTCCGTCGGAATGCACAATGGACCTGAATGGATGCAGGTTCAAAATGCTTCAAATGGCTCTGAGCACTATGGGACTTAACTTCTGAGGTCATCAGTCCCCTAGAACTTAGAACTACTTAAACCTAACTAACCTAAGGACATCACACACATCCATGCCCGTGGCAGGATTGGAACCTGCGACCATAGCTGTCGCGCGGTTCCAGACTGTAGCGCCTACAACTGTTCGGCCACCCCTTTCGGCGATAGGTTTGTGAAGGTGTGTGGGATGTCTATGCACAAGTTATATAACTGGCGCAAATAATGTGCCGCTAATTTGTGCACGTGGTGATGGCATCCGATAGTGACCCAGATGTGTTCCATAGGTTTTACGTCAAGCGAATTTGGTGGCCAACACATCAACGTGATTTCACTATAATGCTCCTCAAACCACTGTAACACGGTTCTGGCTCCGAGAGACGGACAGGTATACTGCTGAAAGATGACATAGCCATCAGGTAGGATATGAAGCATGAAGGGATGCAGGTGGTTCGCAGCGGTCAGCGTGTCTTTGACTATTAGAGGTCCCATGCAAGTGAGGAAGAATCTTTCCCATAGCATCATGTTGCTTCCAGCAGCTTGCCTCCGCGGTGCGCTGCACGTTTCTAGCCTGCGAGGGTAGTGGACGGGCGGTTCCAGACTGTAGCGCCTAGAACCGCTCGGCCACCCCGGCCGGCGCAGAGGGAAACCAGGCATTCACCTCCGAGGGCAATGTGCGACATCGGCAGAAACTGTCATACGCGGAGACCTTGCCAGCTCCATCACAGGAAACTGGGAATGGGCAGGGTCCTCACATATCACGTCAGGGAGAAAATGAAGGAAATGAGGATTCAACCGCACGTAGCGTACTGACAAATGAACAGAGTTCGACGGTTACCCTGCCAAAATGTTCGAATGAGGCCTCCCCATGGGAGACTAATACTCAGACCTTAGATGGTAGCAAGACACGTGGAAAAGAAATTACTATGCCTGTTAAAAATCCCAAGGTACTACTAGGTTATACTTCCGATGATGTTGCAGTGTCACCAGTAGGCAGTGATTCTAGTAGACGAGGACGCAAACCCAAACAACCCATCATTAAGCGACCGGTCTGGACGCCCAGTATCATGTAAGGACAATTCAAAAAAGGGGTCTAAACAAAGGAAATGGCCCCCAAGAATACAAAGTCAGGAAGACACACAGGAATTACAAAGGAAAAGAACACGCACAATGGATATCCTTAAGAAATCTCAGACAGGAGATACGGCGATGGATGATATAATTAGGGTAATAGCCCTCATTCGGAAGTACTGCATTCAGATGGAATTAGGCAATCACGTGTATACAACCATGTTATAATCTTCCGAGTCTCACCCGCATCCGAGCACGATTTGGTCGGAATATTCTGAGCAGTAGTAAACAGTTATATGCAGACTTACAAGCTAGCTACAGCTAACGTCTCTCGGGTAAGCTCAACGGTAAAGTTACCATGTTTGAAAGATTATCTTTATGTCGCTTACACAGACGTTGCCATGCTACAAGAGGTTGTCACAACTAAAGTAGCGGACATAACTGGTTACGAAGCTATCATCAACATCGGAAATGAAGGAGGAACAGCAGTTTTATTCAAAAAGGGTATCGCGTGTCGAGCTCAAGCTATTTTACAGTCTGTTTGGGGTATAGCTGTCTAGCTTCATGGCCTCATTTTAATTAACGTATATGCTCCATCTGGGAATAATACACTCCTGGAAATGGAATGTATCAGAAACCTGTCCCTATCAGAGGCCCATCTATATGTATCAGATGCCTGTTTTTACACTCCTGGAAATGGAAAAAAGAACACATTGACACCGGTGTGTCAGACCCACCATACTTGCTCCGGACACTGCGAGAGGGCTGTACAAGCAATGATCACACGCATGGCACAGCGGACACACCAGGAACCGCGGTGTTGGCCGTCGAATGGCGCTAGCTGCGCAGCATTTGTGCACCGCCGCCGTCAGTGTCAGCCAGTTTGCCGTGGCATACGGAGCTCCATCGCAGTCTTTAACACTGGTACCATGCCGCGACAGCGTGGACGTGAACCGTATGTGCAGTTGACGGACTTTGAGCGTGGGCGTTTAGTGGGCATGCGGGAGGCCGGGTGGACGTACCGCCGAATTGCTCAACACGTGGGGCGTGAGGTCTCCACAGTACATCGATGTTGTCGCCAGTGGTCAGCGGAAGGTGCACGTGCCCGTCGACCTGGGACCGGACCGCAGCGACGCACGGATGCACGCCAAGACCGTAGGATCCTACGCAGTGCCGTAGGGGACCGCACCGCCACTTCCCAGCAAATTAGGGACACTGTTGCTCCTGGGGTATCGGCGAGGACCATTCGCAACCGTCTCCATGAAGCTAGGCTACGGTCCCGCACACCGTTAGGCCGTCTTCCGCTCACGCCCCAACATCGTGCAGCCCGCCTCCAGTGGTGTCACGACAGGCGTGAATGGAGGGACGAATGGAGACGTGTCGTCTTCAGCGATGAGAGTCGCTTCTGCCTTGGTGCCAATGATGGTCGTATGCGTGTTTGGCGCCGTGCAGATGAGCGCCACAATCAGGACTGCATACGACCGAGGCACACAGGGCCAACACCCGGCATCATGGTGTGGGGAGCGATCTCCTACACTGGCCGTACACCACTGGTGATCGTCGAGGGGACACTGAATAGTGCACGGTACATCCAAACCGTCATCGAACCCATCGTTCTACCATTCCTAGACCGGCAAGGGAACTTGCTGTTCCAACAGGACAATGCACGTCCGCATGTATCCCGTGCCACCCAACGTGCTCTAGAAGGTGTAAGTCAACTACCCTGGCCAGCAAGATCTCCGGATCTGTCCCCCATTGAGCATGTTTGGGACTGGATGAAGTGTCGTCTCACGCGGTCTGTACGTCCAGCACGAACGCTGGTCCAACTGAGGCGCCAGTTGGAAATGGCATGGCAAGCCGTTCCACAGGACTACATCCAGCATCTCTACGATCGTCTCCATGGGAGAATAGCAGCCTGCATTGCTGCGAAAGGTAGATATACACTGTACTAGTGCCGACATTGTGATGCTCTGTTGCCTGTGTCTATGTGCCTGTGGTTCTGTCAGTGTGATCATGTGATGTATCTGACCCC
Organism: Schistocerca serialis cubense; assembly: GCF_023864345.2. Taxonomy (NCBI): domain Eukaryota; kingdom Metazoa; phylum Arthropoda; class Insecta; order Orthoptera; family Acrididae; genus Schistocerca; species Schistocerca serialis. The sequence goes on from NC_064644.1 coordinate 583,412,542, forward strand.
AGGAATGTGTCAATAAAGTTTCCCCTTCCTTGGACAATGAATTCACGGTGTTCTTATTTCAATTTCCAGGAGTGTAAAAGACGACACAGAAATAACGTTTATCGGAATCGGATAGTTGAACTGTTAAAGAAGGTTGGAGCCGCTGCCGTGATTGCCGGAGATTTTAACTGTGTATTGCGCCGTGAAGACCAGACACCCAATTTTAATACTTGTCAAGAGCTAAAGACATTGGTGATTGAGTTAGAACTGCAAGACACCTGGATGTACTTGAATCCCCACCGCACCGGATATACTTATATCAGTATCACGTCAGCAAGCAGGTTAGATACCAAAGAATTCATGCGCAATATTGATGATTGTGAGATATGGCCTATAAACTTCTCCGACCATTGTGCATACCATATTTCATTCAGGTATATCCGACAACAAACCTTTCGCGGTCGTGGGATGTGGCAAGTTAACGTCTCACTATTGCAGGATGTCGAACTAAAGCAACATATTAGTCAGACTTGGCACAAACGCTTACTCTCCCGAACGAGGTATCGGGAGCGGATCATTTGCTGGACCAAATATGCAAAACCTGTACTCCGTAAATGCATTATACAGTATGCAAAAGCCCAAGCATACTGGCGGAAACAAACGGCGGAATATTATTTCCCCTGTTTGCAAGACCTTCATCACAACCAGATGGATTTTGGCTAACATACTCAAACGCTTTAAGTCGAAAGTAACCGCGTCTGGATGGGGTGCGTACGCGAGCTCGAGACATCTTATGCAGGAACGTACGGCGTTATACCACGTAATAAGGGACACACGTAGAGGTAACCAGAGAATAATAAACGCGCTGGCGGACGATGACGGAGTAGAGTACACTACTCAGACCCCCATAAAAAAATATGTGGTGAAGTATTATTGGAATCTCTGTCCGCCCCGGTAGCTGAGTGGTCAGCGTGACGGACTGTCAATCGTAAGGGCACGGGTTCGATTCCCGGCTGGGTCGAAGATTTTCTCCGCTCAGGGACTGGGTGTTGTGTTGTCCTAATCATCATCATTTCATCCCCATCGACGCGCAGGTCGCCGAAGTGGCGTCAAATCGAAAGACCTGCACCAGGCGAACAGTCTACCCGACGGGGGGCCCTAGCCACACGACATTTCCATTATATAGGAAACTCTACACTGGAACGTAAATAGACGTGACGGTGAAGAACTCTTAGCAAACGCTAAGACGGTAATACGTGAGGAGGATTATGCCAGTCTAATCGAACATACACTCCTGGAAATTGAAATAAGAACACCGTGAATTCATTGTCCCAGGAAGGGGAAACTTTATTGACACATTCCTGGCGTCAGATACATCACATGATCACACTGACAGAACCACAGGCACATAGACACAGGCAACAGAGCATGCACAATGTCGGCACTAGTACAGTGTATATCCACCTTTCGCAGCAATGCAGGCTGCTATTCTCCCATGGAGACGATCGTAGAGATGCTGGATGTAGTCCTGTGGAACGGCTTGCCATGCCATTTCCACCTGGCGCCTCAGTTGGACCAGCGTCCGTGCTGGACGTGCAGACCGCGTGAGACGACGCTTCATCCAGTCCCAAACATGCTCAATGGGGGACAGATCCGGAGATCTTGCTGGCCAGGGTAGTTGACTTACACCTTCTAGAGCACGTTGGGTGGCACGGGATACATGCGGACGTGCATTGTCCTGTTGGAACAGCAAGTTCCCTTGCCGGTCTAGGAATGGTAGAACGATGGGTTCGATGACGGTTTGGATGTACCGTGCACTATTCAGTGTCCCCTCGACGATCACCAGTGGTGTACGGCCAGTATAGGAGATCGCTCCCCACACCATGATGCCGGGTGTTGGCCCTGTGTGCCTGGGTCGTATGCAGTCCTGATTGTGGCGCTCACCTGCACGGCGCCAAACACGCATACGACCATCATTGGCACCAAGGCAGAAGCGACTCTCATCGCTGAAGACGACACGTCTCCATTCGTCCCTCCATTCACGCCTGTCGCGACACCACTGGAGGCGGGCTGCACGATGTTGGGGCCTTAGCGGAAGATGGCCTAACGGTCTGCGGGACCGTAGCCCAGCTTCATGGAGACGGTTGCGAATGGTCCTCGCCGATACCCCAGGAGCAATAGTGTCCCTAATTTGCTGGGAAGTGGCGGTGCGGTCCCCTACGGCAGTGCGTAGGATCCTATGGTCTTGGCGTGCATCCGTGCGTCGCTGCGGTCCGGTCCCAGGTCGACGGGCACGTGCACCTTCCGCCGACCACTGGCGACAACATCGATGTACTGTGGAGACCTCATGCCCCACGTGTTGAGCAATTCGGCGATACGTCCACCCGGCCTCCCGCATGCCCACTATACGCCCTCGCTCAAAGTCCGTCAACTGCACATACGGTTCACGTCCACGCTGTCGCGGCATGCTACCAGTGTTAAAGACTTTTTTTTTTTTCACTTGCTGCTCTTTATTTATTGACCCACATTCTAATTGCTTATGGTGGGTCGTATTAAGCCTCTTAGCCACTGTGACTGGGCTCGGGCCCAGGAGTGGTTATGTGAGTTACCTCCCCTGTTCCCGATCCCACTCACACTGTTGCCCAAGTCTTGCCACGTGGAGGCGGGCTTTTCCGTTATTTGTTCGTTTTTGTTCGTTGTGCAGCTTTTAGATACATTACAAATAATATAAATAATACGGAAATGGAAAACAATTTCATTTTGAATTTAAGAAGGAGTAAACAGAAAGATAGGAAAGAAAAGGATAGAGAAATTACCACCACCTATGTGTGGGTTGCGGTCAGGGTCTTGGAATGACCTTCAAGACGCTGGCCGCCACTCACAGTTCACATATGTACTTGTATACTTCATTAGCTTATTACTACTTACATAGTGCAAGATTAAATATTAACTAGTCTAGATGTGATGGAGTGATTTTATTGAATTTGTTTAGGTCTGTGTTTGTGTCATTATGTGTGGTTGTGTGGTATGTGTGCTTGTCAGACAAGTTCTCGCTTGATGAATGATTGGCACCTCCCGGCTATATGGCAACTCAGCCTGGACGGTGGTTTTCCCCGATCTACATTGTGTATCTGTCGGGTTGGGCCCAGCTAAGGGGAACCACAATTAAGATCCTTCCATCCAGGCCCAGTGTTGCCTCTCGTCGGGAGGCGTAGGTTCGTATGGTAGGTGCCTATCTTGGAGTTAACCCTTGTTTACAGGTGTCATGTCACCTTTGACTGCATATCCTCTTGTGTGTGTTCTTGTATATATGTGCTATGTGCGTGTGTGTGTATGTGTGTACATGTGCATGTAAGACCAGTTCCCGCCTCCCGGTTACACGGCAACTCAGCCTGGACGGTGGTTTTCCCCGATCTACGTTAAGTATCCGTCGGGTTGGGCCCAGCTAAGGGGAACCACAATTAAGATCCTTCCATCCAGGCTGGGTGTTGCTTCTCGCCAGGATGCGTAGGTCCCTGGGGTAAGTGCCTGGCTTTTGACTATTACTCATTTGTGATTTTGTGTACATGTGTGTGTTCCTTAGTGTTGGATGTTGTTCAGGTACCTAGACTACTCATACGCAGGTTGCCACAATGGGTCGTCGACATGGCTTATCTCAACATCTGTGTCTTCGCCCGAGGTGTTTGTACTGCTATCCATCTCATGGGCACTCTGTGGTCTGCGTCCCCGGCCTTTTCTGAATGGTCTATTGTTTAGATATTCGGTATACAGGGACCTGGATATTTCGTCAGTTAGTGTATTAAGTTTGTCACATAGGTCTGGGTCTCGTAGAATGGTGTATATTTCATCTTGGGTATTCTGCCGGGTAATGTGTAGTGTGTGTCTAATGTTTGTGCGTTGCCCGCAGAATAGGACAGTGTGTTCTGGGGAGCCTTCTTCCCCACATGTGCATCTGGTAGTCTGCTGCAAACTCATGCGGCTCAGGTGCGTGGGATAAGGGCCGTGGCCTGTCAGAAAATGTACCATACCGCGGCTAGGATCGATATGCTTCAGTCTTAATCGTTCTTTGATGTCAGGGAAAAAGCTATAGACTCGTCGGCCCTTATCGCTGTTAGCCCACTCGCTCTGCCAGGTATCCACTCGCCATGCTTTGAGTTGACGTGATGTAGCATATGGTACACCAGTGATCTGCCGAACCTGGTCTAGTTTCCCCATCTTTAGCCAGTACCTTGCCGCACGGTATCTTATGGTTATGTCTATTGGGAAGATTCCCATCACGACGCAAAGTGCGTCGACTGAGGTTGTGTTGAAGGCCCCTGTTAGTCGAAGCAGAATGCTTCTTTGCCCCCGCCGTACGGCGGTTCTGTTAGTGGATAGGCTGAGTCTATGGGCCCACGTGCTGGCAGCAAAACATAGTACCGACTCGAAGAGAGCGCAATGATATGTTCGTATGACTGACAGTGGTAGTCTGTATTGTTTCGAGTTTAGCCTTGCCAGTTTGTGCAGTATTTTTTCTGCTTTGTCCGTGGATATTCGTATGTGTTCGTGGAAGTTCAACCGTTCGTCTATGTAGACTCCAAGGTAGCGTGTTACTTTTGATCTTTTAATGTTTGTGTCCCCGATTTTGACTGCTGGGTTCCTATGCAGGATGCCCTTTAGTAGTGTGTAAGTTGTTTTATTTTCTGCTACCTTGAGCTTGTTGTCTGTGCACCATTGTGTAATTGTTTTGAGTGTATCATTGGCCCTGTCTTCTAGCTGGGCACGGTTGTTTGCTGACACTGCCACAAGCAGGTCGTCAGCGTAAGCGACAACTCCATCTGTCGCATTGTGCTCCTCAAGTAATTCTAGGAGCGGTTCTAACATTATGTCCCAGAAGATGGGGCCGCAGATCGATCCTTGTGGACAACCTTTGGTAATGCGTTTGATTACTTTCTTGTCGTCCATGTGCCAAGCGACTGTTCTGTCCCTGCAGTAGTCTACAAGACCGTTGTACAGGGATTCCGGTACCTGCAGGTGTCTGAGCCTCTTGAAGAGGGCCGGCCACCATAGATTGTCAAATGCACCCGAGATGTCAATCATAATGGCTAGTGTGTACTTTGTAGGTGTGTTGTGTACAATTTGAAGTGCTTTGTTGATTGCATCGTCAATAGACTTTCCTTCCCGAAAGCCATATTGGTGTGGTGTCAGTCCCCGAAGTGTGCGATGTGTTTGTAATCTTTTGCAAAGGAGTTTTTCTTGTGTTTTTGCGAGTGTATTGATGAGGCATATGGGTCTGTATGATTTGGGTTCTGAGGGGTCTTTGTCTGGTGCTTTTTTGATGATGACCGCCGTAGAGGCTTTCCACACTGCAGGCACACGGCCTAGCCTTAATGCGTCGTTCAGCAGTGTTGTGAGGTATGGGGTGATCTGCGGTGCTCTCTGTTTTAGTACCTCAGAGTGGATACCATCTGGTCCAGGCGCTTTCTTATTTTTAAGTTCTGAGATCGCTATCGCCACCTCTTCCTGCGCAAACGGACAGGTGACGGTTGGTGTGGTGTAGGCTGTGGTAAGTTCTCGTCTCAATGCTGCTTGTTCAGGTGTGTCTGTGGTGGCGATGTCGTCAGGAAGGAGTTTGCCTAGCAGGTACTCCGCTGTGCCTCTCCATCCTTTAGTCATCACCCCGTCATCCTGTCGTAGCGTTCCCAGAACCAGTGGGCTCTTGATTTTTTCGGTCACGATCTTGTAAGGTTCCCCCCATATGTTAAGTTGTGTTTGTCTTGCTACGTAGTCATTCCATTGGTCTTTTCTAGTCTTATTTAGTTCTTGTTTGTATCTGTCCTTGGCAAGCCGGTATTCATGTAGTCTTACTTGTCTTTCTCTGTCTGAGATTGCCCTTTGGTAGAGTCTGCGTCTACGTCTGGTGTCCTGCTTGAGTTGTGTTAGGTGTGCTGTCCAAGGGCTGGTCTGCTGTTTTGTTTTGCGTGATGTGGGGATTCAGGTGTTTTGTATGTGTGTAATGATTTCTTTTAACTTGTGTGCTCTGTGGTCAACACTGCCTCTGATGTTCTGCAGTGATTGTTCCTGTATCTTGTGTCTTACTGTGTCCCAGTCTGTCCTATGAAAGAGCAGTCTTCTGGGTTGTGTTGCAGTGTTGTTGTTTGCTGTCTTCTGTAGAGTTAGTGTGATAACATTATGGTCACTCGTGGTAATGTGGTCGTGTACCGTCCAGTCTAGTATGTAGGTAGTCGCGGCGTTATTTGCAAGGGTGATGTCTATGTTGGATGAGGAGCCGTCATGCCCTGTGAATGTAGGATGGTGTCCTTCCTCGTTGATGACGTTCAGTCCATTTTCATGTATTACGTCATTGATTATTCGTCCTCTGTCATCTGTTCTGTTGGAGTGCCATAGAGTGGATTTTGCATTAATATCTGCACAGATTAATAATTTTTTATTGCTGGCGTATTGTGCAATTTTTCTGATAGCATTTGCATAGGGATTAATGCAATGGCTGTATTGAGCATAAATCGATGCAACGACCCATGTGTCGCCCCTGTACGTAATCCCCACTGTAGCAACGTGTTCTGTGCATAATTCCGTTATTTTAACTGGGTGAATGTCTGTGTTGAGGATTATGACTGACGCCTTGCAGTCTGCCTTACCCGATATTGATATCGCGTGGGTGGGGATATTGGTGATATGGCCTTGTTTCGTATATGGCTCCTGTATGCACAGGATATCACAGTTTAGCTCATTCAGGACCTGTGGAAGTTCCAGACTGACGTGTGTGCTTCTCATGGCATTCAGTTGAGCAACCCTCAGATCGGATGCTTCACGTGAACGTAGCACTTACTTCCTGTTTGACTGAAATCGAAGTAGGTCCTTCCATAGGCCCTAACGTGATCTTTGTATAATTTTTCGAGATCAAATTTTTCTTCTCTGCGAGCGCAAACCTGCAGGAGTAGGTCTAGCAGACTATCTGAGTCCGTGGGGATGTTCTCTGTTTTCAGGATTATTCTGTCCGTCTGCTCCGTTGTACGAAAGCAGACTGAGTTGCCATGGGGGTGGTATAGCCTAATGATCATTCTTTGCGCTGTTTCGAAGAGCTCCCTTTTTTCCAATCTACTTAATTTTAAGTTTAAATCTATGTCGTTATAATTAAAATCGCTGGTGGTGGCAGCGGGTGTCGGCGTCTGCGCCGTCTTGGGGTGTCGTGGCTGAGTGGCAGCTACACGCTGCCCCTCTGCGATGTGTTAAAGACTGCGATGGAGCTCTGTATGCCACGGCAAACTGCCTGACACTGACGGCGGCGGTGCACAAATGCTGCGCAGCTAGCGCCATTCGATGGCCAACACCGCGGTTCCTGGTGTGTCCGCTGTGCCGTGCGTGTGATCATTGCTTGTACAGCCCTCTCACAGTGTCCGGAGCAAGTATGGTGGGTCTGACACACCGGTGTCAATGTGTTCTTTTTTCCATTTCCAGGAGTGTATAACTCAGGACGAAATAAAAATCATAATTAACGACGCTCCGAGGAACAAGTCAGCTGGTCCCGATAGACTCCCGTTGGAATTTTATGTACGTATGTGGGATGTAATAGGGAATAATCTCAAAGATATGTACAATGAGCTATTAACTTACTAGGGGTTCCCTCCTCTGCTTACGGATGGAATGAATGTACTCATTCCTAAAAAACCAAGCAGCAAGAGGATTCACGATTTAAGACCACTTAGTCAACGCTGACTTAAAGATTCTCACTCGCATCCTGAATAGAAGGATGAAACCCTTCCTGCAAAATGTCATAGGTCCTTACCAAGCGAGTTCAATAAAGCGCAGATCAATGCTAGATACCTTATGTGAGTGTTGGGACGTTATAAAGTTTACTTGGTTAAGTGACAATAGTCATTACTTTTTGTTTTTAGATTCTGATAAAGCCTTTTATAGGATCAATCATGGCTTTTTATTCACCATGCAGAAAATGGGTTTCGTCGACCACTTTATAACTGTCATACGTAAATGTATCAGTGGTGTTTTTTGAAGGATTAAATTCAATGGACAACTGACTGAAACATTTCCAGATCAACAACAGTACGTCAGTACTGTCTATGACATTATATGCGATGGTGGTGGAACCTTTGCTTTCGACAATGCATCAGAAATTGAGATGACTATAGATCTTCGATATTAAGACAGTTTGTCACGGTTATGCTGGCGACATAAGTGTTACTGTAAATTCGAATAGTGAGGTAGATGAAATGCGACATTTGGTACACCAGTACTCACAACCCTCTGGCGCAAAACTGAATCTTCAAAAATCCAAAATAATGCATCTCGGTTCTTACAGTAGTACAATAGGTGCGCAATGGTTGGATGTAACTGAAGATAGACTCCAACTCCGATTGTGGTTAGGGGCAAATCTCAAGCTCATGGCTACGAACAATTGAGAGCGGAAACTTAATGTCATAGAGCCCTGCTGAAGGACCACAACACGCGGTCGTTAGACCGATTGCAGACAGTTCAGTTCATAAATACAAACATACTTAGCAAAATATCTCATGTCGTAGCAGTCTTACCGATATCGCGCACCACTTTCCGGAAAATATCACCTGCAGCGTGTTGGTATGAGGCACAACGGTGGACTTGGCATTAAAGACGTTAAATCAAGATGTGACGCACTGTTTCTAATTCGTGCTCTTAAACTAATACATGTCACTAAGACAAGCGTTTTGAATCTGATCATCACGTTCTCCAAATCAAAGCAAAATTTATACCCAATAGACAAATCAAGAAAACCAACAGACCTTTCAGAACAGATCCAGAGTACCTGCAACTAAACAGGAAAGAAATAACAGAAGAAATTACGAAAATCAACAGCAACAACTGGACAGGACTGTCAGAAAAAATGAGAGAACTGATAAAATTGGGACAAGCAACGAGAAAAAGGAAACATCGATGGTGGAACATGACATGTGACAGAGCCATAGAAAACAGAATACAAGCCTGGAAAAAATTTAACAGCCATAGAACGCAAGAAAAATGAGAAGAATTCAACAGGATACAGAAAAACACTTCCAACACAATCGGCAGAGAAAAAAGAGTTTACGAAAGCAGTAGGTTGAAGGAGATAGAACTTCACCAGAAACAACACAAGGAATTTTTACAGAATATTCCGAGAAAATATGACAGGATATCAGCCTCCAAGCTTATGCTTCAAAAGACAAGATGGAACTCTGGAGACAAATCCGAAGAAAAACTGTCAAATATTAGCTCGATACTCTGATACATTACTCAACTGCGACGAACCAAAACAGAGATTATATTTTACAAAAACAAAAGCTAACCAGGACTTCGAACCCCGAACACACGAAGAAATAGTGAAAATAAAATCATTGAAATATAACAGAGCACCTGGAGAAGATGGACTGGCTGCAGAAATATGGAAATTAGACCATGAAAACATTACACCCAAAATACGTAGAAACATCTGGGAAACACAAAAGGTGCCAGAAGAATGGAAATCAGCCCTAATAACCCCATCCAAAAGAAAAGAGACAAAACAGACCTTAATAACTATGGAGGAATTTCAATACTGCCTATGATATCCAAAATTCTATCCAAAGCTCTGTTAAATCGCCTAGAACCTCAGATTGATCCACACATCGGAGAGTATCAAGCAGGGTCCAGGAAGGGAAGATTGTAAAGTGAACCGATCTGGTGTCTGAGAACAATATTAACAACGAGAAAGTCCAGAAACACCACAATAACATTTGATGACTTCAAGAAGGTCTATGATTCCATAGACAGAGGAACACTTTTCAGTACATTGGAACAAACGAAGGTAGACAACAAGACCAGAAAACTAATCCAGGAAGGATTTAAAAATACAAAATGTAAATTGAAGCTCATGGGAGAGATCTTGGAATCGTTCGAAATCAAGATAGGACTGAGACAGGGAGATGGCCTGTCACCCATTTTATTTAACGAAGATTTAGAGAAAATAATCGGAACATGGGACAAAAGAGTCAGTGGGGTAAAGCAGGGGAGACACAAAAATAGAGCCATCAACATAAAATGTCTGGCCTTTGCCGAGGATATAGCCATCACAACAAATAACAGAAAAAAAAACAAAAAAGCCCTAGAGACACTACATGAAATCGCAGCCAGAACAGGACTACAAATTTCATATGAAAAAAAAACAGTACATGGACACAAAGTCCACAGACAGAAACCCATTGGTAACAAGGTATGAATAGATAGTACAAGTAGAAAATTTCAAATACCTGGGAGAGATTATACAGAAAACAGGACTAAACTCGGCAGCCAATGAAGAAAGAGTTGCAAAGCTACAAAAAGATTACAGACTTAAATCGAACCATTACAACAAAAGAAGTATTTCCGTTAATGCCATATTAAGACATTACAAAACAGCTGTCTTATCAGAAGCCTTGTATGACTCAGAAACGACAGTAATCAGGGGAAGAACGAAAATCAAGGACATGGAAAAGCGAGAGAGAAAAATTCTGAGAAAGAGCTATGGGCCATTTCACAGACAGGAGATCTGGATAAAATGACAGGCTAAAGAGTTGTACAAACAGACAGAGACAATTACAGACAACGTCAGAAAAAGGAGGGCTAAATTCTATGGGCACTTTTGTAGATTGAGGGAAAACAGGCTGATGACGAAGATTTTTAACATCGTGATGAGTAATACGATGAAGACTAACTGGGCAAAGGAAACCATGGAAGACCTCAAGGAACTAAATACCTCCACAGAAGAAATAACAAAAAGAGAGAAAAATACAGAGAAAAAACTCAGGAGATGAAACTCGAGGAAACATCAAAGGAGAAGAAACAAGGAAAGAAGTGGGCAGAAGAGAGGACGAAGAAACACAGTGAATATATGATAGGTTTTTGGGAAGAGAAAAGAAAGATACAAAACAAGTGCTAAGAAGACATTGTGTTTTAACGCTCTCCTAAATGGGAAATTAACGATAGTAATAATAATAATTATTATTATTTCTGTTTTCATAGAAATAACCAAATTAATGGTTTCGACACTGGTGATTATGATTTCATATTAAATGTTAGTGTTTTTGTACATATAGCAATAATAGCATACTTGTACTGAGAAATATAAGTGGGGAATAGTGACCATCGCACAGGTAGCCACAATTAAAGCAAAAAATATAGTAATTTAACATAGTTTCTTCAATAAATTATTACGATTACACACTAAACTTGTGTAACTGTTGTAAAGTGATCGAACATCCGTTTACGCACAATGAACATTGCCTTGAAGCGATTACGCTTATACTACAATCGTGAAGCGACTAATCCTCAAAACCAAATTACGTAGAATATTTTCATCGTTATTTCTCGTAAACGAAGCCCATTGCATTAATAAATAAATTTAATTATTCCCAATATATACGCGGAAAAAAATTAATAGATTTTAATGTGACTTTATGGTCTAAATGAATAAATGTCCGAATCGTTGTAGATTCGTGAGGATTGAAAATCATTTGTGGAACGCCAGCTTCAATAACCTCTTCTCGGTTTACAAGCCGCGTCACTTCGAATAAAATACTCGGGCTTTCCATAGCTGTCTCCGCCATCGTCTTCAAGAGGTAAAATCACTGACTGCCGGAGCCACCACGGTGTTCTGCGTATATAGAAGGAGTGGCAGCGTCCGGAAAGTGCTGGACTGGCGCACGTGCAGAAGGCAAGTTGTATCTCTGGTGGCTCCGTCTCGTCGCGGGAACGAGTGACGACAGATGGCGCCAAGGTCCGGCGCCACGTTTGAAACTGTCGCTCCCGAGTTCCTACAAGTGTCGGCGTCGAGCCTACGTCTTTGCTTTCTCTCAGTGTCCAGTTCCCTCCCCCTCCCCCCCCCTCCCCCACCCCCCCGCATGCCCTACTAAGTGTGTACCAATGGTCTCCGTTAAAATTGTTGTTTATTCTAATTTCGGTCGCTTCTTTTATAACAGTATGATGGTGTTTGTGCCAACTCTCGACTTTTCAGATTCTATGCCCGTTTTCTGGGCAATGTTCAACGACAGTCGACTTCCCAGTTTGTTTAATATGCCGTGAATGCTCTGCACAATGCTCAGCATCAAAGCGAGTATTTGACCTGTGCTCCGTCCCCCCTGTGTTGGTTTTCTGTAAAAAATCCGATAAAACTAAGAAAAAAAGAAAACTAATGATTAAGACCCCTCCCCTTAGCCAGTAAGAAATAACCATGGTCTGCTACCAATTGAGCTCCAGCAAGTCAGGTTAACAGAAATTCATGGAAGGGCTAGAACACAGGTTATGACGTCATTCATTATTTTCCAAGTGATTCACATTTTTCAAACAGTTTTTTTAAAGCAACAATAGTAAAACACAATTAAGCAATCATTTAGAGATCAGCAGTTCTTAAAACAGTGAGTGGAATGCTTTAAATTCAAAGAAGCACAATGGCATAACCAATTTAAAAACGACAGCAAAATGTTTAAACAAATATGATACCTTACTCGTAAATGTCCCACGCTAACACATCAATTTTAAATTACAAACACAAAATTTGACAGAGTGCCAGAAGGGACCAAACAAATTTACAGCTTTATAGCGTCGAATATAACAATGACTAACACAAATTTAGTAACAGGTAAAATGTTTGAAGAAATTAATATCTCCCATGTTAAGAGAAAGTTTTTAAATTACAAACCAAAATTTTGAAAATCATATGTAGCATTGATTAGCACAAATTTAGTAACAGGTAAAATGTTTAAGCAAATTTAAATGTCCAAGCTAACAGAATGGTTTTAAATAATAGACCAAAATTTAAAAATTTGGAAATTTGTGGTAATGTCTTACGGAACCAAACTGCTGTCGTCATCGGTTCCTAAGCTTACACACTACTTAAACTAATTAAACTAACTTACGCTAAGGACGACATACACACCCGTGCCCGAGGGAGGACTCGAACCTTCGACGAGGGGAGCCGCGCGAACCGTGGCAAGGCGCCCGAGACCGTGCAGCTACCCCGAGCTGCCCAAAATTTTACACAGACGCTTAAGAGACCTGATAAATTTAAGGCAAGATTTAAAATCTCAAACGTAACGACTAGCACCAACTCAGAACAAGTTTTCAAGCAAATTTAAATGTCCCATGCTACCGGAATCATTTTAAATTACAAACGATAATTGAACCCGGTCCTTTAAGACACATGACAAATTTAAAGCAAGATTGCTTAGAAGTAAAATGTAACAATGTCTAGCACAAAGTTAGTAAAAATGATTAAACAAATTTAAATAACCCAAGGTAACAGAAAGGTTTTAAATTAGAGACCGATATTTAACAAGGTCCTTTGAGAGAGCTGACAAATTGAAGCAAATACAAAGGCCAGTAAATGGTCAGGCTGACAAGGAATAACTTACGCAGACAGGGCACAGCACAAAAGGGAAATATATGAGAACTCTGAAAAGCTTTGGGTCTACGCGAACCAGCGAAAAAAAAAATAACATAAACAGCAGTCCCCGTGCCGTGGAGCAGCGTCACAAAAGGTAGCGGCAGCGGCGAATCCTAATTTCTGGCCAGTAGTGTCGTGCCGCCGGTTCACTCACCGTTGTCGGTCCGGGCCAATTGCACGAACTGACTGCAGAAAAAGTAGCTGACTTATAAGCGCGTTCGTAAAATAAGCTTGGAAACAACAAGACATCAATTAGTATGATAATCCCCTTTCAGGAAATAGCGTCCTGAACAAGGGATCCAGAATATAGTACAACGACAGCCTGAAAACGGTGAATTTCAAGAACAGTTGAATATAAACACTGGCGAGAACCAAGAATGAGTTATTTAAAATCTACTTAAATTATGATCGTAGCTTTGTTATACTAATATATAAAAAAGCTACGATCACAGTTTAAGTAGAATGAGATTTTCACTCTGCAGCGGAGTGTGCGCTGATATGAAACTTCCTGGCAGATTAAAACTCTATGCCGGACTGAGACTCAAACTCGAGACCTTTGCCTATCGCGGCCAAGTGCTGAGCTACCCAAGCACGACTCACGTCTCCTACCTTCCAAACTTTAAAGAAGCTCTCCTGCGAACATTCTGTAAAGTTTGGAAGGTAGGAGACCAGGTACTGGCAGAAGTAAAGCTGTGCGGACGGGACGTGAGTCGTGCTTGGGTAGTTCAGCACTTGCCCAGGAAAGGCAAAGGTTCCGGGTTCGAGTCTCGGTCCGGCACACAGATTTAATCTGCCAGGAAGTTATAGTTTAATGGATTTTAAATAACAATTTTGAATTTTCCTTCTGGCTTGAAACGATGGTTCTGTTAATAATATACCGGTCAGACACCAGTACAAGACGGCTTGCAGACCCAATCAGACTCCAAGAACCAAATTAAGAATCTTGTCTTACAACAACGAAGTGTGCGAACAAAAATTTTCACAGCTCACAGGCAGCGCACACGGTGTACTAATAGATCTAGCCAGATGCGAACCTAAATCATAATTAAAAAGAACACAATAATCATAAATGTGTATGACAACACCAGCAGCACCATCACGTTTCCACCGACTGCACAGACGGTGGCACGGAAGGTTCGCCAAGGCGAGAATAACTGCACTACCGGAGCTATCTTAAAAGCAAACAGTAAAAAGTCATCATCACAATCTCACACCTGGGGATCACAACTAAGTTACTTTTCAGGAAAGCAACACAGGGCGCTCAGCGAACACCGACATGGACAAGCGTAAACAGTTTGTGGAAACGATACAGACCACTCTAACGGCGAATCCCAGAAAGCAAAAATCCTCAACTGAGGGAAGAATCACGTAAGGCTGGGCGGTAACGTGCTGGTCCGCTAACGCCGCCGAACTAGATCACAGACAACAGGAAAGAGGTGCACTTCAGCACACAGAATCAGCTAATCACAATCAAAGTTGTTCCCGCTGCGACGGTTCCCTCAGAGCGAGTCGGTCAACACACCGACCACCGGCCCTTGTCAACGCACGTTTCCTCCAACCGGCTCCCTTCTTCCTCATCCCCGGTGACACACTTATCCTTCACTAGCCCGTCTCGCAAACATTTCAAACCGGAAGGCGTGGCGCAAGAGCCACGTCCGGCCAAGAGAGGCAGAACGAACCAGAGATTCGATCTACAGACCACATTCGATACGAGCCAACATGGCTCACGTATCAGCTTCGCTGTTTCAAGTGGACGTGTAGTCATTTCTGTTCGAGGTGTCGCAATTCCAAAAGTGACGAATTCAGTGATGATGATGTTTGGTTTGTGGGGCACTCAACTGCGCAGTCATCAGTGCCCGTACATATTCTCAACCTTTGCTCTGCCCAAACTCGGCACTGTCATGAATGATGATCAAATGATGAGGACAACACAAACACCCAGTCATCTCGAGGCAGGTGAAAATCCCTGACCCCGCCGGGAATCAAACCTGAGACCCTGTACTCGGGAAGCTAGAACGCTACCGCGAGACGACGAACTGCGGACTTTAAAAATGAGATCCGTATTTATGTAGAAGTTAATTGTTATTCCGATATCCGAATCGCTAGAGACTTTTCTGGTTCACATACACGTTTGCTGTAAAAGCTTCTTAGAGCGCACGGGCCAAGTAGGTTGGAACATGACTACGTCGCGAAATCTTGTCAGTGAACAGCTGTAGCGTCCAATCTATTTGGTTGGGGGGGGGGGGGGGAAGGAGACCAGACAGCCAGATTATCGGTCTCATCGGATTAGGGAAAGGCGGGGAAGGAAGTCATCCGTGCCCTTTCAAAGGAACGATCCCGGCATTTGCCTGGAACTATTTAGGGGAACCACGGAAAACCTACATCAGGATGGCGGGATGCGGGATTGAACCGTCGTCCTCCCGAATGCGAGTCCAGTGAGGTAGCCACTGCGCCACCTCGCTCGGTTAATCTATTCGTTAGAGAAGGCAACGCCCCACGTGCTTATTTCACGTCACCCGTCTCAGTGGTTTGTGTGGGCACTCTAACGTCGCTGTTGCCTTTTTCAAATATGGGAGAGGGTCGCCTGTATCTGTTGGTAGTCAGTAGCAGGGTAGGCGTACACCGAGCGGAGTGGCTCCATGTCACGGACTGCCGGAGGTTCGAGTCCTCCCTCGAGCACGGGTGTGTGTGCTGTCCTTATCGTGAGTTAGTTTAAGTAGTGTGTAAGTCTAGGGACCGATAACCTCAACAGTTAGGTCCGTTAGGAATTCACACATATTTATTTATTTGGTAGGTGTACCTCATCACCATAGTGGGTAATTATTATAACAGCGTGCTCGTACCTTATTAGGATGACTTTTGATCAAGCAATTTATGTTCCTGAAAGCACAAATCCACAACTCAGGGAAGAATCACGTACAGTAACAAGCGGGTCCGCTAACGCCGCCAAACTAGGTCACACAACAGCGCTCGACAACAGCCTGCAGACTTACATAACTTATGTTCCGATTGACTTCTTAAGACATCCAGCACTAGTGTACAGTGGACGTTAATTATATTTCTTGAGTACAAGTAATGCACTTAAGGGTGCATTTCAATCAACAAAATTATACAGGAAAGCAGTTTCTCGCGGAGTAACATTGAATGATACATTCTCGGGTTTTCAGTTGCGTCAAGTGATCAAAATTATACGAGCTTTCGGCCAAGCACACCTTGGCCATTGTCAAGTGATACGACTGCCGGTGAGCTGCTGGTAGCACCATACACAAGGTGAACATTAACAAAACCTACTAACTGGAAATGGTGGGAAAAAGGTCCAATGAACATTTTTCCGGAAATGCATCGTTGCCATGGTAGATGGCCCTGATAGGGACTGATGACCTTAGCAGTTAAGTCCCGTAAAATTTCAACACACATTTGAACACTTTTTAACATTTTTTAGATGGCCCTGACGAATGAAAGTTCTTCTGACCATGTGCCACGTGTTCCTTATGTGTTGCAGGCTATGTGATAGACGCACCGTACTGTAATCAGCCTCTTGCTAAAGTATTCATGTCGGTACAAACCGAGATGGTTCGTGTACGGCCAAGAAGATGGAAACGGTCTAGAGGCAGCGCAGTGCCTTGCTTTCGCTGATGATATTGCAATTATCACCAATAACAGAACAGAAGCGATTCACGCAGTGGAAAAACTACATGAAATTTCACAAAAAATCGGACTACAGATATCTTATGAAAAAACCCAATATATAGAAAGGCCGCCAGAAAATAAATCCCCTTTAATAACAAAATATGGTAAAATTGCACAAGTCTGCCATTTTAAATACCTCGGTGAAACTATTCAGTCCTCAGGATTAAACCGAATTGCCAATGAACAAAGAATCACCAAGCTCCAGAAAGCCTACAAGCTAACATGGACGCATTACAACATGAAGTGCATTTCGACAGAAGCAAAATTAAGGCACTAAACAACAGTGATTCTTCCAGAAGCAATCTATGCAGCTGAAACAATGGTGATTGATGGTCATTCTAAAATTAAGAAAATAGAAAAGCAGGAAAGAAAAATTCTCAGGAAGATTTACGGTCCAATCAACATAAATGGCATTTGGATGAAGAGACCACAAAACGAGATCTATAGAAAGATCAACATAGTAACAGATGAAATCAGAAAGCGCCGAGCCAAATTTTATACACATCTACAGGATGGAAGACTCCAGAACAGCAAAGAAATTATTCAATATTATAACAAGGACTAAATGTGGCACGGAATGGCTGAAAGAAGTCCAGAGGGATCTACAGCAGATCAACATAAAAAATCTCGAAGATCGCACCGAGTGCCGACATAAAATCACAAGTGTGAAGTTTGGGGAAAGAACATCGCGTCAGCCTTGTAAAAAATGGACAGAGGAACGGAAGAAGGAGCATTCTGAGAGGATGAGGAGGTTTTGGGAAGCAAATAAGAAAAACATCCGAAGATGAAATTATGAATTCAAGTTCAATCGCTCTCCTAAAGGGGAACACCAATCACATCACAGAATCACACATTTCAAATCCTTTTAGGGCGTTTATGTGATCACGGGTCCTTTCAAACAGACGAACGTGCAAGGAGGCGGCGGACTCTTCGTACACCAGATATGGAGGACCAAGTTCTACATAATATTGCGACGAACCCTAGTGAAAGCCCCAGTCAAGTGGCCCGCCAACATTATGTAAGCCAAAGTAGGATTATGTGTATCCTGCATGACAACCGGTACTATCCCCATCACCTTCAATCCCGTGGAAGCAACTTAGAACACCTGTTGTGCGAGGATGCGATACATCTCTGTACTGTGTGATGCGAAGATTTGTTATCGTTGCACGCGTTTGCAGACGAATGTTCATAGGACGTTCTTGCCTCCATTTGCACTCAGGAATCCGTCCCTGAAATTTGTCGGTTTTATTAATGTTCACCTTGTATTCGCTACTTACCTGCTGTGACGTCACTAGTGCTCGCGGCATTGTCATAAGCGGGCATACGTTCACTCGGCGTTCCATGTGCCCACTTTAAGTCCGCCGTCGCTGGATCCCCAGCCGCGCTGGAGGCCGCCCGTCTCTGTTAAGGACGTTATCGGTGACTTTTATTTCAACGACTTCTTTAATTGCACAGTCCCCAGACGTTAGTGTGAGTCACGCCAGAGGTTTCGTCAAATTTTATCCGATGAATGTTTTCTAAATCATGCGCAGTCAAAGCGAATTTTTCGGGGTAGCGTAGACGATGGAACTTCTTCCTCCGTTGTTCCACAGTGCGTAATGTTTGTCCGACATAATGCGGCGGCGCGGTTCTTTCCGTCCCTTTACGACGGACCTGCACCTACCTGTGAACATTGTCTCAGCAGATCATCAGTAGGAAGGCCCAGTGAAACCTACTGTACTTCGACGTGAACCACGCTGCAATTTAAGTCACTAATCTACGTTTCGGGAGAAAGTTTTCACACAAATGAAAGTTTGGAAATTTTGTCCTCAATTAATATATTCTGAAGCTTTGGTGAACAAGTATCACCGCCAAGCCCGTGCTAATCTTAACACAGTCACTCACAATTCCTTTCACTCACGTACCAAGTTTATGATGTTGCATTTCCCGAAAACGTAATAGCTACAAAAATACTGATTGTTTTTGATTGAGAATGCTCTCCAAATATTAAGTCTGTCGGTACCAAATGCAGTCACAGTATTTAGCCACCGACCTGCTCAATACGCGACGCGGAATTTATGTCTTTTCTCGTCACAAAATTCACTTAAAAATACCGAAATTTCTACACACACATCGGAATAATTGTGCCGTCACTTTCCAACACTTTCGATGTATGAAACACTGCTAGATCCGGCAACTTATCATTTCCATCGGAACTACTACTACACACGTCCGGTCTGTTTCATGGCTAGGCTTCGACTCTAAGTCTTCTCTACCAGCAGAGAAAGGTGCGCGAAGAATATTGCTTTACCATTGGTCAGTTAACTCAACAGCCAATAGCGTTTATCTATATTTAGAGTTAACTGCCATTCTTTACACCAATCATAAATCCTGTCCAAGTCATCTTGTATCCTCCTACAGTCACTCAACGACGACACCTTCCCGTACACCACAGCATCATCAGCAAACAGCCGCACATTGCTATCCACCCTATCCAAAAGATCATTTATGTAGATAGAAAACAACAGTGGACCTAGCACACTTCCCTGGGGCACTCCAGATGATACCCTCACCTCCGATGAACACTCACCATCGAGGACAACGTACTGGGTTCTATTACTTAAGAAGTCTTCGAGCCACTCACATACTTGGGAACCAATCCCATATGCTCGTACCTTAGTTAGCACTCTGCAGTGGGGCACCGAATCAAACGCTTTCCGGAAGTCAAGGAATATGGCAAACCGTCTGATACCCTTCATCCATGGTTCCATCATGTGAAAAAAGGGCGAGTTGCGTTTCGCAGTAGCGATCCTTTCTAAAGCCGTGCTGATGCATGGACAGCAACTTCTCTGTCTCAAGGAACTTCATTATATTCGAACTGAGAATATGTTCCAGAATCCTGCAACAAACCGATGTTAAGGGTATTGATCTGTAAATTTTAGGATCCGTCCTTCTACCATTCTTATATACAGGCGTCACCTGTGCTTTTTTCCAGTCACTCGGGACTTTACGTTGGGCAAGAGATTCGCGATAAATGCGAGCTAAGTAAGGAGCCAATGCAGTAGAGTACTCTCTGTAAAGCCGAATTGGAATCCCATCAGGACCTGGCAATTTATTTATTTTCCGGTACTGCCAGTGTTTCTTCCTTGATATGAATAATGGATCGGAGTTTACTAAATCTCATGATGCCAATGAAGGAACTGCGCGAGTTAGAGGGAGCTCTTCTAGGGTCTATAAGGCCAACAAAGGTTCGGGGAGCGGTGTGCTGATCCCTGGTTCTTCCATATCACATCCACATTAAAGCACACAGAAGAGGACGACACGGTGGTCGGGCGACACTGCGCGGTCCTCTAGATCTGATCGCGGAGTGTTGCTTATTTAAGAGAAATACAGACGCTGACAGGCCAACGGCCTTACCGCAGCGGTAGTACGGGCTCCCGTCGTATCACCGAAGTTCAGCGCTATCGGGCTTGGCTAGCGCTTGGACGGGTGACCGTCCGGGTCTTCTGAGCGCTATTGGTGAGTGGGGGTGCACTCAGTCCCTATAAGGTCAACTGAGGAGCTACTTGACTCAGAAGTAGCGGCTCTGGTCACGAAAACTGACAACGGCCGAGAGAGCGGTTTGCTGACCACATGCGTTCGCACCTCAGATCCTCATTCAGTGACGTCAATCGGCTGGGGATGTCATGGTGGTCGGTCGGTACCGTTGTGCCTTCCGAGACCTGCTCGGACGGAGTTTTAGTTATAGATGCTGATAATTGGTAAATAAGTAACTGTAATGTTATATCGTCATTTCGAATTGTTTTTCCTTTTTTTGAACAATTAACTTGCTTATATAATGGAATAGATTCAGGGAAATCTTCACTTTGCGAAAGAAATACACTTAGCTTGGATGACACAAAAGACGCATTTGCACAGAGACGAAATACTCCTTTTTTTAAAATAATCTGTCGGTCACAGAATAAAGTAATTTTGCATTTCTTATTCTTTTTGATGAAAACTTCCTACACACAGTAACGCTAGACTTTATGATCACTTTTAAATTCTCACAGTTTAATACTTTTTGTATCAAAACGCTGGTGGGACAAACCTAAAACTTCGCAGACACGCTACATTCATAGTCCGTTATATGGCTTCGAAAACCGTCGCCCCGTGTGGGAGACTTCCTCTGTAAGATTTAAAAACGATAATAAGCCCATTCTATTAACTATAATCCCTGGTTCGCCTTTCTGAGTTTTATTTACTAGAAGGGTACAAGAAGAAAATTTGGAGACAGAATTTAGGATGCCACTTTAGTACATGTCATTGCTGGGACATGAACAGTCACTGCGCTGGGGTCAAACGACTCTTGACTTTCATATTATGTACATAGGAACTGTATGTGTGGCCGTGGCTTCACCAGATTGCACTGGGCATGTAACAGGTAATGAATGCCTTAGTCTTCTCGTACAATCGCGCCGAAAGTCATGAGCAGCATGTTACCTGAAACTGAAGTGCCTCACATGAGATGTACTTCAGAAGTACTACACAGCAACAATACAACAGATGGTCTTCCCTAACCTGCAATTCATCAAACATCCTTACCTCCCCGACCAATCAGCAAAATTCTCCCTGGACGTATCTTCAGTTGTGATTGGACACCCCAGTTTCTACACCCTGTCAGGTTCTCTTTCCCATACAAAATTAACACAAATTTTTTGGGTCGTAATCTCTAATTTAGAATGTAGAATTCTAGCAGAAGTCATTGCAGTTGCCAATATTACACATGCACAAAGCAGTTCATTCCACAGAAAGTGCTCCAATAGCCGCGCAGAATCACCGCGCAGTACGAAGTGAGCTCGCGGTACATCTTCAGGGAACTAAGTTAGGTTCAAAATCCCAACGTATTTAGCAAGTCTGAAGCATTTGCATGTAAATTTGCTCTGGGTAAATTTGTGCACATAGAACTAAATTCGCGCCATAGACGACACAATAGCCATTCTGGTCTTTTCTGAAGAAAAAGGCATTTTTTCTTGTTAAAAGTTATCTATTTGTTCATTGCACTCCAAACTGCTTAATTTCTGGATGTGGATCCGTGCACACATCATTACTGATGCTGTCCCTTACAGGAATACAGAGACTTAAGTCGACGTTGCTAATATTCCCCACATCGATGAGAATGCGATATTGTACTTCAGTATCTTCTTTCGGCGGAGAGAGAATTGAAACACTGCGTGTGTGCTACATATTAAAATCATATCTGGATGTTTTTATTGAAAATGAAATTCCTCCAGCTGTACTTAAGATTTTACATTTACTTCGCTACTACACTGCCCGCCACCCATGTAGAGCACGTGTTGGTCTCACCGCGGACTGTTAGACTGAGCCACACACAACTGATTTCATCAAAGGGTACGGGTCTGAAGATGGCGTTGACGCAACGTCGAACACAGTAGCGAAGTAAATGTAAAATCTTAAGTACAGCTGGAGGAATTTCATTTTTAATAAAATTTATACCAGCTGTGTCTCACCTTCATCCAGTTTAAATATGGATGTACGAAGATATGTGAATGTGTCTACAGTTCTTTCCATTTATTGCTCCTTCCTGTCTTCCAGCGGTAAATAATGTTGAATACCTTAGCAAAACTTGTGGTGTTACACCTCGCCTGTCCACCGCTTCGGCTAACCCCAATGAAAGCTATGCCTTTCAGACATCTGACTCAATCCTACTTGAGGGCGTGAATCAAAAAGGCACTTTGAATACTGATTAATCGAAGCTAAATTTAGGAATCTTTGAGAACAGAAAGGACAGTACAACAGTCATAACAATAGGATGAGCCCGAATTCGACTCGATAATTGAGATACACTCTGCATTCCAGTTACACAAGGTATAAAACGAATACTGAAGACGGGAATCAGGAGGAAAACCAATCGATATCAAGATCACAGGTTATCAAGCATTAGTTAAAATAAAAGTTACAAAAATTTAGTCGATAATAATGTTGAGACGAGCGTGAGCGAGAAATGGTAGCAATAACAAGCAACAGTGAGGAACAAGGGAGCGTTAGGTAACCTGAACGCCGTACTATCTCGCCGTGTTCTGCTCATGTTGACTGGCAGTCGCCCAAGTGTTCCTCTGTGATGTACACACACGCTGCGTGTTACCTGCTCTAGAACACCGACGAAAGCGAAGCCAAAAAACCCGCCTGGGTCCCAGCAACAAAACAGCTAAGCATAGCCGCCGGCTGTACATATTCAACTTTATTTTTTATGGCTTTCGGTTGTTAATACAGTCGTCACTGGAAGAAAAGCAGTACATAAGGTGAATCGGTTACAGCTGACCTCAGTTTGACGGGCGCAGTGAACCAGCTCGACATGGCACGGACTCAAGAGTTCGTTGGAAATCCGTTGCAGAAATATTGAGCCATAATTGCCAAAGTGTTGCCGGTGCAGGATATTATGCACGAGCTAAGGTCTCGATCACGTCCCATAAGTGTTCGATGGGGTTGATGTCGGGTAGTATCGGTCACCAGATCATTCGCTCAGATTGTCTGGAACGTTCTTCAAACAAATCGCGAACAACTGCGGTAGGAGACATGACATAGTTGTTTGCCAACATGAAGGCCATGAATGGCTGCAAATTGTCTCCAAGAAGCTGAACACCACTATTTCCTGTCGATGACCGGTTCAATTGGACCAGAGAATCCAGTCCATTCCATGTAGTACACAGTCCAAACCGTCACGGAGCCACCACCAACTTCCACAGTGGCTTGTTGACAATTGGTTCCATGGCTTCGGGGGGGTTGCGATGCACTCGAATCCTACTATCGGCTCTTACCAACTGAAATCGGGGCTCATTTGATCAGACCGCGGTTTTACAGTCGTCTAAAGTCCAACCGAAATGGTTAAGGGCCCAGGACAGGCGCTGCAGGCAATGTCGTGCTTCTAGGAAAGGCACTTGGGTAGTCGTCTGCTGCCGTAGCCCATAGCGCCAAATTTCGCCGCACTGCGCTAATGGATACTTTCGTCGTACGTCCCATACTGATTTCTGCGGTTATTTTAGGCAGCGTTGTTCGCCCGTTAACGCTGCCGCTCAAGGTCACCAAGTGAAAGCCGTCAGCCATTGCATTGTCCGTAGTGTGAAGTAATGCGTGCAGTTTAGTATTCTCGGCACTTTCTTGACACTGTTGATCTCGGAATAGCGAATTTCCTAGAGATTTCTGAAATTGAATGGCACATATTTTTGGGTCCACTTGCCATTCCGCCATCAAAGTCTGTTAATTCCCGTCGCGCGGCCGTAATCACGTCGGAAACTTTTCACATGTACACTACTGGCCATTAAAATTGCTACAGACGCGAAATTTAACCGACAGGAAGAAGATGCTATGAAATGCAAATGATTAGCTTTTCAGAGTATTTACACAAGGTTGGCCTCGGTGGCGACACCTACAACGTGCTGACATAAGGAAAGTTTCCAACCAATGTCTCATACACAAACAGCAGTTGACCGGCGTTGCCTGGTGAAACGTTGTTGTGATGCCTCGTGTAAGGAGGAGAAATGCGTACCATCACGTTTACGACTTTGATAACGGTCGGATTGTAGCCTATCGCGATTGCGGTTCATCGTATCGCGACATTGCTGCTCGCGTTGGTCTAGATCCAATGACTGTTAACAGAATATGGAATCGCTGGGTTCAAGAGGGTAATACGGAACGCCGAGTTGGATCCCCACGGCCTCGTATCACTAGCAGTCGAGATGACAGACATCCGCATGACTGTAACGGATCGTTCAGCCACGTCTCGATCGCCGAGTCAACAGATGGGGACGTTTGCAAGACAACAACCATCTGCACAAATAGTTCGACGACTATTGCAGCAGCATCGACTATCAGCTCGGAGACCATGCCTTTGGTTAAGCTTGACGCTGCATCACAGACAGGAGCGCCGGCGATGGTGTACTCAACGACGAACCTGGGTGCACGAATGGCAGAACGTCACTGAATCCATGTTCTATTTACAGCATCATGATAGTCGCATCCGTGTTTGGCGACGTCGCGGTGATCGCACATTGGAAGCGTGTATTCGTCATCGCCATACTGGCGTATCACCCGGCGTGTTGGTATGGGGTGCCATTGGTTACACGTCTCGGTCACCTCTTGTTCGCATATGACGGCACTTTAAACAGTGCACGCTACATTTCAGATGTGTTACGACCCATGGCTCTACCCTTCATTCGATGCCTACGAAACCCTACACTTCAGCAGGATAATGCACGACCGCATGTTGCAGGTCCTGTACGGACCTTTCTGGATACAGGAAAAGGTTCGACTGCTGCCCTGGCCAGCACATTCTCCATATCTCTCAGCAATTGAAAACGTCTGGTCAATGGTGGCCGAGCAACTGGCTCGTCACAATACGCCAGTCACTACTCTTGATGAACTGTGGTACCGTGTTGAAGCTTCATGGGCAGCTGTACCTGTACACGCCATCCAAGCTCTGTTTGACACAATGCCCGGGCGTATCAAGGCCGTTATTACTGCCAGAGGTGGTTGTTCTGGGTACTGATTTCTCAGGATCTATGCACCCAAATTGTGTGAAAATGTAATCACATATCAGTTCTAGTATAATATACTTGTCCAATGAATACCGGTTTATCATCTGCATTTCTTCTTGGTGTAGAAATTTTAATGGCCAGTAGTGTATTACCTAAGTTCAAATGACAGCTATGCCAATGCACTGCCTTCCCATTTGTTGTGTACGCGATGATACTGCCTTGTATACATATACATATCGTTATCTTATACTTCCGTCACCTCAGCGTCTCTGTGGAATGAGGGTTTTTGAGCTATCTCCTTCGTGGGTGCCTTATATTTCGAGTTGATTCTCTCATTAAATACCTTTTCTACAATTAGTTTTGTGTCATTCTTCCGCTCGTGGATTCTTGTTTACGTAATTTATATGTTCGGGGAGTTCCCACTCTTTATCAGGCTCGTCGTAGCAGTCAGGCTTTTGTACAGTTTTGTAAGTGTGTAATTTTGTATGGAAGGACTGCAGTCACGTCGCGAACGTGTGTGAAACTTAATTAACATTTTTAGAGAGTTCATATACTTCTCCACTGAGGAATATAAGGTGTAATAAATACAGCACGCTTCTAGATGTCTTATTGGTTTGGAAATATAAGAAATTTGCTAGTGTCTGTATAATTTGGTAAATTTGCCGTGTCTTTTTTCAGTCGGTTTTCACAGTTAAGTGGAACTCGTGAAAATGTATAGAAAGGTCTTCCATTTAACTAGGCAGCTCGAATAATCAGCGTATCATCATGGCCTTCAATGACTGTTGGCACGTTTGCTTATGCGATCCCGTCAGTGTCGAAAATCCACAGGTGGTCTTCAGAGTCGTTAGATAGGAGACGGCGGTAGGGTGTGAAGCAGCCTAGCCGGTGTTCACGGCTGCCATTACCAGAAGTGACAGCTAATGAGCAGTCAGGGAATGTGGACGGCCGAATTGTTTATCCTGCAGCCTGAGGCCGGCCACTAACTGGTTGCCGGGCGGCACACCTGTTCATTGCCAAACCGCGGGCCGCGTTCCGCCGCTGCGGTTTCCCTCGCTGCGGCCTTCACCTTGCGTGCCGACAACACGCGGCAGGCGAGAGAAGTGGACACGTCCCCAGCCCACCGGGGGGCCGGACTCAAATCGTACCTCCCACTTCTGCCGTCCGGCGGCTGCCCAATCAACGAGGTTCTGCGAGTGCGGGAGTGCCGGAGACCGAGGTGTGATAGTAGACTAGTTCCTGCCCGCCGCTGTCCCCACAGGTGTCTCCGCGTTATAAAAGACTTACTTATATAAGAACTGCCGCGAGTATGCGGATTAGCAAACGTGCAAAATGCCTCGGGGTCCTTGAAAGATGCCAGCACGAGATCTTGTCACATGTTTCACAGGTCTAATGAGAATGTGAAAGCCCATCACGTCATCACGTCATACGGAGATGTACGGAGGCCACGGATCAAATCCGCCCTCCATATTAAAGACGAGCGGTCGGTGTGCCGGTCAACCCAGACGGTTTTTAGGCGATTTCCAACGTTCCATAAGGTTAATACCGGGTTGATTCCCATGTTCCACCTCAGATAAACGTTACGCAAAGATTTAAAACATTTCTTGACACTTTCACTCACAACTTACTCTATACGGAGATGGATTGGGTACACTGCTTTTGTCCTGGAGATGGGACGGGGGGGGGGGGGGGTGAATAGGAGACTGATAACCCTTACTTATTTTGTCTCCTTAGACAATTACTTCGATATAAATATTAAACAGTAGCGACGAAAGGATACATCCCTGCCTAACACCCTTTTTACTACGCACTTCATTCTTGGTCTTCCACTCTTATTATTCCCTGTTGACCTTTGTAGATATTGTATATTACCTTATAGCTTATGCTTGTTTTCCTCACAATCACGCCGTCTGACGTTGTCGAACGCTAATCCTATGAAAGAGTCGTCGCATTTATTTCGTTTTGCTTCTATTATCTGTCGCAACATCACAACTGTCTCTCCGGTACCCTTACCTTTTGTAAAGCCAAACTGATCGTGACCTAACACATCCTCTATGTTTTTACATTCTTCTGTGTATTACGATGGAAATAAAAGGATGGTTCAAAACTGGAATTAAAATTCAAGGTGAAACGATGTCAATGATAAGATTCACTGATGACATTGCTATCCTCAGTGAAAGGCAAGAAGAATTACATGATGTGCTGAATGGAATGGACAATCTAATGAGTAAAGAATATAGATTGAGAGTAAATCCAAGTGAGATGAAAGTAATGAGAAGTAGTAGAAATGAGAATAGCGAGAACATTATCAGGTCTGGTAGTCACGAAATAGATGACGTTAGGGAATTCTGCTAATTAAGTACCAAACAACCAATGGCGGACGGAGCAAGGAGGGCATCAGAAGCAAAATAGCACTAGCTAAAAGGACATTTCTGGCCAAGAAGTATCAAACATAGCCCTCAATTTGAGGAAGAAATTTCTGAGAATGTACTATGCAGCACAGCATTGTATGGTTGTGAAATTTGGTATGTGAGAAACAAGAACAGAAGAGAATTGAAGCATCTGAGATGTGGTGCTACAGACAAATATCGAACATTATTTTGACTGATAAGATAAGGACTGAGGAGTATCTGCGCAGAACAGGAGAGGAAAAGAATATATGGAAAACACTGACAAGAGACAGGATGGTAGGACATCAGGGAATGACTTCCATGGCACTATAGGGAGATGTAGAGGGTAAAAATGAAGACAGAAAAGAGCCCTTTGCCTCAGCCCAGCTGTCTTGCAAAAATTCAACTGAAAGTTCCCCATATCGGGGTTATACCCCCTGAAGGGTAAAACGAAGTTTTTTGAGGGATAAAAACAATAGCTTTAGACTGTATTTCGGTCACAAAACTGAATTATATTTAAAAGGTCATTACTATCAGCACTATCTCCTAACACTGTAATACTGATCATATAAATTTCCTATAATGAATTTTTTTAAACACTAGCATTATCACGTGACACAATGCGGTAAAGGTTATAGTTTGTGAAACGAATGTGAGAATCAACATTTTTCTCGCGTAGTCCATCCACTACGCATGTATTTTGATCTTTGTATCATGCATCTGTGATAGTAAAATTGAGACAGATGCTAGGTGGTTTGAACGAGACTTTCTCTACTTCAGACACTGTAGAGAGAACAGTATTTACCGTATTGGCACAAAACTTAATGGGAATGACATTCTGACTGTGCACTGCAGGATTTTTGTTGTTAGTGGTGTTACTGTCATGACTTGTCCTTGGGTGCCGGTACTGGTACGTCGACATAAGCCTGAAACCACGAGAACAAGTGTAAATTACAGTTGCAGACAGTCAATGTGGGTCTGGAAAAGCAAAGGCCTTTGACCAAAACAATAACAATAATACTGCTGCTGCTCTTCGTGAGTACCAACTCGTTAAAGGAATACAGGCAGCGCGGGATTAGCCGAGCGGTCTCTGCGCGTCCCGGCGGAGGTTCGAGGCCTCCCTGGTTTAATTTAGGTTAAGTATTGTGTAAGCTTAGGGACTGATAACCTTCGCAGTTCAGTCCCATAAGATTTCACACACATTTGAACATTTTAAAGGAATACGGAGAGTTCCGCTTTCCGTACCGGGTTTGAAGAACGTGATTTGGAAGTTCGAATTAACTGGCGATTTGGGAACTGTTCCTGGGAGAAGACGATGGTCATTTCCGCCGCAAATCGTTGAAGAAGTTACTGTTGCCATCACTGAGAATACCGGACACAATGTGCGATCTTCAAGCAATGCCCGAGCAGTCCACCGTTCCAAAACTGCTGCAAGCAATTGTGAAACTGTATTGCTAGTGCGGTTCAAGGATGTGGATGCAGATGGTCGTCACACTGACAAGGGAACCTCCCCATCGCACCCCCCTCAGATTTAGTTATAAGTTGCCACAGTGGATAGGCCTTGAAAAACTGAACACAGATCAATTGAGAAAACAGGAAGAAGTTGTGTGGAACTGTGAAAAAATAAGCAAAATATACAAACTGAGTAGTCCATGGGCGACATAGGCAACATCATGGACAATGTGAGATCCCGAGCGTTGTGGTCTCGTGGTAGCGTTGAAACGTCCCCTTTGAAGAATTATACACGACTGTCCTTAACCTGAGACACAATATTTTTAGCACAACGCAATCTGACTATCAAAATCCCTACAAAAGAATGGCCCTGACTAACATTAAACTATACCTTTCAGAAATCGCTTACCTCACAAAATCTTGGTTACTCGAACTACTGCAATACAGCGAGCGCCACTACTGCCAGCTAAATAAAAGATTCAAACTACGGAAGGCACTAACTACTGATAGGCATAGTTAGCAAAATGAAAGATTTTAATAGAGAACAAACAATGTATATACCTTAATAGTCATAATATATATAGCAGTTCTTGACAAATTACAAAACTCCGCCATCTCTCTCCCCACATCCACCACTGCTGGCGGCTCACGTCCAACTGCGCAACGCTACGCGCTGTTCACTTCCAGCTGCCGCTGCCCAACACTACAATGGCAGACAACAATGCAAACTAGACACAGACTGCACACAGCACAGCCAGTGATTTTCACACAGAGGTGGCGTTACCAATAAAAAAACCTAAACAGCCTACTTACAGCATGAGCAGCTGCGGAACGGGAGGTCCTTGGTTCAAGTCTTCCCTCGAGTGAGAATTTTACTTTCTTTATTTTTGTACAGTTATTATCTGTCTGTTCGTTCATTGACGTCTCTGTTCACTGTAATAAGTTTAGTGTCTGTGTTTTGCGACCGCATCGCAAAACCGTGCGATTAGTAGACGAAAGGACGTGCCTCTCCAACGGGAACCGAAAACATTTGATCGCAAGGTCATAAGGTAACCGATTCCTCCACAGGAAAACTCATCTGATATATTCTATACGACACTGGTGATTGCATGTGCGCCACATGACAGGAATATGTTGTCGACCCACCTAACTTGTACACTTGGCGAATGGGTAAAAAGATTCTTCTACCTTGCCCGATTTAGGTTTTCTTGTGGATGTGATAATCTCTCCCAAAAAAGTGATGAAAACATAAGAGTTTGTCACATAAACTGAAAATAAAAAATTAAACTTTTCACTCGATGGTAGATTTGAACCAAGGACCTTGCGTTCCGCAGCTGCTCACGTTACCACGAGACCACGGCGCTCCTGAGCTCAGAGTCTCCTTGATTTTGCTTATCTTGCACATGGACTACTAAGTTTTTATATTTTGCTTATTTTTTCATAGTTCCACACAACTTCTTCCTGTTTTCTCAATTGATCTGTGTTCAGTTTTTCAAGGCCTATCCACTGTGCCAACTTATAACTAAATCTGAGGGGGGTGCGATGGGGAGGTTCCCTTGTGAGGAACGTTTGTAATCTGGAACGTAGACATGGTACGAAATTAACAAATGTTACTTTCTCTTGTGAAAATTAAAATGTGTTTCTTTAAACTGGTTATTGAATTTTCACCTGTTGAGAAATGCGCGAGCTGTGTTTTTCTTGGTAATTTTTTAAGAACTAATAATAATCTGTAAGCGCCATTTATACAGACGTGGCCGTGCGTACAAGGTGCTTTTCAACTGTAAATTCGTTATTTCTGACAACTTTTGTATAACTTGCTATATTTTATCCAGCAAAGTGAGAACATGCCATGCATTTCTAACCCACAATGAACACGTATCGCAACAAAAAATTTTTGGAAACCAGAAGATAACAGTTATACGGGGTCTCTCTGCAGTGCGTATGATTGTTAGCCGCCCGTGCCGTATGCCGCAGTGAAGATACCGAAATGAAACTCAATGAAATACAAGTTATTAATTTATTGAATATTCATTTTTTCTTGCAAATTTTCACATTAAATGATGAAAGTGCCCCCCCCCCTCCACCCCCCGTTGTTGAATACACGATTCAGTTTGTCTAATCATGTTTCCAAACGCAAGCTGTAACATTTCTTCTGTAACAGAAGCAGCGAAACTGGATATTACAGTTTACAATTCATCGATGGATTTTCGATGGTTTTTATAGACAGTTGCTTTCGCTGCACCCCAGAAGAAAAGGTCAGGTGGTGTTAGGTCAGGCGATCGTGGAGGCCAAAGTCCCTGTGTAATCATGCGATCACCAAAAACTTTAGCAAGCAGTGACACTGAAACGCGAGCTGTATGCGCGGTTGCACCATCTTGTTGAAAATGGTTCTCTTATGAATGGGTACAGAATATCGCTGCAGTATCGTTGTGCGTTTATTGTTTCGTTGAAAAATACGCGACCCGCAATCCGACGTCTATAAATTGCAATCCAAACTCCAATTATCGCAGAATGAAGTGGTTCCTCATGAATACACAATGGATTTGCAGTACTCCACATACGAGAATTTTGCGAATTCATGTACCCGGATAAATGAAACCACACCTCATCAATGAAAAACGTTTCATTAAAAGTATCCCATTTTGTTGAACGAAGTTTTCGAACCATTGACAATAGTGCCGTCTCTTGCCGTGATCAGCATTTTTCAGTTCTTGCACGACTGTCACTTTGTATTGGAAAGTTCTAAATTTTTCCTTACAGCTGTGTGGTCCGTACTGACACTAAGATCGATTTCCTAGGTGAGTTTTCTTACTGACTTGTTCGGACTCGTGGACATTTTATCGGAAATATCGAGTAGTTTATCCTCAGACAAAACGCTAGGACGACCACTTCTCGGTGCATCTGTCACTGAACCTATATTTCGAAATTTGTTAATCAAATCTCGCACAGTATCGGGATGTGGGAGTGTAGTCTCCGGGAAAACTGAATTAAATGTTTCACGAACAGAAACTGTGTATTTACCGCCAGCTTTGAACACTTTTTAAACCAAAAACGCACGTTCTTCAATGGTTAGCATTTTAACGGTAACAAAAACGAAACAAACGAACAAAGGAACTAAAACTTTCACGTCAACACTGAACGACACACACCAACGACACTACTGACGCTGGCTGAGATGAACGAAACAGTGGAATATTGAAGGGAAGTTACCTAGGCAGGCGAACAATCATAAGGCATGCGCAGCTAATAATCATACGACACTGCGGAGAGACTTTTTGAACACCCCGTATCTGTCGAAACAGTTTGTAATAAATAAAGACGAATTAATGCGATCTTGGCTACTAAAAGCTTTTTACCCATGGTCTATTCGTTACTTCTCTTCCGCATGTCCTTGCAAATATTTCATGCGGACCCTCCCAAGTAGCGAAAGTTTAATTATAATCATCCTGCACATCACACATACTTAAATATTTCTGTAAAATGTGTTCTCCGAGTTAGCCGGCCGGAGTGGCCGTGCGGTTCTAGGCACTACAGTCTGGAACCGAGCGACCGCTTCGGTCGCAGGTTCGAATCCTGCCTCGGGCATGGATGCGTGTGATGACTTTAGGTTAGTTAGGTTTAATTAGTTCTAAGTTCTAGGAGACTGATGACCTCAAAAGTTAAGTCGCATACTGCTCAGAGCCATTTGAACCATTTTTTGTTCTCCGAGTTGTATGTATTTACTGTAATGCACCATAAATTGCTTCATTATTCAATTCGCAACAGATAAACGAATATACTGACAGCACAACACAAGAGTAATTATGCAGTGGCCACTTTGTAGGGCCTAGAGAGTATTATTATTACTCATTATTATTTATTATTTATTATTTATTATTATCATTATTATTATTGCGTTTCGCTCGATACGTTAAATGAATCACTTTTTAATTCTGTGTGCATTTCTGTTAGACCAGTATTGTTTCGATATTATTACTACTATTATTATTATTATTATTATTAAAGACAGACACAAAGCATGGGCAGTCAGTTTCTGCCAGTTCAGAAGTGAGAAGTTCAACAATTAAGTGATTTAACTTAAAAAGTACAGCACCCACATTTTAACTTCTTTGACTGTAAATGTGGCTGCATGACGTGGGCGAGGCAGGTGGTGTTAGGGGTGGTGCAGAGGAAGCATGTGTCTAACCTCAATGTGGATAGTTAGCCTTCTATTCTCAGAAGAAGATGTACATAGCAATCGTGATGCTCTGAGAATCACTACATCATTCTGTAAATAAAGGTTGTAGCAGTTTCCTCATTGGCTCACTAGTTCGTGCTTTAGTAAAGTACGTACAAAAACTAAATGTCACTTGTCTTCCGACGTTTTCAAAACAAGTGTTCAAAGATAATTCCTTTTCATTCTAAAGTTAGACGCTACAGTTGATGGCTGTGGGATGGGGCGTGGTTACACTATCTTATATGTGATTGTACTCAGGGATAATCTCTGAGAAAGTTTGGGATTAACCACAGTAAAATCTTTGCTAGTGCTAGCACAGATTGAATACTAAGCATACACTGCCGAAGCAATAATTTAACGTGTAATGACTTATAGATTCGGTTCGTGGATCTGGCCATCTGTTACAGTTCTCAGTCGAAAAATTACGAAGTAGTGAACTGTGGTGGATCAGAAACTCAGCAAACTGCTAGTCCAAGGTGTTTCTTAGGAACTGCATAACGCCAGCCTTACTTGGTTACTGGAAAATTTTATGAAAGTACCTGGTGCGTGCATTGCAAAGCGAAAAGTGCTGTTCTGGTTCAAAACAAACTGCACAGACAAAGGGGCCAGTTCCATAAGGCCACTTTGCATCAGTAGGGGTGGATGTGGATATGACCACGTGGCTGTATACAGGGTGAGGCAGATAAGACAGGCCACGTCGAATATATCCAGAAAGATTAAATGAATCGAGATACAGGATCAAGAGAAAAGTTCCGCAAACCACTCTCCTTCTTTCAGGACAAGAGATTCTACAAATGTCTGACCTATTATACCAAATGTGAGCAACCACGCAACTCAGGTACGGTTTGTCATCATAGCAGTCATACCAAGTGCTCAAAATGTTGACACTGAGCATTGTTACATGGTGTGTCCCAACAGACCTCTTGTTCCAGTTTTTGCCACATATAAATGCGAAGAACCGTTAAGACTGGTGAATGTACAGACCATTTTGAGTTTGCTGAACTATCGTCGTTCCAGTGCTCTCCAGACATTCTCCTAAAAGGAGCCGTCATTACACGTGCAGAATGAGAGGGTTATCCATCATGTGGGTACCACACTGATTGCCTTACATCCAGTGGGGTATCGTCCAATAATTGTGGCACTATGATATCTTAGGAACTCGAGGTACTTGAGTGTATTTAGATTCCGATCAGTACAACAGAGACAACGTTGACAGATTAAGAGCGTTATTTTAATCCTCGTGGTTCGCTTCTTTCTTTAACACAATTTTATGATGCGTCACTTTCCACTTTTCGTAGATAACATTTGGAGAACTGTAAACAATTTTGAAAGTCATCGCCATGAAGCTGTTGATGCAGTGAAATGTCAAGGGAATGAACTGCGATGGAAAAGAGTGTTCCCAGAAAACTTGTATAGTTGATCCCTTTCGTACTTCCAGGATGTCATAGTGACATTTGCGTAGTGTGTTACTGCTCCTAAAATGTTAGTTTTATTTCTTTTATCAGTTGCTCTTCGTTTTCCTTGGCGCATTTTATTCTCCACACTTCCAATTTGTAGAACATTTTTCGTAATGTTTGCTTTAAAAGATCTGGATTCTCTTCTACATGCAACTGCAATGCAGGTCTCATAATTTTGCGATATTCGTCATAAACTATATTCACTTTTTCGACTATCCTATACATTGAGAAATAGTAGTACTATGAGCAAGTTATTTGATTGTTACAACAGCAGAAAACAGAATGATGAGATTCAAGCTCACAGGTAAAAAGAGAAACCATACCTTAGTTATGTGTTTCCTTACACAGGGCACACTCTCTGGAGCATTGGTTTGCAGCACTGTCATCTTGTTACTATTTAATCCAGTATACATGCCATGCCATTGAAGTTCTTTTAGAAACTTCTCTCAAATTCCACGGAAAAAGGTATACAATTATGTTAGAAAAAAAGTCGGTGTTCTAATTCAGCGACTATAAACGATAAACTTTCGTTGTGAACTTCACTAAATTCACCATACTATGCTCTATAACTTGACAATACATTTTTTTTCCATTCTGGATGTAGTTAGGGTGGCGTGTCTTAATAGTAAATGTGTGTAAGTTCTAGCACAGAGAGTACATTTTTTTAATTTTTCGATTAAAAAAATTAGTTTTGCTGTCTTCCCCATTTAAAAATTTATATATCCATAAATGAAATTATCATTTAACCCTCCTTTACTCGCGCGAAAATTCGTGACATGGTCATTTGCGCAGATGACATGTGTCATCCACAAAGTAAGCAGTCTATTTGTATACTTTAAACGGTCTTTATGACTGATTTTATGATTTCTTATTAAATTTAAATATAATAAATTTAATATTCGTACACAATGTAACATATTCTAACGTTTGAAACAGTTTGTGAAATAATTTAATAGGGTTACATTTCAAAATAACAGATTTACATCTGTTACATGTAAGCATTGAGGTGTGTGTGTAACAATGCAACTACTTATCAAAACAACAAGAAAATGTTTATTTCAAAACAATGACCTAACTAACAAACATATACAGCCAGTAATTTAGTGCCAAAGTGTAAACAAAAATTGAAATAAAGTACACATATGTAAACCAGTTGTCTCCAGTAATATTTCTGCTCATACCTTGTAATCGTTCGACATTCTAAGAACAATATCTTCAGCTTAATTACTGACATTATCTGGTCCCTCTGGTTGCTTACCGACATACAGTTCTAAATTCAAAGTGTAAGATGTCTTTACATCATCCAAAGCAAACACTTTTAACCCATACTATGCAGGTTTGCTAGCAATATATTGCCTGAATGGGCAGTTTCCTCTAAAGGCAAAAAGCTGTTCATCAACAGTCAAATATACACTAGGTGAAAAATATATTTGCAAACTTTGGGGAAAACTTGAAGTACCTATCTGATAGAAGCCAACCTCTCAGTCTCTCTGTGAACACCTCTATCACGCTTATTATCAAACCTTAGACATCTCAACAGAAACCTGAATCGGTTATGAAAGCTCTGGTCTCTGTCACCTCTGTTTCTTTAGCATCCCTTTCCCTGGAGAAGCACCACAAACTTCATTGGCATATATATTAGTGCATGTTGCGATAAAGTTTATTATGTTTTCATCCTAGAACAAATTCAGAATTTCTATTTCTGTCTTTTTCATATGAGCTTGATGTTTTGGTCCAAGCAAATATATAATAATATTATCATATCTGCTTCTAACATTGGTGGGATATTTGTTTTTTCTCCATTTAGTTATTCCATCTTTCCCTAAAAAATTCATCCTCTTGAGTTACTTCTTCCTGTGACTTATATTCATCATTTTCTGACAATTCTTGTTCTCTTTCTGAATCATGACCACCATCATGATCACAATTCTCAGTCTCTGAGTCAGTGGTATCACTGTGAGCTTCTTCATCACTCAGCTCATTGAACCATTCCAACCACATATTAGGATCTCTACTAAAGTCTGTCTGAGGTTTTTTCGCCTTTGACATTTCTTCCACAGTGCAAAAATAAATAAAATACTAGGTAACATGGAAGGTAACTGCAATCAGTTTCAATATGCCTAAATCGGCGCACCTGAAAGATAGATTGAATCTAGGAAAGCAGTAAAGTAATATAGACTTAATTTGTTTCAGATTGTGGCAGACAGCTTGCGCATATGACCAGTGTCCTCCAGACTGTAATAATGTTCCATAAACATAATACCTTTTGTAACTAAAAGTCAACAATGACTTGAGCTAACAGGCAGAGAGTTAACAGAAAGATACTGAAAATGACATGAACTCAACCAATCCCATCAGAAAAAATTGAGGGGGACAATAAATTTATTCAATTGAAATCCAATATTCAAAAGAACTAGATTTAAAAGAAAGCAAAAACTCTAAAATTTATGCAAATTCAATAATATGAATTGAACAATCTTTATTTTGCCTTTTTTCCTAATTTATCATCATTTCTGTGAAGATTTTAGTGTAGCTAAGAGTAATGTTATATCTGTTATCTGAAAGTAATAAAACATTTTTCCATACACGATTATCAAAATTTCAGCTTTTGCAATACTGTAAGGATTACTCTTTTTCAGCTTTCATAATATAATGTACAATTCTGCATAATCATTACTCTAAATGTTAAGTTCATTTAACAGACTAGTAGTAAAGTCGTTTATGCTCATTTTGTTTTGCTATTATTTATTCAGAAAAAATTAGGGTTTCAAATTTTTGAAATAAAAAATTTAAATTTTAGGAACTGAAAATTTTAGAAATTTGAAAACAAGTTTTTTAAAAAATAATACATTACACCAAACTTTTAATTTTTGAAAAATCTAAATTTTCAATTCATTTATGCAATTAAAAATTTTCAGTTAACATTCTATGTCGTGAATTATAAGTTAAATTCTTTTTACCATACGTAAGTATACAATCTATGCAATTTTATCATTCGTATTTTCATAAAAAATGAAGATAATTCCATTCTTCTTTTTTATGTAGTTAAATCATTCATTCTTCTAGATATGTTCATTGCATAAACAGGACAATTTTGAAGAAAACTGAATGAACTTAAATTTGTATCCGTATTTAGTTTTCTTATTCTTTGAATATCTGTAAAAGTGTCATAAGCTTTTAAAAAGTCACTTGGTTCCATAATTCTTTAGGAAAAACTTCATTTCTTCCATTTTTTCATAGATACTGTAATTTAACATTATCAAATAAAGAAGAATCATTTAACTGATTAATTTTACCATTACTTTGGGAAATAACGAAAATAAATTAATGCATATTAAATTCAGTGGATTTATAATAATTAACAATGGTTAGTTCTAAATTTCTTTTCCCACTAAACCCAGACATTTCAGTTGATTGTAGTTCAAAGAAATAAATCGAAAATTTTCGATTTATCAGTCTGACTTGTTTCAGTTCAGGCGATTATTCTGGTTCATATTTAACAACAATAACATGGGTTTCCATATTTTTAACAACAATTTTACCTTCTTTGGTAGGGGTAGTGTTATCAATATTACTAACCCAACTAAGAATAGAATTTGCTTGATCTTATTTTGTACTCTAAGTAAAAATTACTGTGAATTTCCTTCCCTCATAATTTCTCTAAAATATTACCAAATAAATATCCCTAAATAATTCTAATGGATAGAGTACTTCATTATTTTTTCAATTTTATCATTGTTAAGAGTATATTCTTCCACAGTTGATTCGTTTGAAAAGATGAAGTTAATCGAATAAGAGTTTATGAAGAAATGAGTGGATGTTGTGTTCTGGATAAAATATTGTTTCCTTTTTTAACTGTAAAACATCAAACAATGTTAATAATATAATTTTCAGATAGTTTAATATTCGATTTTCCATTATATCCTGAAAAATATGTTCCATCTGAGTGAATAAAAAGAAAGGTAATATAAAGTTGTGAACATTTAGGATTAATCCAACAATCACTGATATCACTATGAATTTCTGTTACATTGTTAGGAAGATTTAATTATTTTTCGTTTTTATGTTAACAGAAGATGAGTTTAATTGATAAGTTCGAATTTTGTACATGATTTGTCAAGAAAAACAATTTTTAAGTCCTTTTTAAAATTACTGTTATGTAAGCACCACTGAAGTCAACCAAGTTATCACATTCATCAGTGATAGTAATTACTACATTTAAGTTTGAAAAAAAATGTGAAATATATCTAGGACAATTCGATGCTTCAATTACTGGTGCTCTAAATTTTGCATTTGGTTTAAATAAAGCAATAATTTTAGAGTCTCTATGAAAAATATCATTATGTTCAACAACCACTCAATTAGCTAGATCTAACTTTATATTAATTAATTCATATTTATTAATTCAAATGGGATACTTTTATGAACATAGTTAGCGATTGTCTTTTCATTAGCTTATAATCTGAGTATTAAAACCTAAAATTTGGCCAGTACAATAATCTTTATCCATAAATAATTTAACCGTATTTTCAATACTAACTCTGTTTAAAATTTTATCTTCTTTAATAGGTAGATTATTTTCTTGATTGAATAAATTTATCTAAATTTTTTTAACTATTTTAGCCAACAGGTATTTCTATACTTTCTTAATTATATATATAAATTATTATTTTTCAATGTAATATTTGGAGCTAGAAAGTTCAATAAAACCAACTACTGAAATATTTTTATGATGTTTTTTAGTTGGACATATAACCTTTTCCTCAGAACAGATGAATTATCGCTCAGTTGAAATAATCTACTACTGGAATAAATGGAATACAGAAAAGGAACTTTTAAAAGAAGAGTTCAAAAAAAGGAAAAGAACCAAGAACAGCTACGAAAAATTTAAATAATATGCACCAGTTACTAACACAACTGAAGAAGTTAAACATGGAATTCAAGGTTTAGTTTATAAGGCATTAAATGTATTTGAAGAATACAGAGGAGTTGAAAAACAAATGATTCCTTGTAATCAACATTATTTACAAGAATTTTATAAAAATCCAACAAATAAATTTTATAAGACTGATAAAAGAGATTACACATTAAGTGAATCAAAAATACATGACTTATTGCACAAATATAAAGAAGAAGTTAAAGACAGAAAAAGTGAAAAAATTAGATGTTAAAAAATAAGTCAATGAATGTTAAAATATACACGTCAAAGAAAGTTTTGCATCACCCCAATTCCCAGAACTCCAGAAGATAGATGTTGACTGTGGGTATTGTATCACAGTCACAGACCCTATGACTGTACAGGGAAGTCACTAAACCCACCCAAAGATGTAAACAACCATGCACCAGCAGCGCCTATTAGACGGAGAAGTCCAACAGCCGATCATTTGCATTCATTCTACCAGGAAGGAGGTACACGGCTCGTGTTGTCTGTAGTTCAATCATGTCTAGACGATCGATACCGTGGTTCGATTGTGTCCATATTGTTACTTTCCGCAAGGAAGGGCTCGCAACGAGGGAAGTGTGCAGACGTCTTGAAATGAACCAAAATGATGTTGTTTGGACATGGAGGACATACAGAGAGACAGGAACTGTTCATGATTAGCAAGGCCGCCCAAGGGCTACCGCTGCAGTAGATGACCGCTACCTACAGATTATGGCCTGGAGGAACCCTGACAGCAATACCACCATGTTGAATAATGCTTTTCATGCAGCCACAGGGCGTCATGTTACTACAGATGATTTAAGTAAAGAATTTGGTTCTCTTGATTTACAGAGTTATGTAGAATTTTAATCTACACAAATGCTGAATATTCTGATAATAATGCAAATGAAATTAAATCAAGTAAAGAAATTAAATACAGTTATTTGATAAAAAGCATTGCTGAAGGTTATGTTCCCAGGTTTTCAGAAAGAAATCGTAATGATTCATTTCAAAATGTTGGTGAAGATTTTTTAAAAAAGTATTCAGAAAAAGTCATTGAATATACTTGAATGGCTGATGCTCATCAACTAATTGATAGGTCCATGGAGAAGAATTACTTTGAAATAAAAATTATCATAATGAAAAAGTTGGGATAACAAAAATGTTTACTAATAAGATTAATGATTTTATAGTAACAATCCAAAAGGAATTCCATAGTTTATTCTAATTTTGAATAGTTCACCTTACAGGGTGAGTCACCTAACTTTAGGTTACAATATCTCCAGATGTAATTAACATTTTACAATGCAACAAATGGCAATGAGTACGTTTTTGTTTATATGTTCAGATGTGCTAACAAAACTAACTAGGTTCCATTTAAGAAAACATAGGTTTGTGTTAAAAACATTCTTCCGTGCATTTTTTTATGGTTGGCATTAACCATTTACACTAGCCCCTCTCCTCACGTTCGGTCTGTGGAATCTATTCGGCAGAATTTTTCGTGGTTTATGAAATATATCCAGCGGTAATGTTAGGTGACTCACCCTGTATACATTTTCGAAAAGTGAATGTGGAAAAGGCTTCGTTAATGATACATATACTATTTGTATTGCTCTTACCTGATTATAATTGGTGTGGCCCTGGGACCAAAGGAAATTAAAAATCAGCACACAGAGATAAAGGAATAAATCCACCACATGAAGCATGTTGAAAACATGATATTTTTATAGAGATAATAAGGCATTAGAAAATAGACATGAAGCTGACAAAATACTTCAGTTAGCTGCAAAAGAAAGAATGTATGCTTCAGATATGGCTGTTGGTGAAAATTTAGCTTCAACTGCTCT
Source organism: Schistocerca serialis cubense (assembly GCF_023864345.2). Lineage (NCBI taxonomy): Eukaryota > Metazoa > Arthropoda > Insecta > Orthoptera > Acrididae > Schistocerca > Schistocerca serialis. Next base: position 583,454,427 of record NC_064644.1, read on the forward strand.
TTAGTGTAATAATGTATAGAAACGAAAATTAGGACTTCGATTAAATGTTGATGATATTGGTGGGGACTATAAAAAAATCTTTATTAACTTTTAATCTACATAAATGAATAACTATAGTACAGATTATACTATACTTCCAAATGGCAAAACAAAACCGAAATCACTTCAGGTTAAATTGAATAGGGAAATATTATTTGTTCAGAATAAATTTATTGAATTTGGTACCTTCATAATTCTTCATAATTCGGATGACCATTTGAAAAATTATTTATTTGTTTCCTAACATATTTAAATTATGTTTGAATAACATAATAATAATACTAATTAAAATTTATTTCTCATAATCTTAAAATAAGGAAAGTAGTCCTTACATTTTTATCAAGTGTTCGACAAACAGCATTTGGTAATAAACTATTTAATGTTCATCTCTTTCACATCATATTACTGTAGTTCTGTCATATATTTCATCTGAATTTGTTATGTAATTCTGCTTGTTTTTATTTAGATCTTCTAATTAATTTTGTGTCCCTTGTAGAGCTGTTTTACATGTATCTTTATTTTATATTGTAGATGTTATCGAATTGATTATAAAACTTATTCATAAACCAAATATTAAAATTTAATTTGCAAATGATAATATAAACCAGATTCATTAATAAATTTTGTGTCAATACGAATATTTTTACATAGCAGCTTATCATCAACATTGATATATTATCATATTTTTCGATATTTTGCTTCAATATGTTGTCTTACAACATCTGAAGAACCTATATAATCTAAGATATCACCAACTTTTATATATATATATATATATATATATATATATATATATATATATATATATAATTTTTATGTCTAAAAATTACTTCATTCATATATAAAAGAATTTTAATAATAAATATTATCTGTATAAATTGGAAGTGAAAACCAATTGATTTTTCCAGTGTGCAAGCAAAAAAAGAAATCTATTAAGAAATACAAATTACAAATAAGAATACAGCTTAAGAATTGGGCTGTAATGATTGTACAAAAAAGAAAAAAATAATATAGAAAAAATAAATATGAATATGAATAAGATCATAATAATATCTGCAATAAAAAAACATTTGTGAGTACTTGTGAAGATTGTAAAAAAAGAAAATTACAATTTTTGTAAATATTTACGTTACTGTGACCTTAATATATCAAAAAACAAAATAGCTTTCAGTTATCAAAAACAAAAAGAAATATATTATCTGAAAGTTGAATGATTTTATCGCAAATTTGCTTATAGAATGTATCCGCAAACACTTCAAAAGTTACCATATCGTGAAAATCAATAAAATATGATAATTTTTTTTATTTAATTACTTGTTTTTCGTTAATCTTCTATAAAATTGTGTAATTCCTATAAGAAATATGTTATTTTATTTGCGTTTATTTTATAATGACAATATGGTCATTACACAATAAACCCATATAAAATAATAGATTTCTTATGGGAATGTATTCATTCCATCTTGTAATAAATGCTGTTTATCGTCATTAGAATTTAAAACGTTTATATTTCATTCAGCTGCATACATTTCATATTTAATTGATCTAATTAAATTCATTATGCTACATTGTTATATTTTTGTATAGTTTTTAAAATTAATTTCACTTTTTAACAGATTTTTAACTCATTTTGATTTTATCTTTCTTTATCACCAACTTTGTAAGCATACAATTTCGATTTGAAACTAATGTGTTCCAACACAATTTTTCCCCAATTTCCATCTTTCCTTTCTCCTAAAACTTTCTTATTCACTTGTGGAATATAATGAATATTATCTTTTCAACAATCTCTTGTGTCAAATTTGTTTATCATAGATTTCATATCTCTGTAATGCTCTTTAGTTCATATATCATAAATAAAAGTATCTATATCCATATTTCCACCATATTTTTATATCATAACACTATAATGAAAATCATACATTTTTATTTTCGAATTGTCTATAATACTATTTGCAATATAAATTGGTTTATTGAATTTTATTATTTTCTGCATATGAACTGCAACTAGATTTTTGAAACTACAATAGTATGTTCATAATTTGATTCTCAAATATATTTCATGTTGATTTCTGGATCTGTTATTATTTTAAAATTTTATCTATTTCTAATATTTTCCAATTTTTCCAAATACTGTTGTTTGTTTTGGATATTCTAAATTTACTTCTAAAATATAACCATATTTATTATCATATAATATTTTAAGTGTTTTCTGGGATGAAAACTTTTTTATTCTAACCAACTGATATCTTTAAATCGTAAAAATTTATTAACTTCCTTTAATTCAAGATAGTACATTGTCCTTCCTTTAAGAATGCGACGTAATACTTCGTGTTTCACCTTGTAACTATGACCTTCTTCAAACAGGTAGCCTGCAAAAGTAGAGTCTCCTTTTCTAAGTTGTCAACCTCTATTGAGTTGCTTCAAGTGGGTACATATTGTGGCGTCTGCCTACTCGTCGCTTATACGGTGCCTATAGGAAGCTACATTCTCGGAATGCTATACAACAATTCAGGCAAATAACATTAATAGTATATTTCAATAATGTAGATTGACTATACTTACCTCAGGAGTTAAATAATGTGTCACAAGCGATGGACAGCATGCAAACAATCAAATTCCTTTGCTGTATACACGGTCCATGTAAGTAATTTATATGGATCACATGGCACTGCTGTCATAGTGCTCTCCTAGTACTTGTCCAAATACTGTCCAGCCAAAGCTGGCAGGAGCGGCACTTGAGGTGGTGAGTCAAGGACAGGGTTAACAAGAGAGCACACATGTTGTTTCTGCTTTTTGTGCATTATAGCGTCCATTAAGGTAGATGGATATGGCAAAACACCTCTGCTACGACCTTACCTGGTCGGCAGTGCAGGTCTCCTGCATCGTTCCCTACGCTCCTCTGAGTATGGGACCATATCTTCATAAAGGGAGAAGCATAATCATTGTTTGACACTATTCTATTGATTGCATTTAATTCGGTTTGGAAGTTGCCTTCACTCATGGGAATGGACATTGGGTGATGCATCATAGAATGAAAGGCAGCATGTTTATGGATCACTGGGTATTGAGAATTGGGCATTGTTACTTTATCTTTGGTGGTAGGTTTCCCTTAAATCTTGAAATTTGAATAAAGTAACTGATGTCCATGATTATGGTTAGAAGTAAGTAATTTATTCAGTTACCTCTGAAGTCCATTACAAATTTTATAATGTCGTGTTTAGAACTTGAAGAACTTTTGAAGCCATCTAGTAGTGCCAGTCCATAAGCACAACACATCATCAACATATATAAACCAGTGTCCAAATTTATTTTCGAAAACCTTTTTCAAAATTCTACTGACCAATCATGAATGTCGAGAGAACTTGGCTCCCCTTTGTGAGTGGAATTATAAAATGCAAATCTGACTGTACGTTTATGCAGAATAACTGTATACGCCACTGACACGAAAAAAGCGAAGGAATCCAGCATCAAATAATACACCACATAAAGACAGACAATGACAACTCTTTAACTGGAGATCATTTATTAACGAACACGCACCTCAGCAGGAGCAAACAGCTACACTTGAAGTGCTACGGCAGATGTAAGGAGTAAGCACGTCTGACCGTTGTCGCTACTCAAACGGAACTGTGCTACTAGACCATCACACTTGATACAAATCTGGTCTGAAGGCACTACTGCTTTCTAGAGTTATGGCACCTGGTCGCTAGCTGGCTGTGGAATCATTTTCACATAGTACATTTAATTTATCGTAATACAGACACTTTATACGAAATATATATATATAAATTACTTATAAAATCCTTCATTAGCAATCAGTGTGTGTATTAGTGAAATCCGCATTAAGATCGCTGCAGCTGTTCCTGAGATTAGCCTGCACATACAGATAGACCCGACAAGGTGATTTGGATCTATGCATGTACAGATACTTACATACATTGTCACTCATCACAAAATTATAATCATTATGTTCTGCAACATTTCGCAAAATACCGTTTACTATATGCTTGAAATTCAACTGGTATCACGTTCAACCTTATAGATGCCACAAAATGCATTGGTATTCTGTCTGTAAATTCTGCTTCTACGTATTTTATATTTATGGGGAAAACAGTTGCATACTTTGGCACTGGATCTACACAGGAATTTAGAAATTGTTCTGACTCATATTTACACAATGTTCGTGCAAAGTAACGAGACTGAGGTCTGGAAAGGGCCACCGACTAGTCACTCCATCTGTCACCACCACTAAAACACTGTATAGGCCACCAGGTTCACAAGATTTGTATGTTTTATACAACTGCACATGTTTCCAGAAATTAATTTAAGCATTGCTTCTCCTTACATGTCGACTGTAGACACCTCCTTCACAACATATGGAAGTCAATAGGGATATGAGAGAGGTCATAATTGGTCGTTATTTTCTTCTTAGCTTACTTCATCATGCAACATAGATAGTCCCACTCATGTCAAACAGCCTATATTGCATTCTACCATCAACATGTTCAACATTTGGAGTTTCAATTATTACATCGAAATCATTATGAAATGCGAGGCCGACATTCGCGCCTTCCAATCTGCTGGCAGTCATTTTATAAGTATTGACAAATTCTGGAAAAAGTTAACTGCGGCTCAGCGATTTGAGGGAAATCCGACGGCTGCCGCTGCTGCAGTGCCTGTTGCAGCACAAGATACTCGAATGCCACAGGTGATAAATCAGTAAAACCAACAGTGCGCTCCTGCTGCTGCTGCTTTTAAGGTGGCATAGACAATACAATCTATACTGAAGCGCCAAAGGAACTCGTATAGGCATCCGTGTTCAAATACAGAGATACGTAAACAGGCGGAGTACGGCGTTGGGCAGCAACGCCTATATAAGACAACAAGTGTCTGGCGCTACTGCGATGGCATGTTATCAACATTCAAGTGAGTTTGAACGTGGTGTTATAGTCGGCTCACGAGCGATAGGACACAGCTTCTCCGAGGTAGCGTTGAAGTGGGGATTTTCCCGAACGACCATTTCACGATGATACTGTCAATATCAGGAGTCCAGTAAAACATCAAATCTCCGATATTGCTGCGGCCGGAAAAACATCCTGCAAGAACGAGACCAACGTCGACTGAAGAGAGTCGTTCAACGGAACGTCATCGACATGGGCTTTCGGAGGCGAAGATCCAATCGTGTATCCTTGATGACTGCACAACACAAAGCCATACACCTCACCTGGGCCCGTCAACACCGGACTGTTGATGACTGGAAACATGTTGCCTGGTGAGACGAGTCTCGTTTCACAGTTACAGGTACGGAGACAACCTCATGAAGGCATGGACCCTGGGTGACAACAGAGGACTGTTCAAGCTCATGGAGGCCTTGTAATGGTGTGGGGCGTGTGCGGTTGGAGTGATATGGGGCCCCTGATAATTCTAGATATGAGTCCAACAGGTGACACGTACGTAAGCATCCTGTCTGATCACCTGCATCGGTTCATGTTCATTGTTCATTCCGACGGACTTGGGCAATTCGAGCAGGACAGTGCGACACCCCACACGTCCAGAATTGCTACATAGTGGCTCCAGGAACACTCTTCTGAGTTTAAACACTTGCGCTGATCACCAAACTCCCAAGAAATCAGCATTACTGAGCATTACTGGGATGCATTGGACCATACCGTTCAGAAGAGATCTGCATCCCCAGCATACCTTTACGGATTTAGGGACAGCCCTCCAGCATTCATGGTGTCAGTTCCTTCCACCACTACTTCAGACATTAGTCGAGTCCAGCCACGTCGCATTGCGGCACTTCTGCGTGCTAGCGGGGCCCCTACACGATGATAGGCAAATGTACCAGTTTCTTTGCCTCTTCAGAGTAGAGCACCTGTGGATCCTAGTCCAACATCTCAGCTAGTGCTGAGTCAGGCACCCGTTGCGCTGTTGGAAAACAAAAACAAAAAATGGCAAGTATTTGCGGAATTACACACAATCAATAACTGCAGGTAATCGGCTGATAATAATAATATTTGCTTTCAGATGTGACAACTTCTTATTCTCTTTATTCTGGCCATAGGGAGTGGCTGATCCCTGCTATCATCTCGTACTCCTTTAGCAATGGTTTATATACTTCAACTGATGAAACACACAAAATTGAAAAAATAATAAAAGTTGGAGGAACTTGATTGCAGTTGGTCCGGAGAGAAGGAAGCTTGTAAGGAGGGGGTATGGGGAGGATAACCCTTCATTTTCCCAATTTTTATGCCATACAGTTGTCCAAGATGTGTGGACGGGGTATCAAGTTACACACTGACCTTAAATGTATCACACAGAAGTGCTCCAGAGGTATGGGTACACACCGACCTTAAAAGTAACTCATGCGACTTCCCGATTGGTGTGGGCGGAGGGGGAGTGGAGTGGAGGGGTGGGGGGGATTTCCTGGATTCTTGGGTGTAACTTTGTTATGTGGTGTTGTCTCGTTCGCGTTCATCCGCTCCCAGGGAATTGCCCGTGACCACCTCGGGATTCCTGCATTCACCTGAAATGGTTCTAAATAAGGACGTGACCAGCTATGGATTTGCACATCACGGCTACGTTAACACAGATCGGTTATCGGAACAGCTGCACTCGGTCAGGCGGAAGCATGTAGAAACTTACTAGGATTTCATAGGGAAGAGAAGCTGTCTGCTAATGACGTAATGCAAGTGCGTGTGAAGTCTCACTTTACCGTGCGTGACTTCTCGCCTTGAGATGAGGGCGTGTAGCGCGACGGCACTTGTTGCCGTGTTTATTAGCAGCACAGTTGTCGGGAATTAGGGCGTGTTCGGTAGCTGGCGTTAACGCCAGTCGAGCTCCTCCCCTTCACATAAGGAACTAACTGACGACCCTGTAATAAACTCCTCCCACGTCGTGCGCCTCGCGGAGGGAAGAGCTGATCGTGACTTGATGCTTCGAGAAAATTGAAATTAATCATCGGCAATCCGGTATGGATTCATGCTAAGCCGCGGGGCTTTTAATTTACTGCTAATGGGATTCCTTAATCGCATGTTACTTCCCGCCATTAGATAAAAGATCTCCTGATACGTCACACATATATATATCTTAATAAATATATGGTCATAAAATTGAGATAATCTCGATTCACTGCTGATACGAGCCGATACCTTTCTATGCTTCTAAGGAACATATTCGGAACGAGTATTGCCTCTTCCTTCCTTGTGTCACTCATTTTATTTGAATTGTTGTTTCGGATATATTCACTGTACACTGGCTGCCGTTTTGACGGTTGTGTACCTTCATAGGAGTCTGTGAAGGCAAGGATGGTAAAACTCGCAAAGTATGAGCTCCGGGATGATGAGATATTGTAAACTACCTCAAGATTCGTAGATGTTGAAACAAAAATTCGTCATGATATGGGCATAATTTCCGGGTACGTTATTTTTATTTGAAGCGTATTTCGCATAAGGAAATGTGAATATTCCGCAATTCTTAGCTCTGACAATGACAGCTGTATGTTTTCGTCTTAAAGAGAACTATTGTTCTTTGTAGCTAGAGATAGCACGAGATGGTGCACCTGAACGAGTTAAAAATGGTTTGAAAAAAGTGCGGGCTATTCCCATTTCAAGAAGGGTCGTAGCCTTAGGCCCATGTTGCCTTACTCCAATCTGTTGCAGAGCTCTGCAACATGTTCTGTGCTCACACATTAATGTCATTTTGGAGAACGAAAACCTACTCTATCAAAACCAAAATGGATTCCGCAAACACTCAGTCTATTCCTACGTGAAGGCCAGTGCGGCGTAGACTGTACCCAGGTTGGCGCCCGGTTCCTCGACTTCAGGAAGATACTGGATGCAGTTCCGCAGTGTAGTTTAGTGAAAAAAAAAAGAAATTAACGAACATCGGACCAGATTTGTGAAAAGATTCAAGACTTCCTTGCTCATATAATTGAAAATGCTTAACGGAGCAGAATCGACAGGTGTGAAGGTAACTTCAGGAAGTACGACAGGACCATTACCGTTCACAATACATATTAATGATCCTGTGGAAAGCATAGAAAGTCCATCGGATTTTCACAGGCGATTCTGGTGTCTATAGAACGGTTGCAACTCTAGACGAATGTAGTGAAATGCAGAAAAACTTGCAGAGGGCTTACAATTGGTGAAGGGTGTGGCAATTGACCCTGAATGTAAATAAAGGTAACGTTCAATGTGTAAATAGGGGAAGGAACCCACTACGGCTCGGTTATGGTATTGGCCATAAAACTCAGGAAACATTACCAAACGTAAAATAACTAAGACTAACCATGCAGAGCTACCGAAACAAATCAGGTAGCTAGGTAGAGATTCATCGAAGTAGCCTTAAGGAAATGTAATTCATAGAGGAAGAAGCGGCATACTAATTGCTTGTTCGATTGCTTGAGTATTATTCACCACTATGGACTCTTTTAGGAGATTCAATTAATAGGAAGGCGCGATCAAATCAAGATACTGGATGCAGTTCCGCAGTGTAGTCACGGGATCTTTTAATAAGTGCGAATGCGTACACAGGTGAACAAGGAACGCCTGTGACAGGCTGTACAAGAAGGTGTTGTGAACCTCGAAGTTTGCAGTTGTGATCCCAGGTATGCGTTCCTGGAAGACATGAGCAACACATTACTTCTTCGCACACACGTCTCACGAAACTACCAAAACGAGAGAATCAGAGAGATTAGAGCTCGTTTAGAGACTTACTGGCAGTTGTTCTCCGACGGACCGTTCCTCAATGGAACAGGAGAGAGGGAAATGACCGTAGTGTAACACGTAAGCTCCGCCAAGCACGAAAAGAGGAATTACGTAGTACAGACGTAGTTGTAGATTTGAAAAAAAAGGAGTGCAAATGCCATCTGTGTCAATATATCATAAACTTGGCGAATATACTAGTTTCCTCACAACGACTTTCAAACACGACAGACACATTTTGGTTCTGATGCAACATTTTGTGTTCTTTGTTTACTCATATTACGGGTATTCTTGCTTTGATACGTTGGTTCTGGAACACTTTGACCTTCAAACATCTACTGAAGGTCATGAAGGTGATCGTGTGCACATCACGTGCCCCACCCATGATGTTACTAAACCACCCCTCATCAGTGACATCACCAACATCATGTGACAAGCCATGCCCCTTCCTCTCTCAAGCCAATCAAAATCCAGGGAGGTGGAACCAACCCACTTGTGCCACTGGAAACTTAAAAAGAAGAAAAAATCCAGAATGGTGGAATAAACGTAGTTCTGGTTTCTAAGCTCTTCCTCCCCCTCCCGTCCCATTCGCCATCAACCAATGTCAAATAAGTAATAAAATAAAAAAGTTAATGCAATAATATTGGCGCTAAGTTCAAGGATATGCAGTATTCCTAAAAAAAATGTATTTAAATTTCCACTGAATTCGCCTCTTGTTCAAAGATATATTCCTGAAATGACGTCATTTTCAAAGATACACACATTAAAAAAAGATTTGCATCAGCCCGATTCCCTGAACTTCTGAAGACAGACGTTGACTGTGGATGTTGTATCACAGACACAGTCCCTTTGACTATTCAAAGATGTCACTAAAACCATGCATGAGCAGCGCCTATTAGACGGAGGGGGTCCGACAGCTGATCAGTTCCAGTCATTCTACCAGGAAGGAGGTACACATCTCGTCGTGTCTGTAGTTCAGTCATGTCTAAACGGCCAATACCGCTGTTCGATCGCGACCGCATTGTTACTTTGTTCCAGGAAGGGCTCTCAACAAGGGAAGTGTCCAGGCGTCTCGGAGTGAACCAAACCGAGTCGTTCGGACATGGAGGAGATACAGAGGGACAGGAACTGTTGACATGCCTCGCTCAGGCCTCCCAAGGACTACTACTGCAGTGGACGACCGCTAGCTACGGATTATGACTCGGAGGAACCCTGACAACAACGCCACCATGCTGAATAATGCTTTTCGCGCAGCCACAGGACGACTCAAACTGTGCGCAATAGGCTGCATGATGCGCAATTCACTCCCGACGTCCATGAAGAGGTCCGCCTTTGCAACCACGACACCATGCAGCATGGCACTGATGGGTCTAACAACATGCAGAATGGACCGCTCAGGATTGGCATCACGTTCTGTTCACTGATGAATGTCGCATATGCCTTCAACCAGAAAATCGTCGGACACGTGTTTGGAGGCAACCCGGTGATGCTTAACGCCTTAGACACATTGTCCAGCGAGTGCAGCAAGGTGGAGGATCCCTGCTGTTTTGCGGTGGCATTATGTGGGACCGACGTACGGCGCTGGTGGTCATGGAAGGCGCTGTAACGTATAACGATATGTTTACGTAATGTGTATACATAAACATACAGTTATAAATGTCCCCGTTCGTAGTCGCTAATTATAACAATATGTTTACTTTTGTGCTGTAACATATAGCTATAATCAGCGGTGGAAACATATTTGCGAACGCCGACCGTGTGCGGCTGTTTCTTGTTTGATCGTCTGATGAGTCTGAAGTTGCATTGCAGAGCAGAGTAAATGCCTATTCAAAATATAATTATTTTTGGATAGCTCAACATGAATTTCCTAAGGGACCGTAGTTAATCATGCATTTACCAGTAGAATATGGCGCGGAGAAAATATTTCGCCGCATGCAACTTCCGTCCGAACTCGACGAAAGAATTCGTGACTGTGAACTCTCCATTTGGCAGAAACATAAAGAAAATTAAATAACATAGATTCTATATTAAATAAATAGTCCATACACCAGTTCCATTTAACTCTGAATTTATGGCAATTAATAGACGAACTTACACTGCAATGAAGGATTTAACATGGATGCCGTTTTGACTGGCACTTCTCGTAATGAAAACAATTCCTTTGACGTTTTCACATGCACGTCGCACAATAAATCTACTGCTAGGCACTTTTAGTATTACACATTTACTTTACACTAAAACAATATTATTTTTAACGATAATATTACGGCGGCAAGACATGCGCGTCTGACACAAGTTACAAGAGACAAGAGAAGAATGAGTAACTGTTCATCGAGAATATCTCGTACATCAAAAACAAATGTATAAAAGTGTTTTTCTTCTGTCTGTTTTTCGCGCCGCGGTTTTCAAAGTCAATAACTCACTGCATCTCTGACGGCGTTTCGACAACAAACAAGTTACGTCACAGGTCGTTCACCTTTTACATTCTCGCAACATTATTTGCTAACTGTAGCTGTTGCCGAGCGACTGCTCGATTAGTGAATGATTTAAACTGATAAGGCAATCACTTAATGTTACAAACGCCTGTACGACATCGCTCGACTAGATTGGCCAGCATGTTCTCCAGACATGAACCCTATCGCACATGCCTGGAATAGATTGAAAAGGGCTGTTAATGAACGACGTGACGCACCAACTACTCTGAGGGATCTACGCCGAATCGCCGTTGAGGATTGGGACAATCTGGAGCAACAGTGCCTTGATGAACTTGCGGATAGTATGTCACGATGAATACAGGCATGCATCAATGCAAGAGGACATGCTACTGGCTATTAGGGGTACCGGTGTGTACAGCAATCTCTTGCTCTACGGTGGTACAACATGCAAAGTATGGTTTTCATTAGAAATAACAAGTGCGGAAATGATGTTCTTGTTTATCTCTATTCCAATTTTCTGTACAGATTCCGGAATTCTCGAAACCGAGGTGATGCAGAACTTTTTTTGATGTGTTTATTTATCCCTACCCACACACACACACACACACACACACACACACACACACGTCTGCGAAGCCACCTGCTGGGAGGCCTTTTGGAGGACGTCTCCTCTTGCCATTGGTGCCCCATAACACGCATCATGGCTCGCTGGTAAGAGAGAGACTATCTACGTCAACTTACTAATGTCATGTTGCATGAAGCACGAAGCATGTATTGCAGAGCAATCGGGAAGGGTAGAAATTCTAGATATAACTTTTATTATAATTTCTTACAACGTTTTACATTAAATGTTTTTTACATAACCTGTTTTTTCATACAAAATGTTTACATTAAGTATTTTTATGAGGCTATTCAGAAAAGTAACTCGTCCAAAGATTTTATTCAGTTCTCAATATCCGTGAGGTATAACATTCGTTACATGTTACATGTTCGACTTTTCCACTTCGATGACTCAATTTACTATCCCCTGCAGCCAGAGGGCCGAAAATTGTTGCGTGTTAACATAGATGTGTGTAAAGTAACTATGTTGGTGCATTAGAAGCAGACTGCTGTTATCGAGTTTCTGGCCACAGAATACGTGTCTCCTACGGAAATTGATAAAAAATAAAAGCTGTGTACGGTGGCGAGTGTGTCGATATCAGTAATGTGGACGTAATGAAGGAAAGAGTAGCGCTGCAGAGCCGGCAGAGGTGAAATACGCCGAGGAATATACTCGTCCTACTACATCTAGGAGATTCCTATCACTATCCACTCGTCAGGGCTCGCTTCCCCTTCAGTCTTCTCCACTCATTTCTAGTCTTGGTTCGGAATTCATCCCTCACCACTCTTAGCCCATCCCTTCTCAAACTATCCACCTATACAACCCCCCCGGCGCACTCCCTTTGAACGTTACATTCTCCTGATACCCTTCTATCTATCTATCTATATCCGAATCCCGCTCCAGCTACTGCCGGGTCTGGGTGTTGACGAGTCCTCTCTATTTGGCTCGGTCCTCCCACCACTTTTCCTCCTCCACTTGCTGCCAGGCCACACCTCTCCTTTATACAGATATTCTCACTCCCATTTTCCACCGTGTTCTTGGGCGCCCTCTAGGTCTTTTCCCATCCATCTTTAGTTCTTCCATAATTTTGGGGAGTCTCTGCCCATGCATCCTCTTAACATGCCCAACCATCTTAATCTCTTTCTTTCAATTTTTTTTTCTCATCCTTTATTGTTTAAGGTCCTTTCTAATCTCTACATTCCTTACTCTGTCCATTCTTGTTTTTCCCTTAACAGCTCTGAGAAATTTCATTTCCCCTGCTTGCAGTCTGCTCCAGTCCCTTTCTGTCATTGTCCATGTTTCTCCACCATAGGTGACAATAGGGATGTAATAATTCTTATACATAAGGAGTTTTGCTCTTTCTGAACTGTTACCCTTCTCCCTGGCATTCTATTTAGATTCTCTTCACTCATCTATGAATCTCTTTTAATAAGTCAGACACTGGCCTTTCCGTTTTATTTGATGCGATTGTTTACATGGTTTTATATCTTCGTACGCGACACTCATTTTCCGTTCATCCGTGTCTATATTTTAATTTACCACCGAATCAGCCTTTCATATTTTAACTTATGCCACTGCGATCTGTCTTTTTACTGAACAAAAATTTTATTTTTGTCAAAGGACATGTCCAGCTTCTATATCATGTTTTTACAGTCTTCCTCTCTTATGGGTGAAGAGCGGCAAATTGTATCCTCTGACAGACAACCCCCTGCCCATATGGGGCGGGGCGGGGGGAATCGGATTCATGAACTCATCAGAGAAAATTGTTGAATAAGAGAGACAGCTCTCAGGTAAATGTGGCACATCGCGAGGGCGTGTACAGGCTGATACTTTTTAACTATGGCAGAGAAAACTGTGTGCACAGTGAGTGCCTCGCATGCTGACTCTTGGCGTGAAACAGAGGAGATTGGACATTTGTCAACAATTTATTTTGCGCTTTGGGCGTGATGGTGATGGATTTTTTAATAACATTGTGTCAATTGATGAAAACTGGATTCACCAGTTTGACCCCGAAAATACCGACGCCAGGAAAGTTCAAGACCGTGCTATGAGTGGGCAAACTTACGCTCGGATGTTCAAAGTGTGGTACTCGTACATTTAGAATTCATGCCTAAAGGCACCCCCATAAATTTTGCGAGGTACTGCGTTACCCTGACATTACGAATTCGAGGAATTCGTCTACGCATGGAACACCCACTCCTTTGGCATAATGCCAGATCAAACACGATGGCTTCCACATCTGCAACAATCCGACGCTACGGGTTCACTGCCATCGATCATCCTCCATACCGTCCGAATTTGGCTCCGATCGATTTTCATCTGTTTCCAAAATTTAAATAACTTCCTTCGAGGATTTCACTTTGGTAGTGATGAAGTGCTGCAAGCAGAGTTGACGTTGTTGCCAACAAACATGTGCCTCGTTGGGAGAAATGTGTTTACTTCGATGGTGACTATGTTGAGAAATAAGCATGAAGAACAAAGATGCATGAAGTCATTAACGTTTGTTTTATGTAAAAACCTTTAATAGTTTTCATACAGACACCCTCGTACATTTCAGCAGTTATATTTCTTTTTCTTTTTTGTTTTTTTTTTACATTGTTTTTACATACAATGTTCTACGTTTGAGCATTGTCTATTACACAGACTCTAGCAGCAGCAAGTAATTGTACAATGTTTTTCCACATAACGGATGTTCCACTGACAGATTCAAGACAATGAGAATATGTTTTTTGTGGAGTTTCGTCCAGGCAGTCAGGAAGGAATACATTAATTCACATCAGTCGCAAAGCTCGTAATGATTGCAAATTACAGTCTACAATTTATGTTTTTCACACACATTTTTCCGGTGCTGACATTTTTCTAAGCCTATTTACATTTTGTCAGGTATCTACAAGAAAATCAATGACCGTTTTTGTGCAGTAAAGGCGCCAAGGTGAAGTATTTACACTACCCGGAAGTGTATGATGTTTATCGTCCTGTGCAGATAAAACCAGTTTGCGTAGTTTAATGGTCGAAACAGCATGTTGCTTTGGTAGAGTTACATGCTGCACAGTGGTTTATACTTTCTAATCCAACGCACACTGCCTGCAGACATCATTGGTTAACCTACTAACAGACGACTGCTTTATTCCCTTTGTTCTGTGTGTTACGCGCCCGCACTCGGTCTCGCGAGTGAACATTTTTTGTCGTAAACTGAGAAATTCTGTAAAAAGTTCATCATTAAGTCCATCTTTCATTGATTCATCAACTTTTTGTTCATCAGTAGAATATCGTGTCTGTTATTTACAGGCCGCGCGGGATTAGCCGAGAGGTCTTGGGCGCTGCAGTCATGGACTGTGCGGCTCGTCCCGGCGGAGTCCGTTCGAGTCCTCCCTCAGGCATAGGTGTCTGTGTTTGTCTTTAGGATAATTTAGGTTACGTAGTGTATAAGCTTAGGGACTGATGATTTCACACACATTTGAACATTTTTTTGTTATTTACAGGGAAACCCTAAATATCAGGCCTTGTAATGTCGTCGTTCCTGATTTCTTTGTAGCTATTTGAAGTTGTAATTTCTATCTTAAGCCACTGGTGTGTGTGTGCGTGTGTGTACAAACTGGCCATTCCTACTGCAAATGGTTTATCAGGGGCAGTTTGCACAATGACGATGCAATATGGAGCTTACAATACGACGCAGAAACTACCCGCATTGGTGTAGTGCATGAAAACAAGTCGAAGCGGGTGAACTGGTTCGCACTGGGACGACGCATGTGGAGGAAAATTTCAAGTCAGCCGATCGCACCGCAAAAAATTGTTTTGATGCAAAGCTACCCCACTTATGTTTTGCTGTAAATGTTTTATATTTTGCGTAAAAAATTAAAAACCATTGTTTTGGGATTCACATGTGTAATTTGCTATGCAGTTTTTCTGATTCGATTTTAAGAAAACTATAGGTAATCAGTCGAGAAAAACAGAATATGGAAATGAAAAAAAAAACTACTGAAACGAAAAGACACCGAAACTTATCAGCTGGTGATGTTGACTGGATTTTTTTTTTCAGTCTATGATCCCTGATTTCAGGAAATTTTCTGACAGGTATGAAAGAGATCTGAAACGAAATTTCTGTTAATTTTGAATTAGCAGCAGGAAGAATCCGAGTTGACACATCACGATTTCTCTTATTACCATGGGTTTCTTCCGTTTCTTCAGACACATTGCCTACCCCTACGCAGAGTTCATCACCCACTGCTACACCATCGATGATGACTGATCTCGCCCCGCGTCCAGCACACTTTCTTCTTTACACCTCTCACGCTGAATTATACCACTTTATTAACTTCTAACCATTATTTATATATGTACCAGACTGAGTACAGTACAACGCCAGGTGATCTTACTAAAAATAAACTTTTCGTAGTCGTATTTTTAATGTCATTCAAGCATCTGCTTGAACTTACCTTACTCTGATGCGTAGCTTCTCAGCAGGAGAAGTAACAGCTCGAAAATTTGTGTTCTGCCTTTTCAGAGTAGTTGATACTTGTTGCTTAAACAGTGGAAACAGTTGAAACGTCCGCTTTGAAAAATTATGAATGACTGTGCTGGTAAACTTCTTACGTTATTTGATTTTCAAACAGCTGAGCAAACTGAACGTACTCAGACATTTCTCTCTTTACTTATTCTGATCACCACTGAACTGACACACAATATTTTTAGCGCAACGCAATCTGACTTTCAATAATCCCCACATAAGAATGGCCCTGACTAACAATAACCCATACCATTCATGAATCACTTACCTCACAAAAATCTTCATTACTCGAACTACTGCAATACAGCGAGCGCCAATACTGCCAGCTAAATAAGAGATTCTAACTACTGAAGGCACTAACTACTGATAGGCATATAGTCAGCAAATGAAAGATTGTGAGAGAGAAAAAAAAGTCTCATATATATAATCAGTTCATGACATCCATCTTTACAAATTTCCTTTTTCTGGCGGACACACATTCAGATTGTCCGCTTATCCGGCATCTCTCACCCCACATCCACCACTGCTGGCGGCTCACCTCCAACTGTCCAACGCTACGCGCTGTTAACATCCAACTGCCCAACACTACAATAGCGAATACTCCAACAATGAGTCCAACCAGTCACAGACTGCACGCAGCACAGTCAGTGATTTTCATACAGAGCGCTACGTGGAGTTACGAATATAAAAACCTAAACAGCCTACTTACACAGTCTGGACTCATTCCATAAAATTCATGGAATTTGTGATCGCGTTGTGGGAGCTGGCGGGAATATTATAACATTCCACGGTGAAACACTACCTCATTAATCCACTGTTACCTACTAGTGGATTATAGCCTAAGAGTTTAGAATAGTTCGACCGTGTGCAACTGATAAAGGCTGATTGGTTAATATTTGCACTGGATTTGTTTCGTATCGAATCTAACAAAACTAATTAGGATGTCAAGAAGCAATAATCTGTACATACTAATGTTCTATATCTTTTACCTAAACAGCACGAATGAGGCAGTTACTTCCTGCCTCTGACAAATTAATAACGGTTAACTCACCACAGGTGGCCTATTAATGCCGTCACACGGCAATATTCTTCATGTGGCACTGAATGCCCAGTCCTCACTGCAATCCAAATCGTGAGCGTACTGTGTTGTTGTTGCGTAATCGCGGTACACAAATGAACACTTAAACACTTCAACAAATCACTCAATTAATGCCATTTCCATAATTTCTTGAGGTCAGCCCCACGGTGTTGGGTGACACACACAGCCGTTAAACAATTGTATCCGCGGTCGGCCGTCCTGCAGAAATCCGCTCTGCTCGCTTAGCAGCCAACAACTTGCTTGTTCGGAGTCTCAACACAGACTTCTCGGCGCACCGGGTTCTCGACTATCAATAGTACCTACTGCGACCTGCGTGAGGCAAAGATATCCTGTTCTCAATACGTAAGGGGCGGTTGATCCCTTACAACGGGTATATCCAGTAATTTCTTCCCGTTTTTAGTTTTTTGAGCTTGCATAAATTACAAGCCATGATATTTTCTGCAGAGGAGCTTATCTTCTGCAGCTGAAACCAAATACAAACAGGATTATCGCTGTCCTGTTGCTTGTCGTATGGTGAGCGCATCGCTCATCATAAAGTTGTTCATATCAGAATCACGCCTGAGCGTAGTGCGTTACTAATAATACTCATTTGAAAATTTGGTTCGGTAATTAATGTAGCTGCCCCAAATCTGCCAGTCCAGGATTTTGCTAATCTTATGTCCTTCATCCGCCTCAGATTTTGCTTTATTTTACCAAATACACTATTGTTCGTCAGTTTGGAAAAGTTCTTCTCGTAATCATTGTTTTCACTCCTGCGCTTTTTTACGGTAATCTGAATGCTATGGTGATTCGTTGGATGGTTCGCTCGTTGACATTTGTTATTGGCCCAGCAATTAAATCTGCAGAAATTTGCGGAACGGTTGTATCACGTTGAACGATTCTCTCCAGTCATTGTAGGTCCCGTACTTGCAGGACCTTTTTCCGACCACAGGAATATCGGCGATTTGATATTTTACCGGATTCTTGATATTTACGGTACACTTGTTAAATGGTCGTACGGGAAACACCCAACTTCATCGTTACGTCGGAGATGCTGTGTCCCATCCCTCGAGCGCCGAGTATAACACCATGTTCAAACTCACATAAATATAGATAATCTGCCATTGTAGCAACAGTAACCGATCTAACAACTGCGCCAGACACTTATATAGGCGTTGCCGACCACAGCGCCATATTCTGCCTGTTGACATGTTTCTGTATTCGCATACGCACGCCTATACCAGTTTCTTTGGCGCTTCACTGTAGATGTAATAGCAGTGTATAGAACCTTGCACGAAAGGCAAGATTGGCAGCTCTTAGCAACTTCGTCCCGTTGCTCTGTAAAAGCTGTTGCTGCTGCATGGGGGCTTAATTAAATATGATTGAAAATATTTTTAGATTTTTTAGTAGCTATCTGTCCGATTACGCTATTCTCGTAAACGGTCGGCCCTGACTAGAATTATTACGCAATCTGACTGCAACAAACAATGAAAGAAAATTTTCGTAAACACAGTTAATTAATTAAGTCCCCAGCAACTATAAAACCTACAAAACCAATAAGCACAAGAGTAACTGTTCTGTATGTGGGATTGTGACTCAACGTACACATCTGGCACGGTTCTTCTCCAACAAGACAAGAATTTTTAAATACCAATTATACGGACGTGATAAAAGAAAATTAGAAAAACTATAATTACGCAAGAAAACCAGAATTCACACTAATACAAGAACACAAGCCAGATGCTTTGTTGACTGAACCTGTAATGACGCATTATTTCAGACACACAAATAATAAAAGAACATTGTGGTTTTTACCTTCATATATATTGACGAAATGCGCTCTGATCATTACAATAACATCTGCTATCTCTCCCATCAAATAACTGGATAAAACATGGAACAAACACTCCTTACTACAACATCTCGACAAGCCTTGCCCACTAGCACATCTCAACACGAACTGTCTTCTACGAGCTCTGCCCACGCACTGCCTGCTACGAGTTCTTAACAGGCACTCACTACTACGAGCTCTGCCCACGCACTGACTTCTACGAGTTCTTAACAGGCACTGACTGTTACGAGCTCTCAACAAGCACTGTGGAGGCGGCTTAATAATACTCTTTGGCGCAATCTCTTGCGCAGTGGCTCAGTGTAGCCACCTTTCATATGCCCCTCCTCCACAGGCCAGAATTTGATGGTATTTTTGCCAGCATTGGTGGTGAAAATACCACCAAATTCGTCCACAAAAATACAGACAAAAATAAAAGATAATATTAATACCTAAATATCACATAATTAGTTAAAATTTTGGCTTTGCACTGACCTTTCAATAACCTAATATATAAAATACAGTAGGCAATACAAATTCTTTTCATACATGTGGCTTTACATAATAGTTTACACAATACATAAAAAAATCAGTTTATACAAATGTTCACATAAAATGCTTTCAATGATTAGTTTATACAAAAAAAAAGACACCAACAGGTGACATCTTTTCAATAGAAGCAGTCCATCAGTGGCACCCAGTAAAGTTTAGCAGGTACACCCAGCAACAAGTCACATTAGTTCAGTAGAAGCAATCCATCAGAGGCACCCAGCAATGTTGAGTAGGTGCAGACAGCAACAAGTGACTTCATTTCAGTAGAAGCAGTTCATCAGTTGCACCCAGCAATGTTGAGCAGGTGCAGACACCAACAAGTGACATCATTTCAGCAGAAACAGTCCATCAGTTGCACCCAGCAATGTTGAGCAGGTGCAGACACCAACAAGTGACATCATTTCAGCAGAAACAGTCCATCAGTTGCACCCAGCAATGTTGAGAGCAGGTGCAGACACCAACAAGTGACCATCATTTCAGTAGAAGCAGTCCATCAGTTGCACCCAGCAATGTTGAGAGCAGGTGCAGACACCAACAAGTGACCATCATTTCAGTAGAAGCAGTCCATCAGTTGCACCCAGCAATGTTGAGAGCAGGTGCAGACACCAACAAGTGACCATCATTTCAGTAGAAGCAGTTCATCAGTTGCACCCAGCAATGTTGAGCAGGTGCAGAGAGCAGTCCATGATATTCACTATCACTGATCACACAGTTCATCAGCAGAAATTAATCATTCCTAAGTGTCACACATTACGTTGAAAAGTGCAGGTAACAGTCCATAATATTCACCTTCACTAATCTGACAGTTAAGGCATGAACAATAGTTTGAAAACACATACAAATGATTTTACAATGCTCTTACACTAAACATACAAATTCTAATAAACACACAAAAGATGTCAGATAATTGTCATATTAACTATTACAAATACTCAAATATCAGTAAACCTATAATATTTATGGGTGTCAGTTCAAGCCACTCCAAACAAATACAATAATATTCAGGAGATAGGTGGGTACGATTAGGAAAGGAAAACACACAAAACACACTCACTCATCTTTCATCCACATTAAGTACTACTGTGTAATTGAATAGTGTTAACTGTGTAAATGCAATTCTGTCAAAATCTGATGTGCATCATGTGTATCAAGTAGTAATGGCAGCAATGTATCACAGTCAATAATAGTTAAGTCAACGTCATAGTCATCATGTCAAGACCAATGTTTGCGAAGCCAGATCAAATGTACTGTTGTTGAACAACTGTCAGTGAGCCAAGATATGCAAATACTTCCTCTCTTCAAAAAAAAGTATATACTGCTTAGTGATTTAACAAAGTGTGTATATGGACTATCATCCTTCTACTTTAGTGTTCTAGTCTGCTATCTTCATCCTCCTTGTTCCATAAGACCAACAAAAAAAATATGCTCCTCACTTACTTTACCTCTTATCCACCAAAACTCCAATAATCATCAGCATCACACAATCTCAATAATACCTCAATAATACCTCTTCAATACGTCGACACATATAAACCTTATTACCAATATCATTTCACTTCCATAACAACTCTTTCCTCTAGTCACTCTCCTCGAACAAGTACAGATAAAATCCTAATGCAAACTTCAGTTCATCATCCTATACAATCCGAAGACACACTGTCAACACACAACCTCTGTGTAATCCATCTAACCCAAATCTTCTACTCATTATGAATTATAAACAAAAGAAAAGCATACATGACCTCTAACAGACTTAGTTCGAATAACTCTCAGTAATTAAGTACGATTACGGAGTGTGAATAATCATAATATTTCACAGTGTGTACATCACTTCAAGAATTATGGCAGAAGCAAACATGTGGAGTATTTCTTGTATCAAGTGTCACTTCCTATTTCAATTGCTCACGAAAAATGTAGTGTAATAACTGTTAATGGTCTAAACCTAGTAATGGTATGTCATGTCGTTAGCTTCCTTCCTATTAGCATAAAGTTATACAGCTTCCATAAAACCTCAGCTTATGTGACTTCAACGAACTTCTTTGTACCAATGTCGTTCGTCGAATTGTAGCAGTTCATTTTCTTATCTTAAAAATATAAGGCACTGAGCGTAAGCAAAACAAGCACTAGCGAGTAAATATACCAGTAGAGAACAGAATGTCAACAAGTGGATGCAGCACAATTCCTACAACGAGGCTCTGCCAAGCGAACAATCTATAATTAATCCAATAGTGTGACCTAAACTCTCTGTTTGTACACAGTATATCAGCATTTCTATAGACCAAATTAAAGAGTGGTTATGACAACAACAGATATGTATAAATATGCAATCCATACGTAAAGCAGTAAACATGTCATTAGCATCATATCAGCATAAGCAAATAAATGTTCATATGTCATCTTAATAAGTAAACATGAAGGCGCAAGCAGATAAATCACAAAGTATAACTTTCATACCTAACCACATCAGCACAATAAATCAGGTGACAATTATAATTTAAATAAATAAGCACAGCAGGCACATAATAAAAAAATATGACATCAGTGAAAAAGCATAGCAGCCAAGCGATGCATAATATACACAAGTTACAACCCAGTTCATTAATAATCATTGTCAAAATCAGTTAACGTACGCAAGCACGTCGCTTCACAAGTAATTTCACAGAACATGAAATTTAGCACAAAGTATGAATTACGTAATCGAGAGCAGCAAATTACGTCTAAAGTACGTACCTAAGTGGAAATATGTTACCTGAAAAATAAACTCAATTAATAGTTACCCTTTTGAGTTTATTAGTTTCTTCTTCGAAATTACATTCTTTCTGAAATTTTCTCGACAGCAAGTCCTCTTAACGTCGGAGACACACAGAATTTACCTGAAGTTCTTAAATATTTTATACAACCGTATCCTGGAAAATACTGAATGTTAATAACATAATTCATCAAGTGACTATAGCTTTATACTGAATTTAGCCGGAGAAATTAAACTGTGTATTTGTTTACGGCTGTCAGTGCATTCGCACTGAGCGCTCGATCAGCTGTAGGCGCGTGACGTAGGAAGCAATTGTTCGCGGTCAACGACTGCCTTGTGCGGCGCGCAGACTTGACTGTTGCTTTGAGTATGTGCCGCCGCCAAAACACAGGGCGGTATCCTTGTACTCTCTGCGTGTTTACATGTAGCTGTTAGTTTCTCACAAGTATGTCATTCCACAAAAATTTTTCAAAAGTATATCATTCCACAAAAATTTTTACGTTAGATATATGATGTATTCCTTTAGAGCGTCGTGATTTAAGAGTTTCTACTTCGACAGTGTTATCATGAATAATTTTGCGAATTCTATATGGACCGTTATAAAGCAGAAAAAATTTGCGACACAAGCCTTTTCCTTTGTGCGACAAACGATGAGACTTAATTAACACTTTTTGACCAACTGACAAGATTTTTAAACGACCAGGATGTTTAGCTGATTTCTCTCTTCTCGCAGCCGCAGATGCAATATTTTGTAGAGCCAGGTTGACAACTTCAGAATGCCGCAGTTTCCGTGTAGGCGGAAAAGGAACGATTTCAGATATGCGATTTGTCGGTGCCTTGTTTTTTAATATCAGTAATGGCGGTAAAGAAGTTGAATCATTAGGAAGTTCATTCAGAATGTTTTGAAAAATATGAAGATACTGATCCCAAGTTCTGTGATTCTGATGACAATAAAGACGACACAATTTATTGATTTCCTTCATCCATCTCTCTGAAGCGTTAGATTGAGGGTGAAAAAGTGAAATGAAAATTGGTTCAATTTTACGATGCTGTAGAGTACGAAGCCAAATTTTAGAACGAAACTGTGATCCATTATCTGATATAACCTTATCAACATGACCAACTTCTTTAAGAAAATGTTTGATGAAAGCGTTAGATACTGAATGAGCTGTTGCTTTGCGTAACTGTGTAAAACACACATATTTTGACGTCAGTTCCACTGCTACGAAAATGTACACAAAACCATTAGTAGAACGAACCACTAGACCGAACAAATCGACTGCAACCATCTCCTTTACTTTCGCTGGAATGATAGGAAACAACGGTGCTCTGTGAGAAACTGTTGGCGGCTTAGCCTTTTGACATAATTTGCATTTGGCAAGAACAGATCGAATACGTTTTTCCATATTACTGAAATAACAATTTTCTCGTAATTTGTGAAAGCATTTTCTGGGCCCAAAGTGTGCATAACTGAAATGCGTATACCAAATCAATTTATTGACCCACTCATCAGGAATACAAACTAACCAAACGGAGTTGTCGACCGATTTTCGTTTAAAAAGAATGTCATTGCGAACTAAATAATGCTGTCTAATCGCTACGCTTTCCTTTCTCCTCCACTTCTCCTTAATGTCCTTCCAGATTGGATCCTTATTTTGGTCCTTAGCGATGTCCTGGAGCGAAGACGAAATAAAGTTCTCAAACGCAACACCTTGATTATACATCAAACAATAATTGTTTTCCTTGCAGTCCTCTTCAGCACTTTGTTTCAAACCCATAGGTGCACGTGATAAAGCATCGGCAACAATATTTGAAGAACCCTGTATGTAAACAATACTAAAATCAAATTCCTGTAGGTACAACGCCCATCGTGACAATCTGCCGTGAGTTAATTTTGTTGACATAAGAAATTCCAGAGCTCGATGATCGGTGTAAAACTTAGTATGTCTGCCAAACAAAAATGTCCGAAATTTTGTAAAAGCCCATACAACAGCCAAAGCTTCAAGTTCCGTAATTGAATAATTATTTTCTGATTTAGAAAGAACACGACTTCCAAATGCAATAGTTTTCTGTACTACAACGCCGTCTTCTTCTATCTCTTGAAATAAATGTGCACCTAGGCCTTTGTATGATGAGTCCGTTGCCAAACAAAATTCTTTAGATAAATCCGGATGTGAAAGAAGTGGAGCAGCAACTAAAGCACCATGGAGTTGTTCAAATTCTGACTGAGCTTCCTCATCCCAACACCAATTAGATTTCTTTCCAGATAGTTCACATAAACGAGGTGTGGCCAAATCGTCCAATCTAACAAAGCGTCGAAGAAAATTACAGACACCAAGGAAACTACGAACATCACGTTTTGTAGTAGGAACAGCATAATTACGAATAGCATCTAATTTTTCTGGATCAGGAAGAATACCTTCTGTAGAAATAATGTGACCGAGAAATTTCACCTGAGAACGACCAAATTCAGATTTTTCCAAGTTTACTGTAATGCCAACTTTTGCAAAGATACGTAGTAATGAGTCCAAAATTTTGTTGTGCTCACTCCAAGAATGTTTAGCAATAAGAATGTCGTCAACATATGAAGTAATATTGTCACGAAGATAAACAGGAAAAATTTCATTTAAGCTACGAATGAATGCTGCTGAAGATACAGTAAGTCCAAACGGTAATTTCCGAAACTGGTAACAGTTACCAAAGGCTAAAAAGGCAGTATATTTTCTACAATGAGGGTGGAGTTCTATTTGCCAAAAACTTGCGCGCGTATCAATCGTGGATAAAACTTTAATTCCATGAAAATGTTGAAGAAGTTCATCTAAATTTTGTGGGCGGTCAGTTTCAGGAATGATGATATTATTTATCTGTCTGGAATCCAGAACCAAACGAATTGACCCATCCTTTTCAAGAACAACGTGTAATGGGCTAGTATAAGGACTGACTGCAGGCTCAACAATGCCCTGATCTAACATGTACTGAAGTTCATTCTTAACCTTGTCTCTGTAAGCCAAAGGAATAGCGTACGTTTTCCCGCGAAATGGTGTATGTTCTTTTACTTTAAATAAATATTGTAAGCCTTGTATAGTTCCTGTGTGATGACTAAACACTGTAGCATGTGAAGTCAAAATTTGGTGCAGCTCTTCTCTTGCAACGTCATC
Organism: Schistocerca serialis cubense; assembly: GCF_023864345.2. Lineage (NCBI taxonomy): Eukaryota > Metazoa > Arthropoda > Insecta > Orthoptera > Acrididae > Schistocerca > Schistocerca serialis. The sequence continues at coordinate 583,480,082 of NC_064644.1, forward strand.
TGGCACTTCAGCTTTCTTAACCTTTTCATTAATTAATTCTTCGCTATTAATTATATCATCCATCGCGTCTCTGTATCTATTGTCATTGTCATGAATAAACACACTGTCGTCATAATGCTCAACGAAAACATCAGAAGTAAGAAACCTTAAACATTTTGTATCTGATTCAGATCTTGCTAAACACTCGAAAAATTTCAAACATATCGGCATTCCGGTAACGGTCAAATTCACACCTCCTTCTTTAAAGTTCAAAATTGCCTTATGTGCGTTAAGAAACTCCATACCTAATATAATTTGTGTACTGAGTAATGGAACAATAATAAAATTAGCAGAAAATTCGTATCCTTGACAAATGAAATTTAAATTGGTCTGTTGTTTGACTTCCACACTTTTTCCAGAAATCGCTCCTCGAATTGTAATTTTTGAAAAGGTAACACAGGACAGGCAATAGTTCTTTCACATATACGAAAAACTGATTCACTAATGACATTCAGTGGGCTCCCAGAATCTAAAACTGCAGTGAACTTATTCTTACCCACACATACTTCAATAACAGGATGTAAAAACGCGTCTACATTATTTTCCTTTTCGTCTAGCAAAATGTCTCTCATGTCTTCCAGGCGTACGTAGTGTAAAGTCGTAGTGTCATTACTTTCTGAACCGTCTATATTGCTGCCAGAAGCCGAAGCTGCAAGTCATTGTCGATTGTTTGCGTCACGTCTTTGAGTATTCGCGTCATTTCGCGGATCAATTTCTACTATTTGCACTTGTCTCTCTGAATTTCTGTCACGTGGAGGATGCCAATTAGGTCCCTCCTGTCTGTTAGATGCAAATTCTTGGTTGTGTCTGTTATCAAAATTTCTGTTTTCCTGTCTGTCTGCATAACTACTTCTTGTGTAATTTCGACTGTCACTTCTGAAATTATTGTTGTATCTACTACCCTGGTTATTTCTGTAGTAAGAATTTCTATTACTGTATGAATAATTTCTGTCCTGATGATACCGATTACTGTTTCCATATGATTGATCATTCCGGTACGAATTACCGCTATTGTCAGTGTAATTTCTGTTAGAACGTCTGTTATTGTCATAAGGCTGGTATCTGTTGTCCTGTCTGTTACGTCTGTCATTCTCAAAATTACCGCTATAACGTCCGTTCCGACCACTATCCCTTTTCTCTGAAAATCTATTGTAATTACTGTTACTGAAAAAGTTACAAGAGGTCCCGTCATCGTTGTCATACTCAAGTTCTTGCAACAAAGTCTTAAAAGTCTCGATGTCGTCTTTACATCTTCCGGCTAAAGCAATTTGTCTTATGGATTGTGGTAGCTTAGATGAACAAATGCGAATTAATTCAGTCGGGCTATAAGGGTTGGAAAGGAACTGGTTCTTTCGAATCATGTCTTCAAAATATTCCGCTGGCGTGCGGAACTCAGACTGTTTGAAATTACGCTGCATAATAAGACTGTGTTTGACTCTGTCTTGTGTGTTTTCAGACCAATATGCCGATAGAAATGCATGATAAAAATCATTCAGATTATTACAATCTCTAATGAGTGCGCGCATCCGCGTCGCCGGTTCGTTTTCTAAATATCCACACATAAATTCCAGTTTGTGACTTAGTGGCCAATTTGGTGGAAGTGCGTACATAAATTGATCTAACCATGAACATGGATGTATGTCATTCTTAGAATTGCGGAAGATCTTAAATTTCCGAACAGTCAAAAAGTGTTTATAGTCAAAGTTTTCGCCTCGTGGCGACAAAGACCTACCGCGTCTGTCCCAGTCCGAATGTCGATTATTGTAAAGTTCACGCGCCTGGCGCTCTCTTGTTGCATCCCGTAAATGAAACAAATTGTTTTCTTCAAACCCTTCTGGTATCTGTGATTCTAAATTTCTTTTGCCGTCTTTTCCTACGATATCGCTTTCGATCTGTTTGACTTGCTTTCGTAATGCCTCAACTTCCCTTTTCACGCGTTCATTAAATTTTCCCTGATTTTCAACATGCTTATTTATATTCTGATACTCTTCGGTTTCTGCAAATGGCAATGGTGCTGTATCATCTGAATCTCTGTCCACACTTAAACTAAGACTTGTCAGTTTATCTGAAATCTCCTCAACTCTTTCCGATAAATCACCTATTTGTTCTTTCTGTTTATTTACGTCTTCCGTAAGTGACGCGACTCGGGTTTCAGTATTAATACATTTGGTAGTTAACTGTTCATATTGTTGTGTTAGGTTATTTAATCTGTCATTTGATACGGATTCCTCGATTCTCTCAAATATTTCTTCCTTATCTTTTGCACGTTCTAAATTTAGCTCTGAAAATTTCTGTACTATCACGCGATCTCTTTCTTCCTGTTCTCTATCCTGTTCCCTGTGTCTGATTTCTACTGCAATTAATCTATTATTGTGAGCATTCAAAATTGGTTGTACTTCTTCTCTGATTTCTTTCTTTAATTCGTCTTTCATATTTTTGAAACATGTCCCTATTCGTGAATCTATCCGTGTTTCCAAAGTTCCTATCTCTGTTTTAAATTCAGATCCTAACCGAGTTTCCATTGTTCCCATCTCAGTTTTAATTGTCCCTATCTCTGTTTTTAATTCAGATCCTAACTGTGATCCCAATGAGTCTAACCGTGTTTCCATTGTTCCCATCTCTGTTTTAATTGTTCCTATCTCTGTTTTAAATTCAGATCGTAAAGTTCCCATCTCTGTTTTTAATTCAGATCGAAACTGTGTTCCCAAATTTAATATTGCACTCATCAGCTGCTCCATATCTTCTGTCGTTAATCTCGGATTCTGTGAATTTTCTGACTGAGAAAAATTTTGAAATGGTTGCGGACTATTTTCCCGACTTATTACATTGTTTTGCACTTCATTAACCATCATACTGTTTTCCTCTGTTGGCGAGTTCACCATGTTAACAATTTCGTTATTCTCACTATTCATCATTTTTGCCTTTTTCATTGATCGCGTAATCATTTACAAAATATACAAAAAATTCGTCACTGTACGAAAATTACACACAATGACTCTTTATCTCCAACAATACCATTCACATGAAATGTTTCCCTCAAACACGATTAACAAACAATTGACACAATTGCACTAGATTGTCAAACGCGTATACAAGACAACAAATCAAATTCTGAGAAAAAAATACCATTAGAAGAATGACAATTACCAAATCTACACATGCAATATAAACTACAATTACTAAACTACAAATTACTACAACAATACTACCGTCTACTATTTTTACAATCAGAAGAATCCAAGGGACGATCCGAAGCAGCGGTCGCCACGTGCATGGGGGCTTAATTAAATATGATTGAAAATATTTTTAGATTTTTTAGTAGCTGTCTGTCCGATTACGCTATTCTCGTAAACGGTTGGCCCTGACTAGAATTATTACGCAATCTGACTGCAACAAACAATGAAAGAAAATTTTCGTAAACACAGTTTATTAATTAAGTCCCCAGCAACTATAAAACCTACAAAACCAATAAGCACAAGAGTAACTGTTCTGTATGTGGGAGTGTGACTCAACGTACACATCTGGCACGGTTCTTCTCCAACAAGACAAGAATTTTTAAATACCAATTATACTGACGTGATAAAAGAAAATTAGAAAAACTATAATTACGCAAGAAAACCAGAATTCACTCTAATACAAGAACACAAGCCAGATGCTTTGTTGACTGAACCTGTAATGACGCATTATTTCAGACACACAAATAATAAAAGAACATTGTGGTTTTTACCTTCATATATATTGACGAAATGCACTCTGATCATTACAATAACATCTGCTATCTCTCCCATCAAATACCTGGATAAAACATGGAACAAACACTCCTTACTACAACATCTCGACAAGCCTCGCCCACTAGCACATCTCAACACGAACTGTCTTCTACGAGCTCTGCCCACGCACTGACTGCTACGAGTTCTTAACAGGCACTCACTACTACGAGCTCTGCCCACGCACTGACTTCTACGAGTTCTTAACAGGCACTGACTACTACGAGCTCTGCCCACGTACTGACTGCTACGAGCTCTCAACAAGCACTGTGGAGGCGGCTTAATAATACTCTTTGGCGCAATCTCTGGCGCAGTGGCTCAGTGTAGCCACCTTTCACTGCTTATTCTAAATTCAGCCGCTAATTTTGTAACGGAATCCCAATATGATTATTATGACCCATCGCCTCATCCAATTGTATTTTATATCCATTTTCTGGGCAATGTCAGCCACAGTCGATTTTTCAGTTTCCCTTTGTCTAACATGTCGTGAATGCTCTGCATAACGCTCAACAACAGAGTGAATAATCCGTCCTCTGTAAATGCTACCACATAACAGGGACACTATACGAAGCAGGAACTTGAAGACATCATATGTCTCGTATCTTGGAGATTGGCCACAACACTAGCGCCAGTCCATGTCTCTTCAGCAAGTATCCTATCTTGTTTGTAGTTGCTTCGCAGTCTGGGAGGTATGCTACACGCTGGGTTTCTTTCGCCGATTCACGAGGCGGTTTTCATAGGTGGTATTTGAAGGCTTTTGCAATTTCTCCCTTGCTGCTACAATTTTCCCTGATAAGGCGCTTCAGACACCGAAATTCAGTCTCTAGACGAATGTTGTCAGAAATAGTCTTTGTTCCGTGTACTAGTGTGAACACCTTTCACGTCACCGAAATGCTGAAGTGCACGGTCACCGTGGGGGAACACCAGGTAGACGCCATCAGAGTGCCATTGGAAGACAGATGGACGTAACCTCGAGGAGTTCAGAACTTGCTCCTCAAATTGCTCCATGAAAAAGTTCGCTATGGTCATAGATGGTGGGAATCGGATGGCTGTGCCATCCATCATATCATAATATTCGTTGTGGTGCAGAAAGTACTTTGTCATTAAGACATGGCAAGATAAGCCCAAACAAATTAATGATTATTTTGGACATTGACACTTTTTACAAGGGCGCCGATATAAAACATGCTGGATCTTGAGGCCCAACAGCTTACACCTGGAATCGTCAAGCTGTTCCAGTATGCCTTAACGACGATGTACTTTCTGTACCTCCACGAATATCATGAGATGATGTATGTTGCAGTGATGAGACCCCCACTATCTTGTTGCATACTTCTTCACAGAGCGTTTTGATGAGCAAGCTCTTAATTCAGTGAGGGAAGGTCCGTCTTGCTTCCAACAAAATGGTGATGACATCTTGATACGGCCTCATAGTAAAAATGCACTCCAGGAGTTCGTCGAACGGTATCCAGCATCAATGTCGACTTGGAGGTGTGGCAAGCTCTCGTCCTTGAATGCTTTGTTGAACGGAAGGCAGGAACCTAGCTTTGACACTCAGTGCACAGAAAATCTATGCACACTCAACAACAGTGTGAACACCAGCAGTTCTAACCGTCCCGAACATACGAAATCAGTGTGGAACACTCTAGTACACAGGACAAAGATTACTTCCGACGACAACTACCTAGAGTCTAAGTTTCAGCACTTCAAATGTACGTTCACGGAAAATGGTTGCAGCAAGGAGTAAATTGGGCAAGCTTTCAGGTTTCACCGACAAACGACGCCCCGTGAATCTGAGGAAGAGGCGAAGCCGGCTGCGTTCTTTTCACAGGGTGGAGCGACAACTAGCAACATGGGACGCGTGCTGAAGAGATGTGGACTTGGTTTGGTGCTCCAGCCCGCCCCTAAGGTACGAGGTATATGCCACATTAAAGACAACGTAAGTCTTCGCGTTTCTGGAGCATATGGCGTCCCTGTGAATGTGGCAGCATTTAAATAGAGCAGACTCTCCGCACTGTTGCTGAGCGTTGTGCAGAACATTCACGATATATGAAACAAAGGAAACTTGAGACATCGGCCGGGGCTGCACATTGCATACAAAAACAGAAAAAATACAATTTAAAATGACGAGATTTTTGCTTCAACCATTCTGTTGTAAAAGAAGCGTCCGAATTTTTAGAAGTGATACACACCAAGGCGCGACCTTGAACATCGATCGAAAGCAAAGGTGGGTGTCTGACGCTTGTGAGGAACCTGACCGGCAGTTTAAAATGAATCGCCGGCCTCTCGCGCCGCCTAACATCAGTCGATTCCGTAGCGGCACGGAGTCGCTATGAGCTGCTCAACATTCCTTCCACGCATGCTTCACTTGAGTCCTCTCTGGAATGTTCCAGACGCTGCTAATGCATCTATATAAGCAAAACACCGTGTGTTACGTCGGTGCCATTTGTTAAGTTATATACAAAAAGTTGTATATATATATATATATATATATATATATATATATATATATATATATATACAGGGTGAGTCACCTAACGTTACCGCTGGATATATTTCGTAAACCACATCAAATACTGACGAACCGATTCCACAGACCGAACGTGAGGAGAGGGGCTAGTGTAATTGTTTAATACAAACCATACAAAAATGCACGGAAGTATGTTTTTTAACACAAACCTACGTTTTTTTAAATGGAACCCCGTTAGTTTTGTTAGCACATCTGAACATCTGAACAAATACGTAATCAGTGCCGTTTGTTGCATTGTAAAATGTTAATTACATCCGGAGATATTGTAACCTAAAGTTGACGCTTGAGTACCACTCCTCCGCTGTTCGATCGTGTGTATCGGAGAGCACCGAATTACGTAAGGATCCAAGGGAACGGTGATGGACCTTAGGTACAGAAGAGACTGGAACAGCACATTACGTCCACATGCTAACACCTTTTTTTGGTCTTTTTCACTGACGCACATGTACATTACCATGAGGAGTCAGGTACACGTACACACGTGGTTTCCGTTTTCCATTACGGAGTGGAATAGAGTGTGTCCCGACATGTCAGGCCAATAGATGTTCAATGTGGTGGCCATCATTTGCTGCACACAATTGCAATCTCTGGCGTAATGAATGTCGTACACGCCGCAGTACATCTGGTGTAATGTCGCCGCAGGCTGCCACAATACGTTATTTCATATCCGCTGGGGTTGTAGGCACATCACGGTACACATTCTCCTTTAACGTACCACACAGAAGGAAGTCCAGAGGTGTAAGATCAGGAGAACGGGCTGGCCAATTTATGCGTCCTCCACGTCCTATGAAACGCCCGTCGAACATCCTGTCAAGGGTCAGCCTAGTGTTAATTGCGGAATGTGCAGGTGCACCATCATGCTGATACCACATACGTCGACGCGTTTCCAGTGGGACATTTTCGAGCAACTTTGGCAGATCATTCTGTAGAAACGCGATGTATGTTGCAGTGCTCTCCGATACATACGATCGAACAGCGGAAGAGTGGTACTCATGCGTCAACTTTAGGTTACAATATCTCCGGTTGTAATTAACATTTTACAACGCAACAAACGGCACTGATTACGTATTTGTTTATATGTTCAGATGTGCTAACAAAACTAACGTGGTTCCATTTAAAAAACGTAGGTTTGTGTTAAAAAACATACTTCCGTGCATTTTTGTATGGTTTGTATTAAACAATTACACTAGCCCCTCTCCTCACGTTCGGTCTGTGGAATCGGTTCGTCAGTATTTGATGTGGTTTACGAAACACATCCAGCGGTAACGTTAGGTGACTCACCCTGTATATATATATATATATATATATATATATATATATATATATATATATATATATATAAATTTATCAGCATGAATTTTTCTTATGTTAGAGCATGATTCTTTCTCTCAGGGATATTTTGTTTTCTTATCACTTTTACTTACGTGCATAAGTAAATATGAAACGGGCTCTTGAAGGGCCGCTGTTATTCATGTACCAACATTAGATTTTGAACGTGATGATTAAAATATAGTTGCCGTTAACTGAATTGAATGTAATTTTGTTAATGTCTATTTATTGATTGCAAAGCAAGGCTCGAGAGAATTTCGATTGTTGCCGTGGAGCGGGCAAGATAAAACTTACTGAACTCATGGAATCTGTATAATTTAAAAAATTAACTTTAACGTAAATTAATTATCTGTTGCAATTTAGAAAGGTTCTTACAACGAAGTCTCTCGCATTTACATTTACTGTTAACACTGATAAATAAATTAATACTTCGGCGCGTAATGGCCGACCAGAGGCTGTATCGGAAGATGAGCTTCCCGCAGCGCAAATTACTGAAAAAATGATTATTAAAAATAATTAGCCACTGCAAGCATTTGAGGTGACAATTATTACAAGGAAATTCATTTTTTGATAACCAAAATTATTTTATTATAGCATAATACAGAATAACTTACATACAATATGTGTAGCCGCTCAATGGCTGCCTTCCGTATCGCAAAACAATACAGTGTGTGTACCATAAAGTACGTCCTTCCTCCTCGGCCGTACAATCGAGCCTCTTTCGATCCTTTTTTATTTTCACAGCCATTAAATATAGATGCTACTCTTAAATTACCGCTGCATATCAGTTGTTTCAAGAACATTAACTGTATCTTTTGTACTAATTATATTCATAAAATACGTTAGCTACGGTTTACAACCGATAAAAATGTCAATATTTGTGTGACGTCCCGTCACACGTGCCAGTGCCAGCAGCCAGTGATTTTATCTCCTGATGACGGTGGCGGAAACACCTATTGAAAGCCCGAGTGTTTTATTTGAAATGACGTGATTTCTAAACCGAAAATATTTTATTGAAATACTCAGAGGATACATGTTAACAAGGGATAGCACGTCAATTTTCAGACATTAATCAGAATAGACATCAAGTATTTTACGCAATAATACATTCCCTTTATTGCAAGCTCTTTGGTACTCGACTTCTGTTACCGTTTGCCTATTAATAAATTTTATACTTTTTGACTGAGGGTAGCTGATACTCTAGCAAAATCAATTCGTTGGTAACATACTCAAACAGAAAAATTCCCTTTTGATTACCTAGGCGAAACTTTCGATGATCTGGAAAATGTTTCCTCGTTGTCTTGTGATTGCCTGATTGAATGTATGATGCACACTTTTTGAGCGTGTACTTCAGTAAATTTTGGGGAATCGATTAATCGGAAATTTATATTGCAGTGCCGCTCTTGGTACAGTATCAGCAATACTTTTCGAAAAAGATTTATGTTTTCCACTTTCAGTAGTAAAAGAACAATCCGACCTGGTTTTAACTTAACATATTTTTTCTCGTTATCCTATTATTTTTTTTGTTCACATTTTCTTGTGATCAAGATATTTTCAATGTAGACGCCTAAATTTTGGAATATGATGAGGACTATTCACTGAAGTCTATGCTGCACTATGGTACGCACTTCTGAAATGGCAGTGTGTTTAATACCGACTTCTATAATCAGTTTGGGGCATATAGTGTATAGCAGACCTCTGCCAGAGTGAAACGCTATTTCTCTTTTGAGACTTATTTCCATCTTTTGATTTTACAATAAAAAGTCATCCACACCATGAGCGACTGCATACAGCTGTTCACTGAACCATTCCATGCAATCACTGCTTCTGTGCAATTTAAACTTGAAATTTGTCTCGTCATTGCCAAAGTGTATGTAGTACGCAAGGTAATGCCTTATGCACGATCAGTTTACGAACCAGAGTCACTGCTACAACTGCAACTAACAACTGGTTCCAACACCTATTCTATATTAGTGTGAATTACAAATGGTAGTTCCAGTTCGTTGCTGAACTTTGTAAATTTTTCGCAGCCATTCTTGTAACTAGGCAATACACTGGTGACTGGTTTCAAATTCGCGCAGTCAACTGAGTGTGCATTTAACTTTTCCTGGGAATGAAAACAGCACAGGCAGCGTTCACGTGCTACAGTGGACTTAAGATGACCAGGAACGCTACTTCGTGCTTCTCTAAAAGTGAATGACAAAATGAAAACCTTGTTTGAGTCGTAAGGGATGCAATATTTATAATAAATACCTGAACGGTGAAGTGCATAAGCAAAAGAAAACTTACATTTTCTTTCTGGAAGTTGCCAAGTGTGTCGAATTTCAGAGAGTGTTTTCGATAATTACTGCTCTTTCCAACTGCCTACAAAAACTGCATCACAGAATGAAAGAAAATAAACGTATGACTAATTAGGATGTGAGGTTGTTAATAGTAGAAGTATATATTTCACAGACATTATTTTTGGCTGCACACAGGCGCTTGAAAGAAAAGCGCTATTGATAGCTATGATAATATGACATCACTGCCTCCTAATGTTGAAATAATACTTTTAAAGTACAGCCTCCCAGCTGAATAGCTCCAGAGAAATTCTGAACTTCCCTCCTGAATCTGAAAATTGTGGGTAGAGACTTTTTATCTCAAGTGTGAATTCCAGCTGAATCACAGCCTGTGCATGCACATGCCTGGAATTTTCTTATCTCGTCTGAAATGTCACCAGTTTCCAAGTGTGTTCCCACAGCCAAATCTTCATCTTGTTTCATCTTTCCCTTCTGAATTTGTAACAATAGGAATCAGATAAGCATGATATCAGTCAGCGATAGAGAAGGTGTTGTACATTAAATATTATGTGTTGTTAAAAAATAATTGTGGTGGACTGGATCAAACCAGTTTCAATGCATTGACATTTATTTTCTATAGAAAATGTACTTTAAACAGATCGCATGATATCCATGTGAGTGAAACACACAGGCACTATCTAAAGAATTCCACTGGGTAAGGTTCACTCAGACCCCGCATTCGAAAGATTCTGAAGACTGGTTTACACAAGTGAATGATCAATAGAGAACGATAGCTATGTGTCGTGTACCAGTTAACATTCTTATTGTTCAGGGTCAGTTGTCACTTTTTGCGCTATATAGATACCCTATCTTCTGCTGACACAGTAATCGATAATCGTTCATCATTTATCATCCACTGTTTAAAATTTGACTGCTTGCACTGAGATCTCCTGTCAATACCATTCATAATTTTGTGTGAATAAAAGAAAGGAAGGAAGGAAGGTTAGGGTTTAGCGTCCAATCGACATCGAGGTTAGTAGAGACGGAGCACAAGCTGGGATTGTGTCAAGGACGAGGCGGGAAATCGCTATGCCCTTTCAAAGATACCATCCCGGCATTTGCCTGGAGCGAGTCAGGGAAATGAAGGAAAACCTTGTAAGATGTCAAACAGATAACATACCTTACCTTGAATTCTTGAAACAATTTTGGTTAAATCGATATGCCACACGACATAGTTACGTAAAAATGTACGAATTCCACTGATATGCAGATCGAATAAGCAAGCCGGCATTTCATCAATATAACCACTAACACTCGCACTAGTAACTGCATGCAAGTATTTTCCCAGACCTGAGCTACGAGATGCATCTATGAGAAAAGGAGCATTTTCCGACGGCAATGTCTGTCCCAACGTTAGGGCAAAACCTACACAGTGGGACATTCAGCAGACACAATGCGACGCCGGAGCCACTGTGCAGACCGGGAGCAAAAGCCGCCCTTGTTCCTGCTTTTAATGATGACCCTTCGGAAAGCCTTTCTCCAGAAACACGGCTGGAATTTGGAAATCTGTGGCAAGGTCCTATGGGACCAAACTGCTGAGGTCATCGGTCCCTAAGCTTATGCAGTACTTACTCTAACTAACTTACTCTAAGGACAACACACACACCCATGCCCGAGAGAGGACTCGAACCTCTGACAGGGGGAGCCGCGCGGACCGTGACAAGGCGCCTCAGATCGCGCGGCTACCCCGCGTGGCAACGCGGCTGGAGATGGCAGATAAATGTCCGGAGAAATCAAACTCAAACCAATGGTGACTCACTGTGGCGACCTGCGTAAAAACTATATACCAGAAGTTAAACAATGCCCTAAGAAAGAATCGACGCCTGTGATAGGCTACAGAAACTGTAGTGGGTGGGGTTATAACAAGTACAAATGCTCTGATTGGCCAGAAAGAAAAAGCGTGGCCACTAGGTTTGATACAATCAAATTCCAGGCAGAGAAATTCTCTCTTTCTCTCGCAGCAAATCATCGAGTGTGTGAGCAAAGCGACTCGTGCTGCACTGAGACAATTGCGAGAGTAATTATGAGAACACTTGTTCACAGGCTCATCTGAACTCTTACGGAGTTAACCTGCAAAATCTCGGAGTACGGAGAATGGCATCGAGCACTAACAGTTAACGCTTGCGAGCGATTTGAGGCGTACGCACTATTCCAGCCAAATAGTGTGTACCATGCAAATTAACTTAGCTGGGGAACAACTAGGAGTCTCAGCTTTCCCGAAGATGTATCAGGTATAACGGACTGGTGTTTTACAGTCAAGAGAGATTTAGAATAGATTCGCAGGTTCACAGCTCGCGCCGACAGCAGCCACTGCCATCGCTGAAGAATGGTAAACACGTGAGCTCATGCTATGCCAGCAAGTGATATTCAGCTGACACTCAGAACTGTGGTCATCTACGTCTCTTCTATTTTTTCGTACATTCATCCATGACCTGTAACCATCTTACCATTACAGAACCTTAGAATAGTTACGAATTTCTCTTCAGAATTGCAATATTTTACCATCCTGTACGTATTACAGTTACGGTTAATATGTCATAAAGTGATACTTAGAGTGTAAATAAACCTTAATAACGAACATACAAGATTTTCGTTTTTTCTGACATATAGTTACATCTGAACCCGTACTTATTTCTGTTAGCGATAATGTTTCCTTTACAGGGAGTGTAGTGGAACCGGCTTTGAGATCATTGTCTGATTACATCATTGTCTTTACTGCTGCACTCTTCTGAAGTCTGGATGGTGAGTTGGTGTCTTCCTACCTTGCAGGCCGTAGGTTCAGCACAAAATCCTAAAACACTCACAGAGTGTCCTTGCACAAGTGTGGTAAGAAGATAGAGCAGAACCAGTCTCACACATTTTGGAACACAGATCTGGATGACTGGGTGCGAATTTGAACTGACGTCCTCGTAACTGCGAGCCCAGTGTGCTAAACGATATTTTCTGGATGTGTGCTCACTATGAGTCAAGAGATTTTTTTCGTGTTTTTTCACATTTCACAGCTTTCTGTACTGTGGTCAGCAGGGCAGAAGTTTGGAGATGATTACTGTATCAATGTGACAATACATTCTTTTATAAGGCATGATGTGTGAGAATGGTTTGTGGACAATAACATACTCAAAATTGGCTAACCTTCCCAAGTCCTGACCTGAAAAGAATGGAACACCCTTGGGGTCACTTCGCTCCAGACGTGAGTACCCAACATACATCACCACCTTCTCTGGTTTCACTCACTTCCATTTCGTAACTGATATAGATGTGATTTGATGGTGTGCTTTAAATTATTGCAATATTATCTCGCTCCTCTTAATGAAATTGGCTGTAAATATTTCAGCAATAGTAACCAGTGGCACAAAAAAATCGTATATTTTGAAAGAGAATAACATTCGTTGTAAATTTAAGTTTTCATACTTCATGTTCGCATGAATGACCGTTTGGAGGGTCGAGAACAAGTATTTGAAGTAACATTGTAACCTTTCGTCATTTGATCTCACTGAAATGTTGTATAATATTGCTGGTCGTTTGTCAGTAACTGTTCTTAAATCGACTGGTCCAACTACATAGTTTTGTCTTATTATGCCAAGGTCCTGTTAACCTAATTTGTAAAATTATTTTGGCTGAGGAGTGTTAATTAAGGTCATGATACGAATGATGTGCCATTCTTATTCTGCCTGGTCCTTCCACTCCCTGGAAACGTTACGCCGGTGGTGTGTATGAGAATCTCAAAGTGCTCTAGAATGCTCTAGAACCAATATAGACATCCTACTATTACGGTTAACTTTCTGACACACATTCGTGATAGTGCATGTGGGTGATTTGACATTTTACATCCGTTGTCGGACATTGCATGTTAATGCCATCAAGTAAAGATAACACAATGGGAATGGCCAGTAATGATAATGAGGGCTACGAATGAAGTACTCACTTTAAAAACACTGTTTTCATTATAATCCGCGAAATCAGCGGCTACATCCAGCTCCAGTGAACCAGAAATTAAAGTATATCAAAGGATAGTTTTATCTTTAGCACAGCCTGTATATTCGTCTGAAGAAACGACTATATTTTTCCCTATCATTTATACATTTTTTACGGTATAACTAATTGCAACCACTCTTTATCATCTTCAAATCTCTGTATTTGCGGAAGCAATCCGTCTTGTCTATAAAGGAACTACACATTCCTTTTTTATGCTGTGAATAGTTTCGGTCACACTTGATCATCTTCAGATCATTGTAGTTACATAAGCACCGCGTCTATGCAGAAACTACAAAATACATCTGATTGTTTACGTATTTACATACGTCTGAAGATGATCGAGTGTACTCGAAACTAGTTACACCATAAAAAAGTGCAGTAGCGACGGAATATTAAAAGATCTTTGTAAACAATTTTATCTGGCACTGTAATAACAGTTACAAAATTAATCATTCATATTTGCAAAGGTAGAAACAAAATACACGCTCTAATACTTACACGACCTTCCTCTCTTCCGCAGGTGACAGCTTACGAGTTTAGGAAGAGACATAGTTACAATTGCATGGTGGGTAAGTTAATTTTAAGACCCCGTTCAGTCGTGACCCTCTCTTTTCTATATTTCGAGTAGATTGCAGACAATGTCAGCAACAGGCTAGATCGGCTGTAGCAGTTGATCGGTTGGTGGCGGAAGTTGAGCATCGGTACGGACACGTACACTGTGACACAGATCGAGAAGTCACCTTTCACAACTTTTCCCACATCAATGCATCCCAGACCGCGGGGTATTAACAGAGACCAGGAAAAAAATCTCATCGTCATAATTTATACACATATGCTTGAAATTTGACGCCCACGGATGTGACAAGGCGGATGCTGTGTGATGAGTTGTCTGCAGTTACTGACTGCAGTTATGGAAATGTAGGTTTTAAAGCGACTGACTAACGGCCGTATGGTAATGCGGCTGACCTACTTCTCCGTGGCCCGTATATAACTCTGGAAGAGCTATTCAGAGTTTTATTTCCTAATGAATGATACTGCAGTGACTTGCATTAACGTTTTAATGGAAACGTGGCCTGTGACTCGCGAGTGTTTTTTCCAATGCAGCTGTCTTCAAATTGACTGAATTATTGGGCCTATCAACAACATTTCTTTTTCGAATTCAGAGTTTCAGTTACCCCATTAAATTACGAACATGGTTAAAATTTGCATGGTTATAGGGAATCGACTTGTGATTATTTACAGCTCTTGCTGAAAATTCTAAATGTTCTCTTCACATCACCAATAACACAAGGAACTTCACTGTTACGACGTTCTCTCTCTTTAATATGTGATGATTCTAATAGGACGTACGAAAGAATGATGTGCAGATACAAAAACATTGACGAGCTAAATATTATGACCACTGGCTACGGCAAGATCGAATGTCGTATAATAATAGTTTTGTCTGTTTAATTCTTTTAGTTATTACAGTCCCCATGAATGAATTCAGAGTACTCTGTTAAGTCAACGTCGAGGTCTGGTAAAAGGCAGCACTGTGTGCAAGGTGTGCTAACTAGACAGTTTATGATCGGCGATATTTGTCGAAACTACAGGAGAATGTCCACGAAGTCAGGTTATCGAGCCTCTCATAAACAACTAACAAGCCACGCCCGCAGTTGACAGTTGGAAAATTACCCCCATTTGTAAACTAGAGACAACGAATCGATTTTAGTTTCTCATCACGTATGTCTTCGATAATATATTCATAATCAATTACAATTGACAAGATAGTACACTCAAGCCAGAATAATTTTTCGCTCAGCGCTATGTTAGATTTTAAAAAGTTCACCACCAGTCTCATCTTTATTCACAATAATCAAATATGAACTAAAGATGCTACCTAGGTGAATAATTCTGCGGAACACAAAAGATCACTACTGAACCAAATTTTAAAAAATTAGGTTGACGGTAACATACGGACAGAAACTATTAAGTTATATTTTGGTCACACCGTTTACGACAATTATGTAGTGGTATAGAAAAATTCTTTGAAAATATCTGGATGTTAAGGCAATTTTGAAGCTATAACTACGAAAATAGTATTTGGTTTTTCATTCAGAAATTAAAAAAATTCTTCTTATAGAATTTTTGGAAATTCATCCTCCTAAGAGAGTGAAATAGGGGATGAAAATTTCTATGAAATTATTTCATTATGGAAACATTTCCAAAGCTAAATCTATGAAAATCTGTATTTCGCTTCTCTGTAGAAATAAGGAAAACACAAGGGATGAAAATTTTTAAGAAAATATTTCATTACATTGAACAAAAACCTACATCTATGACGATTGTTATTTAACTTCTCAGTTAGAAATAAAGAAATATATCTTGGGGAATGAAAGTTTCTGTGGAAATATCATCACAAGAACGCAAAAGGGATGAGTAACAAAAATCTTGGACTCCAATTATCAGAATCGCTTTTTGGTCAGAAGCACATTGCTAAAACACTATGCTTTAGAAGCCTTAATAAGTGTAATGTTGTGTAGATGATGTTGCAATTTGTGAACAAAATCAAAGAAAGCTAGTTCTCCGTCACCACGACAAATCGGCTTTGTCAGAATTCCAGAGAAAAAAAATGACTTATTAATAAATTAATTTTTCAGTAAGCCTAATATATGTTTATAAAATTATTTGTGATGTAATTACTCCGCAAACGCGAGCTAAGCACCGCGTGCTAAGATGGTCGATGATAAATTTCGCAAAGTACAAGGCTCCTCCGGCTGAAGACAAGGAGGAAGACGATACGATGCAGAACGAGCGATAGGCTGGTCAGATTGGCATGTTCTCGATCCACCTGTTTTACTAAAAGTTTAGGAGCTAAGGCTCGGGTAACGTTTCTCTTTCAGTCAGACTGGAGGAGAGTCGTGGGGATGATTGTTGGAGAAGAAATCTCATATTATATGCAGCTATTCACACAAAGGAGGAACGCAGTACAACTGTAGTAGGGGTAAAAATGTGGGAACATATGTCTATGTACAAGTCACGCACGCAATTCCGTAAAATACGGTAAGATGCCATCGCTGCCGGCGAAGACATCCAGTACGAAGGGATGCAGGCAGCCCGCAGTAATGTTCACGTAGTCCACGGTTGTCTTGCTGCCTTCTATTACAACCACAGGTCCCGAGGATGCCCAACTAAATGAGCCCCAAGGAGTAATACTGCTCCCATAGGCTTGCATCCACGATGTGGCGTATATTCCGCGCAACCGTTCCCTTAGATGATGACGTATGTGGACGCGAATATCGAGCTACTGTAACGAGAAACGTGATTCATACCACCGGGAGCCACGTTTCTATTGATTCACTGCCCATTGTCGATGATCCAGTGCGCACTGCAATTATAATCCACAATTTTGTTGGTTCAGCGACGGAACCACTAGCGGTCGCCCACTGTGGAGCCACACGATGGACTATGTGCTCTAAACAGTTCGCTCGAAAACTCTTGGGCGTACACCAGTACTGTACTTTATCACCCTACCTGCCACAGACCGTCGCCTATCCTGATTTACAGAGCGGGCCAGCTTCGGCCTCCAAGTTCCGTGATGATGATGATGATGATGATAACGTTTGCTTTGTGGGGCCCTCAACTGCGTGGTATCAGCGCTTGTACAAAGTCCCAAGTGTCATACAGTCCAATTTTTTAGACAGTTCAATCGAGCCACCGTCGCGAATGATGATGACGAAGATGAAATGACGAGGACAACACAGACACCCAGTCCCCGGACAGAGAAAATCCCCAAGCCGGCCAGGAATCGAACCTGGGACCCCGTGATACATAGGCAGCAACCATAGCCACTAGCCCACGAGTTGCGGACTTCCGTGATGAGGCAGGAGGTCAATCAACGTGTCGCCTTCTCGTTTTAAACTCCCCTCTGCCAAATACGGTTGGATTTTCCCATTTGGGGCTAGTTTCGTCGCTAGACTGATCTCTTATTCGTCTCTGCTTCGCTTATACAGGGAGTTACAAAAAGGTACAGCCAAACTTTCAGGAAACATTCCTCACACACAAAGAAAGGCATACTTTCCATGTTAGAGCTCATTTTATTACTTCTCTTGAAATCACATTAATCATGGAATCGAAACACACAGCAAGAGAACGTACCAGCGTGACTTCAAACACTTTGTTACAGGAAATGTTCAAAATGTCCTCCGTTAGTGAGGATACAGGCATCCACCCTCCGTCGCATGGAATCCCTGATGCGCTGATGCAGCCCTGGAGAATGGCGTATTGTATCACAACCGTCCACAATACGATCACGAAAAGTCTCTACATTTGGTACCGGCGTTGCGTAGACAAGAGCTTTCAAATGCCCCCATAGATGAAAGTCAAGAGTGTTGAGGTCGCGGTTCAGGCGCTCAGTCCGGAACCGCGCGACTGCTACGGTAGCAGGTTCGCATCCTGCCTCGGGCATGGATGTGTGTGATGTCCTTCGGTTAGTTAGGTTTAAGTAGTTCTAAGTTCTAGGGGACTGATGACCACAGATGTTAAGTCCCACAGTGCTCAGAGCCATTTGAACCATTTTTGTTGAGGTAGGGAGAGCGTGGAGGACATGGAATTGGTCCGCCTCTACCAATCCATCGGTCACCGAATCTGTTGTTGAGAAGCGTACGAACACTTCGACTGAAATGTGCACGAGCTCCATCGTGCATGAACCACATGTTGTGTCGTACTTGTAAAGTAGCACAGGTAGAGTATCCCATATGAAATCATGATAATGTGCTCCATTGAGCGTAGGTGGAAGAACATGGGGCCCAATCAAGACATCGCCAACAATGCCTGCACAAACGTTCCCAGAAAATCTGTGTTGATGAGGTGATTGCACAATTGCGTGCGGATTCTCGTCAGCCCACACATTTTGATTGTGAAACTTCACAATATGATCACGTTGGAATGAAGCCTCATCCGTAAAGAGAACATTTGCACTGAAATGAGGATTGACACATTCTTGGATGAACCATTCGCAGAAGTGTACCCGTGGAGACCAGTCCGCTGCTGATAGTGCCTGCACACGCTGTACATGGTACGGAAACAACTGGTTCTCCCGTAGCACTCTCCATACAGTGACGTGGTCAACTTTACCTTGTACAGCAGCAACTTCTCTAACGCTGACATTAGGGTTATCGTCAACTGCACGAAGAATTGCCTTGTCCATTGCAGATGTCCTCGTCGTTCAAGGTTTTTTCCAGTCGCGAGTCATAGGCTGGTATGTTCCGTTCTCCCTAAGACGCCGATCAATTGCTTCGAACATCTTCCTGTCGGAACACCTTAGTTCTGGAAATCCGTCTCGATACAAACGTACCGTGCCACGGCTATTGCCCCGTGCTAATCTATACATCAAATGGGCATCTGCCAACTCCGCATTTGTAAACATTGCACTGACTGCAAAACCACGTTCGTGATGAACACTGACCTGTTGATGCTACGTACTGATGTGTTTGATGCTAGTACTGTAGAGCAATGAGTCGCATGTCAACACAAGCACCAAAGTCAACATTACTTTCCTTCAATTGGGCCAACTGGCGGTGAATCGAGGAAGTACAGTACACATTGACGAAACTAAAATGAGCTCTAACATGGAAATTAAGCGTTTCCGGACACATGTCCACGTAACATCTTTTCTTTATTTGTGTGTGAGGAATGTTTCCTGAAAGTTTGGCCGTATCTTTTTGTAACACGCTGTGTACTTTACTCACTGCATGACGTGCGTCTGTAGATATCATGTTATATTACGAGAAATTTCTATTCCGAATTTGTCATATATTTTCTTCGTTGATTCTTAGATATGTCAAAAAATGAAACTGATAACGTAACACCTTGCTTTATTCGGTCTCAAAAAGAATCTGAACGGTTCAAAGTGATATCTACGTGAATCATTCTTGTTTATTCGTTTTAGCTTTGCTATAGGATAAACGGTATCCTATATGGGACTTCTGACGGATGTTCACTTCGTTCTAACACGATATTTCGGCGGTGTGGCTCGCTGTCTTGTTCAAGTGCTACAAGTGCTACCCGAGAATGGTCCTTCGGCGGATCGAGTCCCGTATTTATGCCTGTAGGTGCTGAACGCTCCCTAGTCGGTCCTCGCCCATCGGGTGTTCCCTCCGCGGTCCGCGCCCGCCAGACGCGGCTCCTATGGTTCCCTCTGGTGTTCCCACAGCCGTCCGCATCCGGCTCGTCCGCTCTCTGGGATAGCGGTCGTCATCTGTAGTGTCTGCATCTCTGTATCCTGGCTGTTTCCTTGCTGTTGTTTGCTGGGCGCTTCTTAAATGGTTCGCGCCCCGCCAGGCGCGGATCCAGTGGTTCCCTCTGATCTTTGGTGTTTGGACCGACGTCCGCGCCCGACTTGGACGCCCTCTATGGTCGTGGTCATCATCTTGGGAGTATCAGGACAAATCTGTAGTGTCTGGTGCTCCGTCTCGTGGCTGTTTTATCGGTCCCCACTTCTGTTTCTTGTGAAATCTCCATTTTTTTGCGTCGAGTTTTCAGAAGTTCAAGAGCTGGATTCGAGCCCGTGCTGACATGGTATCCAGTGTCACGGTTGATGAGATTCTCTGTGATCTTGATCCAGAAGGACTTTTTTATGACACTATCCCAACATCTAGGGGTCTGTGTGACAATCTAGATGTCATTGAAGTTCATCGAGTGACAGAGCTCTAGACGGTGTTCTCCTACGGCTGATATGGTTGCCTGTCTGAGTGCGGTGTGCCTCTGGTGTTCTTTATACCTTATGTCTACAGTCCTAGTGGTCTGGCCGATGTATGGCATAAGTTTGTTATTTTCACAACATAAAGCACCAGTCGGACAAAACTTGGCACTTTGTTCCAAAGGAGAACATCCAACAACTGTATGAATCAATGCCAAGCCATGTGACAACTTGCATAAGGTTCAGAAGTGGATCAAAGCGTTATTGACGTGCTCAATTTGTGAAGCCCTTTCTCTTGAATAATTCATCAACATTTTTTTTTTAAATCGTAATCATCTGTGTGTCTGTAGATGTGCATCACATCTACAAATTTCAGTAGCATTCGGATAATTCTTTCGTAGTGCATCGTTCTCTCTCTCTCTCTCTCTCTGCATTTTCACTAGTTTTGACGCTTAATCCACAATTCATCATTTGTGCTTCATCTTGTATCTTGAAATGGAAGGTCTGTTTGCCATAGAATACATGACATCTTCATTTGAACTGTAAGTCTTAACAATTTCCCTGTATTGAAAATGGAAATTTGCATTCGTTGTCAATACGTTTATTTAAAAATATTTTTAACGTGGAACTGGTTTTTGACAATACTTCTTCTTAGTTTGATTTTACTTACTGATTTTTCGGGCCGCGCGGGATTAGCCGCTCGGTCTCGGGCGCTGCAGTCATGGACTGTGCGGCTGGTCCCGGTGGAGGTTCGAGTCCTCCCTCAGGCATGGGTGTGTGTGTTTGTCCATAGGATAATTTAGGTTCAGTAGTGTGTAAGCTTAGGGACTGATGACCTTAGTAGTTAATTCCCATCAGATATCACACACATTTGAACATTTTGATTTTTCGGATGTAGTGGAGTAATACTGAAACAGGTACACTATTAAATACAGAAACGATTATATTCTCTCGATCGTAATACTATTAGTTGGAATAGAATATTTGTTACTAGACACATAACCATTTTGTACCTTGGAACAGTTTTATACATTTGGAAAAGCTTTAGTTTTGCGTAGTAATTTCTGTATTTAAGAAAACGACTGAGGCACAAATGAAATGGGTGCTATCATTTCAGAACGGAATAGCAAACTGTACTAAACTTCTGTTACAAGACTGGCTAGAGTTGAAAGTGTGTAAAGTGTTCCAAAGTAAAACACTCTCCCCTACTGCCAGACGTTCTCGGTGTCCTCTGTCACCTGATCCTTATACTGACGGCATCCTGCCCATCCGTATTACTGGGCATTTTGTTAATGGCAGCAGTTTATCTTGTACGACTGTTGTCTCTTTTGTCGAACTCTCTCCAGCATAACAGCACACCACTGTAACAGCGTTGCAGCTGTAGCACTAAATACTGCCCTCTCCATCGCCGTGCGCTCAACAGTTGGCTGTGGACTGAACTGCATCACGTCTGACTGTCCGCTTGAGTGGACTCCACGAACATGTATTGTTCGTTTCCAGCTGCTAGGATATATCGCTGCAGAAGGAAGGACCTGAGATTTCTTCAACGACGAGTCATTAGGAACAGAAGAAATATTCAAATTTAGCAGTGTAAGGAATGCAGCCGTGTCCTTTGCACAGGGTAACCACAAAGAACATAAATCTATATTCTTAAAGGGGATGTGAACCTCAGTCCCCCCCCGCACTCCCCCCTCCCCCACCCCCCCTCGATGCAATACCAGTTGTTGTGCTAGTGTACATGGGTGTGCCCGACGTGTAACTGTTTCTCTGACTATGAACACTGGAGGCACTTTCACACATAAACTGACTACCCCTTGCCCAATAATGTATGTGTCTTACTTTCAGGTTTCCATTATTTGCGAAGGTAGCTTCATCGCTAAACAGAATTCTTTGATGAAAAACCTACTGCCTGAATGACGCATCAGAAGCGAGTTACTTACATGCGTCTTTCTCAATCCCGTTGGTTCATCTGCTGGTTGCATGATAACGGGCGAACGCCGCTTTTGTGCGAAATGCGTATGGCGGTGGGCTGACTTGCCAGAGCATGTATTTCGTTCGCTTCGGTCGTTGCACCCTTGTCCTCTGCGTGATATTCCAGTGCCCTTCCACATTCGCTGAATTGTGATTCTTGCTGGACACTTTTGCACCCTCTACTCACCTATTCTCTTCGGCTTTCTTCTGCGTTCTCTGAAAGAAGTTGCATATCTAATTTTCATAATTGTGTTTCCTAGTCATCTGTTTTGTCGAACTCTCTCCACCATAACAGCGCACCACTGTGATTTTCAAGCTGATCAGTGCTCGATACACATGAGCGACAGAGACAGAATGAAAATTATTTAGCTGCACAAGCGTGTGCTGAAAAGTAATGAGCCTAATTTTTTATGTGTAAAACTCTCTAATCTTTACAAATAAGACGAACATCATTAACATTCTACACATTTATTCTTCAAGAGGCCTCCCATTTGTAACGTCTGACATGGCGGTTCGTAACGTAACTACACTACTGGCCATTAAAATTGCTACACCAAGAAGAAATGCAGATGATAAACGGGTATTCATTGGACAAATATGTTATACTAGAACTGACATCTGATTACATTTTCACGCAGTTTGGGTGCTTAGATCCTGAGAAATCAGTACCCAGAACAACCACCTCTGGCCGTAATAACGGCCTTGATGCGCCTGGGAATTGAGTCAAACAGAGCTTGGATGGCATGTACAGGTACAGCTGCCCATGCAGCTTCAACACGATACCACAGTTCATCAAGAGTAGTGACTGGCGTATTGTGACGAGCCAGTTGCTCCGTCACCATTGACCAGACGTTTTCAATTGGTGAGAGATCTGGAGAATGTGCTGGCCAGGGCAGCAGTCGAACATTTTTTGCATCCAGAAAGGCCCGTACAGGACCTGCAACATGCGGTCGTGCATTATCCTGCTGAAATGTAGGGTTTCGCAGAGATCGAATGAAGGGAAGAACCACTGGTCGTAACACATCTGAAATGTAACGTCCACTATTCAAATTGCCTTCAATGCGAACAAGAGGTGACCGAGACGTGTAACCAATGGCACCCCATACCATCACGTCGGGTGATACGGCGCCAGTATGGTGATGACGAATTCACGCTTCCAATGTGCGTTCACCGCGATGTCGCCATACGCGAGTGCAAGCATCATGATGCTGTAAACAGAACATGGATTCATCCGAAAAAATGACGTTTTGCCATTCGTGCACCCAGGTTCGTCGTTGAGTATACCATCGCAGGCGGTCCTGTCTGTGAAGCAGCGTCAAGGGTAACCTCAGTCACGGTCTCTGCGCTGATAGCCCATGCTGCTGCAAACGTCGTCGAACTGTTCGTTCAGATGGTTGTTGTCTTGCAAACGTCCCCATCGTATCGAGACGTGGCTGTAGATCCGTTACAGCCATGCGGAAAAGCTGCCTGTCATCTCGACCGCTAGTGATACGAGGCCGTTGCGATGCTGCACGGCGTTCCGTATTACTCACTGATTCCATATTCTGCTAACGGTCATTGGATCTCGACCAACGCGAGCAGCAATGTCGCGATACGATAAACCGCAATCGCGATAGGCTACAATCCGATCTTTATCAAAGTCAAAAAAATGGTTGAAATGGCTCTGAGCACTATGGGACTCAACTGCTGTGGTTATCAGTCCCCTAGAACTTAGAACTACTTAAACCTAACTAACCTAAGGACATCACACACATCCATGCCCGAGGCAGGATTCGAACCTGCGACCGTAGCAGTCCCACGGTTCCGGACTGCGCGCCTAGAACCGCGAGACCACCGCGGCCGGCTTTATCAAAGTCGGAAACGTGATGGTACGCATTTCTCCTCCTTACACGAGGCATCACAACAACGTTTAACCAGGCAACGCCGGTCAACTGTGTATGAGAAATCGGTTGGAAACTTTCCCCATGTTAGCACGTTGTAGGTGTCGCCACCGGCGCCAACCTTGTGTGAATGCTCTGAAAAGCTATTCATTTGCATGTCACAGCATCTTGTTCCTGTCGGTTAAATTTCGCATCTGTAGCACGCCATCTTCGTGGTGTAGCAATTTTAATGGCCAGTAGTGTATGTCGGTGCGTGAGGAACATCGTGCTGTAATCGACTATCGAATTCGAGTAGTCCTTCCACACATGGAGCGCGCTGTCCTTCAGCGTGACAATGCCGGGCCGTGCATGAGAGTCTCGTCGTCTGCAAGTATCCGCAACCGTGGGGCGCCGTCACTGATCATCCTCCATACACTCCCGACTTGTCCCCAACCGATTGTCACCTGTTTCCAAAACTTGAAGATCACATTCGAGGAACGGCTCAAGCTGAGGTGAGGTTGTGGCTCCGTCAACAATGGCAAACATTCTACTGTGGCGGTATCAACAAACTGCTCTCTCTTTGGGAGAAATGTGTTCGTTGCCAAAGTGAAAAATGACATTAAGAATTACGACATTATGAGTATTGATACAGAATGTTAATATAACTTGTTTTATTTAAAAAGGTTCAACGGTTTTCACGTAAGTAATTAGGAGGTAATACTTCTTTGCACGCTCTCGTGTTTCCTAAGAGCCTCTTTCATACCTGTATCGCTGCGATCGATGGCTGTTCCTTCCTTATCCGGCGTGACGTAGTTCTCGCTTGGGAATGAATTCACAACCTCCGCATATGACAGTAATCGAGTTCATGTTCGAAACACGTAAGTCCTAAGTTTAAGTATTGTACGAGGGTCGTTCAATAATAAATGCCCCACATTTTTTTAAAAAGCCGTTACTATGCATAGACAAACGTCTTTCTTGGTACTTCACATTCGATGTTTATTCTGTGCACCGGTGAAGTTTCGAACCGATCTGGCAGATGGCAGAGCCGTAGCACAGCGTCAAAAAGGGCGTCTACATACGGCTCACGTTACATGCAGCGTGCTGTTACTGAATTCTTCAGTGCAGAAGAAGAAACAATAGTGAACACCCATAAACCTTTGTGTGCAGTGTATGGTGATGCTGCAGTTGACAGGAGTACAGTTAGACGAAGGGTAAAGAAAATAACAGCCTCAGGAAATGCAGAAACTGAATTCAGTGATCAGCCACGCTCGGGACGTCCTGCCACAGCCACTGCTCCAGACATGCTGAATCGTGCGGATGCCATTATTCGTGCCGACCGGCGCATCACAGCTCGACAATTGGCTATACAGTTATCGGTCAGCGTTGGAAGTGCGTCTGCAACGATCGTGACTCTTGGATTTTCAAAGAGGTGCTCACGATGGGTTCCACGAATCCACGCTACAGTCCAGACCTGGCACCCTCGGTCTACGGGGAACATACCTTGAAGAGGACGAGAATGTCACTCAAGCAATGAAAACATAGCTACTCCTACAGGACAAGAGCTTTTACCAGCACGGAATCCGTGCTCTTTCACAATGTTGGCGTACAGGCGTAGGACGTGTTGGAGAATAGGTACAAAAATAGGACATGGACATGTTGATGTATATTGTCACCAAATTCTGACTGGTTCGTGGCCCCTTTAATGCAACCTTACACAATCCATACCACAACTATTATCAGGACGGGAAACGGGATGGCGAATCATGGTTGGTAGTCGTACTTTGATTTACACGTACTTCATTTATTAACATAAGGTTCCTGCAGATCATCCCCCCAATCTTCAGAACAAGCAGCAGTTATTTAGTATAAGTTCTTACAAAAACAAATGAAGTATAGCCATAAAATGTATGTAAAAACAGTTCAGAAACAACTAGCAAACACAGTATTGCCGTGGCTTCGCCACGCTTAACATAAGCTTACAACCAACAGTACAGTTCCTATCAGAGTGAGCCTGCCACTTAATTTCATTTAAATACTACACGGCCCAAACAACACTTAAATCTCACGTGGTTAACCACAATTCACTAGAGCATAGATATGTAACAGAAGCAAGAAGGATTCCCATGAAACAAACCCAGATAGTTGCAGGTCTATTTGTTTAAACAGCAGAAAATCACAAATTACGAAACGCGTTTTACCTGCCTTGGCAGAAGGAAAATATATACCAATCCTTTTGCTTGGGGTCTTAGCCCAAAGCAATCCGGCCCTGGCAGAGTTACGTGAACACCGCAGGACACAGGCTGCTGGTTACACCTCACTCCCCGCGTTGGCGCTTACAGCAGCTTTTGACAAACACAGGACAACTGCAACTCTCTGAAACACACAAAATGCAGGGCAGAATCCTTGCATCAGACATGCGTGCATCAGTCAACAAAATGTTCCGTCCACAGCAACCAGTGCCCTTTAAATTGAAACCACTTATGGATGGTTCACCAATAATAATAACAATATCACTTAGGTGCAGTTTTCAATCACTTAATACAGTTATACCTAAGACTTCACTAAGAAGCCAACATTCAACCAGCTCACACGGACCTCATCCACATACTTTTCGATTAACGACTGTGTAAGTTCCACGACCATCTAGCGAGTGAAACGCCTCTCAACGCGTCGCTCAGCCACATACACTAACGGCCAACTTACTTGATGTTTGCACTCAGCACAACTCAGCGGCTCAAACAGCTTAACCACATTCCTACAGGGGCCTTTCCCTTGGTATACATCACAAAACTTGGATCTACGAGCTGCCCCTTAACACTTGCCGACCAATAAATACAACTGTGCCGTGTATCACGCTCATAGGGCACACCCGGTCGCAGTCGACACTCCTTTCTCCGGAGACGTCCCACGTCTCTCTATGACTTCCTTTTGAAAGCTAACGGCCGACTCTT
Organism: Schistocerca serialis cubense; assembly: GCF_023864345.2. Lineage (NCBI taxonomy): Eukaryota > Metazoa > Arthropoda > Insecta > Orthoptera > Acrididae > Schistocerca > Schistocerca serialis. The sequence continues at coordinate 583,507,521 of NC_064644.1, forward strand.
GAAGCCCGCCAACCCGGAATAAAGCCATATGGTATGCAAAGATCTCATATACCCTCCGAAATCGATCGCAACGATATAACGAGCGTACCCCATGCTGGCACTAGTCCGCCACGGCTTACTGACTCATAACAATAAATATGTTCTAAGAAAAAGTTTGGGGCATTACTTATTGAACAACCCTCGTAATTACTATGAAACTAGTAATCGGATTTTGAAGAGTGAAACGCCGTAGAATTCCTTTCTTGCACAACCAGATACAAGCAGCAGAAATTACAGTAAATCCATTTGAAAGAAGGAATTGGAACCCATACCTCTATAACTGATATAGCTATGAAATGAGATTACAAATCGCTTAGGAAGGACTTTCTCGCAATTTACATATGTGAAAACAGTATTGTGATAGGGTACTTCAGGATATTGTATTAGTAATGCTACTCATCATTCACTGGCTCTAGATCTATACCAAGGAAGATGAGAGAAAGGAAACACTGGTCTATATTGTCACACACAAAATTGCTATTGCTGGTAAATACTGTTAAAGATCTTTCAGTAAACTGTTGGTAAACTTTGTTTCCGTTTATTTTCGCAATAGTATGTGTTCAAAAATGGTTCATATGGCTCTGAGCACTATGGGACTTAACTTCTGAAGTCATCAGTCCCCTAGAACTTAGAACTACTTAAACCTAACTAACCCAAGGACATCACACACACCCATGCCCGAGGCAGGATCCGAACCTGCGACCGTAGCGGTCGCGCGGTTCCGGACTGAAGCGCCTAGAACCGCTCGGCCACACTGGCCGGCAATGGTATGTGTCTACCTCTATTTGTCCCTGCGACTACTCAGTATAGCTGCTGCATGTAAGCAAGCCATTTAATAATAGCAGTTAGTCGGTGGGAATGGGCCCTCTTCCTGCCATTTTTACGTGTTGGACGCCAAGTACATCTGGTGAATCCAACACTTTCAGTTACAGGTACGTAACAATCTCCGTTTTGAAACATATTTACTTGCTGTTAGCACTCGGAATTAAATTTTACACTTCTGTACATTTCATTTTCTCTCCGTCCAGCAGTTGTCTCCAGATGTCCTCAGCACAAAGCTCGTCAACTAGTTCCGTGATTTCATCTTTAATAAATACTACAGTGCGCAGCACAGTTAAAAAACCACTTTTTCGAAACCCCGTAATTGTCTCCATTTCCGACACATAATTTTGAAATTTGGCTCAAAGTTACCTACAACGTTCTTCTGTAGTAGTAAAGAAGCGTGGGTGCCTTCCGACGTCACCCCCGGGCTCGATGGCCTTTCAAACAGCAAGGTGTCGACACACGCTGTAGAAAGGCGAGAGCTCTGAAGTTCATGTGACGCGCAAAGTGCGTTAACGATGTCACATTGGCACCCAGTTTCACCAGAATTTGTCTCAACGCGATCGTGGACGGATTGCACGATAGGAAGATCATTACACCCTCTCTTGCCCACATTTCAGCCCTTCTTCTGACGCCACTGTGGTGGAAGTCATAATCGTGACTCCTAGTGTTGCAAGCGGGTGGTTTTGTTATGGGCGGCCGAAGAAACCATTTCAGACAAACCGACTCTCAGAATCTAAACTAAAAGGACACAGGGGATGGCATAGGACATCAATGAAACCACACCTTTCCTTAGGGTGTTGCTTACCATGCAGTAATTCAATTTAAAACGACAGTTCGCAGTGCGACGAGCAACACGAAGACGTTATTGACAACCTTTGATACTGCTGACAGCCTGGGACATTTCAAACCTCCTCTGTGGGAATTGTGGGTTTGCATCTCCCTGAAGGTGATCGCAGCCCTTCGAAGTGCAGCGCTACCGCAATTTTTGATCTCGTTTATAGGTTGGAACCACTGGGGACAGATGAAAACCAATTGACGAATTTCGAACACCAGAAGCAGCAGGGGGTACATATAATTTTTCAGCGCTCCTGTTTCACGCACACCAGTCCCTTGAACGGGGAGGGTTCCGACATCGTGACACGCGCGAATGAGACGGAAAAGGGTCCCCCTAAGGCTCCGCAGGTGACAACACCCTCGGTGGCATTCGTTGGCAGTTATTGAGAATTTTAAAAACGTATCTTCAAAGAGAAAAATCCCAGGGAAGCCCGAGGTGTCAGCAGTAAGGCAACAATTTGACACATCTCCGAGTCCACTTGCCTTTTATTGCCCCTCTAGTAGATGTATTAATTTGTAAGGGGCACAGCCCCCTGGTAAGACTTTATTCTTCACGTGTATTTCCTTGCGTGCTTTTGTTCTTTCGCGCCCACAGTGCAAAATATGTCCTATAATGGTATGATTCTTGTAAATACCAGCCAGTTACACTAAATGGTTTTTATTTTACAAATCATTCACGATGAGCCCATTTCGGCATACTGCCATCATCAGATGCTCTTGTATTTAATATCGTTGCTGCCATGTCCAGTCTTTAAACCGAGCGAGGTGGCGCAGTGGTTAGACACTGGACTCACATTCGGGAGGACGACAGTTCAATCCCGCGTCCGGCCATCCTGATTTAGGTTTTCCGTGATTTCCCTAAATCGCTCCAGGCAAATGCCGGGATGGTTCCTTTCAAAGGGCACGGCCGACTTCCTTCCCCGTCCTTCTCTAATCCGATGAGACCGATGACCTCGCTGTCTGGTCCCCTTCCCCAAAAACAACCAACCAACAACATGTCCAGTCTTTTTTTGAATTATTAGTTTCTCTTTAGATATACAGAGGGGTCCAAAAAAGTGTATCCACTGTTTAATAGTCCATAACTGGCAAACTGATTGACGGAGTTGTCTCATTTTTGGTGCAAGTGTAGCTTAAAGGCCAACACTGTAGGTGTTAGAAATGGGCCGGCCGCGGTGGTCTAGCGGTTCTAGGCGCGCAGTCCGGAACCGCGCGACTGCTACGGTTGCAGGTTCGAATCCTGCCTCGGGCATGGATGGGTGTGATGTCCTTAGGTTAGTTAGATTTAAGTAGTTCTAAGTTCTAGGGGACTGATGACCATAGATGTTAAGTCCCATAGTGCTCAGAGCCATTTTTTTTTGTTAGAAATGGTCACCATTAACATCCACACACAAACGATGCCGCCAAACTGCAGCACAAACTACTGACTGCAACGTGTTGGATATTTGCACATGAATGTACGATGGATTCTCGAAGTTCATGCAATGTGCGTGGCTTTTGTCGATAAACGACGTCCTTTAGTGTTCCCCACAGGTAAAAGTCCGGACGAGTTAGGTCTGGGGAACGTGGTAGATACTCCACAGCATCTCTTCGGCCTATCGATCTTCCTGGTAGATTTTCGTCGATATACGCCCTAACACGATTTTGGTTGTGGGCTGGGGCACCATCTTGTTGAAAGTAAACTCTTCCGTCTCCATAAAAATCTCGGATGCCTGGTAAAATGGATGTCTGAAGCTTCTGAAGGTACACCTCACCGGTAACTGTACCGTCAAAGGAGAATGGCCCAATCAAGCCCCGGTAAGACAACCCACACCACACATTTACTCCTGGCAAATTGACGGCTTGTCTACATGGACGTTCGGATTTTCGGCGGCCCAGTAGATGCAATTGTGGCTATTTACTGTACCATTGAGTTTCAGATGTGCCTCATCAGACCACACAATCATCTCTGGAAACTCTTCATCGTTGCGCACCGTGCTACTAAACCATTCGCAGTACTCCATTATACGATCTGGGTCGTCCTCGTTCATTGCGTGTAGCATTCCTGGGATGTAGCACTTCCACTTTGCTGTCTTCAAAATTCGCCGAACACTTGAAAGACTCACTCCAGTTTCACGGGCACACTGTCTCACAGACTTCTGTGGTGAGCGAGTGAATTGTTGTAACACACGACGGGAGTTAGCTGGACTTGTTACTGTTACAGGTCGTTCAGATCGTTGTTTGTGTACATCTTTAACACAGCCTTCGGCTTCAAAGTTGTCTCGAATGCGACGAATCGTTAAACGTGTCGGTGGATCTGTTTGATAGTCATTTTGCCATTGCCGTTGAACCTCATTAATGTTTTCGTACTTAAAATACCACTTCAAAACTGACTTCCTTTCATCGAATGTAAGCCTCGCGCCAGCCATGTTTACTCGAGTAACTAGGTGCAACTAAGAACAAAACACTGACTATTTGGCGACTGTCATCTGACAAAACAAAAGAAAGCAATACAACGCTTGTGTGGCGATTGCCGGAACTACAAACTATTACACTACCAAAGATGAGACAACTCCGTCAATTAGTTTGCCAGTTATGGACTTTTAAACAGTGGATACAATTTTTTGGACCCATCTGTATGTTGGAGACGTATACCGGACTGTAGTCGGTTTTTATATATGCTGTTTTTCTCCTGACAATTGGGAAAACAGTGGATTAGCCTTGAGAGCTGTGTCGGCGCTTTACCGCCTATGAGGACGTACATTCGTACTGGACCGACCTGCAGCAGCGTTAGCCGTACGAAGCGAACCGATCCTGCCAAAGAAAGCTGATCACGTCACCAGCCGGAGAGCGGTCCGTGAATAACAAGTTCTTCGCTAATCGGAGAGACAGACACTCGCCTCGAGCTAAATACGAGAGCAGAAGCCTACCTCCCGACACCAGTAAATCAGCCAATAAAAGAGCTGAATGAGTCTGTCTGGAATTTAGCTGTCAGAACGTGTCCCACACCGCTACTCTGACGCTCCGGCACGCAGCTGCTGCCGTTGTTGGAACACACGTCACAGCCAACCTCCACGAGGTCAGCTGGTTAACCTACAGCGACCTAGACCACCATGGCAACAATCCGAATCTTTTCTTTTTTTTTTGAATCATCGGTCTTCTGATTGGTTTGATGCGGCCCGCCACGAATTCCTCTCCTGTGCCAAACTTTTCATCTAAGAGTAGCAACTGTAATCTATGCCCTCAACTACACTACTGGCCTTTAAAATTGCTACACCACGAAGATGACGTGCTACAGACGCGAAATTTAACCGACAGGAGGAAGATGCTGTGATATACAAATGATTAGCTTTTCAGAGCATTCACACAAGGCTGGCTACGGTGGCGACACCTACAACGTGCTGACATGGGGAAAGTTTACAACCGATTTCTCATACACAAACAGCAGTTGTCCGGCGTTGCCTCATGAATCGTTGCTGTGATACCTCGTGTAAGGAGGAGAAATGCGTGCCATCACGTTTCTGACTTTGATAAATGTTGGATTGCGGTTTATCGCATCCCGACATTGCTGCTCGCGTTGGTCGAGATCCAATGACTGTTACCAGAATATGGAATCGATGGGTTCAGCAAGGTAGTACGGAACGCCATATTCGATCCCAACGGCCTCGTATCACTAGCAGTGGAGATAACAGGCATCTTATCCGCATGGCTGTAACGGATCGTGCAGCCACGTCTCGATCCCTGAGTCAACAGATGGGGACGTTTGCAAGACAACAACCATCTGCACGAACAGTTCGACGGCGTTTGCAGCAGCCTGGATTATCAGCTCGGATACCATGGGCTGCGGTTACCCTTGACGCTGCATCACTGACAGGAGCGCCTGCGATAGTGTACTCAACGACGAACCTGGGTGAACGAATGGCAAAACGTCATTTCGTCGTATGAATCCAGGTTCTGTTTACAGCATCATGATGGTCGCATCGCCATACTGGCGTATCAACCGGCGTGATGGTATGGGGTGCCATTGGTTACACGTCTCTGTCACCTCTTGTTCGCATTGAGGGCACTTTGAACAGTGGACGTTACATTTCAGATGTGTTACGACCCGTGGCTCTACCCTTCATTCGATCCCTGCGAAACCCTGTATTTCAGCAGGATAATGCACGACCGCATGTTGCAGGTCCTGCATAGCCCTTTCTGGATACAGAAAATGTTCGACTGTTGGCCTGGCCAGCACATTCTCCAGATCTCTCACCAATTGAAAACGTCTGCTCAATGGTGGCCGAGAAACTCGCTCGTCACAATACGCTAGTCACTACTCTTGATGAACTGTGCTATCGTCTTGAAGCTGCATGGGCAGCTGTACCTGTACACGCCATCCAAGCTCTGTTTGACTCAATGCCCAGGCGTATCAAGACCGTTATTACGGCCAGAGGTGGTTGTTCTCGGTACTGATTTCTCAGGATCTGTGCACCCAAATTGCGTGAAAATATAATCACATATCAGTTGCAGTATAACATATTTGTCCAATGAGTACCCGTTTATCATCTGCATTTCTTCTTGGTGTAGCAATTTGAATGGCCGTTAGTGTAAATGGAATCTCCCCTTATCTCCCGCCTTTTCCAAGTATACCTCCTCCTCTTGCGATTATTGAACTTAATATTCGCAGTTACTAGCTGAAATTTACCGCTGAACTCAATTTGTCTTTATGCTCTCTCGTTCCTCCTACCAAGCCCATATTCTCCGAAGCTCTTTCTGCTACCCCTTCCCCTACGATCAAATTCCAACGCCCCATGAGTATTAGATTTTCATCCCCCTTTACGTTCTGTACTACCCTTTCAATATTCTCAGATACTTTCTCTATCTCTTATGCTTGCGACATTGTCACGTATATCTGCACCATTACCGGTGTTGGTTTCGATTCTGATTAGAACAACCCTATCACTGATCTGTTCAAAGTAACTCGCTCACTGCCCTATCTTCCGGTCCATAACGAATCCTACTCCCGTTATACCATTTTATGCAGCTGTTGATATTACATTATACTCATCTGACCAGAAATCTTTGTCTCCTTCCCACTTGGATTCGCTGACCCCCACTACATCTAGATTGAACCTTAGCATTTCCCTTTTCAGATTTTCTAGTTTCCCTTCCACTTTCAGACTTCTGATATTCCGCATCCCGATTAGTAGAACTATACCCTTTCGCTGGTTACTCACTGTTTTTCACTTGATCACCTCCTTCTTGGCAGCTCCATCCCGGAGATCCTAGTGGGGACTAGTTCGGAATCTTTTGCCAGTGGGGAGATGATCATGACATATCATCATAACACCTTTTCAATTGCAGGTCACATGTCTTGTGGATACAAATTATTTGCCTTTAATGCAGTGATTTCCATTGCCTTCTGCATCCTCTTTTCTTTAATTTTTGCAGTTTCTTCCACCTTTTAGGGCAGTTTCCCTCCCCAAGGGCAAGACAGTGTCAAATCCATTCCTTCGCTCTGTTTGACAAGGTTGTTGGTGGAACTACCGTGACTTCTTTCGCTGGAAGTCTTCGGGTCCCATTGCTGATGATTTTATTCATAATTTAAGTAGTGACGAGGTTCGAACCCGAGACGGTTTGATTAGTAGCCCCTAGGACACAGATTCCATAAATCTGCCATATTCTCCCAAAATTTCAGTTATTTGTAGAAGGCAACAGGCGCTTTCTAAATTTCAACATTTTACAGATTTGGATGACATGAGATCAAGAGATCAAACAAGGCAGAAGGTATTGATAACATCTCTTGGAAGTTCTAAAAAATCATAGGGAGGAAGGAGAAGGGAAGGGGGGGGGGGGAATAAGAAAACAATTGTTCGGTTGCTGTGAAGAATTTGTGAACCTGAAGGCATACCGTTATATTGTCAGAAGAATATCATTTACACGATCTGTAAGATTAAAGCTGCAGAAATATGTGAGAACTATCCAATAATCAGCTTAACAGATTATTAATCGAAGTTGATGAGAAGAACAATATATAGAACAATGAAAAATAAAGCTGAGTAACTGTTAGATAATGGTGTGGCTGCACGAAAAGAAAAGGTATCAGAGAGGAAGGTATGCTTATCTGTAGAACAAGTGAAGGTATCAGAGAGGCAGTTCTGAGGCTACCCTTAGTAATGAACGGAAGATTTAACGAAAATCAAGACACATTCTTAGGATTTGTTGACCTGTAAAATGCGACCGTTAAATGTAATGTGGTACAACATGTTTGAAATACTGAGAAAAGAAGACGCATGTACAAGAAGCAAGAGGAAACAGAACAAATGGAAGGTCAAACAGGATTACCGAATTCAAGAGGGTGTAACGCAGAGATACAGTCTGTCTTGTCTACTGTTCAATCTATATATTTAAGAAGCAGTGAAAACAACATTTTAGACATGCTGGTGACAAACAGACCCGAACATTTTGAGTCGGCGTACAACAGGTAATCAGTGATCACGAGGCCGTCATAGCATCACTGAAAACGACTGTAAACAGGAATACAAAGAAAGGAAGGAAACCCTTTCTGCTTAGCTAGAGCGTCAAGAGACAGATTTCAGATTACCTGATAGATCATCACGACATTTCATCTCCAGTACTGACAATGTTGAGCTTCAAAGGACAAAACTCCAGAGCTTCGTACAATATGCTTTAGACAAGTACCAGCATAACTGTGAGGGATGGGAAAGACCACCCCAATTTGGCATTTGTGGTATGAAGTTGCTACGAAAGCAAACAGAGCAAATTGAAACTCAGCCAGAGCCTCATACACAGACAAAAACTGACAGAAGCCAAAATTAGCACAAGGAGGACTATGAGTGGAGCTTACAACGAGTACAAAAGTAAAACTTAATGAATGAACTTGATGGAAAATCCTAAAAAATTCTGGTTCTATGTTAAATCAGCAAATGGATCGAAGTCGTCTGTCCGACATTCAGAGACCACAATGACACTGAAACAGATAATGACACTGAAAAAGACGAAATACTAAAATACTTTTCCAAAATTGTTTCACAGAAGAAAATCGCACTATTGTTCCTGCTTTAAATCGTCGTCCGAACGACAGACTGACATTTATCGAAGTAAGTGACCAAGGGATAAAAAGCAAATGAAACCACCCATCACCAGAGGAAAGGTCACTGCACTTGACGAGATACCAGTTCGATTGTATACAGAGTATGTGAAAGAACTTGGCCCTCTCCTAGCACTAGTCGCCAGAGGAGCATGGAATTTATAATGATTGGAGAAAACACTGGTCACTCCCATTTTCAAGAAGGATCGTCGAACAGACGCAGCAAACTATACCCCTATATCTCTGACGTCTGTCTGTTGTAGAATTTTGGAACGTGTTTCACTCTTGCGTGTCATGACATCTCTGCCGACCGGAAACATCCTCTGTACGAACCAACAAGGGTTCTGAAAGCAACGATCGTGTGAAACCCAGCTCGCTCTACCCTAACAGTGGTAGTACAGGCGTCCAGATCGAAGCAGCGTTGCTTGACTTCCGGAGGGCATTCTGTAGTTCCGCGCTGCCACCCAATGAACTAAATTCGAGCATACGATATATCAGATTAACTGTGTGATTAGACTGAAGTATTGGTAGCAAACGGAACACATCATGTCATTCTGAACGGAGAGAAGTCTTCAGACGTAAAATTAGCTTCACAAAATACAAGTTGGTCAGAAACAGACCTAGAAGGTTGTAAGGGCGTTGTAGGGTAGGTTGTGCTGAGAAGCAATTGTGAACAGCGGCGGTTTCATTTCATCATTTCTCTTCCATCATTTGCTGGCGCCCCGCTAGGTGGCAGGAAATGCCTTAGCTTCCTGTGAGTTGAGCCTTGTAAAGACATGGGAGCGTGGGGAGTTGAGTAGTGTCTGGGTACTGGTGAGAGGGCAGTACGGACAATGGTCGGCCCGTCGGATGTGTGGGCGGTCGACTCTGTGGTTGGTTGGCTGCATCGAAGTCTTCACCACACTCTTCAGAGTGCTTCAACTGAATTGTCTTCCCTTATGTTTATACTGTTTGCTTTTGGATGCTGGCGTTTTTCACTGGTCCGAAATCATGGAATAACGACTTCTTGGTGTAGCAGTGGTTGGTATCGCTCGATCTGAGATATGCTCGCCTCTGTGACTCTCGCCTTATGGATTAAAAAAAAATTCACCCGTTGTAATTATTGCCAACCACAACTGGGCTGTTTGAGTTTGATCCACTTAGTGGTTAGTGCTTGTTCCGCACGTGTAACGATAGCTGCTTGCCATTATATGTGTCACTTGAAGTTTTGCCTTACTGTTACTTGTTTACGCCACAAGCTGTCTGGTACCTTAGATTCTGGTGGCTTTCAAATCTGCGTTATTTTCCTGTGAGCCGGCAGGGGTTTTGTCATTACCTTAGTGTTTCATTAAACTGGATATTTATTGCTATTAAATTGTTCATAAGCTCTGCGGTAAATCTGGTATATTAAGTGGTTGTTTTTCAGGCCTTGGGATATTTTGTTGGATTTATTGTTTAATCTTTTAATTGTTTTTAGGAAATCTGTCGAACTAATGTATGCTGTCCAAATTTTGTTTTAGATCGTTCTGAAACCTAAGTTCCATAGAAGAGAGCCTTACTTGTAAATTCTAGCAATAAAAACCACTTTCTATAGGTAAGCTTCTATATCTCGTACAATTTTCTGTTTGGTGCAAACAAGTCTCTGGCTGTGTAACTTAGGTGTCTCGTTGACTGTTTTTCTGTTTCTAGTACCCTTCAGTTAAGTTGTTTTGGGGGAGACGTTTATTACCGCATCATATTACCATTATAAGTTATTAAGCGTTGTTTGTTCTATGTAATTTGGTATTTTGAGTTTCTGTTTGATTACTATGGCAGATTTTAAGATTTTATGCCATTAAGTTATTAAGGCGTGGGCGAATTACATTTTCTTAACTTGTACCATGAGAAAAAGATTGAATAATCAACGAAAGGATAACGTTCTACGAGTCGGGGCGTGAAATGTCAGATGCTTGAAGGTGGTAGGGAAACTAGAAAATCTGAAAAGGGAAATGCAAAGGCTCAATCTAGATATAGTAGGGGTCAGTGAAGGACAAGGATTTCTGGTCAGATGAGTATCGGGTAATATCAACAGCAGCAGAAAATGGTATAACATGTGTATGAATCATTATGAATAGGAAGGTAGGGCAGAGGGTGTGTTACTGTGAACAGTTCAGTGACCGGGTTGCTCTAATCAGAATCGACAGCAGACCAACACCGACAACGATAGTTCAGGTATACATGCCGACGTCGCACGCTGAAGATGAACAGATAGAGAAAGTGTATGAGGATATTGAAAGGGTAATGCATTATGTAAAGGGGGACGAAAATCTAATAGTCATTGGCGACTCGAATGCAGTTGTAGGGGAAGGAGTAGAAGAAAAGGTTACAGGAGAATATGGGCTTGGGACAAGGACAAGTTCTGTAACAAGTTTCAGCTGGTAATAGCCAATACCCTGTTCACGAATCACAAGAGGAGGTATAATTGGAAAAGGCCGGGAGATACGGGAAGATTTCAATTAGATTACATCATGGTCAGACAGAGATTCCGAAATCAGATACTGGATTGTAAGGCGTACCCAGGAGCAGATATAGACTCAGATGACAATATAGTAGTGATGAGGAGTAGGCTGAAGTTCAAGACGTTAGTCAGGAAGAATCAATACGCAAAGGAGTGGGATACGGAAGTACTAAGCAATGACGAGATACGCTAGAAGTTCTCTAACGCTATAGATACAGCAATAAGGAATAGCGCAGTAGGCAGTACAGTTGAAAAGGAATGGACATTTCTAAAAAGGGCCATCACAGAAGTTGGGAAGGAAAACATAGGTAAAAAGAAGGTAGCTGCGAAGAAACCATGGGTAACAGAAGAAATACTTCAGTTGATTGATGAAAGGAGGAAGTACAAACATGTTCCGGGAAAATCAGGAATACAGAAAAACAAGTCGCTGAGGAATGAAATAAATAGGAAGTGCAGGGAAGCTAAGACGAAATGGCTGCAGGAAATATGTGAAGACATCGAAAAAGATATGATTGTCGGAAGGACAGACTCAGCATACAGGAAAGTCAAAACAAACTTTGGTGACATTAAAAGCAACGGTGGCAACATTAATAGTGCAACGGGAATTCCACTGTTAAATTCAAAGGAGATAGCAGATAGGTGGAAAGAATACATTGAAAGCCTCTATGAGGGTGAAGATTTGTCTGATGTGATAGAAGAAGAAACAGGAGTCGATTTAGAAGAGATAGGGGATCCAGTATTAGAATCGGAATTTAAAAGAGCTTTGGAGGACTTACGGTCAAATAAGGCAGAAGGGATAGATAACATTCCATCAGAATTTCTAAAATCATTGGGGGAAGTGGCAACAAAACGACTATTCACGTTGGTGTGTAGAATATATGAGTCTGGCGATATACCATCTGACTTTCGGAAAAGCATCATCCACACAATTCCGAAGATGGCAAGAGCTGACAAGTGCGAGAATTATCGCACAATCAGCTTAACAGCTCATGCATCGAAGCTGCTTACAAGAATAATATACAGAAGAATGGAAAAGAAAATTGAGAATGCGCTAGGTGACGATCAGTTTGGCTTTAGGAAAAGTAAAGGGACGAGAGAGGCAATTCTGACGTTACGGCTAATAATGGAAGCAAGGCTAAAGAAAAATCAATACACTTTCATAGGATTTGTCGACATGGAAAAAGCGTTCTACAATATAAAATGGTGCAAGCTGTTCGAGATTCTGAAAAAAGTAGGTGTAAGCTATAGGAAGAGACTTGTCATATACAATATTTACAACAATCAAGAGGGAAAAATAAGAGTGGACGATCAAGAACGAAGTGCTCGTATTAATAAGGGTGTAAGCTATAGGGAGAGACGAGTCATATACAATATGTACAACAACCAAGAGGGAAAAATAAGAGTGGACGATCAAGAACGAAGTGCTCGTATTAAGAAGGGTGTAAGACAAGGCTGTAGTCTTTCGCCCCTACTCTTCAATCTGTACATCGAGGAAGCAATGATGGAAATAAAAGAAAGGTCCAGGAGTGGAATTAAAATACAAGGTGAATGGATATCAATGATACGATTCGCTGATGACATTGCTATTCTGAGTGAAAGTGAAGAAGAATTAAATGATCTGCTGAACGGAATGAACAGTCTAATGAGTACACAGTATGGTTTGAGAGTAAATCGGAGAAAGACGAAGGTAATGAGAAGTAGTGGAAATGAGAACAGCGAGAAACTTAACATCAGGATTGATGGTCACGAAGTCAATGAAGTTAAGGAATTCTGCTACCTAGGCAGTAAAATAACCAATGACGAACGGAGCAAGGAGGACATCAAAAGCAGACTCGCTATGGCATAAAAGGCATTTCTGGCCAAGAGAAGTCTACTAATATCAAATGCCGGCCTTAATTTGAGGAAGAAATTTCTGAGGATGTACGTCTGGAGTACAGCATTGTATGGTAGTGAAACATGGACTGTGGGAAAACCGGAAGAGAAGAGAATCGAAGCATTTGAGATGTGGTGCTATAGACGAATGTTGAAAATTAGGTGGACTGATAAGGTACGGAATGAGGAGGTTCTACGCAGAATCGGAGAGGAAAGGAATATGTGGAAAACACTGATAAGGAGAAGGGACAGGATGATAGGACATCTGCTAAGACATGAGGGTATGACTTCTATGATACTGGAGGGAGCTGTAGAGGGCAAAAGCTGTAGAGGAAGACAGAGATTGGAATACGTCAAGCAAATAATTGAGGACGTAGGTTGCAAGTGCTACTCTGAGATGAAGAGGTTAGCACAGGAAAGGAATTCGTGGGGGGCCGCATCAAACCAGTCAGTAGACTGATGACCAAAAAAAAAAACACTTGTATCTTTTAGCTCGCGCTTCACCAGAGTGGCGTTTGTTAACAGCTCTTTGTTTTACGAGTTGCGGGTGTGCTGTTTGAAGCGGAGTTCGGCCGTTGGGACCTGCTGCTGTTACGCGCCTGCATGGTGCTCGCCGGAGTGTTTGCGACTGCCCAACATTACCTTAGTGGAGCTAATCGCACTAACGCTGGCATGGTAGCACAGCGTGTTCGGTCAGAGGGCTGCGTGCTCTCTGTAATAAAAAACTGAGTGAAAGGAACAACCACCGAACTTGAACGGATGTCATGTGACGTCCGAAACGACCAAACACAACGAACAAAATGCAGAAAAACTAAGAAAAATCAGACTATTTCTTAAGTTCGCTTAGCCTACGCTTTTACTTACAAGCCCTTGTGCTAATATTCTCCACTGAATTTTTTACGTCTCCTCTGAAATGGGTAACATTATCTGATTTGCGAGTAACTTTCAGCTTTCTAAATCAGACTATTTCAGCCTGTATTTATTGGGCTAATACAGGGTGTCCAGAAAAGGACTCCCTGATTTCAAAATTAAATATCTCGAAAACAAAGATCGATAGAGTAATGCAGTAAACAGTATGTTTATTGTGAAAGCTGTAAGAAGTTTTACAGTAGCTAACAGATCGCGCTGTAATCGCCATACGTAATGCCTAGTATAAATAGTGATCCTAAGCCCAGAGAGATCAGTTCCACTATTGAAACGTGAAAGGAGGTTAGCGTACCGAAGGAAGAGATTAAAACCATGTACTCCGTTGAACAACGCGTTTTTCTGGTGCTAGAGTACCACAGGTTAGAAGAGAGACATACGGCAACAAGGCGAAATTTTCAAGCACGATTTAATGTTCCAAAAGCACCCGATGCGAAAACCATTCGTACGCTCTTCGCAAAAACTTTTGTTCGCCAATTCCTGAAAATTCCAGTTCAATCTGGCATCCGTACCAAACATGGTTGACAGAGGGAATAGAGAAGGTCAAAAGAAGAGTAGCACGTTTCTTTACTTTCATTTAGTAAGCGCCAACTCAGCCAACTCTACTGGAAGGCGCTGCAAGAAAGGCGTTCTGCATCACGGTGTGGTTTACTGTTCAAGTTCCGAGAGCGTACATCCCCTAGAAGAGTTAATCAATATATTGCTTCCTCCTATCTCGCGAAAAGACCATTAGAATAAAATCAGAGGGATTCAAGCCAACAAGGGCGCTGGTACGTAAAGCACCCTCCACCACACGCTGTAAGGTCACTTGCGGAGTATACAGGGTTTTCGGAAATTCTCGTTACGAACTTCAAGTATTTGTAGAGATGAGTGAGTACATAATATTTCGAACACGAAACCATGTCCGGAAATATACCGTTTCCGTTATACTACAGTCCAAATTCAGACGTTTATTCATTCACTTCTGCTTGAGGAATTTAATTAGGCGCCACGCACTACTGTTATTAGGTAACACTTCCAAAGGAAACACAACGAAGCAACGTTGGTGGTCGTCACATCGACCCCCTGTTGTAGTGCATCAGTGCTGTTCTGTATATACAGTACGGTACTTTTTTTTTTTTTGAGTAATGAAAACATGTAATGTTTGAGTGTTAATACAAACAAATGTGCTTAAATGTTAAATGGAAGTTTCGTTATGTTTCCTTTCGGATTGTTATCTAATAATTGTACTGCGTCAAGCCTAATTCAATTCCTTAAACAGAAAGGGATGATTTAAACATCTGAACTGAAATCGTCGTAGAACGGAAAGAGTGCGTTTCCGAACACGGGTTCCTGTTCAAAATTACGTACTCGCTGCCCTCTACAAGTCCTAGAAGTTTGTAATGGGAGTTCCCGAACACCCTGTAGATGTACAGGGTGTTTCAAAACTGACCGGTATATTTGAAACGGCAATAAAAACTAAACGAGCAGCGATAGAAATACACCGTTTGTTGCAATATGCTTGGGACAACAGTACATTTTCAGGCAGACAAACTTTCGAAATTACAGTAGTTACAATTTTCAACAACAGATGGCGCTGCGGTCTGGGAAACTCTATAGTACGATATTTTCCACATATCCACCATGCGTAGCAATAATATGGCGTAGTCTCTGAATGAAATTACCCGAAACCTTTGACAACGTGTCTGGCGGAATGGCTTCACATGCAGATGAGATGTACTGCTTCAGCTGTTCAATTGTTTCTAGATTCTGGCGGTACACCTGGTCTTTCAAGTGTCCCCACAGAAAGAAGTCACAGGGGTTCATGCCTGGCGAATAGGGAGGCCAATCCACGCCGCCTCCTGTATGTTTCGGATAGCCCAAAGCAGTCACACGATCATCGAAATATTCATTCAGGAAATTAAAGACGTCGGCCGTGCGATGTGGCCGGGCACCATCTTGCATAAACCACGAGGTGTTCGCAGTGTCGTCTGAGGCAGTTTGTACCGCCACAAATTCATGAAGAATGTCCAGATAGCGTGATGCCGTAATCGTTTCGTATCTGAAAAATGGGCCAATGATTCCTTTGGAAGAAATGGCGGCCCAGACTTTTTGAGGATGCAGGGACGATGGGACTGCAACATGGGGCTTTTTGGTTCCCCATATGCGCCAGTTCTGTTTATTGACGAAGCCGTCCAGGTAAAAATAAGCTTCGTCAGTAAACCAAATGCTGCCCACATGCATATCGCCGTCATCAATCCTGTGCACTATATCGTTAGCGAATGTCTCTCGTGCAGCAATGGTAGCGGCGCTGAGGGGTTGCCGCGTTTGAATTTTGTATGGATAGAGGTGTAAACTCTGGCGCATGAGACGATACGTGGACGTTGGCGTCATTTGGACCGCAGCTGCAACACGGCGAACGGAAACCCGAGGCCGCTGTTGGATCACCTGCTGCACTAGCTGCCCGTTGCCCTCTGTGGCTGTCGTACGCGGTCGCCCTACCTTTCCAGCACGTTCATCCGTCACGTTCCCAGTCCGTTGAAATTTTTCAAACAGATCCTTTATTGTATCGCTTTTCGGTCCTTTGGTTACATTAAACCTCCGTTGAAAACTTCGTCTTGTTGCAACAACACTGTGTTCTAGGCGGTGGAATTCCAACACCAGAAAAATCCTCTGTTCGAAGGAATAAACCATGTTGTCTACAGCACACTTGCACGTTGTGAACAGCACACGCTTACAGCAGAAAGACGACGTACAGAATGGCGCACCCACAGACTGCGTTGTCTTCTATATCTTTCACATCACTTGCAGCGCCATCTGTTGTTGAAAATTGTAACTACTGTAATTTCGAAAGTTTGTCCGCCTGAAAATGTACTGTTGTCCCAAGCATATTGCAACAAACGGTGTATTTCTATCGCTGCTCGTTTAGTTTTTATTGCCGTTTCAAATATACCGGTCATTTTTGAAACACCCTGTAGATGAAAGAAGTAAATGACCTGTTGTAAGGTAGTACAGAAATGTAGGGGGAAAGGGTATCAGTGAGAAGGTTCATTGATAGTATTGCAGCTTTTGCACGATGAAGAGGAATGAGCTCTGATATGGAAGTAAGGCGTTTCTCTATGCATGCCATATAACACATTCCATTCCTGAAAGAAATCGTAACAGACCGCATAAAAACTTACGTCCAGTGTTGACGCTGGACGCAGCGCTGCCGGCGTGCCTCTCTCTGGTGCCGCATCAGGGGAAGCCGCCACTGTTGTCGCCTTGCTTACAGTCCGCCGTTTTCCATTCGTTATGGCGCTGCCTGTGTGGATACGCGTCTTTCTGTAAACAAGCCCATTTCCTGACTCAAAGTACGTGGCGTGATGGTGCGCTTTTCCACAGCGGAGAGCAAACACTGCCTGTCCTCACAGGCGCTAGCCACCTGCGGCTCCTGAGATCTTGCATGGCTTTGGATATGGTCCTCCTAACCCATCGATTCCGTATTGTCATGTCAGTCTTGGAAGCCGAGCCAACGTGAGCAGTAATATCGCAGAACAATAACAAGAAACTACATCTGCCTGTGTCTCTATACTCGACAACTGACTTTATGGTGTGTGGTGGAGGGTACTCTGTGTACCAGTATCACTTCCCCTCTTTTCTGTTCCAGGCGCGAGTAATTGTTCGTATGCCTCCATGTGTGCTCCACTATCTCTAATTTCGCATTCATACTACTCTCTCGAGGTACAGCAGCAGAAAGCGTTCTATTTTGGCTATTCTTCGAACGTACACTTTCGGAATTTTAACGGCAACTACAATTTGACACAAAACGCCTCTCTTGCAGCTTCTGCCACTAGGGTTATTTGAGCATTTCTTTCACTCTTTCCAGCTTAGTAAATGAACTACCCGTAACGGGACACGCTGCGCTTCTTAGGATCTTCTCTGTTCCGTCTGTCAGTCCTATCTGGCGCAAATGCCAAACTTGGGAACGACGGTTTTGTAAGCTACCTGCTTTGTTTTTGTACTGCACTTCCTGACTGTTTTTCCAATGAATCTGTCTGGCATTTGCCTTGCCCGTGATCAGTTTTATATAGTCGTTCCACTTTAAATCGCACCGTACACGTACGAATAGATGTTATGTGGATGTGACTGCTTCCAATGATTGTTCTGCAATCATGTAATCTTACTATGTATGCGCAATGCGTTCCACCTGTTTACGTTGAGGGTCAACTGCCAGTTCCTGCACCATGCGTCGACCCTCTGCAAGTCTTCCAGCTATTCGGTATCATTTTTTAGCATTGTGATTTCTCTGTATACAACAGCATTATCCGCGAAAACCCTCAAGGAACTTCTAATGTTCTTCTTTCTTTGTTATGCCCTGTTAGAGAGCGCGTTTGGACTTGTTAGCTTTGTCTGACAGCGTCCTTCTCTCTTTCTGCTCCCAAAATCTCCCTATTGAAGCGCTGGGTTATTTCTGTTTTCGTTTGTCCTCTGCTTCCCAATGATTGTCTCAGCTTTCTCTGGGAATACGTGGTTTGCCATTAGAATTCCAAACGATGTGGGTTCTGCAATGGTGTATCGCTCATTCCTCTTAGGTTCTTCTGAGCAAATGTTTTCACCTTTTTCGAATTTATTATAATTCAGTAATTTTTAGTTAATCCACTATCGTCCATTTTGCAGAAGTGACCATAGAACTTCAAGAGTTAAATGAGTGAAGTCGCCTATTGGTGTTTATAGGTATGTAGTTTTTCTATTAATCCATTTGGCATTGATATAAATGGACCATAAACTTTTCCGAAAATTTTTCGTTTTTCCTTTTGTGTGTCTTCCATTTCTGAGTGGCCTCTTGTACTTTCTAGGCATGTAATGTTTCAGGTAAGACAATTGTCTTGTAATGCAGAAGTTTTGCATTATGGGGCATCACTCTTATTTTGTAGCGGTTCCATGTTATTCTGTACGCTTTCTTGAGTTTGATAGCTGTTTCAAAACTGGCTAGATTATGTTCTCCTGATGGTACTATGATTCTCCGAGATATTTAAAAGAAGATCCATATGAAATTAGCGCATATCTCGTTTATAATGAGGATTTTCTCGTTTTCCACGTAATGGGTTTTCTTAAGTGATATCTGGATGAGTGTATTTAATGCTATTCCTTTTTCTTCTCTATGGAATATTTGATTTCTTCACGGGGACAGGGCATCTCATTATTGAACACCTGTATGTAGTTGAACAGACTCAAACATTTCTCCAAAAGAGTTCACTTGTGAGTTTGTGGTGGACGTTTCTTCTCCTTACGTGATGCATAATAAGATCGTCCCATATGCAGCCAACAATTAAATGTGGTTTCTGAATGAGAAGTCTACTTTGAAATCTTTCGTTATAGGCAGACTGTAGTGTACAGGGCGGCTATCCAGTTTTGGCATATTTTAGGGATTTGTTAAAAAAAATTTTGTACTGTGCGATCCTGCCTCGCGTAGAGTTTAAAAATCACGCCACCCACCGTCTGCGGTGCTATCTATCAAACTGACGCTCCGTGCCGGGCCGCTTCTACAAGTTGTGATGTTTGTGATTTCCTTGTTGTATCGCCGAGGCGTGAAATCACGTATTTAGATGCTGATGTGAGAGGCTATCTATTGTGCTGTTGGAGAGCTAAAGTATTTTGTCCAGTTGTTCTTTCGTGGTCACCTATTTGTCGAATGTTGGAAGCATCGGATATAATTGTTGCATTCTGTCAGCTGTACTAAGAATTGTTTCTTATTGGGATCGACAATCTGACGTCTCCGTGAGTGTAGTTTGTGTTCCTAATCAATCATGAATCACGTGCTCTGAAATTAGATGGCTCCATTGTGAGTGGTTTAGCAATCGACGCGTAGTTAGTTATTAGGAATGCGTATTGTTTCTCTGGTGTGCAAAACCATGTAAGAGTAGTTATTAATATTTGTCGGTCTCCGTTTTCCTCCAGCGAGAACGTGTGCTGCCGGCAGTTTTTGGCACAACGTCTAGTGAAATCGTTTTGCATGCTTTTTTGGGGTTTCCAGCGTGACTTGGCGTTCCTAGTGGGATATTTACGTTTGCAATCCGTGCGAAACGTTTACAGTTTTATTCTTCTGAAGTTTATTCCCAATGCTTGGTACTGTCAGCTGTACACCAAAAGCTGTGCTCCGCAATACAATTGAAATCTTGTATTCCATTTCCGTAGCAGTTGTTGTATCCTTCATGCAGTGAGTTCACTCATGTGCAGCGAAACCTGCAGAGATGCAATACGATATGCCCCTGGAAGTGCGCGTGTTTTTGAATTGCTTTCTTAGTTACTTGCATATGAAAATTGAAGCTATTGGCTAGCTTCGGTCATGTATCATCAGCAGCAGGTTAGATTTTATTTCCTACAGCATGTATTGACAAGCTGTTGTAAACAGTGGGCTGTAATAAGTTTTGTTAGCGTATATGTTCCTATTCTATCGTGTATCAGGTATCCATAAATCGGTGTTAACTCCTTTAAGAGTCGTTCCACTACGGCGTGTAATCGGTGATTAGGCAGACATGTCCCATGTGTGTTTTTGGTAGTCCATTACGTGAAAAATTAGTGGCCTTTAATTCGTCTGTCTGGTGTCTTGTATTAGCTGTTGTTTCGAGATCTTTGTGGCAGCTGTTAGAAACCTGATTGCGCATTTCAGTGGTATAACACGAGTTGTTAGTTTAGGACGAGGAAAAAAGTTTTGCGTCATTTGATACGAACGACTAAAAGGTTTTCTGTGTCGAATCTTGAGCAACTAAATTAAGACTGGAGGCATCACTGTGCTTTAGATGGTCTCACTATGGTGTTGTTCGACGACATGTTAGTTTCAAGAACCGTGTCCCACGGACTATTAAATTTAACTTGCTACATTTTATTTATTTGTCGTGATCTTTTTCGACTGTTTCGTTGCTGGACGAACATGCGCGTGCTTGGTTGTGTCGCTGCCTTATTTTCCTCTGTACTTTGAGCATTCCCGTCGTAATGTTGATACTGCTTGTCTGTCGATCGGCGTGTGGCTTCAGCATTACCGTGTTTCAGCTGGTTCTAAGAAACGAGATCATTGTTGCTTGTTCTGTGAAAGCTTTGTATACTTTTCCGTGACAGTTGTTTTACAGACAGGCCCATAATAATAACGCTGAGCCCTTGTTTTGAATAACAAACAACGGACGTGCATTCGTTGTCGATGAAGTCTCCTTTCCTCAGTGGCGGTCTTAATCATTCATCTGCAAAAGTCCTAGATCCACTGATAACTGCTCTGAATTAGCCTAGGGCGCTTGTTACTAGTAAGTCTGCTGCTGTTTGCCATAGTTTACTGTCAGTGCCTGTCTAGTTACAGAAAGGTTAGCTCCGGGTTTTAGCATGAAAATGTAGTTACAGGTACGACTAGTCCCAGTTAATAGAGTCTTAGTTATAAGGACCTACTGCCATTGTTATAAGTGGCAGCAAGTTCATGAAAGTTAACAAATCGTGAACATTGTAGCTTAAGTAGCTTTTGGTGTAGATTAGAAAGGCGCCTACTCTGTCTTCTGATGTCTACACTACTGGCCATTAAAATTGCTACACCAAGAAGAAATGCCGATGCTATCAGGTATTCATGGGACAAACATATTATACTAGAACTGACATGTGATTACATTTTCACGCAATTTGAGTGCATAGATACTGAGAACCCAGAACAACCATCTCTGGACGTAATAACGGCCTTGATACGCCTCGACATTAAGTCAAACAGAGATTGGATGGCGTGTACAGGTACAGCTGCCCATGCAGCTTCAACACGATACCACGGTTCATCAAGAGTAGTGACTGGCGTATTGTGACGAGCCAGTTGCTCAGCCACCATTGACCAGACGTTTTCAGTTGGTGAGAGATTAGGAGAATGTGCTGGCCAGGGCAGCAATCGAACATTTTCTGTATCCAGAAAGGCTCGTACAAGACCTGCAACATGCGGTCGTGCATTATCCTGCTGAAATACAGGGTTTCGCAGGGATCGAATGAAGGGTAGAGCCACGGGTCGTAACACATCTGAAATGTAACGTCCACTGTTCAAAGTGCCTTCAATGCGAACCAATGGCACCCCATACCATCATGCCGGTTGATACGCCAGTACGGAGATAACGAAGACATGCTTCCAACGTGCGTTGACCGCGATGTCGCCAAACACGGATGCGACCATCATGATGCTGTAAACATAACCTGGGTTCATCCGAAAAAATGACGTTTTGCCATTCGTGCACCCAGGTTCGTCGTTGAGTACATCATCGCAGGCGCTCGTGTCTGTGATGCAGCGTCAAGGGTAACCGCAGCCATGGTCTCCGAGCTGATAGTCCATGCTGCTGCAAACGTCGTCGAAGTGTTCGTGCAGATGATTGTTATCTTGCCAACGTCCACATCTGTTGTCTCAGGGATCGAGACGTGGCTGCATGGCCATGCGGATAAGATGCCTGTCACCTCGACTGCTAGTTATACTAGGCCGTTGGGATCCAGCACGGCGTTCCGTATTACCCTCCTGAACCCACCGATTCCATGTTATGCTAACAGTCATTGGACCTCGACCAAAGCGAGCATCAATGTCGTGATACGATAAACCGCAATTGCGATAGGCTACAATCCGTCCTTTATCAAAGTCGTAAACGTGATGGTACGTATTTCTCCTCCTTACACGAGGCACCACAACGAAGTTTCACCAGGCAACGCCGGTCAACTGCAGTTTGTGTGTGAGAAATCGGTTGGAAACTTTCCTTATGTCATCACGTTGTAGGTGTCGCCACCGGCGGGAACCTTGTGTGAACGCTCGAAAAAGCTAATCATTTGGATATCACAGCATCTTCTTCCTGTCGGTTAAATTTTGGTCTGTAGCACGTCACCTTCGTGGTGTAGCAATTTTAATGGCCAGTAGTGTAGCACTACCGACTGAGCACGTGGAAAAATGTAGCTGCTTGACTGTGAATCCTTGTTTCCTAACTATTGTGTATGTTGCGCTCACGTTTAATAATGAGGCCAGAAGTTTTATTTAATGCATTTCTGATTAAATTTTAGGGCGCTGCTCAACGGAATGTTTTGGTGCCACTTTAAATGTCAACAGCCAGTGCTGTTGCTGCTTGCAGTGAGGTCAGGCCTTCGTTCCAGGGTACGGGTGCTTCTCTTTGCTATCTGTCTCAAAATCTTGGCAGTTGACGGGGGCGTGCCGTCATTTCCACCGACACCGGCCTCGTCCAATTGAGTCAGGTTCTCAGGCCGGCACCTGGCTGGCTCCAAGGACGTCGGGCGTTCCTAATTGGCGTCTCATTCGGGGACTCACTGATGAAATCGGAGAGAAAATAAAATAAAAACCTCGAAAGTAAATTTTTGTCATCCCAACCTAACTCTCTACTCTCCAATCACGTCCCTGCCGTTTCAAATTTATACTGTATCTTTCAGTCGCGTCTTTCGCGACACGTTCCCAGGCTGCGTTGCCACTAAGCCTTTATGCATGAGAACCGGGACAGCAGCATCGCGCCACCACATCGTGTGTTCTGCTGACTAAACCAGCGACACGCGTCTGTAGACGACCAGTAGGGGCCGTGAGAGAGGCGTCACGTGGTTTCTGCTGTCCGCATCTTGTAGAGCAGCGCACAGCCGAGTCGCTCTCTCGTGATTTGGCTTTCACACCGAACAGACGCGTACCTTCCTGTCATCTGCCTCCGCCCCTCTACCGGCTATCAGCTACCTGCAGCGTGAGTGACAACGTCTCCTCCTCCTGTATTACATTACCATTCAGATGTCTGCCCCCATAGCTGAGTGGTTTCGGTCGGAGGGTTAGCTGCCCTCTGTAATAAAAAAAAACTGAGTTAATCGATCAACAACGAACTTAAACGGATGTCTTACGACGTCCGCCCCGAGCAGATGTAACGAATAAAAGCGAACAAAAAAAAAGTGCATTATTTGTTTCAAGACGGCACTAAGGACACTTTAGACTTTTGGAACTATTTGCAGGAACGACATTGCAAGATCCTCCGTAACCCAAAGTATCGACAATATTTTTCCAATTAGTTGTGGTGTGCGTTCCACGACCCTCCACGTAGCTGGAACATCACGGTAAGAGAAGCTAAAATTACAAGACGATGATAGAACACTACACGGTACAACGTGGGATCTACCTTGGTCATTACGAGAAGTTATACCAGGATGATACAGCAGTTGGAGAGTTTCGTCGTGAACCCTCACACTCTGTAACAGTATTTGCCCCATTTACTCTTTTTGTTTCCCATCCAGTGCAAGATGTAGCACTGCTTAATGGTGGTATGGGTCCCACCCTTCAGTTTTGTTTCATGGTTTCCTTAGCCCCGCACTTTGCTCTCTTTCTTTATGCCTTTTTCTACAACTATTAGCATGTTTTTAGTTATGTGCGTCCCCAACTCGACACAACGAGTGCACTTACTACTTCTCAGTTCCTTACTGTTAATCTAAAAAAACTGAAAAAATAAAAAATAAATAAATGAATAAATAAAATAAAAAAATTCACAATAATAAACCAACTGCATCCTTTGTACCACATCCCCAGGATGGGAAGGAGGAAACATCGTGGCCAGGTCTCGGGTTGCGACCCCTGCCCACCTTGCCTCCGCCACCCCACTATCTGATCCATCTCCCCCAACAAAAAAAAAGTCAACATGACAGATTGCCGTCCTACGGGCCCGAGTTCGATTCCCGGCTGGGTCGGGGATTTTCTCTGCTCGGGGACTGGGTCTACTGTTGTCTTCTCGTCATCATTTCATCCCCATCCGGCGCGCGGGCCGCCCAATGTGGCGTCGAATGTAGTAAGACCTGCACCCCGTAAGGGGCCTCCCGGGCAATGACGCCAAACGCTCGTATCCAATTTTTACCATTCAGATTGGCATACGCCCTCACAGCAGGCCTGGCCGACCCCTGGTGACTGGCGATTACCGAGAATACAAGGACCGAATAAACACCGGACTTTCCCCGTAACGTGCTTATTGGGTCTGAGCACTATGGGACTTAACTTCTGAGGTCATCAGTCCCCTCGAACTTAGAACTACTTAAACCTAACTAACCGAAGGACATCACACACACCCATGCCCGAGGCAGGATTCGAACCTGCGACCGTAGCGGTCGCATGGTTCCAGACTTTAGCGCCTAGAACCGCTCGGCCACCCCGGTCGGCTAACGTGCTTATTGCTCATGTCACTACATTGTAAGCACTTTCCACCTCACTGCAGTTCCCTCCACTGGCAATTACTTTTCCAAAGTCTCTTCCATTTTTGTAGATCCCTTTCTGGGATGGTGCGCAGAGGCCTGACAGCATTGCCCTGAAGCTCCACTATGGTCTAGAAACGACGTTTCTCAACGTGGTTTTAAGTTCGATAAACAGTAAAACGTCTGCTGGAGCTGGTTCCGGAGAGTGGGGTAGATGGGCACAACGGGAGTCTGACTTTTGCCAGATGGTCCGAACAAGGAGCCACACGTGAGCCAGCGCTTTGTCACGAGGCAACAACAAAGTTGGCTTCTGCTCAATTCATGACCCTTTCTGAGTGTACCATCTCTCAAACGCGTTCAAGATCGTTGGTGACATCCTGATTTGCTATATAACCATGTGGTTCAAACATCTGATGGACAGTGCCTCTGCAGTCAAAACACAAGAAGACAACCAACCTGACAACCAACATCACCTCTTTCCTCGACCGACTCATGCTTTCTTTTTCTGGACATTCTGTGCCTAGAGAATCGAACATCTCTGTGAAAGATTTACCTGATTCGTAGCAAAATTCCATACACACGCGTTGCTCTTCAAACTCTTTCATTGGCCAAAATTGTTAAATCTTTCGTAGCCACTTGTTAGGAAATTGCCTGTTGGCTTCTGCTCAAACGAAAGGCCGAAGAAATCGAGACAGAAGCCAACAGGCAATATGTCTTTCACTGTCGTTTTGTTAATAATCCGACGAACAGCGTGTTCAGGGGCTCGCTCCAGCGGCTGTAGCTCGGCTTTTAACGTTCACAACGGAACGAGAACAACAGCAGTTTGTTGTCTAAATTTATCACAAGATATGCTCAGTAATCACAGCGCCGGTAGAGCCACTGTTCCAAACATTCGGCCTTTTTCTGAACATCACTCGTATAGGCGTAGTTTACTTCATTTAGCTGCTTGCTGAGTACCTGTCGTTGTCCTCTTCACCCCGGCTATCACCTCACCCCTCTAATTCAATCTCCTCATCCTCCTCCCTGTCTCTGTCCGTGTCCTACCCCACAGCCCCCAACCTCCCCCCTATCTGACAATCTGCTCATCCTCCCACTCTGTTTATCTCCTCATCGTCCTTCTCTCTCTGTTCACCCCCTCTCTCCACCGAGCTCTTCCTTATCTCTATTTATTTCCTCCGGTCCTCTCTCTGTCCATCTCTTCCTCTTCTCTCACCAAGTTATCACTCAGCAAGCTGGAGATTCGTACCCACAAAGTATTTATTTCCAGATAGTAATTAATATGTGTACTGTGTTTATTACAAGTTTTAGAAAAAGGTGTACAAAGCTTTTACTGCCTAGAACGCAATTTACACCAGACACTTGAAACATGATAACTACTTTCGGTTCTCTATGACAACTATTTTAAGATCTGTAAACAAGAAGAACAAAAATCGCCTCAGAAACTAACTCCTTACAAAATAATATACAGTTTAAACATGTTAGAGCCGACTCAATATACATGGTGATTCTTACTTACGTTTTAAAACACTCCGAAGCGCCGTAGATGACGCTGAGACCAGTTATTTGGCGAAAGACACATAAGGCTGCAAGTGGCGGGAGATACCCCAAAAGTGAATGACATATGTTGAACATGTGATGTCACCAGATGGCCTACCATGCCGTACGTGCTGGGCTTGTTGTTCTTATCCTCGCCGGTAGGGATGCTACACATACTCTGATAGGCTACTCCGATTTCATTCTTGCATTGCCCGACGTATTCCGGTTGTGCTCGCAAATAGCAACGAAGTAGAAATGTTTCATAAGGTAGATAACATTGATTTCAGAACACTGTGCCGGCCGGAGTGGCCGTGCGGTTCTGGGCGCTACAGTCTGGAGCCGAGCGACAGCTCCGGTCGCAGGTTCGAATCCTGCCTCGGGCATGGATGTGGGTGGTGTCCTTAGGTTCGTTAGGTTTAATTAGTTTTAAGTTCTAGGCGACTAATGACCTCAGAAGTTAAGTCACATAGTGCTCAGAGCCAGAGCCAGAACACTGTGTTACCTTCCCTCAATACATTTTCAACCTTCCTTGTTTACTTACGTGCAGGGTTCCCATTTCACATGTTCGTCGATCCATAGTAGCAAACGATGCATGAGAAGGTAAATTGCGCTGTGAGAAACGCTCTGCATAAATACGACTTGCTGCACGGACACTGGAATTAGCAGCACCAAAATATAGACGCATATCTGCAAGCTTGTTAAATACCACTTGTATTACCACCATCGCAAGCACTGCCGCATCACATCAGATGATGCAAGAACGAAAACAGAGTAAACTAGCGAAGCGATGTGTAGAATCGACGAGTCCAAAAGTTACATGTCAGACGAGGAACGCCGTCTAGTGACGTCCCATGTTCAAGATTTGTCTTCCAATTTTAGGATATTTCCCGACATTTGTGCTCCCATATGTCTTGTATTAAATCAGTTGTCGCAGCGTCAGCTACGTCACTTTGGCGTTTTTTAAACTCCAATAAGAATCACTCTGTGTATAGGGAGAGCCATCACCACCAGTAAAGTGAACACACGGGTACTGTTATACAGCTTTGAAACTAGCCTACCGCTCAAATTGTAAATGCAGGTGAATTTTCATTGAACAGTATCAGTGGTGAACAACATACCAGACTAGGACAATATTAATGTTAAGAGTATTATCAAGGGCGAACCAGGTGCGTAGTACCCTTCAGAAATAAACAACTATCTTAGCAACAAAAACGTTGTACATGAATCCAAATGTTCTTGAAATTTTAAAATAAGAGATGGATACACACTAAAGACTAGAAATTTATCCTATATGTTAAAATGACAACATGCGACATATAAAAGACATATCCTATGTTAAATGAAATGTGCTGTGGCCGCACACTTCGGACATCATAGCACCTACTGCATGGGCATCCCACTTTACGCCCGACCATCACAGGATGCCTGTATCACAGGGTATACATTCTCCAGGAAAACCTACGCCGTCTGTGTTGGCAAAACAAAGACCTATCGGCGGCCACAACACACCACCAGGTCTCCACCAACGGCGGCCAGGGACCGCTACCCGTTCGCAGAGCCTGCAGAACAGCTTCACCAGAGATCGCAGCTAGCCTAGGAACTACTTTGATACGCCAGGCACGTGATCGCAAATACGAGTAGTTCCGGCAGATACATCGTCCAACGGGCTTTACAAGGCGGCGCACTGCCGGAAAAATGCCCCTCACCCCCTGGTTGCTCCTCTCCTCTCCCGTCCCCGCCCCCTGCCGCACCTTCACCGTTGTGTGCCCCCTACCCTCCATCTCTACACCCTACATCTCCTTTCCCAAGGTGGCTTCCATCAACTCACCCTCCCAGATGATGCCCTCTCTCCCTCCATTTATCCCACATATCAACTCTGATCCTCACTCCCCCTCCTTTCCTCTGTCCTTTTCCCAGGCTCCCTCTCCCCCCTTCCATCCTCTTTCTTCCCCACCTCCCCTCTCTTTGCCCCCTTCTCTCCCCTGAGTCCTTTTACATTTCCCTCCTCTGCCTCCTCTCATTCCCCCTCGCGTCTGCCCTTCTCCCCCTTTATTCGTCGTCTCCCTCCTTGGTTCCCCACCTCGCTTTTTCGTTTTTTTCCTTCCTCCCTCCTTGTTCTTCCCCCTCCTCCAGGTCCCCCCCTCTCTGCCTTTTGCTCGAGAGTGTCATCCTTGTGCCACCACTTTCGCATAGTGTTCTACTATGGTGAGTGTTCTCCAGTGTGTGTTTTACAGTGAGTGTTCCGTGTTGTGTTTTTTGGGAAGTATTGCAAACGGCCATATACTGTCGCTGGGTGTGCCTTTTACCTCTTGTGAACAGAAACCAGACTGTCGCAATGTTTTTTAATTGTGTGTGTACTATGTTACTTGGCTGATTCCTGTGTCTTTTATAAACGTTGCCACCCCCTTTTTGCTTTCTGTTTTAACTTTCCACATTTTTCCGCCATTTTACACTTGACGTCACCATTTTATCGCCTGTTTTTCTTGTTTCTTTTCTTCTTCCATTTTTAAAATGAAAGTCTGTAGGCTGTAGAGCAGCGTACTAAGCTGCTGCCAGCCCGCCCCCTTCGGGGGGAATTGAAAATCAATAAAGGAAAAAAAAGCCGGAAAAAGGCAAAAGGCAGCTCGGAAGAATACAGACCTGCCGCCCTGGTAGCCATGACCAGACACCTCTTCTAGCTGGCCGATCTCTTGGTGTAGTCGATGAACCTCTTGACGCTGTAGAACTGTTGGTATTCGCTCCCCGTGAAGAGTTGGGTCTTCATTATCATTATTATTATTATTATTGTTATTATTTCTTATTTTGTATTTGTGTCGATTCCCAGTTGGGATCGAGTCGGGTGTTCTTTCGGATATTGTATTATTTTTGGTGAGTCCAATAAATTGTTTTCGGACTTGTGTTTTCCGCTTTTCTATTCTGCTAGCGCAGATACTTCAAAATGAACACATTATGATTCAACACCAAAAATATCAGAACACACGAAAATCCTGCGAGACGCAGGTGAAAAAAGGCGGGGGCTAGTTCCATAAGGAAAACTGCGATAGTTATCCATTGCAAGCATTTGTAAAATAGATGTTACAGTGAGGAAGCTTTGTGCAATGGCAACAAGTAATAAAAACTGTTCGGCAATTGTAAAAGAATGGTCCACACGGTATATAGTAATATTAAGAAATGTACCCGTGTTAATAACAGTCATAAAAATAAGGAGGAAGCCATACCCTGGTTGACAAGGGAGTAATGTACTATAACCTATAAAATAGGCGTTACATTACGTGTACCTGTTGTTAACAGACATCAAATAAATCTGACCGAGCTTGAATGGCACTACATCCCCATTCTCAGAATAAATGAACTGTCCAAGGACTCTGTCCGTCATGGAAGAAATAACCAACCGCACCAACAGGCGACGCGAGAGCACATTTTAATTAATTTTAACATATTTACAAGCTTATACAAGAGAACATGGTAATGATTAATAAGAATAAGCCGGCCGCGGTGGCCAAGCGGTTCTAGGCGCTTCAGTCCGGAACCGCGCGTCTGCTACGCTCGCAGGTTCGAATCCTGCCTCGGGCATGGATGTGTGTGATGTCCTTAGGGTAGTTAGGTTTAAGTGGTTCTAAGTTCTAGGGGACTGATGACCTCAGATGTTAAGTCCCATAGTGCTCAGAGCCATTTGAACCATTTGCCAATAATAATAAAGTTAATTTTTATATTTTCCTCTTACAACTCCACAAATAATTAATTATAAGAAACGTGATTAGAAATCCAAACCATATTAAATAAAAGGAAAGGTATATATAAAAAATATAACACCCACATGGTACATAGTTAGGTGTAACAGGATTTACAAGCACTACACTTCAGACATATCCTGTATTGAAACATAAATCGATCAGCGTGGCGAGACGACAAGTCTTGATGAAGGGCGAAATCTGCCGTGAAGCAGAGCAGAGTCCGCTGTCAGGATAGCAGGCGGACGCGGCTAGATGGCGTACGTCGGCGGAGAGCTCACAATCCCAGAGGCCGAAGAAGTGCGGTCGCTTATCAATACCTACTTATGAACTATACAACATTTGAAACTTCCTGGCATATTAAAGCTGTGTGCCCGACCGAGACTCGAACTCGGGTCCTTTGGCGGGCAAGTGCTCTACCATCTGAGCTACCGAAGCACAACTCACGCCCGGTCCTCACAGCCTTACTTCTGCCAGTATCTCGTCTCCTACCTTCCAAACTTTACAGAAGCTCTCCTGCGAACCTTGGAGAACTAGCACTCCTGAAAGAAAGGATACTGCGGAGACATGGCTTAGCCACAGCCTGGGGGATGTTTCCAGGATGAGATTTTCACTCTGCAACGGAGTGTGCGCTGCTATGAAACTTCCTAGCAGATTAAAATTGTGTGCAGAGTGAAAATCTCATTCTGGAAACATCTCCCAGGCCGAGTTCGAGTCTCGGTCGGGCACACAGTTTTAATCTGCCAAGAAGTTTCATATCAGCGCACACTCCGTTGCAGAATGAAAATCTCATTCTGTATACAACATTTCATCAAAAATACTAAAAAAATGTTCTGGCTGAACTCCTTTTGTTTATTGAAGATCGTATCAAGGGCCTTCCTCATACAAGAGGACATCTTCAGTTCCTCGAACGGATCAGGTTTTCTTCCCTTTGGTACACAACGCAATATTTCTGTCCTATATTCAGTGTCCTGCACCGTGCGCCTCTCAATGACAACGTGTGTGCCGAAAACTGTTCTTTTTTGAGACTAAGTATCTTCCCTGAAGTGTATGACAAAATAGTGGCCCGTCTGCCCAATATAATAACTGTCGAAGTCGTTGCCATTGATCTTGTAGACACCGTATTTTCTAACAACCTAGACGTTGCGGCTGTTCGGTGTCGTAAGCGCGTCCGAAGCTAGTTTTCTGGATACCACTCCTAGCGTCCGTCTCGCGGCAACACTGTGTTTTGCGGCACCTACGAAATATTAAAAAAAAATGGTTCAAATGGCTCTGAGCACTATGGGACTTAACATCTAAGGTCATCAGTCCCCTAGACTTAGAACTACTTAAACCTAACTAACCCAAGAACTTCACCTCATCCATGCCCGAGGCAGGATTCGAACCTGCGACCGTAGAGGTCGCGTCCAAACTGTAGCGCCTAGAAGCGTTCGGCCACCCTGGCCGGCTACGAAATATAGGTAAGGTCATAACTCTAAATTTATCTTTAGTCGTACGACTACTATAACCATTACAGGTGGTATTATTATGACCTGGTTATTTTTGTGTTGCCTTATCTTATTGTAAAAACTCGTAGCATAGGACGTTTTATAGTCACTGGCCATTGCGATTTTCTTAAGGATAGCGATTTATTTTTCAGCTTCGCGCAGTTGCGGAAGAAAGCGGCAATAAACTATGAATCATGGAATGGAAATAACATTTTGTATCGCTGTGTATACGACAAGCGGGCATTAATAATTACATCAGTACATGAAACTTCCTGGCAGATTGAAACTATGTGCCGGACCGAGACTCGAATTCGGGACCTTTGCCTTTCGCGTGCAAGTGCTCTACCGGTAGGAGACGAGGTACTGGCAGAATTAAAGCTGTGAGGATGGGGCGTGAGTCGTGCTTCGGTAGCTCCACCGGTAGAGCTCTTGCCCGCTAAAGGCAAAGGTCCCGCGTTCGAGTCTCGGCCCGGCACATAGTTTTAATCTGCCAGGAAGTTTCATATCAGCGCACACTCCGCTGTAGAGTGAAAATTTCATTCTACATCAGTACATGTTGACTTCCTCTAAACATTAATCACGTGATTGTCAGTTTACCTAGAACAAAAAGTGATTCAACAAAATGGCTCTGAGCACTATGGGACTTAACTTCTAAGGACATCAGTACCCCTAGAACTTAGAACTACTTAAACCTAACCAACCTAAGGACATCACACACATCCACGCCCGAGGCAGGATTCGAACCTGCGACCGTAGCGGTCTCGCGGTTCCAGACTGTAGCGCCTAGAACCGCTCGGCCACCCTGGCCGGCAGTGATTCAACAATCATATTCTATTTCCAAAGTTTGGTTGAAATCAATCCAGGGGTTTATGGGGTTTTATGCCCAGGGCTTTGCCAGAATATGCCAACGCAAGATATATTTCACGTATACGAGGGTTAGAGCTTAAATAGTGGCAACTATTTATTCACAACCGATACAAAAGAGTTACATGTTTGCACCTGTCACTGTCCTTCAAAGTAGTCACCAGCGTTGTGAAGAAACCGTTCCCAGCGATGTGTAAGTCGTAGTATACCGTTAGCAGAGCCTGTACTGTTGATGGTGCGAATGGATCCGTCTACTGCCTGTCAAATCTCTGGAACAGTTCCGAAGCGAATGACACGAAGCCAAAACTGAAACACCAAACCAACGAATTGTGTCATTATGGGCCGCCGCGAAAGTCGAAAGTGTGTCAGAGCCCCAATATGGTGAAAGTTCTGGTGACTCTCGTGTACGAATGTGATGGTGTTATCTTAAAGCGATACGTTCCTCCACAGCAGACCGTCAGTGCACAGTATTACTGTTCGTTTTTGGATCGTCACCTGCGACCAGCTTTGCGAAAGAAGCTGTGACACTTTCTGCGCAACCCACCCATCATTTAGCACGTCAATGTGCGGGCGCATACAAGGCAAGTTGTCGCTGCGATCGATGGGACTGGGAAGTGCTTTATCATCCATCATACTCCCCGGACTTAAGTCCTTGTGACTGATTTGATTCCGAAGATGAAGGAACCACTTCGTGGCATTCGCTTCAGAACTGTGCCAGAGATTCGACAAGCAGTGGACCGCTCCATTCACACCATCAACAGAACAGGCTCTGCTAATGGTATACTACGCCTTCCACGTAGCCGGCAACGGGTTCTACACATCGCTGGTGACAGTAACAGGTGCTAACATGTAACTCTTATGTATCGGTTGTGAATAAATAGTCGCCACTATTTAAGTTCCAACCCTCGTGTTTAACTCACGTCACACTTATTTGTACACATATTTCAGCTATTCAAATGGTTCAAATGGCTCTGAGCACTATGGGACTTAACATCAATGGTCATCAGTCCCCTAGAACTTAGAACTACTTAAACCTAACTAACCTAAGGACATCACACAACACCCAGTCATCACGAGGCAGAGAAAATCCCTGACCCCGCCGGGAATCGAAGCCGGGAACCCGGGCGCGGGAAGCGAGAACGCTACCGCACGACCACGAGCTGCGTACTATTTCAGCTGTATCTGTAGCAAATGTCTCCCTGCAATTTCATTTCCATGCAGCCTTACGTTTATGACGTCATAACTCTTGCACAATGTGTCGTACAATGATATAATTTCCTCGGAACGGTCAGTGGTGTATTTGGTTACTTTCTCGAGCTGTGTTGTGAATAAGGTTAGCAGTAAAATAATTAACTGAAACATTGGCATCATGTGGCAGGTTTTCACGCATCTGAGTGTTTATGACGTCACATCTCCCGGACTGTAGTAGAATGATATAATTTTGCAGATACATTCAGTGGTATATGCCAATATTGCATGCAGAAAGTATCATGATTATATATAGTAGTAAAGAAGTAACAAATTAAAACGACATGCCTCATTCTGCAGTTTTACTGCATGAAGAGCAAAAAACATAGTAAGTGATAGAAGAAAAGTTTCGTAAAAGTTTAAAATTATCCGTAAAGTTTGTTGCAAATCGCCAAGTGCTTTCATTCCCAAACACTGGTTGAATAAATTCTGGGAATTCGCTCATCTACAGCTACACTTGTTTTTCACCCCCAGCCCTGCCTCTTTGAGCCACAGCGATTCTTTCCAGGCAGTGAGTTCTATGTGTACCTAGTTTGGTTGAAATCGGTCCAGTGGTTTCGGAGGAGATGCGGAACGCACATACATACCTAAATACATGCGTCCATAGGTACTATATTGTTATAATATGTGTGGATTTCATGTGGCACACGTTTCGAGCGCCCACCATCTGCCCTCTTCCACCAAGATCACCACTTATTTGCACCTGAATAGTAGATGGAATTACTCCTACCAATTTTGTTCGGTTGCACTTGAATGCTAACCATTTGTATATCGAATCATGTAATACATCTGACGCCAGTTCACACCGATGAGGTAAAACATTATGACTACTGCCCGCGGCGACGCTGGATGCCGCTTGATGACGTTGCGGGCACGTGACGCGGCAACGAATGTGTGTAAGACGAAAGTGTGTAAGCGGATCGGATACGGACGGGGTATCACCTTAGCGACGATATGGGCTGCAAATGGGGAAATTCATTAAGCGTCTTTGATGAAGAACAGATTATTATTACTCAGAGACTGTGAACGAGTATCGCGAAAAAGGCGAAGCTGGCCGAAGATCACGTGCTTCTGTCGTGAACGTCTACAGAAAGAGGTGGGAGGGCAGTGAGATTACCACTAGGTGCTAAGTGATTGGACGTCAACGACCCTTCACGGAGCGTGTGGTTCAGATGCTTGTCTGCTTCGTAAATTAGAGCGGATGGTGATCCGCAGCCCCTCTGCTGAAAGAGCACAATGCTGGTGCACGCACAAGTGTTTCGGAGCACCCCATTCGCCGTACATTGTTGAACATGCAGCAAACCGCGTTCGCATGTTGACCAAACATCGTCAATTACGATTGCAATGGGCACGGAACCATCGTCATTCAACCGTCCAGCAAATGAAACGTGTCGGCTCTTCGAGTGAATCACATTTTTGCTACACTAGCTGGATGGTCGTCTCTCCAAACGGGTGGGAACAGTATTATGTTACGGGAGGCATTCTCCCTCAGTTGCGTGGGACCTGTGGTAGTAATCGAAGAGACGCTGACAGCTGAAAAAATGGTTCAAATGGCTCTGAGTACTATGGGACTTAACTTCTAAGGTCATCAGTCCCCTAGAACTTAGAACTACTTAAACCTAACTAACCTAAGGACATTACACACATCCACGCCCGAGGCAGGATTCGAACCTGCGACCGTAGCGGTCGCGCGGTTCCAGACTTGACAGCTGAAAACCACCTGCATCCCTTCACGATTGATGTCTTCCCTGACGGCGATGTCATCTTGCAGCAGTATAATTTTCCGTGTCTTGGAGCCAGAGTTTCAGGAACACTATAGTGAACTCACGTTGATGTCTCGGCGACCAAATTCGCCTGAAGTAAATCCTGTGGAACACATCTGGCTCGCTATCGGGAACCGTCACCGCGTATGCAAATCAGTGGCCCATTATATACTGAAATTACATAACCTGTGCGTAGGCACGAAATGCCTAAACCTCCATTCAAATGTCCAAATGGTTCTGAGCACTATGGGACTTAACATCTGAGGTCATCAGTCCCCTAGAACTTAGAACTACTTAAACCCAACTAACTGAAGGACATCACACAGGTCCGCAGCTCGTGTCGTGCGGTAGCGTTCTCGCTTCCCGCGCCCGGGTTGCCGGGTTCGATTCCCGGCGGGGTCAGGGATTTTCTCTGCCTCGTTATGATTGGGTGTTGTGTGATATCCTTAGGTTAGTTAGGTTAAAGTAGTTCTAATTTCTAGGGGACTGATGACCATAGATGTTAAGATGTTAAGTCCCATAGTGCTCAGACCCTTTTGAACCATTTGACATCACACACATACATGCCCGAGGCAGGATTCGAGCCTTGGACCATAGCAGTCGCGCGGTTCCCGACTGAAGCGCCTAGAACTGCTCCGCCACGTCGGCCAGCAAACCTGCATTAACCTACCAATAAACTGTCGGATGCCTCAAACGCAGAATCAGTGATATATTTCGTCCCAGAGACGGTCAAACACACAATTAAGCAGGCGGTAATAAAGTTTAGGATCATCAGTAGAGACCTAGATATTTGCATTTTGCTAATGAATTTGCATATTTGGCTCCTTTTCACCGTTTATTGCATATTTTAACTAAAAACTAGTGACGATGCATATTTTCGCCATTTGTTTACAATATTTTAAAAATTTTGATGGGCGATCTGTAGCTCGCCCTAGTTTTGATGTCTCACAGATTGACCACTACCTAGAACTGTGTGCAATCGCTAACCGAGAGACCACTGCCTAGCAAAATCATTATAGAAGAGGAACAGGAAGAGTCAGACAGAACCAATGCTCCCGCGGCTGCGCTCCCGGTTAATGCCCTACCGTACGCATCGCCAACAATTAAATTAGACTACGTAAGCTTTTAGTCGCACATCCATTTTTTCAGTTTAGCTTTCTATTTACTTCTATACATTTGAACGCGTTTATAACTTGTAGTGTCTAGTGTGTAACGTGTTCTGCGACATTGCGACATTCCGGCCGAAAAAACAAACGTTTCGTGGATAGCTGACCATGCTGGATCTTTTACATGTGGCAGAAGAATTGTTCTATATTTTCGAGTTTGCGAGAAAAATGTATCGTGCAAAAAAAAGAAAAAAAGCTTTCAAATAGACGAGCATATCAAGATAGCTCTTTATATCGCAGTAACGCGGAAGAAAGGACCACGACAACAGCTTCTGACTACAGGAAGTTTCAGTAGGAAGAATTTGTCCAAAGGTAACCAAAAAAGTCGGTTTAATATGAATCTATGTGAAGCAATATTACTTTTCATAAACTTAGTAACCCAGTCCTCAAAGGCTTCTTACGCAATTATTGCTTAAATCAAAACATACCAGATGAATCAGCATTGAGTAAAGATATAGTAGGGGTCACTGAAGTGAAGTGGAAGGAAGACAAGGATTTCTGGTCAGATGAGTTTCGGGTAATATCAACAGCAGCAGAAAATGGTATAACAGGTGTAGGATTCGTTATGAATAGGAAGGTAGAGCAGATGGTGTGTTACTGTGAACAATTCAGTGACCGGGTTGTTCTAATCGGAATCGACAGCAGACCAACACCGACAACGATAGTTCAGGTATACATGCCGACGTCGCAAGCTGGAGATGAACAGATAGAGAAAGTGTATGAGGATATTGAAAGGGTAATGCAGTATGTAAAGGGGGACGAAAATCTAATAGTCATGGGCGGCTGGAATGCAGTTGTAGGGGAAGGAGTAGAAGAAAAGGTTACACGATAATATGGGCTTGGGACTAGGAATGAAAGAGGAGAAAGACTAATTGATTTCTGTAACAAGTTACAGCTAGTAATAGCGAATTCCCTGTCCAAGAATCACAAGAGGAGGAGGTATACTTGGAAAAGGCCGGGAGATACAGGAAGATTTCAATTAGATTACATCATGGTCAGACAGAGATTCCGAAATCAGAAGTTACTGGATTGTAAGGCGTACTCAGGAGCAGATATAGACTCAGCTCACAATATAGTAGTGATGAAGAGTAGGCTGAAGTTCAAGACATTAGTCAGGAAGAATCAATACGCAAAGAAGTGGGATACGGAAGTACTAAGCAATGACGAGGTAAGTTTGAAGTTCTCTAACGCTATAGATACAGCAATAAGAAATAGCGCAGTAGGCAGTACAGTTGAAGAGGAATGGTCGTCTCTAAAAAAAGCCATCACAGAAGTTGGGATGGAAAACATAGGTACAAAGATGGTAGTTGCGAAGAAACCATGGGTAACAGAAGAAATACTTCAGTTTATTGATGAAAAGAGGAAGTACAAACATGTTCCGGGAAAATCAGGAATACAGAAAAACAAGTCGCTGAGAAATGAAATAAATAGGAAGTGCAGGGAAGCTAAGACGAAATGGCTGCAGGAAATATGTGAAGACATCGAAAAAGATATGATTGTCGGAAGGACAGACTCAGCATACAAGAAAGTCAAAACAAACTTTGGTGACATTAAAAGCAACGGTGGCAACATTAAGAGTGCAACAGGAATTCCACTGTTAAATGCAGAGGAGAGAGGAGATAGGTGGAAAGAATACATTGAAAGCCTCTATGAGGGTGAAGATTTGTCTGATGTGATAGAAGAAGAAACAGGAGTCGATTTAGAAGAGATAGGGGATCCAGTATTAGAATCGGAATTTAAAAGAGCTTTGGAGGACTTACGGTCAAATAAGGCAGAAGGGATAGATAACATTCCATCAGAATTTCTAAAATCATTGGGGGAAGTGGCAACAAAACGACTATTCTCGTTGGTGTGTAGAATATATGAGTCTGGCGATGTACCATCTGACTTTCGGAAAAGCATCATCCACACAATTCCGAAGACGGCAAGAGCTGACAAGTGCGAGAATTATCGCACAATCAGCTTAACAGCTCATGCATCGAAGCTGCTTACAAGAATAATATACAGAAGAACGGAAAAGAAAATTGAGAATGCGCTAGGTGACGAACAGTTTGGCTTTAGGAAAAGTAAAGGGACGAGAGAGGCAATTCTGACGTTACGGCTAATAATGGAAGCAAGGCTAAAGAAAAATCAAGACACTTTCATAGGATTTGTCGACCTGGAAAAAGCGTTCGACAATATAAAATGGTGCAAGCTGTTCGAGATTCTGAAAAAAGTAGGGGTAAGCTATAGGGAGAGACGGGTCATATATAATATGTACTACAACCAAGAGGGAATAATAAGAGTGGACGATCAAGAACGAAGTGCTCGTATTAAGAAGGGTGTAAGACAAGGCTGTAGCCTTTCGCTCCTACTCTTCAATCTGTACATCGAGGAAGCAATGATGGAAATAAAAGAAAGGTTGAGGAGTGGCATTAAAATACAAGGTGAAAGGATATCAATGATACGATTCGCTGATGACATTGCTATCCTGAGTGAAAGTGAAGAAGAATTAAATTATCTTTTGAACGGAATGAACAGTCTAATGAGTACACAGTGTGGTTTGAGAGTAAATCGGAGAAAGACGAAGGTAATGAGAAGTAATAGAAATGAGAACAGCAAGAAACTTAACATCAGGATTGATGGTCACGAAGTCAATGAAGTTAAGAAATTCTGCTACCTAGGCAGTAAAATAACCAATGACGGACGGAGCAAGGAGGACATTAAAAGCAGACTCGCTATGGCAAAAAAGGCATTTCTGGCCAAGAGAAGTCTACTAATATCAAATACCGGCCTTAATTTGAGGATAAATTTCTGAGGATGTACGTCTGGAGTACAGTATTGTATGGTAGTGAAACATGGACTGTGGTAAAACCGAAACAGAAGAGAATCGAAGCATTTGAGATGTGTTGCTATAGACGAATGTTGAAAATTAGGTGGACTGATTAGGTAGGGAATGAGGAGGTTCTACGCAGAATCGGAGAGGAAAGGAATATGTGGAAAACAATGATAAGGAGAAGGGACAGGATGATAGGACATCTGCTAAGACATGAGGGAATGACTTCCATGGTACTAGTGGGAGCTGTAGAGGGCAAAAACTGAAGAGGAAGACAGAGATTGGAATACGTCAAGCAAATAATTGAGGACGTAGGTTGCAAGTGCTACTCTGAGATGAAGAGGTTAGCACAGAAAAGGAATTCGTGGCGGGCCGCATCAAACCAGTCAGTAGACTGATGACCAAAAAAAAAAGTCCTACAAAAACATTCTTGAGCAATCTTTCCCATATGCAGTGGTTGAAACTTTCATTTGTATTCTGAGTACCCCCATGAAGACATTTACTAAGCCAAAGAGGGTCACTCAGGTCTCTAAAAATTGGTTTTATTTAATTAATAACAGGCTCAGGAAGAGAATGCTTATGATGGTATATTTGACCACTTTCTTTTGCTTTTTGGTAACCACACCAAGAATCTGCTCCTTTAGGGCAAAGTGTGTGAACACGGTGGTCATCTGTAGACAACTTCTGAAAGTAGGTGGCCCATACAGCTTTTCTCATTGCTGTAACATCAGTCAGAGGTGCAGTTCGTCTAGTGGCCAGTCCATAATAACTCTGAAGGTCTATTTCAGTTTCTGTCAATCTGCCACGGCCAGACAGATATTTTCCATCAGATAGCAACTTCCGTTTCATTTCTTTTCGTAGCTTCCTCAATCTAGCACCCATCCTCTTTTGCACATGTCCACAACACACCAGTTTTGTTACCAAGGTATCACCATGAACATTGAACTCATTAATTCTATTGAAAGGTTTAGAGTCCTCATCACCTAGGTACTTCGTCTATCTAACGTTATAAACGGGCAACGACCCATGAAATATTTTTAGAGCTCCATTACACTCCATACCTCCACTGTAACCATCGTAATTCTTAGAGCACTGATGTTAAATATTTCCTTCAGTGTTACCATGGCAGGTGTGGCAGTACTTAGATAAACACCCAACAACTTTTCCATTCTTCAGAGAAGTAACAGTTACAACACCATTTAAGGAACGATGTCCTCGATGTTGCTATGTCCCATCAAGTGCAACAGCAATGTCCCTGGTTCCACCAATATTTACAGTTTCTTCTACTGCACGTTTCATAGATGCCTTAGTCACAACCGCAAGGCACTTAAAAATACTTTTATGTACTTGCTGAACCTACTGGGCGGAGGAGGAAGGCCCATCAAACCACAAAACGTTCGAGCAACCTTTTTTCGTTTTCCAATTGCACGCATTGCATACACTAACTTCAAATTCACACCACATGAATTATGCGCATTGTTTGAAGTCATTTTGAAGGTAGATTTATTGCAGGATATACACAGAACAACCAAGTTTGACGCTAAGCCCTTCCTGCTACTTCGTTGTTCAGTTATTTCCAGACAGCCTACACCATCACATTGTTTACATTTCGTCACTATCTTTATCAAAGAAGATAAGATGCCCACATCAACAACAACAAATCCAGTACAAACAGTATCATTGTTAACACAAAAATTTGAATCACCAGGAGGCGTGTCATGTAGGAGTTTCTTCCCTGAAGAACTGCTACATAAGTTACTTTCCACAGTGTGGCTTGCTTTGTTTGTGAACTGGATACCATGGAATTTCCTTTTATTGAATTCCTTGACGCGTGGCGTAGTTCGTATTTATTGCACACTAAAGGATATGTACTTCCACAAATATACGTAGCACTTGGGCAACGAAAATTGAGTAACACGTGAACAATCTGCTTCAGCGAAACAAAAGCAAATACTAGCAAAGACAATCATTTACAGACACTAGAAACCTGCACTGTTACCAATATATACAATGTATAATACGTATAATCGCTGGAAACAGAAAGTTCAAAGTTCCCTTCGAAGTAATACTGGTTTCTATATAAATGAAGGGGGCGTGGCAGCATACATGACCCTAACTTTAAAATTTGGTATATATAGGTCATTTTTCTTTTGAAACCCTGTAATGTATATATCAATCTAATCAGGGAAAACTATAGAATTTAATAAATTCATAAAAAATTTCGATTTTTCCACCATTTATAAGTACCCTGTACCCTTAATGATTCTGGTATTGAAATAGACATTGCTGTGATTAGCACACACTTTTCTCATACACCTGCAAGTATTAAAAAGTTTGTAACTCAAGGTTTGGCGTTGAATTAATCTATTCAGTTAACGAATAAAATTATTGTAGTGAGCTTCTCATTGCCGGAGGTATTTCC
The DNA here is from genome assembly GCF_023864345.2 of Schistocerca serialis cubense. Lineage (NCBI taxonomy): Eukaryota > Metazoa > Arthropoda > Insecta > Orthoptera > Acrididae > Schistocerca > Schistocerca serialis. Next base: position 583,549,761 of record NC_064644.1, read on the forward strand.
AAGAAAACTTTTGGAAAAGTTTGAAAACATTTTAAACAATAACCCACTCTTTGAACCCTTGTACCAAACTGATAGTTTTATCAATGGAATCGGTGAACTTTTACCAGAAGCAATAAGTGCCACAATAGCACCCAAATTCAAATACTGCCCAGTTCCCTCAGTCGATGTAGGACAATCCGTTTCTGCATATAAAAATGTTTTCAGTGATCGAACACCTTACTAGCGAACATTTGGAACAGTACTTGGTCGTTTATGTTTACGATAGTAGAAAAATATAAAATAAATTGTAAATGATGCTTTCGTTCAACAGTATTAGCAACGCGGGATACCCTTGCGGTCTAGGGCGCCTTGCCACGGTTCGCGCGGCTGTCCGCGTTGTAGGTTCGTGGCCTCCCTCGGAGACGGGTGTGTGTGTGTGTGTGTGTGTGTGTGTGTGTGTGTGTGTGTTTTACTTCGCGTAAGTTAGTTTAAGTTAGATTTAAGTTGTGCGTAAGCCTTGGGACTAATGACCGCAGCAGTTTGGTCGCATGCTAACCCCCAGAAATTTCCAAATTTTTCCAATACTATTAATTAAAAGTTAATGCTGTTAAAAAATTCATGATTGTATGTTGTTTTTTAAACAAAATATTACGGAGTTTTTGAGCGTGCCTCTCTGCGTACGATATATCTCGAAGTTGGTCCTTACATACCGACTGTTTCGCTGCGACTCACTCGCATCGCATCCGCTTAGGAACAATTCTTGAAACACGATATGCGTTCCCATCTGGCAAATTTTTAGAAAATAATCCCAGAGCGGCCCCCTTCCTAAACTCTAGCGTAAAGTATTCATAAAGCGATGTCAGCGTCCTAAATGTGTTCAAAATGGTTCAGATGGCTCTGAGCACTATGGAACTTAACATCTGAGATCATCAGTCCCCTAGACTTAAAACTACTTAAACCTAACTAACCTAAGGACAGCACACACATCCATGCCCTAGGCAGGATTCGAGCCTGAGACCGTAGCAGCAGCGCGGTTCGGGACTGAAGCGCCTACAACCACTCGGCCACAACGGGCGGCCTAAATGTGTCGATTTTTCGTGTGGCCGGCGCTCCTCCTCGTAATTGATATGCACATCTTCGACTTTGAGATATAAAGCACACAGTAACTACCATGGTTTTTTATTATTTGATCTCACATATTTCGACGCTTCTCATGCATTTTTAAGCATTTTTCCCGCATATTTGTATGGATATTTTAAGGTTTTTATGATACATATTATCCGGTCTCTAATCATCAGTGTACGATTGTTGTGTGCCGTCTTCGTGGCGTTGCAGTTCTGGATGACCGACGTGCGAGCCGGGGAGGGTGGGGGGGGAGGGGGAGGTGACGTGTGTGTGCTGTAAGCGCGGAAGCTGTCTCCGCCGTGATTGGAAAGGCGGTCGGCGGGAGCGCCGCCGGTGGCCGAGACAGCTGGAGTAAGAGCGGAGCGGCGCGTGGTGGTGCGTGGCGGCGAGAGGCGTGCTGTGCGCGGACGCCGCCCCCCGCAGGGGCGACACCGGACCGGGTCGGCCCGTCAGACGGGTGTGGGTCGCCGCCGTCGCCGCCGCCGCCGCCGCCGCCACAGCCGGCTACTGCCGTCGCACCGGCACCGCTACCCGCTCTGCGCCCCGCCGCACCAACAGGTGGCTCTCCCAGCGGATCCGGCTGGCCCCCAAATCGACACCGGGCAAACACTAGTCAAGAAATATTACTGCGTCGGGGCGAAAACTTTTCTGCGAAAACTTCTCGGGTGATCTGCGACCTCACTGTCAGGATCGCATTCCTAACGGGCATTGTGCGGACAGGTTTTGCGTGCCCGTTTTTCTTCTTCAAGTTTTCGGTCCGTCAGTGTTTTCGCTGCTCAGCTGCGGCACCACTGTGTTTCCTCTGGCCGAACGCCGGCACGGTAGCTCAGCGTGTTCGGTCAGGGGGCTGCGTGCTCTCTGTAATAAAAAAAAAACTGAGTGAAGGAACCAACGATCAATTTGAACGGGTGTCTTGTGACGTCCGCCCTGACCAAACGCAACGAACTATATGGAACAAAATGAGTAAAAAAAAAAAAAAAAAGGTTCTAGGCGCTTCAGTCTGGAACCGCGCGACCGCTACGGTCGAAGGTTCGAATCCTGCGTCGGGCATGGATGTGTGTGATGTCCTTAGTGTGGTGTGCGCACTGTAAGACCTTCGGTACACACACCATCAGATTATTTGACTTGTCGCTCTAACGAAGTAGGTGAGTGTCGGCAATACGTCTCGCGGTCTTATCGTGGCGTATTTATCTTTTGCCGTTAGGTCAGACGATAGAAATGCCAGTTGCACGCTTAGAGTAGCAGATTGACGGTGACCAATTTTAAACACACATTTATTAAAATAATAAAAAGGCATATTACGTAACTTGATTCTGGAGGCTGTTTACAGTTGACAATCTGAAGTTCCTTTGGTCTTGGTACGTTAATCTTATTCTCACATATCTCTGATACTTGACAAAGTGTCTATACATTTCTCTTCATGGCTATGTACAGGAATATGATAATCTTATTAGACGCAGACTGAAACTTGACTACGGACTAATGCAGACAGACTAATCGGAGGTCTGCACACTCGTTATAATACCTCGCGCGTTCATGTATCACTGCGCGAGTGTGATCCGCGAGGAGAAAAGGTTCTACGTTAGCAGCAATCTGATTGGCTGCGTTACATATTAATACGCGGATCGGCGGAAGCAGAATTTGGTCCATCTCTAAGACAGTGCCATCTCGCAGTGTGGAGATGGACGAGCGCTGCGCCTGCGCTGTTGTGCTTAGCGGGGCGCGCTCTATTGGGAAAGCTGTGTATACGCTGACTACGTGGAACTATGTACTCAACACTTAGGTTAGTTAGGTATAAGTAGTTCTAAGTTCTAGGGGACTGATGACCTCAGATGTTATGTCCCATAGTGCTCGGAGCCATTTGAACCATTTTTTTGTTTTTGTTTTCCTCACCCGTGCCAGTTTCTTCGTATACAAGGTGAAAAGTATTTAAACGGACAAACTCTGGGAGGTTGTAGGAGACATCAAAACAAATACTTTTTCCCTAATGTCATTTTTTTTCCTGTGAGGAGTATTTAAACCGGTAGAGGAAGATTTCTCTGGCTGCAAATTACTTAAACCGACAAACACTTTTCCATTTGTTTATGACCAAGAGACAACACATTAACACAACCCAATTTCTATTACAGTAGATTTTCAGAAATTCCCTCATTGACAGCCGGCCGAAGTGGCCGTGCGGTTCTAGGCGCTACAGTCTGGAGCCGAGCGACCGCTGCGGCGGGAGATTCGAATCCTGCCTCGAACATGGATGTGTGTGATGCCCTTAGGTTAGTTAGGTTTAAGTAGTTCTAAGTTCTAGGCGATTGATGACCTCAGATGTTAAGTCCCATAGTGCTCGGAGCCCTTTGAACAATTTTTTTTCTTTTTTTTTCCCTCTCCCTTGCCAGTTTCTTCGTATACAAGGTGAAAAGTATTTAAACGGACCAACTCTGGGCGCTTGTAGGAGACATCAAAACAAATATTTTTTCCTAATGTCATTTTTTTTTTCCTGTGAGGAGTATTTAAACCGGAAGATTTCTCTGGCAGCATATTACCTAAACCAACAAACACTTTTCCATTTTTTTATGACCAAGAGACAACACATTAACAAAACCCAATTTCTAATACAGTAGATCTTCAGAAATGCCTCCATTGACAGCCGGCCGGAGTGGCCGTGCGGTTCTAGGCGCTACAGTCTGGAGCTGAGCAACCGCTACGGCGACAGGTTCGAATCCTGCCTCGGGCATGGATGTGTGTAATGCCCTTAGTTTAGTTAGGTTTAATTAGTTCAAAGTTCTAGGCGTCTGATGACCTCAGAAGTTAACTCGCATAGTGCTCAGAGCCATTTGAACCTCCATTGACATGTAAACAAAGGTTACACCATCGGATCATGTTCTGTCTGACACGGGCAAAAACCCCAGGAGTATCCCGAATTGTTCCTGCTGCTGCTACTATCCGGCCGCGCGGGATTAGCCGAGCGGTCTGGGGTGCTGCAGTCATGCTACTGTGCGGCTGGTCCCGACGGAGGTTCAAGTCCTCCCTCGGTCATGGGTGTGTGTGTTTGTCCTTAGGATACTTTAGGTTAAGTAGTGTGTAAGCTTAGGGACTGATGACCTCAGCAGTTAAGTCCCATAAGATTTCACACACATTTGAACCATTTTTTTTTTTTTTTTTTTTTTTTTTTTTTGCTACTATCCGGGCAACAAGATCTGATGCAACAGGAGTTGCGTAGACAAGGTTGCTCATCTCTCCCCACACAAAAAAGTCCAGAGGGGACATATCTGGGGATCGAGCAGACCATGGTACAGTACCATCTCTGCCAATCCACGTTTCTGGGAACCGTCGGTCCAGCAATCGACGCACACGACGACTGAAATGTGCCGGCGCCCCGTCATATTGGATCCACATGCGTTGTCTTGTAGGGAGCGGGACGTCTTCCAGCAATTCTGCGAATGCTCTGGCGAGAAAATTGTAATAGTGCCTGACATTTAATGGCCTACGTAGCAGATACGGTCCAATTAAACAGTCCCCAACAACACCGACCCACACATTAACGAAGAACCGCACTTGATGAGCGCTAGTAACTGTGGCATGTGGGTTATCCTCACTCCAAACATGCGAATTGTGCATGTTGAAGACTCCATCACGCCCGAACGTTGCTTCATCGGTAAACAACACAGAGGATGGAAATGTAGGGTGCATTTCACACTGTTCCAGGTACCACTGCGAAAACTGTGCTCTGGGTGGATAATCAACTGGTTCCAGGTTGTGAACACGTTGTAAGTGAAAAGCACATAACAATTGCTCTCGAAGGACTGTTCTTACATTCGTCTGATTCGTTCTCATGTTACGTGCAATTGCACGAGTGCTGATTTAAGTGCTGCAAGACAGCTTCCTCAAACTGCAGCGTTCTTACCGTACGACGACATCCCTGTCCAGGTAATCTGCTAAATGACCCGGTCTCACGCAGACTTTGGTACACAGTAGCAAAGGTCGTATGATGCGGGATACGGCGATTAGGATATTGTTGTTGACAAACCAGCTGTGCAGCTCGTCCGTTGTGGTGCGCTACGTAGTACGTAACACGGCCTCCACCGGTTTAAATAATTCTCATAGGAAAAAATGACATGAGGGAAAAAGATTTCTTTTGATGTGCTCTACAACCTCCCAGAGTTTGTCGGTGTAAATACTTTTCACCCTGTATTCGTAGGCTTTCCTCGACGGTATCAGTTTCCGTAACATACTTGTGCGCTGTCAATGAAGTACCAGTGTTTCGGCCACTAGTGTAACTAAGCTTCTTTGGCGTATCTGTGAAACGAACGTATCTCGCGTCCATTAAAGCATCTACTCTAACGAAAGTCAATTTCCTCACAGCGGCACAGAGGTGTCCATGAAGATGTAGACACTCTTTTTTCTTCTCAACAAATCTTGGCAGATGACAGTGCAGCAATGACTGAATTGAGATCGTCGTTTGAGAAATCCGAGGCAGTATCGAAGTGGTAATGGAAATACGAAAACATGATGGAGATACAACGGCAATGGCATAATGTGTACGGAACTCAGTCACCAATACGTACAGCGATTTCGGGATAAATTTGAAGCCATGATATCTTCTCGGGTTCTTCGCCGGAAAATGATGGACCCGGAATTCATTGAAATGTCGCAACAAGACGACAATGCCACACGCCTGATAACCCGAGAAGATTTCATATCTGAAACATGCCGAGAAAGCCTGAAGTCATATAAATTTGAAGCCCGCTTTACTATTCAGGACGTGCATTAGGAACAGTCTGGCCGACGAAAACAGCAACAAATCCAGCTTCCAGCGCTGCTGTGATGAAACATTTTACTATGTCACCTCCGAAACCTGTGAAGCAGGGTACACCTGAAAGCGGGGTACGCCAATCAAGCGTACGACAAATTCTGAGCGCTGCAAATTGGAAAGTGTAAGTTCCAACATCACTGCGTGGACAGCCCGGTCGAAGGATGGTGTACTGCAAGTAGTTTGAAGGTATGCTTCGCGAGGCTGAACGGTTTGCAGGGTCTGGCGAGGCGCAATTCAAACTTTCACCTGGACATATATTTAATCTACCGCGTCTTAATGTGTAGTGTAGTCTCATCGCGAGGTTTGATTGACCTATTCTTTTTTGAACGTACCGTAACTGGTGAGACGTATCTTCATATGCTGCAAACATCGATTTTATCTGCCGTCCGAGAGATGTCTGGAAATGAAAGACTTTACCTACAACACGATCGCGCGCCGGCTCACTTCCACGGAGAAGTCACAGCTTACGTGGATGAAAATCTATCTGGACGATGGATAGATCGAAAAAGAGCTGTTGAATACCCACCACGGTCTCCACCTTACACCTCTTGACTTGTGCCTATTGGTGATCTTGAAAACTGAAGTTTATCAACAGAAGCCAGCTACACTGAAAGAGCTACGAGAAACCACTAAGGCGTCCTGTGCGGCTATCACATCAGCGACACTGACAGCCGTTGTTCGGTCAGCAGTCCAGCTGCAGCAGTGTTTTCTCGCTGCTAATAGGGGTCAGTTGTTGATAATTTTTACGGGTTATATGGCCGTGGTCCATGGAATACTTCTGTTCCTAACGTTTCGTTCAATACTACGTCGGACATCCTCAGAGGTATGGCTGGTCCTGTTGAGTCCAGCCGACCGACTGACTCAACAGGACCAGCCATACCTTTGAGGATGTCCGACGTAGTATTGGACGAAACGTTAGGAATAGAAGTATTCCATAGACCACGGCCATATAACCCGAAAGAATTATCAACAACAGTACCATCCGGTCGTGGAAGCCTTCATTGTATGATTAATAGGGGTCACTTTGAACACATAACTCCCCCCCCCCCCCCCCCCCCCGATGCAACAATTGCAACGATATGTCATTTTGTTCCATTAATATTCACTATCAAAGAGTGTCTACGCTTTCCTGCACCGCTCTATAATTTATTATTTTAATCCTATATTTATCTCATGTAATGATTTCAAGTCATTATTGTCTGATCTTCAGGTACCTGCAGGCGTGCTTCATGGATAGAACGGCATAAGTACTGTGGTGTCACCGCCAGACACCACACTTGCTAGGTGGTAGCCTTCAAATCGGCCGCGGTCCGCTAGTATACGTCGGACCCGCGTGTCGCCACTGTCAGTGATTGCAGACCGAGCGACGCCACACGGCAGAATCACGTCAGCCTGCTTGAGCTAATACGCGTGCATCTAATATGTCTGCCACACTGTTTGGTAATTCGTATCCTCGCTTTATGGAACGACAGCTACACTACTTACAGCATTCATGAAACACAGCTAACAGATGATGAGACAGTATTGTCTTAAGATCGATTGTACGTACACGAAATGACCATCAAAATAAAATAAAAAACTGCAGTTGTAACGTTCATTGCAACACATAAATAACGACTCAAACTCCTATGAATATTAGGTATGTAGCCGATTCCACGAAAAAGAAAGCTATTGCATTTGACATTTGTCACGATATGTTTCATATACCATGACGAAGACCAGCTGCAGTAATTAACGAAACGTTGGTACATCATTTTACACTGTGGTTCTACCTACAAACCAAAACATCACCACCTCTGGGAGGGAGGGGCATAGGGCAACCCGCCTAATTTCATGTCAAAAAAGCTTCTGCACTTTTCTGCAGTTTTTTCTATTTTAGTCGATTAAGCAGTTGTAATAAAGTTTTTTCTGGCTGTTGCAGCATAGACGCGAAGAAGAGAGAAAATGCACCATTTTCGTACTTGAAATAATCATCTTCAAGATCTGAAACGTGCCTGTTAAGTAGTCACTTCCAAGAACATTTGTGCAATTGGCACAGCTGCTTTTATTCTCATATCATTTAATTATGCACAATATCAGACCGTTTTCAGTGAGCGCCTATTAGGATAACCTTTTAACATCTCACCTATAGTAAAATGACATTGAGGGTTTTCCTATTGTCTTGGACTGATAGACGGTGGTGTTAAAATATTTCTTCGTCATAATAACATTTAAACAAAACGTTCCCAGCTATTTGTCATACAGGCAAGAAAAAAAGTAGGTGCTTGGGAAACGTGATGTCACAAAAGAATGTCGTCTGGTAGACCAATAAATTGGATAACCGACGAGTAATCACTGAACCGAATCGGTGATAAAAGATGTTTATGGAGCGGCTTGTCTAAAAGAAATAACAGATTGATTCTAGACATCCACAGGAGTCAAGGAATAGTCATTTTGCTAATGGAGGCAAGTTTAGCGACGTAAAAATGGTAGAGCGAGATCAAGGACTGACTACTGTAGACAAGTTGAGGCAGTCTGCGGTAGGCGTGAAGGCGGCTGCACAGAATACCCTACTGAAGCCGGCTGCGCCACATTCTTCTTCGGACTCAGGACTAAAAAAGTGCATACACCCTAAGAAAAAATTGTCACATCACGAAGGAATAAACCGAACGGGACGGAAATCGGTAGATGTGATGGACATGTACAGACAAACATACGATTATAGTTTCAGAAGAATTGGCTGATTTGCTCAAGGAAAATAACTCCACAACTTCAGCAAGACAATAAAGGGCTGGTCTACCTCTGGGCCTTCTGTGAGCTGTCATTTGGTTTGGCATCGATCCATAGGGCTGTTGAACGTCGTCCTGAGGGATATCGTGCCAAATTCTGTCCAAATGGCGCGTTACATCGCCAATATCCCGTGGGACCTGTCCATAATGCTCCAAACGTTCTCAACTGGAGGGAGATCTATCTCGCTGGCCAAGGTAGGAACTGACAAGCACGGTAAGACAAGCAGTAGAAACTCTCGCCGTGTACGCTCGGGCATTGTCTTGCTGGCATCTAAGCCCAGAAGGCATCAATGAAAGGCAACGAAACGGGGCGTAGAATGTCGTCGACGTCCCGCTGTTCCGTAAGGCTACCGTGGATGACAACCAAATGTGTCCTGTTATGAAAAGAAAAGGCACACCAGACCAATCATCACTCATAGTTGTCAGGGCGTAAGGAGGGCGGCGGTCAGCTTGATGGCCCACCCTGGGACGTCTCCTGACATATCTTCGGCCTGGAACCTGATTGGAATTGTCACTTCAAAGTGAGCCCCGATGACCCGCGAAGATGTGTCTGGAGGGAATCTGGACAGCGGAGGGATGACAAGCCGATTGTCGGCTATCATACAGTTCGACAACATGAATCACGTTCTACGGTGCCACTTCATATCGTAGCAGGACTCCTTTGACTGTCATCCGCTGCATCCTTACAGCACAGCAGTACGTCGCCGATATTCTACGCCCCGTTTTTTTGCCCCTTCATGCAAGCCATCAAAGCCTAATATTTCAGCGAGATAATGCCCGTCCTTACAAGGCGACAGTTTTTACTGCTCGTCTTGGTGCTTGTCAATTCCTACCTTGGCCAGCAAGGTCGCAGAACATCTCCTCAATTGAGAACATTCGGAGCATCATCCGATCTCGGGATCTGGATGATCTAACTCGTCAGTCGGACAGAATTCGACACGATATCCCTCAGGAGGATTTCCAACAACTCAGTCCATCAATGACAAGTCGAATGATTGCTTGCATATAGGTTAGAGGTGTGTGGTGTCACCGCCAGACACCACACTTGCTAGGTGGTAGCCTTTAAATCGGCCGCGGTCCGTTAGTATACGTCGGACCCGCGTGTCGCCACTATCAGTGATTGCAGACCGAGCGCCGCCACACGGCAGGTCTAGAGAGACTTCCTAGCACTCGCCCCAGTTGTACAGCCGACTTTGCTAGCGATGGTTCACTGACAAATTACACTCTCATTTGCCGAGACGATAGTTAGCATAGCCTCCAGCTACGTCATTTGCTACGACCTAGCAAGGCGCCATTACCAGTTACTATTGATGCTGTAAAACATATACCGTCAAGAGCGATGTTCACCATTTACGGATTAAAGTTAAGTATTCCAACAGCTACGTCCTTCTTTGCTAAAGTCTAACTTCCTTGTCCTGTTCCAGACCTCACGCCAGCCTGCGTGAGCTAAAACGCGTGCCTTTCGGCTTCCTTTCATAGTGGGTTGGCTCTCTTGCCAATACACAACAAGGTGGACCAAAGCGTACTGGCTTGCTGAATTCGTGAAGATTTTCCGTCCATTTCCATTCGTATAATTCCTTCCTGGTGCTTGGTTATTTTATTTTATTAATTTTTTTAAGAATATATATTCGTAAACTCAGTCTTCCCCCACATTTTTCTGCCTCTATGGAGACTTGCAGAACAACAGACTATGTCTTGTAATGTTTATCACTTGTCCGACCACGCTTTCATTTCTTCTAGTTAGTGTTTGCCACACATTTCCCTCCTCACCGAACCTGTGGAGAATCTCCGTATTTCTTCTAGTCCACGTATCAGGTTGCATCCCTCTATAACACCACACATCATACGTAATCTCTTTTACCGGTACTCAAACAGTCTGTAAACCACTTCCATACAATACTGTGCTCGAGACGTGCATTCTCAGAAAGTTTCTCCTCAAATTTTATTTCATACTATTGAATTGACCTTTCTTCTGGAAGGAATTCCATTCTTCATCAATTCCGCTTCTTATATCTTCCTTGGTTTGCCGTCATGCATTATCTTATGTCCAAGGTAGAAGAACTCCTTCACATTACCTTTTCCTGAACTTTGATCTTAAATTATCGGTACTCACTACTCTAAATTGTTTCCGACTTCTATAAAATACACGTCCTGTTCTCAGTATACCATTCTTTACATTTAACACATCACGTAACGTTTCTAAACTTTGAAAGAAAACAGCATTGTAATTAGCTACTCTTAACGTTGTCGTTCTTTCACACTGGTCTCTATTTCAACGCTTGAACCTTTCAGTTATTTCCATCATTGCTTCTTCGATGTTCAGGTTGAACAATAAGGGACAAAAGTCTTAAACCTTTCTTAAGCTGAGCATTTCGTTCTTGGTCTTCCATTCTTATTTTTTGCTCCAGGTTCTCTTACACAATTTCCACCATTCAGTTTTCCATGTAGTATATTTTTATTTTCCTAAGGATTACATATATCTTCCACCCCTTTACATGCTGAGGAGTACTCTGAAACGGTTCCACGTTGGAACAGCCTCTCTGGTGCCTTTACCTTTTCAAAAATCGAGCTGATCGTTATCTAACAGACTGATATTTTTATTTTCCATTTTTCTCTACCCTCTTCTCGTCAACAACTTCAGTTATGAGTTTCCAAGCGAACTGTGCGATAATTCTCGCAATTACCTGCACTTTCTGCCTTCAAGATTGTGTGGATGATATTCTCCCAAAACTGTGAGATATCTCCAGTGCCACAGATGCTACACATTTACTTAATTATTCTATTGTGCTATCAGACATTCTGTCATTCTACTCGTTACATCTCCTCTGCGTTTGACGGTGTCGTCTTTTCTGCTACTCCGGTTTTAAATGCTTCAAAAAGTGTTTTCACTTTTATATATGCTATATAAGCTGAATCTATCATTCCGACCACCATTTCCTTTCCGTTCTTTTTTTATTTTTTTATGAAACAATTTCACTCTGGCTTCCTCGCATTTGCTTTTGATTTCATTAATAAGTTACTTATTTTGACTGATATATCGTGCTTCTTTCTTATGGCAATTAGTTATATTTCTTCTGTTCCCACAACTTCATCACAGTTACCTTCCGTATATGTATGTTTTGCCCAACTACTGTGATTACGTTTTTAGAGACATCTATTTCGTCTCAACTGATCTATTCAAGCATTCACCATCGCAGTATTTACAGCACTGTAAAACTCCAATACACAACCCATTCCTGGATAATTCAATGTTCCACATACATTTTCGTTGATCTTTCCAGACGATTCTTCTACCTACTGTTACACGGCAGTGTGCATTGCTATCTGGCTCATGGAGAGAGGGAAGATGGAGGAGGGAAAAAGAACAACTGGGATTAGAAAATGTGTTATAGAGTACGACAAATACCTTGTTACGTCCTCTACCTTCGTAGTGACAAATCTGAACAGCTTGTACAGTTCCAGTATATTGTTCTTTGATAATCCAACAGCAGATTACAAGCAATACTTAAATGACAGCGTAGTTCACAATGACAGTTTATATCGAAAGCCTCTAAGAACATAAATGCAGATGTGAAATATAAAGAACCAGTGTCAAACCGAGTGAGGTGGCGGAGTGGCTAGCACACTGGACTCGCATACGGGAGGACGACGGTTCAATCCCGTGTCCGACCATCCTGATTTAGGTTTCCCGTGATTTCCCTAGAATCGCTCCAGGCAAATGCCGGGGTGGTTCCTTTGAAAGGGCACGGCCGACTTCCTTCCCTGTTCTTCCCTAATCCGATGAGACCGATGACCTCGCTTTCTGGTCTCCTCCCCGAAACAACCCAACCAGAACCAGTGTCAAGTTATATATCAGCATTGCCGCTGTTGTCTTCTGAACGAAGACTGGTTTGCTGCAGCAGTTCGCGCTAATCTAACCAGTAAAAGACTTTCTATGTCTGCAAAACTGCTGCAAGAAACGCACCTTTGAATCTCCTGGTCTACGTCTATAAATTTTACTCCTTCGCTCCCCTGACATGAGAAAACCAAGTGCGCTATTCTGTAATGTCTTAGGATGTGTGTTATAAAGCTGTACCTTCTTCTATTTAAGTTGTGCTGTAACGATCCTCTCTCTCCGATTCGATTCGATAACTCGTCACTAATTCTCTTATCCGCCCAGCTTACTTCCGTAACTCACTGTTAGAGAAGTTCTTACTATCTGCTTTTCTGTACTGTCTACATCTCACGATTCACTTCCATATATGCGATGTTAACACATTTCTCTTTTCCAGATGAGCATTTCTTACTGTTGGTAGTTTTCACTTCATATCCTCTATACTTCTTCCGCGTCAATCATTTTGTTGGCTAAGTAACAAAACTCGACTACTACATTTTTCATTTCTTAATCTGATTTTCCTGTCAAAACCTGAATTAATTCTGCTGCACTCCATTACCCTTTTTTTTTACTCTTATTTATATTCACATGCTCCCATAATATAGATAATCACTCAGAGCACTTGAATTCCACCTCAAAAACTCTGTGTACTTCTAATTTCAATCGGAAGAATTTTGCAAGGACAATGAAAATTAGGAATTCGAAGGCTAAATACGGCGAAGTTGTGTTCTGTTGGAAATCTTACCCTTGTACGTGAAATTTTAGTACATAACGGTAATAGTAGTAATTGTGCCCCTGGGGCAGAGTAACTGTGCAACGAAGATAACGGCTTACAATGAACTGGCATTCCTTATTTGTTTACATCAGTTACAATTAATGCTCATTCAGTGCATATTGCATTTACTCGTTTATTGTAGTGTCTGCGACTTGCGAATTTTCTGTCCCAACATCTTTGAACATATTGTAACTTCTCTGACACAAAAGTCTTTGGCACAGTTTTGTCTTTGTAAATCGCCATCTTGCTTTATAAACATCCATGTGGCTGAAATACTGTGTGTGTGGTCTACACTGCCTGTTTTTTGAAAGTTCATAAATATGGTTAAATCTTGCCTGCCTTTCGGCAAAATATGCACTTGTTCAAAAGCGGTCAACAAAGAAATAAAGTAAAGTGCCCGACTTTCGATGTAAGTAACACAAAACTAATTCAGGTCTGATCTTTGGAAGTTGTTTACGTTATTATAATTCAGTGTTACGCCCATTTACAGTGAAACAATTCTCTTTTTCTTACGTGGTTTTTCGCTCTATGGAAACACCGCCCCAAAGAAACTTTCACCACAGTGTCCATCGTAATGTATTTCCAAATGTGAACCACCGTCTGAAGATGAACCTATCGGTTGGACACAGCTAATGGTGCTATTTACCCGTAATAAACAGGGTCTTTAATACCAGCTAGGTGCTTTTCTTACTGTTTGTAAGAATTATCCTGTATTTTCGCACCGCTAAGGTCTTTCTACATCAATGTTCGGCAAAGTAGTGGTTGCACACCTGTCATGCACTAAATTTATGAATTATACTTCACTTATTATTTGACATACTAGTCTGAAACAAAACACTCACCCTTCTACTCATGAAAACTGTGCAGTAACTCAAACTTATGGCTCAAACAGGTGCTTTAAGACAGAGGTATAAGATACTCACCTATCAGATGCAGTACGAGATACGAGATGAAAGTGGATTCGGTATTGCTTCAACGTCCTACTTTCATTTCCATTAGTCTTTATTTAACGCTTCATTTAAACATTACACCATTCAATCTGAACATAAATGTTTAAAACACTAACGGCAAGGAACAATAAACGATCTGACATAATAATTTTAGTGCAGTTGCTTCAAAGCATGCCATATAATGGTCTTGTATGTCTGTGGACAATACTGACGATGAAGCGACAAAAAGTCTGTCTTCCTTCAGCGTGGAGAATCAGAACAGCAGATTGACACACACTATATATTTGCAGCAGTCAAACTGTCTTCTTTTTTCGCGGAGATATACTGTGCTGACTACCCTGCACGATAAACCTTGTCCGTGGTTGGTCACCGAAAACCTGGGAAGAGAAATGATGCGCCTACCAATTTTTTCCTTCTTTCTTGAAAGAAATAGAAAATCCTACCCACGAACTGTGCGTACGCTCTAGCAAAAACGGAAAGGTCAAGACCGAGAAAATAAAATGACCCGACATTACCTGCTTCGGCTTAATCTCGGTAGAGATCGGTACGCTCGTGCGAAAATACGGGTCGCCTATACATCGCATCCATCGGCTGAAATAAAACGTCTGCTGCAGAGCTAACGGCGATACCATCTTCCCAAAACCGGTTATGATTCGCATTCCGTGCAAGTGTAGTCTGCTGGGAACGGCATCGGCTAAAGGACAGTCGGATAGGCATGACAGAGGTACTAGTGTCTAAGCCAAGAACAGCAGTTCCCACTTCTCACCTCTCGCCGTGCGCTGCCAGGTGTACGACGTTCAGGGCGGTGCAGGTTCGGAACTTACGAGGAATCCATCGAGATGAGGATGTCGGAGAAGCTAGCGGAGACGGCGGCGACAGTTCCGTAGTCGCTCTTTGGTGACTGGCAATCCTCGTTACAAGGGCTGCCCGCCGCGGATCGGATTGGACGTGCGCAGCGTCCACCGTGGCGGCAGAAATCGCTGCCGGAATGAAGAGTGAAAATGCGGCATTAATTACGAGACCTCATTTCCCGAATAACGTGGAAATTGTGAAACAATTTCGTGGCCCACTCGAGTGACTGAACAGTTATGTAAGCTATCCACAACCCAACGACAGAACTTGCAGTCACATGTGAGGGAAAGTGGGGTACTAAGGAAAAGTGATTATTTTTACAAACTCATTACAAGTTACCCAAAACCATCTGTGTATAACAGTGCCATAGTTTCCTTAGTTTCTCTATATGGCTGAGTGTTGTAGCTTGGAACACTTCTGACAGTTTCACCTCTAGCCAGTTCTGTTTGTGAAGTAAAGTAATAGTACATTTTCTTTGTCTACTTTGAAATAAAGCCGTTCACTTTATGTGCGATCCAGTCCTTTCCTGATATTACAAAAATTACTCCAGAAATGCAGAGTTTTTCCAAATGTGAAGAACTGTGGAGAGGTTCGATTTGGTCATAAATCTAGGATCAAATATCCCATTGAAATTTATAAATGTTGCAGCTGAAAAAATCTTCTCAGTGTTTTATTTAATACTCTCTGTGTTACATTACTATTGTACTACGTACCAATATCAGGTAGTGAAATCAAATTAAGAAGTGGTATAACCAAAAATCAGTTACAAGCCAAAAAATTTTGAAATAGCTGTTGCCAACTAACACAAATTTTCGTTTTCAAGATTATTAAGAGACTAAAGGAGCTCAATTCATTTGTAAATATCATGTGTTCTGTGTTAAAGAGACCTTCCTTTTCAAGGTACAAGTCTGCGCACAACTGACAAATTATGACTTAACCGTCCATGTGTTATGTTACTAGTTTTAAAATTATATACGTGTCTGAACAACTGTACTCCTTCAAGGCACCATTACCCCAATTTGCCATAATATGCTAACGCGATGAGGTTCCGCGTGGCCAACTATTATATTTACAAATCAAAATCATCCAGTGATGCAACGAATTACAGGT
Organism: Schistocerca serialis cubense; assembly: GCF_023864345.2. Lineage (NCBI taxonomy): Eukaryota > Metazoa > Arthropoda > Insecta > Orthoptera > Acrididae > Schistocerca > Schistocerca serialis. The sequence goes on from NC_064644.1 coordinate 583,565,998, forward strand.
TTTAGTAACATATGTAAATAAATCAGTAATAAGTGGCAATTCAGCGTCTGATTTTCTGCCAAAAATAACAAGAGACTCGCATGTTTTATTTGGATCACACGCAGTCTACAGCTCAAATGGCGGCTGTACTCTTTTCTGTCTGTTACTAACAACAATCAGAAAAGGGCAGCAGTAGTCAAAAGCCGTCATGTTTACTGTGACCTTCAAATGTTGAACGCTTGAAATTACCTACTGCGCGCAGTTACCCAACTCTCTGGTATGTCTTTTACTGTGTCTAGCGTGATTCAGAAACGTGAATTTCATCTCCATATAGTAAAAAGCTGCAGCTCTCAGTCTTAGCTAATGATGGGCCAAAAGACACGAGGGGCATATTGGAGTGAATATTTTTCTTTCTATTTTTCGTTACTTTCCATTGATATTTCACAGACTTAACGACAAAGACAGATAAATTCTTCCTTCGTCAAGATCTGAAACAAAATAAAGCAGAAAAGAATAAATAAAATAGTTAATCACAGTTACAACCACTTTATGACTTTTAGTCCACCATGTAGAAAGAAGTGTACATTTCAGGCAGAAATTGTGAATGTTTTACAATATTAGTTTATTTCGTTAACTGGTTTTCCTGCTTACAAGGCCTTCTTCAGACTTCTGATCAGAAAGATGCAAAACAAATCAATGTACACACGACTTGATATAGAGAAAACTAAAACTATAAAAGTATGAACGAAAACATAATCTAATCGTTGATGTGGGACAAGTTGCATCATCGTCAAAAAATGAATAAAAAATTACCTTTTACTATTCTTCTGACAAAACTGTTTCCAACATTCTATAGGTTTGAATGAATATTCTACGTACTTGTGTACCACAAATACATCTAAGTCAGTGTATAGTTTCCTTAATGTCATAATTCTGTTACACAGGTCTATTTAGTGATGTAAATTGAATATCCAGTTGTCGTTGCTATTCCTGATGTTCAGTGTGAAGACTATCTCCATTCTGCTCTATCGTTTCCAAGCCTCAGCATCTCAACATAACTTTTGCCACCTACGTCCATTTGAAACTGCTTGCGGTATTCAACAACTGATCCACGTCTATAGTATTTACTCTCTCTCTCTCACACACATGCACACACACACACACACACACACACACACACACACACACACACACACACACACACACATCTCCTCCTATTACCAAAGTGACGTCCTTAATACCTCAGCAGGCCAGCCGGTGTGGTCGAGCGGTTCTAGGCGCTTCAGCCAGGAACCACGCGACCGCTACAGTCGCAGGTTCGAATCCTGCCTCGGGCATGGATGTGTGTGATGTCCTTAGGTTAGTTATGTTTAAGTAGTTCTAACTTCTAGGGGACTGATGACCTCAGATGTTAAGTCCCATAGCGCTCAGAGCCAATATCTCAGCACGAGTCCTATAGACTGGTATCATCTTTTAGTCAAGACGTGTTAATTTTTTTTCTCCCCAGTTCTATGCAGTACCTCCTCATTAGTCACCTGGGCTACCCATCTAATCCTCGGCATTGTTCTGTAGTGCTCTACATTCTGTACCTCGTATTCCCTTCTTCTCTGAACTGTTTGTAGCCCAAATTTGACTTCCGTACAGGGGTACGCTTCATATAAATACCTCCAGAAATGAGTTCTAAACACTTAAATTTGTATTCAACGATGATAAATTTACCTTTTTCAAAAATGATTTTCTTTGTATTGCTAGTCTACATTTTATATCCCCTCTCTTTCGACCATCTTCGGTTATTTTGTTACTGAAATAACAAAATCCATCTACTACTTTTGGTATTCCTGATTTAATTTCCTCAGGATCGCCTAATTTGATTCGACTAATGTCAATTATCCTTGCTTTAGTTTTGTTGATATTCAATTTATAACCATCTGTTTCGTTCAATTGTTGTTCCAAGTCCTTTGCCGTATCTGAATTACATTATCATCAGCACCCCTCACAGCTTTTATTGCATCTCCTTGGTTTCCTTCACAGTTTGCTCAATGTGCAAATTGAATAACATAGCAGATAAGTTATAACCTTGTCTCATTCTCTTCACAACTAATATTTCCCTTTAGTATTCTTCCACTTACTCCAGTCTAGTTTTTGTACAAGTTGTGATTAGCCTTTCACTTCATGTATTTTGTCCGTGCTTCGTTCAGAATTTCTAAGAGCACAGTCCAATCAACAGTGCCAAAAGCTTTGTCTAAATCGACATATGCTATATACGTAGGTTTCCTTTTCTTCAACCTGTCTTCTGAGGTAAATCGTAGGTTCAGTATTGCCTCGCTTGTTTTTTTTTCTCCGGAACACAAAGCGACCTCTACCAGTATTTCCATTCTTCTCCAAATAATCCGTGTCAGTATGTTGCAACCAAGACTTGTTAATCAGACTGACTGATAATACTCACACCTGATACCATCTACCTATTTTGGAACTGGAATTATTACATTATTCTTGAAGCCTGAGGGTACTTCGCCTGCCTCATATACAGGGTGGTTCATTGATAGTGACCGGGCCTAATATTTCACCAAATAAGCATCAAACGAAAAAACTACAAAGAACGAAACTCGTCTAGCTTGAAGGGGCAAATCAGATGGTGCTGTGGTTGGCCCGCTAGATGGCGCTGCCATAGGTCAAACGGATATCAACTGCGTTTTTTTTTTTAAATAGGAGATCCCATTTTTATTACATATTCGTGTAGTACGTAAAGAAATATGAATGTTTTAGTTAGACCACTTTTTTCGCTTTGTGATAGATGGCACTGTAATAGTCACAAACGTGTAAGTGCATGGTATCACGTAACATTCCGCCAGTGCGAACGGTATTTGCTTCGTGATACATTACCCGTGTTAAAATGGACCGTTTACCAATTACGGAAAAGGTCGATATCGTGTTGATGTATGGCTATTGCGATAAAAATCCCCAACAGGCATGTACTATGTATGCTGCTCGGTATTCTGGACGACATCATCCAAGTGTCCGGACCGTTCGCCGGATAGTTACATTATTTAAGGAAACAGAGTGTTTAGCCACATGTGAAAGTTCAACCACGACCTGCAACAAATGATGATGCCCAAATAGGTGTTTTAGCTGCTGTCGCGGCTAATCCGCACATCAGTAGCAGAAAAATTGTGCGGGAATCTGAAATCTCAAAAACGTCGGTGTTGAGAATGCTATATCAACATCGACTGCACCCGCGCCATATTTCTATGAACCAGGAATTGCATGGCGACGACTTTGAACGTCGTGCACAGTTCTGCCATTGGGCACAAGAGAAATTATGAGACGATGACAGATTTTTTGCACGCGTTCTATTTAGCGACGAAGCGTCAATCACCAACAGCGGTAACGTAAACCGGCATAATATACACTATTGGGCAACGGAGAATCCACGATGGCTGCGACATGTGGAACATCAGCGACCTTGGCGGGCATTATGCGGCATTATGGGAAGCAGGACAGTTGGTCCCCATTTTATCGATGGCAGTCTAAATGGTGTAATGTATGCTGATTTCCTACGTAATGTTCTACCGATGTTACTACAAGATGTTTCACTACATGACAGAATGGCAATGTACTTCCAACGTGATGGATGTCCGGCATATAGCTCGCGTGTGGTTGAAGCGGTATTGAATAGTATTTCATGAGAAGTGTATTGGCCGTCGAAGCACCATACCATGGCCCGCACGTTCACCGGATCTGACGTCCCCGGATTTCCTTCTGTGGGGAAAGTTGAAGGATATTTGCTATCGTGATCCACCGACAACGCCTGACAACACGCGTCAGCGCATTGTCAATGGATGCGCCAACGTTACAGAAGGCGAACTACTCGCTGTTGAGAGGAATGTCGTTACACGTATTGCCAAATGCAGCGAGGTTAACGGACATCATTATATGTGGTATTTACAGGTATTCACGCTGTAACAGCATGCGTTCTCAGAAATGATAAGTTCACAAAGGTACATGTATCACATTGGAACAACCGAAATAAAATGTTCAAACGTACCTACGTTCTTTATTTTAATTTAAAAAACCTACCTGTTACAACTGTTCGTCTAAAATTGTGAGCCATATGTTTATGACTATTACAGCGCCATTTATCACAAAGCGAAAAAAGTGCTCCAACTAAAAGATTCATATTTCTTTACGTACTACACGAATATGTAATAAAAAATGGGGGTTCCTATTTTTAAAAAACGCAGTTGATATCCGTTTGACCTATGGCAGCGCCATCTAGCAGGTCAACCTAGCGCCGCCTTCAAGCTAGACAAGTTTCGTTCTTTGTAGTATTTTCTTTTGGCGTTTATTTCGTGAGATATTTGGCCCGGTCACGATCAATGGACCACCCTGTGTATTGCACGCCAAATGGAATAGTTATTGAATAAGAAGGCCGTAGTATTGATAGTTGACAGTCTAAGCTCGTTATGCATATCCGGGAGTAGGGATTAGTATCCCAGGACTCTAAAAATGCCTCTAGATTAAAGTCGAGCAAAGTCGAAGGGGATCTACGATTGTGGCTTGTATAGAAGCATTATCTGTGCAATATCCTGTGCTAAAGTACAGACTTGCGTTATTGAGAGATTAATTCTCTTATAGAAGAAACATCCTGAAATTTAATGAGAGTTATTTTCTTTTTTCCTTCGACGCAAGACGAAATTCTGGAATGTCACCATAAAAAGTCCTTCAACGTCTTTGTAATACTCCTGTACGTTCAGTTAGTAGGGTTGATTCGAACGGATGATGAGGCGGCTGCATGTCACGATTCCCTGTACAAGTTTCATGGTGGCATGTTTGTCTGTTAGCAGCACGGCACTATCGATACACACTAGTTTCTTGCTGTACGAAGGGTCACGCAGGGATGTATTGTCATTCCCATACTTTCCGCAATGTTCTTCGTTGCTGAGCCATGCATTAAAGAGTTGAAATTACCAAACTGTCTTGAATTTGAGACTAGAGCAACGTAAAACCCAACACCGAACTTGACCTAAGCTTCGCTATGCTGATTACAGCGGTCTATCGGACTATACAGAAGTCTGCACAACTACACTCCTGGAAATTGAAATAAGAACACCGTGAATTCATTGTCCCAGGAAGGGGAAACTTTATTGACACATTCCTGGGGTCAGATACATCACATGATCACACTGACAGAACCACAGGCACATAGACACAGGCAACAGAGCATGCACAATGTCGGCACTAGTACAGTGTATATCCACCTTTCGCAGCAATGCAGGCTGCTATTCTCCCATGGAGACGATCGTAGAGATGCTGGATGTAGTCCTGTGGAACGGCTTGCCATGCCATTTCCACCTGGCGCCCCAGTTGGACCAGCGTTCGTGCTGGACGTGCAGACCGCGTGAGACGACGCTTCATCCAGTCCCAAACATGCTCAATGGGGGACAGATCTGGAGATCTTGCTGGCCAGGGTAGTTGACTTACACCTTCTAGAGCACGCTGGGTGGCACGGGATACATGCGGACGTGCATTGTCCTGTTGGAACAGCAAGTTCCCTTGCCGATCTAGGAATGGTAGAACGATGGGTTCGATGACGGTTTGGATGTACCGTGCACTATTCAGTGTCCCCTCGACGATCACCAGTGGTGTACGGCCAGTGTAGGAGATCGCTCCCCACACCATGATGCTGGGTGTTGGCCCTGTGTGCCTCGGTCGTATGCAGTCCTGATTGTGGCGCTCACCTGCACGGCGCCAAACACGCATACGACCATCATTGGCACCAAGGCAGAAGCGACTCTCATCGCTGAAGACGACACGTCTCCATTCGTCCCTCCATTCACGCCTATCGCGACACCACTGGAGGCGGGCTGCACGATGTTGGGGCGTGAGCGGAAGACGGCCTAACGGTGTGCGGGACCATAGCCCACCTTTATGGAGACGGTTGCGAATGGTCCTCGCCGATACCCCAGGAGCAACAGTGTCCCTAATTTGCTGGGAAGTGGCGGTGCGGTCCCCTACGGCACTGCGTAGGATCCTACGGTCTTGGCGTGCATCCGTGCGTCGCTGCGGTCCGGTCCCAGGTCGACGGGCACGTGCACCTTCCGCCGACCACTGGCGACAACATCGATGTACTGTGGAGACGTCACGCCTCACGTGTTGAGCAATTCGGCGGTACGTCCACCCGGCCTCCCGCATGCCCACTATACGCCCTCGCTCAAAGTCCGTCAACTGCACATACGGTTCACGTCCACGCTGTCGCGGCATGCTACCAGTGTTAAAGACTGCGATGGAGCTCCGTATGCCACCGCAAACTGGCTGACACTGACGGCGGCGGTGCACAAATGCTGCGCAGCTAGCGCCATTCGACGGCCAACACTGCGGTTCCTGGTGTGTCCGCTGTGCCGTGCGTGTGATCATTGCTTGTACAGCCCTCTCGCAGTGTCCGGAGCAAGTATGGTGGGTCTGACACACCGGTGTCAATGTGTTCTTTTTTCCATTTCCAGGAGTGTATAATGGTCATAGCTTGTGCCACAGATGTGGCTTGGTGGTAACTGTGTTGAGAACTGAACTGCTCAAGCAATCTGCCAGATGAGCACCCGTGATCGACACACGTTTATAAATACCGGAACGTCCAGTATGTCATAAGCATGACAGCGTATAAACTAAAATCGCTACCGGAAATGCTGAGGCTGCTACTCCCGCCTTCGGTTATGTAAAACAGAATGTACAGATGTGACTTATAGCTGGGACCCACACAGTGGTCCGCCAGGGCACGATCTTGCCTACTCTACACTATGACTTTGAGTCTTGGAGTCTATTCAGAGATGATATTCAACGGTCTAAAAAGTTGAAATGCCTTCGTACGATTATTGAAGCGAAGTGCGAAGAACGTACGCAACCAAGTTCGACGAAGAAGTACATTATGCACTGCATAAATTCCGTCATGATTAAAGGCCTACTAATGTGGGGTGAGCACCTAGTTCAGATGGGTGACTACAGACCACGTAAAGCTGTATTTAACTAGGAATTTCAGATTGACAGGGGTAAGACTGGTGACCAACGCGTGCGCTACAAGAATGTCTCGAAACTACACTTAGAATGTCGTGGTATGGCCATCGACAACTGGAAGTAGCATCCTTCACGAAGGCATGATTAGTTGTGAAAAATAACAGAAAGTGATGAAGCGTTTGGAAAGAAACAAGTAGGAGACCTTAATGCCGAACTTTGTCTGATTCTCTTCGTGAGCTTGAGAACTATTAAAAGCACAATTAAATATTTCAAGAAAATAGGTGACTAGTTACATCTTTTAGAATTAATCTCGGTTTGTTTTATACCGTTCAGTCACATTAATGTGACCACCGCCTATGTTTGACGTCAAGGTGCAATAAGCAGTCACAGGTGGCTGCACCGGCAGTGCAGGGAGTATAAAGTTTGTCGAGGGGACGCAGAAAACAGTGCGGTTGTTGTCATGATGCGGAAACCAAGCGATTTCCTGGGGTCCAGCAGTGCATGATCATCGGCCTTTTAGCCAAGGGTGGAAACATTTCCAAAACGGATAAATTAGTTGATACGTGTTACAAACCGGATACAATGGGAAGGACCAGGCCCCTTGCTTTTCCCTTTTATCACTCGTTTATTACATCAGAGAATACACATTTTAAGACAAAATTTAACTACATGAAATATTGCTCCCAGTAAAGGTTGACATAAGCAGTGATAAAACTTAGTTCTCTTAAGGGTTTCTGCTGGCAACAAATTTTAACGAGGCAATGTAAGGTTTATATCAATTTAGCTCAAACACGTAGCTAGTGATTGAATCACGACACAGACACTTCAACAACTTCGGTAACAAATAAATAGCGTGAATTTGCACTCACAGTAACCAACTAATCAACAGCTTTGCCACTGAATAAGTAGTAGGCCATTTGGAACGAAGTAGCAACACCCCGCAACTAGGGGAGTTAATACCAACAGTCTTTAAATGTCTTGCTCCCCATTGAATAAACAAACTTACAGTAATTAAATGAATAACAAATCAAACACACTACGCTCCACTCAAACTCTTCAGTGGAAGCCAAGCCAAAATGAAGATTCCATTAACTGACCAGCACTGAAGTTACACTAAACCTCATCTGTGTGTTCCCAGACTTACACAAGACAAGATTCTAAAGGGAGCACATCAGTAAAACCGGTAGTGCAGCCAACTCATGCCACTGAAACTTAATGTACTAGACCGGGGCACAAGGTGGTATACAATGAGGTTGCCTTAGTGCTATACTGCGCTCCAAAATGTTAATTCAAATGGTCAATTCAAAATTAAGTACACATAAACCAGCATTCATTAACGAGGAGTGACACCAGGTCGCTCGAAGGGATGACAACACTTAATTGAAAAGACAAATGGCGGAAACGGCACTAACATCAAACACCTTCTCCGAGTTTTAACCAGGAGTCACTTCCCACTATACAAGTGAACATTTAACCAAGCACAAGGGAGGAACCCCAATGAGAAAATTTAAATAAAACCCCCAAAAGATTATAAAGGACAGGGAACCCCAACTATTTAGTACATTTGCTCCTTTTCTTTAAAGAAACACAAGGCTGCTTAACTTCTGCTGGCTTCTGCTGGACGTCCGGTATGGCTCGTGTAGGATACACCAGGCAGCAACGCAAGCTAGGCGGTCGCAAGGCACGGCGAGCAAAATCAGGAGAGCATACAGGCAGGCAGGCAGCCAACACATATCCTCCATGCTGAGCCGGCAGACCGCGTACAACCAACTCCACATACAAGTGGTTGCTTCCCAGCTCGTACCTTGTGGCGTCTCAGCAGGTGGCCCGAGCAAATGTCAACTGACACTCGCCCCGTGAATGCGGAAAACAACAAGGCAAGCAAAGATAAGAAACATCGAAGGATCGATAATGGACATCCAAGAGACTGGCGCGCCAGTAACGAGCGCCATGGCTCATTAGTAAACTGTTAGTGTGCCGCCATTGTTAAAGTATATTGTGCATGGTAAAATGGCAAGCAAAATTAAGAAACATCAAAGGATCAATAATGGACATCCAAGAGACTGGCGCGCCAGTAACGAGCGCCATGGCTCATTAGTAAACTGTTAGTGTGCCGCCATTGTTAAAGTATACCGTGCATGGTAAAATGGCAAGCAAAATTAAGAAACATCAAAGGATCAATAATGGACATCCAAGAGACTGGCGCGCCAGTAACGAGCACCACAGCTCATTAGTAAACTGTTAGTGTGCCGCCATTGTTAAAGTATACCATGCATGGTAAAACGGCGCTATGCAAAACCAGCGCCGAAGTAGCTGTGGTGCACCACGGGCCATAAACCTCAGGTATGAACGATGGCTGCAGAGGGAGATATGTATGCTCGAACAGAGGGGCGGTTGTTCAGCAGCCGATCGCCTAGGTGAATCAAGGGACTAACAACGGTGGCTTCTATTCACTGACCATGAAGGTTCGAATTTGAACGCCAATGCCGCAACTGGACGTCCAGTGAGTAGCGACAGGTGGTCTTTTCAGATGAACCACGTTTTATGCTCGTTCGAACAGATAGCCAGTAGCGTGTATGGTGTGCAACATCTGAAAGCAAAAACCCTCATGCTACAATCGTTGGAAGATTCCAGGCCGGAGGAATGAGCATTATGGTTTGGCCAATGTTTTCGTCGCATTTCCCGAGCGATATCGTCAAGGCACAGATCAATACCAAGGACGCATCTATCCTTGGGCACCATTCTGCCCTACACGCAGTTTGTTTTTCCTCTGCGCGATGGCATCAAATGATTCAAATGGCTCTGAGCACTATGGGACTCAACTGCTGAGGTCATTAGTCCCCTAGAACTTAGAACTAGTTAAACCTAACTAACCTAAGGACATCACAAACAGCCATTCCCGAGGCAGGATTCGAACCTGCGACCGTAGCGGTCTTGCGGTTCCAGACTACAGCGCCTTTAACCGCATGGCCACTTCGGCCGGCACGATGGCATCTACCAGCAGAACAGTGCAATGAGTCATACTGCTCGCAGTGCACGTGCGCGGTTCGAAGAGCACCGGGATAGTTTATAGTACTTCCCTGGCCACTAAAATCCCTAGATTAAAACCCAGTCGAGATTCTGAGGGACCCCATCCATCGCACTGATCGCGCCATGGATCCTCAACCGTGAAAATCGATGTTGTGTTGTTGTGGTCTTCAGTCCTGAGACTGGTTTAATGCAGCTTGCCATGCTACTCTATCCTGTGCAAGCTTCTTCATCTCCCAGTACCTACTGCAACCTGAATCCTTCTGAATATGCTTAGTGTATTCATCTCTCGGTCTCCCTCTACGATTTTTACCCTCCACGCTGCCCTCCAATACTAAATTGGTGATCCCTCGATGTCCCAGAACATGTCCTACCAACCGATCCCTTCTTCTAGTCAAGTTGTGCCACAAGCTCCTCTTCTCCCCAATTCTATTCAATACGTCCTCATTAGTTATGTGATCCACCCACCTTATCTTCAGCATTCTTCTGTAGCACCACATTTCCAAAGCCTCTATTCTCTTCTTCTCTAAACTATTTATCATCCACGTTTCACTTCCATACATGGCTACACTCCATACCAATACTTTCAGAAACGACTTCCTGACACTTAAATCTATACTCGATGTTAACAAATTTCTCTTCTTCAGAAACGCTTTCCTTGCCTTTGCCAGTCTACATTTTATATCCTCTCTACTTCGACCATCATCAGTTATTGTGCTCCCCAAATAGCAAAACTCCTTTACTACTTTAAGTGTCTCATTTCCTAATCTAATTCCCTCAGCATCATCCGACTTAATTCGAGTACATTCCATTATCCTCGTTTTGCTTTTGTTGATGTTCATCTTATACCCTCCTTTCAAGACACTGTCCATTCCGTTCAACTGCTCCTCCAAGTCCTTTGCTGTCTCTGACAGAATTACAATGTCATCGGCGAACCTCAAAGTTTTTATTTCTTCTCCATGTATTTTAATACCTACTCCGAACGTTTCTTTTGTTTCCTTTATTGCTTGCTCAATATACAGATTGAATAACATCGGGGATAGGCTACAACCCTGTCTCACTTCCTTCCCAACCACTGCTTCCCTTTCATACCCCTCGACTCTTATAACTGACATCTGGTATCTGTACAAATTGTAAATAGCCTTTCGTTCCCTGTATTTTACCCCTGCCACCTTCAGAATTTGAAAGAGAGTATTCCAGTCAACATTGTCGAAAGCTTTGTCTAAGTCTACAAATGCTAGAAACCTAGGTTTGCCTTTCCTTAATCTTTCTTCTAAGATAAGTCGTAGGGTCAGTATTGCCTCACGTGTTCCAACATTTCTACGGAATCCAAACTGATCTTTCCTGAGGTGGGCTTTTATCAGTTGTGAAAATCGATAATGGCATGAAAGTCGAAAGCCGGCCGGAGTGGCCGTGCGCTTCTAGGCGCTACAGCCTGGACCGCTACAGTCACAGGATCGAATCCTGCCTCGGGCATGGTTGTGTGTGATGTCCTTAGGTTAGTTAGGTTTAATTACTTCTAAGTTCTAGGCGACTGATGAGCTCAGAAGTTAAGTCGCATAGTGCTCAGAGCCATTTGAACCATTTTTGAAAGTCGAAATCTAGATTGTACACATTAAACGTACAGAAATATAGAGTCAAATTGCGATCTATTATTTTTTTTAAAAAAGAAGGAGAAGCAGAAAGAAGTCCTAGCGCAGCTTTAAACAGCACTGAAGTCGGCGTAGCTATATATCTCTGTCAGTAACTACCTTGTTGACTCTGTTCCTACACGTCGCTGAGCGGTCCGCGCTGAAAAAGCTGGTTATTTATGCTTTTGACAGGTGGTGTCATTAACATCACTGAACGGTGTTTAATGTCTGAGGTAGACAATATAGAGGACAGGACGTCCAGGAAATAATGTAATAAAAGAAGAACCATTAAACATTATTTCTAAAATCAACGTAGTGGTATTTCTTTCGTTGTGACGAAGTCATTCGGGACGAATGTCTTCTAGCAACAATGCCGACACGCATTAGTGTGCATTCCGCATCTCCACGGTGCGGCCGCATTAGCTCGTGGTTACTGCAGCTGCTCTCAAATTACTTGCGTGGTTTCCGACCCCGCCGCCTCTTGCCAGCCCACATCACGTGCCAAGAATCGTGAGCTGCAGCGCCATTACGTAACGGCGCAACAGGCGAGGCCCTAGACGCCTTCTAACAAGCGGACATCAGCAAGTCGCCTTTTTCCGCTTGCACATCGTTTCTCACACGACAGGTATTTCGCTCGGGTAAGTGATTTCATTGGCAATCCTAGCCAATGGTACACTTGCAATTCCTAAAGATTACTGAGGTATTTTATTTCTTCCTGTATGCGTCTACAGGTTGCAGCAAGCTGTATCTAAAATGCCACTTCTGAGTCATCTGTCTCCTGACACGCTCGATGCAGCACGCCACGAATTCCTGTACTGCTCCGACCTCCTCAGCACTGAGTCTTCAGTTACGAGGGCAGTTCAATAAGTAATGCAACACATTTTTTTTCTCGGCCAATTTTGCTTGAAAAAACCGGAAACTTCTTGTGGAATATTTTCAAACATTCCCGCTTCGTCTCGTATAGTTTCATTGACTTCCGACAGGTGGCAGCGCTGTACGGAGCTGTTAAAATGGCGTCTGTAACGGATGTGCATTGCAAACAACGGGCAGTGATCGAGTTTCTTTAGGCGGAAAACCAGGGCATCTCAGATATTCATAGGCGCTTGCAGAATGTCTACGGTGATCTGGCAATGGACAAAAGCACGGTGAGTCGTTGGGCAAAGCGTGTGTCATCATCGCCGCAAGGTCAAGCAAGACTGTCTGATCTCCCGCGTGCGGGCCGGCCGTGCACACTGTGACTCCTGCAATGGCGGAGCGTGCGAACACACTCGTTCGAGATGATCGACGGATCACCATCAAACAACTCAGTGCTCAACTTGACATCTCTGTTGGTAGTGCTGTCACAATTGTTCACCAGTTGAGATATTCAAAGGTTTGTTCCCGCTGGGTCCCTCGTTGTCTAACCGAACACCATAAAGAGCAAAGGAGAACAATCTGTGCGGAATTGCTTGCTCGTCATGTGGCTGAGGGTGACAATTTCTGGTCAAAGATTGTTACAGGCGATGAAACATGGTTTCATCACTTCGAACCTGAAACAAAACGGCAATCAATGGAGTGGCGCCACACCCACTCCCCTACCAAGAAAAAGTTTAAAGCCATACCCTCAGCCGGTAAAGTCATGGTTACAGTCTTCTGGGACGCTGAAGGGGTTATTCTGTTCGATGTCCTTCCCCATGGTCAAACGATCAACTCTGAACTGTATTGTGCTACTCTTCAGAAATTGAAGAAACGACTTCAGCGTGTTCATAGGCATAAAAATCTGAACGAACTTCTCCTTCTTCATGACAACGCAAGACCTCACACAAGTCTTCGCACCCGAGAGGAGCTCACAAAACTTCAGTGGACTGTTCTTCCTCATGCACCCTACAGCCCCGATCTCGCACCGTCGGATTTCCATATGTTTTGCCCAATGAAGGACGCAATCCGTGGGAGGCACTACACGGATGATGAAGATGTTATTGATGCAGTACGACGTTGGCTCCGACATCGACTAGTGGAATGGTACCGTGCAGGCATACAGGCCCTCATTTCAAGGTGGCGTAAGGCCGTAGCATTGAATGGAGATTACGTCGAAAAATATTGTTGTGTAGCTAAAAGATTGGGGAATAACCTGGTGTATTTCAATGCTGAATAAAACAACCCCTGTTTCAGAAAAAAAATGTGTTGCATTACTTATTGAACTGCCCTCGTATTTGTTGTATGTATTTCGATCTCTTGTTTCCCCCTATAGTTTTTTATCCGCTATAGAACTCCCTAATACCATGGAAGTTGTTCTCTGGTGCCTTAACACCTATACTATCTGCCTCACCCTTCTTTTCTCCACATATTCCTCATTATTTATATGATCAGTCCGTTTAATTTTTAACACCTTTATGTAACACCAAATTTCAAACTTTCAATTCACTGCGTTGCAACTGTGTGCTCCAACGGTATATTTTCAGAAATCTGTTTCTCATATTACGGCCGACCTTTGATACTAGCAGATTTCACTTGGCCAAGAATGCTCACTATGTCTGAGCCACTCAACATTTCCCGTCCACGTTGCTTCGTCCTTGACGTGTTATTTTGCCTGAAAGGCAGCAGAATTTATTAACTTCGTTGACTATCCCCAAACTTGCTCCATCTAGCAGTAAGGGAAACGAGGAGAAATTTGGGGAGGTATTTAAAGTTCAGTGAAAAGAAATAAAAAGATCTAGTATTGACGATGGCATTGTAATTCTGACAGAGATGGGAAAGATCAGCTGAACGGAATGTCTATTGTCTTGACAGAAGATTAAAAGATGAATACAAACAAAAGTGAAACAAAGATATGGAAAGTATTTTACTGTCAGTGAATTATGTGGAGAAATGAGATACTAAAAGTAATTGATGAGTTTTACTAATGACACAGCTAAATAACAAGAGACTGACAATGGCTGAAGCACAAGGATATAAAATTCAGATTGAAAACAGCAAGAAAAAAAGAAAAGCCATCTCAAAAAAGAGAAATTATGTATATATTATTATCATTATTATTATATTAGCGAATGTCCCCATTGGAGAACGATAAGTAGGTGATTTTCAATCTTTCTTAAGAGTCCTTATTTTCCCAGTATTTCTTCATTTTCTCCCCGAAGGCCTGTTTTCTTTCTTCAGTACACTTTGTTCGGTATGGTTTTGGTTCCAGCTCTGGAATAAACTTCCATTTCTCAATTTTGCTTCTGAATGTATCCCTGTCTGATGTGTTTGTTACGTCAATTTTTGATTTTGTCAAATCCTTAATTTCAGCTACTCAAGGTATTGACGCTCTAAGGGAAGTCTCATAGTCGAATAAACGTTCAGTTAGTCTAATTCCAGGTAATCCGTGTAGGTGTCCTTCGAACTTCATTTGTCTTTTTCTGATGTCAATTTCGATGTTTCATACTTTTTCTGTTTGCTCGATGGTTTGCAGCCTGTATTCATCTTGTGTGTATCGTGGTCCCAGAATTTTTATAATAAACTTTCTCTCTACTTTTTTAATTTCTTGTAAATCTAGTTTTCGATTCAGTGAAAGTGTTTCACTTGCATATGTGACTGTCGTTTTGATTACTGTGTTGTAGTGTCTGTTTTTGTGCCTTTTGACAGGCATTTTTTCCTACACAAATTTGAAACTAGTCCGGACACATTCTTGATTTTCTGCAGTCTGTTTTTTGTGCTATTTTTTTCAGGTCCTGTTGGTTCAATAATTTCACCGAGGCACAAAGTGTTTGTTGATTTCGCCATTTTTTTTAAAGTTTCAGAATATCTAACTTGGAACACACAATTTTAGTCTTTTCAAACGAGATTTGCAGGCCAACTTTCTCTGCCCATTCTTCGACGGTCTCAATTTGTTTCACTGCTGTTTCCTCACTGACGGTTAGAACCCCCAAGTTATCTGCAAACGCTTAGTACGGAACGTTCGGTTTTCCTTGACCTCTTCCTAGTTCGATTGACTTCCAAAAGTTTTGTTTTCTTAGTTCCATTTCCATTCTTTCATTACTTTGTCTAAAACTGTGTTGAATAATAGTGGCGAGATCTTGTCTCCTTGTCTTACTCCTGTTTTAACTGGGAATGGTTCCGAAATTTCATCTATGAATTTAATTTTTGATTTGGTTTCTGATAGTATTTGTTTCATCAGTTTTCGAGTTTTGATCTTCTAATAGATAAATTAATTCAAGAGGAAGGTTTGTGTACATAATTTACTTACGCTAAGCGAGACAAGTCACCCAGTCGGCGCTACCTGAACGAAGCAGGGGCGAGCGGCTAACAGAGTGTAAATTAAGTATTAGGAAGTCATCTCCGAAAACATTTGTCCATAATGTGGTGTTGTGTGGAAACGAAACGTGGACGATTGACAGTTCCCACTGTTTAAGCAGGTCGGGTTATTAACCGTACTACTTTTACTGAGTTGTCAAATACGTTGTTAGCAGCCCATCTGAATTAATGAGCAAGAGAAATAGTCACAAGTGCAAAACTAAGAAAACATTATCCCTATTACCCTGTACTGAAATTAAATTTCTCGTTTTAATGGTAGAATATGCACTTATAAAACTCTGACAATCCAAGCATGGATATAAAATGCCTGCGAAATAATAGAAGCGTTTTCAAATGTACAACAAAAACGTTTCTACTTATTAAGTACAAGTGTAACACAGATGCCTTGTAGAATAGAAATAACACGTCATTTTCACTGGAAGAAATTGTGAAATGACCGACATGTAACCATACGATTTTTTTAAATCTTTGTGTGTGTGTGTGTGTGTGTGTGTGTGTGTGTGTGTGTGTGTGTGTGTGTGTGTGCTCGCACGTACATTCCACGTTCGTTGACTTATTACACATTATAACGTTTACCGCGGATATCATTGATGGAGCAAATAACGGACTTACCATAAAATTTGTCATGATGGTACATTTATAAAATGATGACCGATTTTGACTACTCAAGCAATCATGTTCAGATCATTAAAATTTCTTTAGAGTGAGAATTTAATTTTCAGCACTAAATTTATTTGTGTTAATCGCACATTAATAAAATGATGACCGGTTTCGATGGCTGAAGTAATCATCTTCAGATCATCAAAGTAGTGAGTAACTCGTCACATATAGTAACAAACAGGTACTGTGTCATTTTAGTTATAATGACACAGTACACATTTCGGCTACATGTGGCGAGTTATTCACTAAATACACTTTAATGCTCTGAAGATGATTGCTTCAGAAATTGAAATCGGTCACCATTTCATTACTGTGCGATCAAGACAAATTTAGCATACTCCAAAAACTTGACCACGTCAAGTCTTATTAAACTAACGAACACTCGTAGCTGAAAGCTGCCGCGGCTCATCGCAGTATAAGAGATTCTTCGACTGCTCCCAAGGGGTCGTTGTTGGCTCACTGTAGACATCGCCGCTTTTCCATTTTCGCGGTTAATGGCTTCTGGGCACTTGACTTGAAGCCCATTCGCACCCCGACGGATCCTTCTGCTATTTACCTGCACAGCTTAGCTTTGACATACGCCAACTGCAATTGTTGCAAATATTATCTGACATTTTGTTAGTACTGTACGGTTCAGAGTTCAGATGTCGCTATTAGTCGCTTACTTACGACTACCATATCTATTTATCAAGAGTGTAGCCTTGTACGGATACCAAACTGTTCAGAGAAGAAGAGAGTATGAGCTTTTGGTATGTGGCGCTACAGAATGGTATTGAAGATTGGGGTAGTTAGGATGACTAACGAAGAGATGGTGAATAGAATTAGGGAGAACAATATACTTACTAAGAATTAGAGATGGGCAAACTGAAACACGTAACTGTTTCGAAACAAATTAAACAGTACAACGAAATGTTTCGATACGGTGTTTCTAAACAGTGAAACAGTTTGTGTTTTGTAATCTAATAAACCTACACATTTTATCATCTTGAATGTGTACTGTATAAGTATGTCCATATAAACACAAATGAGGTGCGAGAGCGCTAATCATATCGCAGAAAGTATGAAACTATCACTTAGGCGTCTCGACAGTTTCGTATTTCCTGCAGCAAATGCGCTGCTTTTTCGTCGTGTGACTTTCATACTTTTCAATTGGCTGAGGACCGCCATAGCTGAAGACAGAAGAACCACCACGAACGGAACTGGAGGTGGGAGCAAACTGCAGAAACAACGAATATGCTACTGGTATTCCCACATTCCGTTAGACTGGGTGTTGTGTGATGTCCTTAGGTTAGTTAGATTTAAGTAGTTCTAAGTTCTAGGGGACTGATGACCATAGATGTTACGTCCCATAGTGATCAGAGCCATTTGAACCATTCCGTTAGTATGGGTAATATACCCATCCTGCTAATTTCCATGCACACAAAGGGAATCATTGGGGATAATAGGCACAGTGATTATAGAATCACAAATAACGCCAAATAATTCGAATAAATAACAATATGTAACAGTAAAAAAAATTTGTCTTACAAGGTGTTTCGAACCATTACTATAAATTCACCATGCTTCCCAGCCCTTCCCGTTCACCATTACACTATCAGTGATATGTCAAACAGATTGCTTGCAATTATACCTACATCAAATTTACGTATATGTCTAATAACTATCACTATACGCCTTTTTTTATTCAAAATGTTGTAGGCTTACTTGCGTTTCTTAATATGATTACTGTACATGAACAGAGAAGCGTAATTTAACTGAATGATTTTCACATATTTATTATTTTGAATGTGAATAGTATGCATTGTTTGATTGTTTGTTTAGTGTTTATAAAGCAGATGTTACGCCATTTCGAAATAGGACAGTCGCCTAGAACGAAGCTTTATTTTCGGGTATCTTAAGCTTCATGCTATTGCTTGTCAAAACGATTTAGACACCCTTTAAAGTGTTTCATGAAGTGGTATGTTGTGTTTCAGTACCTGTGCCGAGCCCGAATCTCGTCCGACACAGAGCGGAATGAAACATCACTGTTTCGATGCAATTAGTCCGTTCCAAGCACAGGTGGACTGAAACAGCCTTATTTTGAAACAACGATACAGTTTCTGTGTCTGGCTCGAGATCGAATCTGGTCCCGTTATCCGAGACAGGGGCGGAATGAAACACCACTGTTTCGAAAAAGTGAACCACAGCCGTTCCGAAACACTGAAACAGTTCCACGTATCGACACACTGTATCGAAACATAGAAACAGTGGCCAAGTCTGCTAAGGATGGTTATACTTACTAAGAATGAATCGGTTGATAGGAACAGTACTGAGACATAATTAATGTGATAATGGAGGGAAGCGGTGGGTGGGGGTCTAACTGTGGAAGAAAACCGAAGCTTGGCTGTAACAACCTCGTTCTGATGAACGCAGGTCGCAGCACGTATGCGGACATGAAGGGGCTTGTACAGCGCGGAAACTTGCATCGAACCAATCTTCGGACCGAAGACCACTATAACATATCCATAGATTTAGTACTTACAACATAGTTTCCTTCGAAAATAAATTCGTTAACAGTGCAATTTGGGAGCACACAAAACCTGCGGTACCTCTCGTCGGAATGTGTTTGCCTTGTCGGCCTCTTGCGGTCGCGTCCCGTTAGAAACCACTCTGGGCTCTCCGTTGACAGCTGTCATGTTTTCCTGTCTCACATGACAGACGTCAAACAGATCGGAGCCACGGCCGTGTCCAGCATACTGCCATGCGGTTTCTCCTACATAGCATCTGTGAACTGCAGACAAAGTTGTGCAGATTGATACAACAGCGAGAGTTCCCAGTAATCACTAATAAACACGTGTATAATGGCTACAACTGGCAAACAGAGAAAGTAAAAAACATGTTTTTAACGAGCTACCAAGCACTAAATTTACTACCTTCAAGTCACTTATAGTTTATTTTTCGATGGACGTACATTAATTACGACGCTAAACACCTCACCGTCGTTGCCATCACCGTTAATCACACCAATTGCTGAACACCTGTGGAAGGGCCATGTCGCTCTTCAGTAAAATGGCAGAAATTGGAACAGTGATAACTGTATCAGGTGTAATAATAATAGGGCAAAATTGTAGCCCATGTGGTTAATGTTACATATTCCTTCTTTTTTCTCGAAACCCTTCCGTTATCACGTAGTAGATATCATGATATTAGGTTCAAATGGTTCAAATGGCTCTGAGCACTATGGGACTTGACTGCTGAGGTCATCAGTCCCCTAGAACTCAGAACTACTTAAACGTAACTAACCTAAGGACATTACATACATCCATACCCGAGGCAGGATTCGAACCTGCGACCGTAGCGGTCGCGCGGTTCCAGACTGCAGCGCCTAGAACCGCTCGGCCACTCCGGCCGGTTGTTTACGGATATTGCTTGAGTATATTGGCATAAGAGACGCGTGGTCTTGAGTGGCTCATTACAGACTTATAACCCAAAATTTGTATCTGAAACGTACTGTAAATATCCACACAACAGTGCAGCTGTCGACGTTATGCACTGGCTGTCTTGATTGGAAATAAGATGGGTCCATTCACTAACGGTACTCACCGTTGACAACAATAATAGGTAGCCACTTTCTTCTTCGTCCTCGAACTTGCAGGTAGTACTGCAAGTATTAGTTGTAAGTTACCAGTGATACACAGTGACACAGATATGCTTACTGATAGAATAGTTGGCTGATTCGCACGTCGTGTTACGTTTCACTGAATGCAGCGATAAAGCGGCACAACCACGATAATCTCATCTGTTCCTGCAGTGAAGGCAGCCACGTCACAGCACTTTCGCATGTGTAGACTGTTGCTGCCTTGCTCAGTACAAAAAAAAAAAAAAATGGTTCAAATGGCTCTGAGCACTATGGGACTTAACTTCTGAGGTCATCAGTCCCCTACAACTTATAACTACTTAAATCTAATTAACCTAAAGACATCACACACATCCATGCCCGAGGCAGGATTCGAACCTGCTACCGTAGTGGTCGCGCGGCTCCAGACTGTAGTGCCTAGAACCGCTCGGCCACCCCGGCCGGCTGCTCAGTACATATTGGTGATTGAGTATCACAAGCTTTTTCATTGACAGAAACAAAGCGAGTGGTGTTGCAAACCGAATAAATCATATTTACACAATTTACAATGGACCATTTGAAGACCACAGTTGTCTTACACCAAAATATTCAGAAAATATATCAATAGGAACAACCGAAATTTCTCGTCGGAGTTCTGGTTCACCGTATGTGCGTCCTTCACATGAGAGTGGCATTAACAGCTGCAGTGTATAATCATCGAACGAGTGCAGTATACATCTTTTCTTCTTATAGTTATTCTGCTTGTAGGTGACACTTACAGCTTTAATTGGTGGGATCTCAAACAAAATAGATATTTCATCAAATTATTTTAAAATAGCGGATCATGTAAGCGATGCAGAACTAAGCAATTTTTGAACTGCAGAATCTTCCTATTAAACAAGGAAGAAAGGATTTTGCATAGGCTTGGGTCCATAAACAGTTCATTTCCATGCTCTAACACATTTTCTACAAATCTTCGTCATACTTTAACGAAGAGAATCACAACCGAACATAACAGATCAGCATACAGCGTGAAACTCTTTCTCGTAGCCGATGTCGGTACTGATAGTGCAATGCGCACTAGTCTCTCTGAATCGCGAATGCGCTGAAGTATGGCTAGGGTACCACCTTCCGTAGTAGGGCACGAGGAATCAATGCCTCAAGTACCGGAGCTCAAGGAACGTGAAGACTAAAGAACTGGTCTAGCTTTTCCTGTCCATATGTCACGGAATCTGTTGCTTAGAAGCCCACGTGCAATAAAGTTTACTTGTGGGTGAAGTTAAAAGCTCTTTGTTGAAGAACATATAAGTGAAATCTGCGAGTACTGAAGTACGAAAAGAGAGAGGAGAATATAGTATCCATGGCGAACTGGGACCCTGTAGTAGAGGAAGAAATAGACGTCAGAGTTGTTGTCGAATATGGACTTGGTAATCGTAATGAGACAGATGAAATATTTCCTGAATTTTGTAGTAAATTTAGGGTGGTAATATCAAATAAAAAAAGTCGCAAGTTGAGAGCTATTCTTGGAAAGGGTCCGGAGACACAGGAAGTTGTCAACTGGATTACACCGTGGGAAAACTAACATTGCAAAGTCCGGTATTCATTTGCATGGCGTATCCAGGAATAAATATAGATTAATACAATAAGTTGGAAAAGATAATAAGTAGGCTGAAATTTAACAGAAACAACGTACAAAGAAATATGGTGCCAAAGATCTGAAGAATGATCACGTGCAGTCGAAGTTATCTGTAGCGATGGGTACTACGAGAGTGAATACCAAAACAGGTCGTTAAGCTGAGGAGGAAACAATAATTCTCAACAAGAAAATCACAGAAGTTGATTAGAGAAATACATCTACAAGAAAAGCAACTGCGAAGAAATTGTGGGTAACAAGTGAAACATGTTAATCATATGATGAATTAAGGAAATACAAAAATGTCCAGGTACAGGAAGAAATAACTTGGGAATATAAGTCACTTATAAATAATATCAGTAGGATGTACAAGGAGGCTAAAGCGAAATGGCTAACGGAAAACTGGGAACAAAGCGAAAGGAAATGCTGATCAGCAGGAAAGATTCACTCAGCAAAGTGTAGATAATTTTCGGCGACATTAAAAAGAAAAGCATCAACACTAAAAATGCAATATTAATCTCATTGTTAATCGCAGAGGAGACCAAGGAAGATGGGGCAAAAGTACAGTGACTGCTAACATGACAGAAGAAGAAGAAACTTGTAAGACGTCAGGGATAGAGTGTTATAGTCACAGTGCGACAGAGCCTTGAAAATATTACGACCAAAAAGACAGAAGAGAATTCCTCCGGAATTTCTAAAATCATTGGGGAAGTGGAAACTAAATGGTTATTCAAGTTAGTACATAGAACCTATAAGACTGGGGACATACCGCAGAACTTTCAGACACAAATTATGCCATCAATCTCAAAAATAGGAAATACAGGGAGATGTAAGAACAATCGTACAATCAGCTCTATAGCTCTTCAAAACAATTGGCTAATAAATTCTGTATTTGTCACATTACGTTCTTTTTCCCCTTACGAAAGGTAACTTCACTAGCGAGGCAATTCTTATACGCTTTGTAAGTGAAGTGAGGCATAATAAATTTCAAGACACTTTCATAATACATACATATTCCCAACATATTGTCTGTTGTGAAGCAACCAACACAATGAGAAAAAAATATTTGCCTCATTCTAGAGTCGCACTTTTGTCTATTGCCTACCGATCACGATACCAAGTACAATCATCAGGAGGCAATAGGCAAAATAAAAGTGCGATCCCAGAATAAAGCAATTAATTTGCATGTCTAAAAAACGAGTTTAACAACGTCAGCTAGAGCAAGATTTTTTGAATTCTATATAAAAGTATGAGTATTCAATAACGTAAGACAGATAGCGTCCAAAGAAGAATACAAATAGAGCACCAAGAGAGAAATAGTCGGACCTGAAAGTATGTAACAGGGACACTGTCTTTCTATTGTACTATTCTATCTATACATCAAAGAAATAATATAGGAAATAAAAGAAACATACAGTACATGTACGGGATTAAAATTCAAGGTGAAGCAATAAAACAGAAACAGACGAAAATTTTGAGGGGCAGCAGAATTGAGAACGAGCTTAACATCAGAATTTGGGACCAAGTTCCACATAGTACACGAAGTGGAGGAATTCTGCAGCTTGGGAACCAAAATAATCATGGTGGACCAATTAATTAGGACAAACACACAAAGAGGGCAGTCCGCGATAGAAAAAGTCAACTAGTCTCGAGAACGTGTCCCGATTTAGAAAGAATTTTTTTTTTTAGAATCTGCCTCTGGATGACAGCATTGGAAGTGCATCATGGGCAGTAGGAAAACCGTTAAAAAGAGAAGTGAAGCGTTTAAGATGAGCCATCACGGAATTATACTAAAAACTGAATTGGTTGTTAAGATAAGAAACGGTTATGTTCCCCGCAGAACTGCAGGAAAGGAGTGCGTGGAAGAGACTGGCTAAAAGAAGAGCCATGGTGAAAGGACATTTGTTGGGACCTCAGGGCGTATCTTCCACGGTATTAGAGGGAGCGGAAAAGAGCGAAAACTGTAGGAGGATGTTGAGTGTAACTGTTACTCTGGTACATAGAGATAGGCACAGAAGACAAAATAGTTGGGGGCGGGGCGGTGGAGGGGGGGGGGGGAAGGTTGCACCGTACTAGACACACAATGGATTTTCAATTTGTATGAGTTGAAGCATGAAAATCAAATGTTTTTGGGGCCCATGTGCATACAGTCTACAGTATTGTTCTTTTTCTTTCTGTAAGGAGTGTCTGTCCCGACTGTTTGACCGTTCCCTTGAGCTACACAGTGCAAGAAAGTGTTTTTTTTTTTTTTTTAATTAAGGAGCACTATGGACATCCTTTGTTCTTTCATTAAGGCTGAACCGTGTCAATATTCTTACATTTGCTCATACGTTTCTATTGAGAAGGATCTGTATTTATAACATAACGTTAAATACATTGTCCATTTTGCTTAGTGAATAATTTTTTCAGTGCAATGAGTGCAACAATGAGGAACTAGTTTAGGCTACGTGCGTGTACATCTCCAAATCTCGAGCTCAACCGTCTGCCTGCTACACCTGTGTAGAATTTCGGCCACATGTAACATTTCGAGATGCATATTCAAGATTCGTTGCTGGATGGGTTGGACACGCCTATATTATGAATGGTTTGTTGTAGCTGTTTACTGCTGATTTAAACGCTGGCTCTGATGTTCTAGCTTTTAGAGAGTTGGGGGCAGTTTTAAGATAGGCTTCCCAGAAAAGGTATGGCTGCATGCTTAGCCGTGGTTTTAGCAGCTCCTGATGGGGACAGTCCGGTTTGGACAAGAAGGATTTCATTTTTAATTTTCCTGATCGTTTGTCGGTGCAACAGTTAACAATACTGATCTCTTCTAGTTCATATGCAACGAATACCTCGGGCTCTGAGAACGAGCGAAGCAACGAAACGGGAATGCCAGTCGAAAACGCCGCCTATCCCCCTGTGGCAGACAACTTTTCTCACAAATTAGCTGTCCCGTCACGCTTCGTAGTCCAACTGGAAGCCCCACTACACCAACCGCTCTCTCCTGTTTGTGAAACTGCACAAGGACTCTCTTGCATACATTGCTGTAATGGCGCTCCTAATAGAAACGAACGGTGGGAATGATTTAGTCGCAACGTGACTAGAATTAATGTTTTCAGCCCTTAACAACCTGCAGGCCATTACGAAACTTTCTCACAGATGAAAACTGTGAGCCGGACCGTGCCTCGGAACCGTAGCTCGATCAACAAAGTTTTCGTCCACGAAAGCCAAATCTACATGTTTGTACTCTGCTTAGGTAGGCATAGAGCAGTAATGAATTACAATGTTTCGTCGCACACACACTCTGTACATCCTAGAAATACTATACCATTCAACACCACTCTGAAATTATTTGCCGTTCTTCAGTTGGCATCAATGTTAGACATTTGCAGTTCTTTAGCCTAATTATTGAATGTCGCTTACATAGCATTTCGCTCCAAATAAATTCCTTCTGCACCTTTCGTAGTCGGCTCAGCAGTTCCATTATTGCCACAGAAAATTATCGCTTAGCTGCTTAATGTTCCCAAACAGCTACATGTTATCCCAAAAATAAAAAAAATTCTAAGCACCACTAGAACAGAAACTAAGCACTCTGCATGCTAGACAGATGCAATGAAAAGTTTCCTCCATCTGTTCTCTTTAAATGTGTAACGTACCCTCTCTCTGTTATTTTTTTTTGTTTTTTTGTTATTGTTTTTTGTTATTGTAGTTGTAGAGATATGAAATTATTGTAGCGGTTTGCTTAGTCAGCCGTACTTCGGAATTTTTTGACATTAAATGGAGCCTGAAACTTGCGTAATAAATACTGCGAGTGAAGTGCGATTTGCGGCATAAACAAAAATTAATTGCGGAGATGCAATCCACAGAATATTAACAGAAAAGCTATAGAACAATGCGCACGACTGACTAGACGCATTCAGAGGGTACGTACATTCGCGTACGAGTGATTGCGATCTGATGAGAAAGATATATCTTAATTTTTTTTGTGTAAAATAATTACGTCGTAACACACTCGGAGATTGCGAACGTACAATCAGGTTAGAGGCACGTACTTTCTATCATTCCCCGTGGCCTGGGTAAAAGAATTGCAATTATTTAAATTTAAGAATATTTCTTTTTCAATCGGACTCCTATTTTTATACGAAAACGAAGATTGCAGGTTCTGAATGTCTCGGCAAAAACACATCGAATTTAATCTTAGCGGCCACCAAAGGAAAGAAGTGAGCACCATCACGTACCTCTATTGTGGAGCAGCGCCGTCGTAAAGATCGTCGCCTCCGTCTAAAATTCGCCTTCTCGAATTAACAGAATAATTTGTACTCCATTGGTGTGGAATTTAGGCTTGATCTTGACAGAAATTAAAAAACACATTTTTCATCATTTAACACCTTCATTTAACACACATATAGACATGAAACTATACAGTACGTCTTTACGCCAGCACATCAGAACAAAAAGGTAGTTAATACTAGAAGTAATAAAAGAATCTCGAAATTAGTCCTTTTTCTCTCAATGATAAAAATGTTTTTTAGAGTATTCCTCTGGTATGACAGTCGAACAAGTTTTCTTCTTGTATCTTTGAGATGAAATTACAACATTTTTAGTTCCTTTTCAAATCCCAACAATTATTTGTATCAGAGACAAAATACGTAATACTAATCAATGCATAAGCAATAAATGTAAACGTGATTTGTCAGTTGGTGCCGCTATAACTCCACAATCCACCCGTATACCGCATGTTGTTTCTATAGTATGGTAGCCCACCACCCCCATGCATGAAGAAGGTTTCGGTTTGGAACTGCAGACGTTGGGTTCGAAGGAGACTCGTAGCTCTAGAATCTTCGAGATGTTAGATAACGTTGAAGAATGTTCCAGAATGTTGTAGAATTTTCCAGACGTTCAGAGAATGTTCTGTAATGTTTCTGAATGTCCTACAATTTTTCAGAACTTTCGAGAATGTTCTAGAATCTTACGAGATGTCTGATATTGTTCCAGAATGTTCTATTATCCTGTAGTCATGGGGACACGTTCCCGATCACAAGGGTATATACAGGGCTGTCGGGAACAGCCTGAAAAGTTTGTAAGCGTGTTTCAGAGTATGTAGTGTGTAACCTCCTTGCAGAAATGAAAGAAAAGTCTAAGATAATGAAAACGAGCCAAATGTTTGGTCCCCACAAAAATTATATAATAATAATGACCCAAAGGTGAACTCGACACAAAAATTAAGAAATGAAGATTAATCCTTAAACCCACAATAATAGGGCAGCATCGCTGACCTTAGGCCCTGTGCAGTAATTAATCTGATAAATTGATTCTGGGAGGAAAAGCATAGGAAATATTGTTTCAATTGGAATGATTCTTTTCTTAAAACGATTGCTTTGAAAACAAAATTATTATTGGGTCAATTCTTGAACAAATTAATTACAATTAACATATGTTACATTATCAGATGTGCGCAATGCTGCTTCATTACCTTATTTAACAATATACCCCGTCCCGAACCTTGACCAGAGACCCATGTCGACGCCCGCCGAGCCGGCCGCGGTGGTCTAGCGGTTCTGGCGCTGCAGTCCGGAACCGCGGGACTGCTACGGTCGCAGGTTCGAATCCTGCCTCGGGCATGGGTGTGTGTGATGTCCTTAGGTTAGTTAGGTTTAAGTAGTTCTAAGTTCTAGGGGACTTATGACCTAAGTTGTTGAGTCCATAGTGCTCAGAGCCATTTGAACCATTTTTTTGACACCCGCCGACTCCTCACACACTACTTCCGACTGAGTACAACTCGCAACTGAACTCTCGCGCGGTCAAGCGCAGACTAGCAACGATAAACAACTCTCTGGTCAGAGATTCTGTCATGCCTCGCCATCGCTGGTACTGAATACATACGCGTTTCATAACCCTCCACTGGGGGGGCAACAATTTGGCAGCGATGGTGAGTCATTTGAACTTGCCATGAGCAACAATTTTTTTTGACTAATTAACTTTACAATAACAGATGTAGAATATGAAGTAAATGTGGTGCACATGCATCGAGTATAAAACATATTAGACAATAACAAAATGTGAGTACAAAACATATTAACAAATAAAATAAGTGCACATGCACCGAAAAACTCTTTAGCATTTTCACAACAAATAAACGTAATGGCAAAAAAAAAAATCATGTTGACAAGTGACATAAGTGCACATGTACTATAGTTCAGAACATATCAGCAAATCACAAAATGAATATACGATAAGTAGAAATCATGTTAGAAAAATGACAAAAGTGCACACGCACTGAAATTCAGAATATATCAGCAAATCACAAAATGTATATACAATAAATAGAAATCATGTTAGAAAAATGACAAAAGTGCACACGCACTGTAGTTCAGAATATATCAGCAAATCGAAAAAATATATAGGCCATGAATACAAATGATGTTAGCAAAAAAAAAAAAAAAATGATTTTCACTATGTTACAAGAATTAGGATAGGAAAGGGAAGGATTGCATCATGATTGTAGCACTTTAGGTTGCACACAGCTGCACTGAAAGTCCATATCTTTCCGCAGAAGTACAACACCAAGTGAGACAATCCGAAGTTCTTTTCCCAGAAGTGTTTATCAGCGTACCCAAGACACTGAAATGTCGTAGTAATATTCCATGTTATCATTTTGGCAGTACATCAGGTACACCAAACAGTGGGACCATAATAACGTCTCCATCGCTCACGGTGGTGGACAGCATGTCGTGTCAACAGCACGCTCTTACAGGGCACACCAACGTAGAATTAGTGCAAAAACCAAATATAGTGCTCCATGATCATGAGGATATACAGGACAAATGGATATTGCAGTAATTCAGGGTAGTTAGCTCATAAGGTGAAGGACATTAAGTCACGTACTAGTCTTCATTGGGAATTACATTAGTAGTTGCTGGCATTCAGTGCCCAGTTATTGAACATTTCTATACCATGTATGTAGTATTACAGAAAAATGTTCATTAATTGTTTTACAGAGAACATTGGCACTCATTCTCTAATTACAAATCATAGAAGTCATTCGTTTTACAGAGAACATTTTACAGAGAACATTGGCATTCATTCCCTAATTACAAATCATCAAAAGTCATTACTTAAAACAGGGGGTAGTCAATAACATAGTATTACAGAATAATGTTGATAATTAATCATTGGTCATCCCAATACAGTAATCAGTAGCATTCATTTCCAGTTACAAAGCATTATTAATTAATCATTGGTCATCTCAATACAGTAATCAGTGGCATTCATTTATCCATTCATTATTTAAGTGACATATTATTCAGAGCTAATCAGATTTACTCAGAACTCTCTTAAACTGGTATTATTATTTGGGTCTGGTAATACATTTTTTTGTTAGCAATGCATTGCTTTGGGTAATTATGGGGGAAAGCAAGAAGAGAAAAAGAAAAAATTTGCTTCTGGGTTGTTCCTGTAAATGAAAATGTGTAACGTCATACGTCATGAGTGAGCTGTAGCAAGGTTATGAAACAAGTAGAGTATATTTAATCACATTCATAAATGACATAGATTTAATGAACAACTACTTATAGCACATTAATTTCATAAATAATTTCTCCTGCAAAAATATACAAAAAAATGGATTATTAAGGTGAAAGAAGAAACGCATTTTATGCTGAAAAGTAGTGAACTTCGAATTAACAGGTAGTGAAATGTGTATAAAGATGTGTCCCATAGCTGTTCTTTCCAAAACCTTCAGTCATTATACTATGCAATATAACACCTGCTGTCAAAGCGAACTGCAACAAATACTTAAATAACTACATAGCATGAATACATAACTTCCACACTATCCTCATCTGTAAAGAAAAAACTTCATTATCCTTCACTTCATTATCTATATTATCATAACTCCATTATTATCTTCACCTGTAAAGAAAAACTTCGTTATCCATAGTAGCATATTCTTCATCATTATTCTCAGCATTCATTATCATCTGCAAACAAAATCACTTCATTACTCATTACATAACTATTCCTTATCTCTAGCATATTCCATCACTAAAACTAAGATGTGTAGTTCTGTCAGACAGCCTGCATCAATCGCCTTGTATTCTGAAAGAAAAAATTAGTTAAGACTGCTATTCTACGATGTGTATAGTATATTCTTGTTAATGCTTGTTAATCCTGATCCATTTACTCTTCCTCACGAGGTTTGCATCTTCTTTCGATCATTCCGAAGCTGAAATTCCCATTTTTGTTTAATTTATTTCTTTCACACATCATTTCTTTCTGAAATTGATGAACAGAGATTAATGTCTTGCATTTAAATCATATACTCACTAAATAATGATTGGTTTATGGTAACATAATTAAGCATACAGCATAACATGACAGAAAACGTAATATGTGAAAAACTTATATAGTGTTGAGAGGCAAAAATGTACTCAGTGTATCACAATGTAACAGTAAAGTAGTCACGATGTTGAGATATCATAAGGCAAATTGTCAAAGTCAACTGGTGTTTGCTACATCTTAACTATTTCATAGTGCATACAAACAAAACATGAAACAATCGTATATACCTAAGAAAGACAAAAAATGTGATGTTCGTTGTGTTCAGCTTGTATGTTGTATAGTTAATAGAGGAGAGAATTAAAGACTTTAATGGAGAGAAAATTTAATAAAATTAATATGTCACTAGATAGCATTGCATAATTATTCATAAGATACGTAAGTTTCTCTGGAAAAAAATGTGCACAGTCTGATATGTAACGACAAGAAGAGCGACCTGCTAACCTTACCTCGCTGGGCACTTGCCAAGAAAAAATACGATAATCATCAATCAGTAGTCATGTGAATATAATTTCAGAAATAGTCATAAAATGTGTAAATTCATCTGGAAAAATATGCACGGTCTGATGTGTAACGACAAGGAGAGCGACCTACTAACCTTACCTTGCCGGGCACTTGCCAAGAAAAAATACGATAATCATCAGTAATTAGTCATGTGAATATAATTGCATAAGTGATCATAAAAATTAGTAAATGGCATCATAGTGTGTTGAATCATAAAGTGTCTTCATTCAATAAAGGGTTTAATATTTGACCAATGGTGGTTGCCTTTCGATTTTCTGGTTCTCAGAGTTTCGACGTGTACAACATTGGGGTGAGGAACGCTGCGAATCCGATATGGACCCGCGTATAGAAGTTCAAATTTACTGCACCTACCTTTTCCTTTGTTGGATAAATAGTGTGTACGTACTAATATCTTCTGTCCAATGTGAAAGTCACGGCGTGTACAAACCTGTTTTTGCTGTCTTCTCCGGCGCTCTGCGGCACGTTTGATGTTGTTCAGCGCAATGTCGATTATTTCGCGGTGTCGTAGTCGACGAGATGTAGGAAAGTTTACTAATTCTGTAATTTTGTTAGGTGGTTCAACATTTTTCAGTATAACAGACGGAGATAGCATAGTGGATTCATTTGGAATGGAATTAATTACATCTTGGAATGAGAATATGTGTGTGTCCCAATCAATGTGTCTTTTGTGGCAGTATATTCTACACAGTTTACCAATTTCTTTCATTAATCGTTCACAAGGATTCGAAGAAGCATGGTACTTGGATATATAGATCGGAGAAATGTTTCTAGCTCCTAACATGCGTGTCCATATAGCAGATCGAAATTGTGATCCATTGTCAGAAATTACTTTCAACACATGCCCTACATGAAATAGAAAATGCTTTACAAATGCTTTCGAAACAGTTTTAGCAGTAGCTTTGCGTAACGGAGTGAAGGTAACAAATTTTGAAGTGAGTTCAACAGCGACAAAGATGTAGCAAAAACCTCTATTAGTTTTTGGAATTGGACCAAAAATGTCTACAGCGGCCATATGTCTCAATTTAACAGGTACAATGGGATATGATGGAGGAATATGTGAAGTTGTGTCTGACTTAGCTTTCTGGCAGATTTTGCATGACGCTAAAACTCGTCGTATACTTTTTCCATGTTGGTAAAATAACAGTTTTGTCTCAGTATAAGAAAACATTTTCTAGCTCCGTAATGTGCGTAACTTAAATGAGTATACCAGATTAATTTGTTAACAAGCTCGTCAGGAACGCATAATAACCAATTGTTGCTGTCAGGATGAGAGCGGCGAAACAGAATGTCATTGCGTACAGTGTAATGGTTTCTAATCGTAACATTATTCCTATCTTGCCAAAGGTGTTAAATTTCTTTCAACACGTTGTCTTTATTTTGCTCTTGTGCTACGTCCTGTAATGACGACGAAATGAAATTTTCAAATGCAACTTGTTGAATGTACATGACGCTGAAATTTGCTTTGCAGAAGTTGGTTGCGATGTCTTGCTGATTGTTGCTGAGAGAACGAGATAGTGCGTCTGCTATAACATTTTGTGTGCCGGGAATGTGAACAATTGTAAAATTAAATTCCTGCAAATAAAGTTTCCATCTGCTTAATCTGTCGTGAGTGAATTTAGCCGAAAGTAAGAATTGTATCGCTCTGCGGTCTGTGTAGACGGTGGTATGTCTTCCATAAAGAAAGTGCCTAAATCTCGTAAAAGCCCAAACAACACATAACGCTTCCAGTTCTGTAACAGAATAATTTCGTTCAGCAGGTGACAGAATGCGGCTTGCAAATGCGATGTTTTTAATTATTGTTGAGCCATCTTCTTCAATTTCCTGAAAAATATGTACTCCTAAAGCAGTGTTGGAACTGTCGGTGGCAATGGAAAATTTTTTGGTAAGATCTGGGTGCGATAAAAGTGGTGCATTCAACAAAGCATGTTTCAGGTTCATAAATTCAGAATGTGCTTGCTTATCCCAGAACCAAATAGTGTTCTTACCTGTCAATTGGCATAATCTAGGTGTGTCTAAAGCAGAGTGATGAATAAATTTACGAAAAAAGTTAATTAAACCCAAAAAGCTGCGTAGTTGTTTTTTCGTCGTAGAAACGGTAATGTCACGTAAAGCTTGAAGTTTTTCCGGATCAGGCGCAATGCCTTCTGCTGAAATTACATGTCCAAGAAACTTTATAGAAGTTTTGCCAAAGTGCGATTTACTGAGATTAACTGCGAGTCCTTGTGCATGAAAAGTTTGCAACAGTCGTTCAAGAATCATATTGTGTTCAGACCAGTTAGCTTCTGCAATAAGAATGTCGTCTACGTACGTCGTGATTCTGTCTTTAAGTTCTGTCGGAAGTATTGTATTCAAACCGCGAATAAAAGCTGCTGAGGAAATAGTTAAGCCGAATGGTAATTTGCAAAATTGATAACAGTCGCCAAAACAGAGAAACGCTGTGTACTTTCTGCAGTTCGGATGGAGCTGAATTTGCTAAAATCCCGATTTTAGATCTAATGTAGAATAAATAGCCGTACCATGAAATTTCTGTAGTAGCTCTTCTAGTGTCTGTGGTCGATCTGTTTGATTAATAATGATGTCATTAATATGACGCGAATCAAGTACAAGGCGAAGTGAGCCATCTTTTTTCATAACAATATGTAGCGGGTTTATGTACGGACTAACTGCCGGTTCTATAATTCCTTGGTCGAGCATATCTTGCAACTCTTTTTTAACTTGTTCTCTGTGGATATATGGAATGGGATAATGCTTTGCTTTAAATGTGTCGTGCTGTTTGACTTGAAATTCATACATAAAACCGGACATAGTACCAGGAATGTTGTCGAAAACTGGAGCTTGCTGTAAAAGAATTTTATGTAGTTGCGTGCGTTCGTCGTCTGTATTTGCACTGCTTTGTTTAACTTTATCAGAAATCATCTGCATTACGTCGTAGTCAGCTTCGTCTGGAGTGTTATAGTTATGTACGTACGTATCCGTGAACAATGTGGAATTACAGTCTATGTTACGTGTTGCGGAAATGACCTCTGTGCGATTAATTGTTTGTTCTTCCGCAGATAGTGAGTGCTGAAATTCTAAAGCCAGTTGAAAATTTTCGTCCTTCAACATTAAATAGGAATTCTGAAAATCGATAACTGCGTCGTGTTGTACCAGAAATTTCGTACCTAAAAGAACATCTGTCGTCAATAAGGGAACAATCCAAAAATTTGAGTGAAATGTATGACCTGCAATACAAAATGATAACTGTGTCTGTAATTTAACATCTACTCCTTTACTCGATACTGCTCCTTTTACTTTCGTTTTGCCCAAATGGTAATGTAGGATAGGTATTCTCTCTGTTACACTCGTTGAAAGTCTCCTCATTTATAACAGACATAGGTGATCCAGAATCGATTACTGCTGAAAATTTTGATGATCCAATTTTAATTTCGATGACAGGGTGTGAAATGGTTTTCTGAACAACTGGTCTTTCCTGCAAAAGAGTGTCTCGGATGTCGTCAAAAGTAATAAAATTTTCGTGAGCAACATTCTGCGTGTCTAAAGTAGTGCTTGTGTTACTGGAAGATGCGACCTGTACAGTATCTAGTCAAATTCTATCTGACGTGTTATTATTGTCAGGACGATTCTGTGGCATTTCGACTATTTGAACTGTTCTATTATTTCTTCCAGACGTATTACACTCTGGATGATATCTACTATCTGGTTCATTCATGAGAATATGTTCCTGTGCATGATTTTGCTGTTCGTAAGATCGACTGTTATTAAATGTACGTTGAAAATTGTGCCCATTATTTTTACGTCTGTCGTGATAGTCATTCCTATACGGTGCATTGCGATAGGAATTGAAGTAATGTGTTTTCTGCACGTAGTTAATTCCTTGCTGGAGTGTGTTACTATTTGTTGTAGCTGGGACTATACGTGCACGCGGCGAAACATTAAAGTTTGGTTGACCTTGTGCATTTCATTGTTGGTTAGGTATGCTAACCTGCTGGTTTTGTTGCTGTTGTTGTGAAAAACCTCTATTGTTACTATAATATGGTTCCTGCTGCTGATAATTTTGACGATACTGATAATTAAAATTTTGTCTGTTATTAAAGTTCTGGTGTTTGTCATTCCTGGAGCGTCTAATACCTTTACTATTGAAATTACGTGGTTGATCGTAATTACTGTAAGTTTGTTGGCCTTGGTTGTTATATGAAAAATTTTTGTTTACGAAGGAATAATGTGATTTCTGCACTTCTAAAAGCTGCAACAGATCCCTGAATAACGAAATATTTTTCTTTTTGCTGACCCGTTAAAAGTGACACTCTTAATGGTCGTGGCAATTTAGAAATACATAATTGAATGAGTGCAGATTCACTGTACGGTTCACTTAGCTACTGGTTTTGTTGCACCATGTGCTCAAAAAATTGCGTCACACTGGGAAAATTTGAGTTCTCATAATTTGGTAAACTAATTAACTGATCTTTAATTCCGCGCTGTGTCGTCTTTGACCAATACGCTGACAGAAAAGCATTCTGAAACTCTTCTACCGAGTAACATTGTCTCGCGATCGGTCTCATACGAGCTGCCGGTTCGCCTTCCAAAGAACTACAAATAAATTCAAGTTTATGTGTTACGGGCCAAGTCGGTGGAAAAGCAAAGCTAAATTGTTGTATCCAATCTAGTGGGTGAATCTGTGTTCTGTCATTTTTAAATACTTTAAACTTTCTCACTGATAGAAAATGTTTGTAATCAAAATTATCGTCTCTGTATGTCGGAACCGGTTCAGGATTGTAAGAGAATCTATTTGTCTGTGTCTGTTCAGAATCTAGGTCGCGTACTCTCTGTAGATTACCCAAATTATACGCGCTGCGTGAGTCTGACAAATGTTCGCAAAGTGGCGTCTGCTGTGATGTGTTATTAACTGAAATATATTTCATCTCTGTTACTTCTTGCTTTCTACGTAACTTATTATTAGACGAATCTATCTCATTGATTGTCTGTTGTAGATTTTGGAATTCAGGTGTTTGGTTAAACAAGATCGGTGCATCATCGTCTGATTTGCTGTCATTATTATTTTCTATAACGTCAATACGACTGGCCAATTCATCATATTTTTCAGTCAGTATTTTTAACTGATCATCGTTCTTAGTGTCAGAAGCATTAATCTGTTTTTGTAATTTACGTGTGGTTTCGTTCAATTTTTTAACGTCAGCTTTGACGACATCGGAATCCTGTGTTAGTTCTAATTGTTCGAGTCTGTCGGTCACTGTTTGAAAATCTACTGCTTGTGTATCTGTTTTTGATTTAAGATCAGAAATTTCATCACGTAATTCGGTGTTCAACTGTTCGATGGTATTAATTTTGTCCGATACTGTAGCAATATTGTTGTCTACGTATGTTTTTGCTTTCGCGAACAATTTACGTTTGTCTTCTTGTCTCTGTGCGGTGATTGTTTCCATGACTTATCGTTTTACTTTATTCTGTTCCTGTATAAATTTACGGAAACGCGTATCACTGTTTTGTAGGTGAAGATTAAAACGTTCGTCAATCTGAGTGTTCTGTTGGTCGAATTTCGCGTCTATCTTTGCATCCATTGTGCGCGAAAGTTCTGCTGTCATTAATTTAAACTCGTCGCATAACTGTGTTGCTTTTTCAGAGCATTGTTTAGCGACTCCGCTAATTTCGTCTCTAAGTGTTTCTGTTGTAGCTGTTTGCATTTCCCTTAATTCTTGAGCAACAGATCTAATTTCTTCGCTACTTTTCCTTGCAGAAGCCTCAATTTCCTCGCGTAACTGTTCTTTAGTATCATGACATTGCGCGGCAACGGCTGTAATCTGCTCGCTAAGCTGTCTGGAATTGTTGTCTAATTTTGCATTAAGGCTGTCATGTTTTTCATTAAGCTGTTTGATCTGTTCACTAAGCTGTCTGGAATTGTTGTCTAATTTTTCACTGAGTGTGTCTTGTTTTTCATTCTGTTTTTCATCCATTTGTCGTAAAAATGCCATAACTCGATCCAAGCCAAAATTACCGGCTCTGTTCTCCGTGCTGTGTGATGGCGTACCTGCAATTATTACGTTTTGTGTGACCATTTGGTCATTCTGTGATTCACCGAAAGGCTTGCCTATCGGATGCGCACTGTTAGTCACTACCTCGGAATTAAATGAATCTGTCCTACTCTGATTACACTGTTCATTTTCATTAGACAAATTTGTCTGTTCGTCACGTGAATTTTGCAAACCGGTTGTGTTAAGCTGGGCAGCGCTCGTTGCAACAGAACGCCCCCCGTCATCAATTATCGTTAAATTAACAGACGACGCAATTGAATTCGTCTGTTCATCACTAAGATCAAAATCAACATTGGTGGTCGGTACACACTGATTGTCACTAAATGGAGGATTGTCATCATTACATCGCGTGTCACAATTACTATCGGTCAAGTTGTTTAATTCGGTTATTTCACTCATTATACCTCGCGATGCACTATTAATAGTCTTTCGCGGCATTTTTACACTAGTCACAATTATTCACAAATGAAACAAAGACAATGCAAAATCCAACAAATACAAATACAACAAAGAGCAACGAATTGCCGATGATCTGAGGAAAGAAAGTCACAAAATTAGTAAAAGCGTTGCGCCAAATGCTAATTATATTTTAGTAAATAAGAGCAGATCTGACTACTTTTCAGAAGATTCTCAAAGAAATACGATCCTGGACCGGAAATAATGACCCAAAGGTAAACTCGACACAAAAATTAAGAAATGAAGATTAATCCTTAAACCCACAATAATAGGGCAGCATCGCTGACCTTAAGCCCTGTGCAGTAATTAATCTGATAAATTGATTCTGGGAGGAAAAGCATAGGAAATATTGTTTCAATGGGAATGATTCTTTTCTTAAAACGATTGCTTTGAAAACAAAATTATTATTGGGTCAATTCTTGAACAAATTAATTACAATTAACATATGTTACATTATCAGATGTGCGCAATGCTGCTTCATTACCTTATTTAACGATATACCCCGTCCCGAACCTTGACCAGAGACCCATGTCGACGCCCGCCGACTCCTCACACACTACTTCCGACTGAGTACAACTCTCAACTGAACTCTCGCGCGGTCAAGCGCAGACTAGCAACGATAAACAACTCTCTGGTCAGAGATTCTGTCATGCCTCGCCATCGCTGGTACTGAATACATACGCGTTTCAAGTGCTGCGAAATAACAGTTAAGAAAAAAATTCGATACGTTGCGGCATTTCCGAGTTAATTAACACTGAAGTTAGCCAATCAGGCAGTTGCGCGCGTAAGGTCAAGCGGCCCGTTACATACAATTAGCGTCAGTTTTGAAACTTCCTGGGAGATTAAAACTGTGTGCCGGACCGAGACTCGAACTCGGGACCTTTGCCTTTGGCGGGCAAGTGCTCCACCAACTGAGCTACCCAAGCACGACTCACGCCCCGTCCTCACAGCTTTACTTCTGCCAGTACATCGTTTCCTACCTTCCAAACTATACAGAAGCTCTCCTGCGAACCTTGCAGAACTAGCACTCCTGAAAGAAAGGATATTGCGGAGTCATGGCTTAGCCACAACCTGGGGGATGTTTCTAGAATGAAATTTTCACTCTACAGCGGAGTGTGCGCTGATATGAAACTTCCTGGCAGATTAAAACTTAATAGAATGAAATTTTCACTCTACAGCGCACACTCCGCTGTAGAGTGAAAATTTCATTCTAGTGTCAGTTTTTCTCGCAGCGAAGATGATAGCGCAGAAGACTGCTTAGACTTTCGCTCGGCTTCGATCATTACTACCGTGCCATGTCCAATTTTTGTATCGCTCTCTTGTTCAGTTTTAGGAAGGGCACGTTAAGGTACACAGCCTCTGGTGAGCCGCTTGAATTTGCGTGCACAACTACCTGATATCCTAACTTCATTGTTAATCAACTCGGAAATGGAGCAGAGTATCGAATTTTTTTTCTTAACAATCGTTTATCAGCACAACCCACTTTGCAACGTCCTTACAAGCTTCTCAAACAGTGTCAGAAAATGCTGTAGGGACGATGATGTGATGTATGCATCAATTTACATTTGGAAAGCGATTACAGCGGATCAAGCAAATGTGAAAGAGGTAGAAAGTGAAATAAATTTAAGTGATAGCTAATTCCTTAATGTAGTGAACAGTGCCTTAAGAAGAATTTCAGCGTGATAAGTAATAACTTTTAACAGGATGCCGAAATGTAAAATAGGAATAGACATTTCCAGTGGTGAATTGAAGAAAAGGAAACAGAAAGAAAACTGAAGAATTAAAACAGATGGGGAGCGAGAAGTACGATTAGCTTCACAAAGGAAGAAAATGAACAGAGTGAGGGAAACCTCGAAACGAGATGAAATCAGAGAAAACGAGGATCCACGGAGACACTCCAGCAAGAGGACATAGAGAAACTGCTGAAGTAACAAGACTACGAAATGAACAAAGAAGAGTTACAATAAGTGAAGTTCAAAAAATACATGAACGAAACTTCAGTGTACGAGAAGTGCAAAGGCGAATAAGTAGACATTACAGTTTGGGAGGTGAATCATTCCGTTATGATGCCACTAAAGAGTACAACAAACACAAAAACGTTGTTACTGTCAAAATGGCTTAGGTGCGTCAGTTCTGAATGCAACCAGTGTAGTAGAGCTGACTTAACAGTGATCCATAAAGATGAGAAAGCCGCCATCCACATAGACGTCATTGTTCCCAGTGTCCATAAAGAAAATAATAATAATAATAATAATAATAATGCACTGACAACGATGATAGTGTTGAATAGATGAATCTTACGAAATTTTAAATTTATAAACTACGAATGTGAGAAAGCTAACAGAAATACATGGTAACAGTACGTAAGTTACAGAAGTTTATTGGTCAGAGGAAGAGCGTGCAATAATAGGGTAAGATAAGCTGGCGAGATGGAAGGAATGAAAACAGAAATAGACAGCGACGAAAAAAGTACAGGCACTTGCAATGTGACAGAGGTACTGACTCTCTACTGGACAGTACAAAAATAACTGGGAAATGCCGAGAGGGAAGTTAAATCGAAGATAGCAGATAAAGCTTTAATCTCCTCTTTATCACAGAGCGGGTCTCGATAACACATGGGTTACTGGGCAGTTTCTTCGAGAATAGTATGGCTAAAATGGAGAAGGGGGTAAGGTAATATACAGCTTAATGTTAAAGGTGCAGCTAAGATGTTGGACGTATCCGATCTGGTATTGCAGTTATGGAATTGTAATAAGTGTTTAGGTCAAAAGTTCGATAGAATAGAAATGACAACTGTAAATATTTTTTCAAAGAATGTTACTTTCTCTGCTCGTGCACTAGGAGATGCATGACTTTTTTATGCAAACTCATCATGCTCAATGCGTATGTGCCAACACTTTCAAAGTACCTGAACTCGCGTAGGGAATAGTTCTACTTAGTTTCACAGAGTCAAGGAACGGAGCACACGGTCAGAATTTTAAATAACAAATTTAATTATTGCTCTTAACGCAGATAAAACTATCGCCATTATAGTTTTCATTTGGTAACAATCATTTCCAGATCATTACAAAATCGTTAGCACCGCAGTAATCTGCGGCGAACAGCGAACACGGACTTGCAATGTTAGTTACACTCGTCAGCTGACGTATCGTTTGTGTGTCCACCGGTCTACAGATTTTGCTTCTATGGGACACATTTAATGGTAGTTCATCTTTCTTTACAACCAGTTACACGAGGACAAAGAAATGATTTGTGCCATGTTTAGTGTATATGCAAATTTTTCCATGCTGAATTACAAATAGACAGCACAACCCCTGTTATGGGCATATTCTTTCAGGTTTTTAATGTTACTTTATTAAGGACGAGGTGATTTCGAAGCTGCCTGCCTTTTCACGACATGCAAATTACAACTAGATCTACTAGATACGTTACATCAGGTGGTTGTCTTTAATTAATCTTGGATATTACGTTAATTTTATGTTACTCACGTCGTGAAGAGGCCCGACGTGCTGATCGGATGTCACTTAATTAATTACTCTGTGCCAAGTCAGAAGCTAATCAACAGCAGCTACACCTCCAGGAGGCTAAATTGCTATTTTGTAGGGCGTCGATGACTTCATATGCTTCTCACGTTTCTATTATTTTTCTCCTTCCCTCTTTTTTCGTATCATTGACACATTATTGTTCGCACTTACAACCTCATATGGCAGTCCTGCTGCCCGAAGGTGTCACATTCAACGGTCAGCGTTCAAAAGAAACGAAAGTTAAAATCGAGTGTTCCAAAAGCAACAGTTAAAAGACGACTAATGGTCACAATACACGTAACTGCCAGGCTTAATAGAACTCTCTAGCTCGCTGATGAAGTTATTGTTTCTGAGGAAAGTATCGTCGCTGGATTATTGCTAGAAAATGCATAACGGCTTACTTCCATTTGTTCTACCAAAATTGCAGCTCCCTTTAAATGTGGACAAATGAAGGACAGTGCTCGTATACAATAGCAAGGAAAGTTAACACGCGATATAAGATTACTGATAATCTTTCGGAATTCACTACTTTTAAGTATCTACTGTAGTAACCTACGTAAAATTTAACTGAAACGTAATATCTGTAGTACATCAGGCGAATATGTTTTGTTGGAATATTTCAGGGAAAGTGCTATGTAGTCATTAAACGAGACACTACTGTACTTTTACAGTGTTTGCAATGCTCACCAAGTAAGTCTGACAACAGGCAATGAAGGAACTCACAAACGCGCTTCTAGGATGTCAAAATGTCGAAGTACGAAAGTAGAAGGTATAAGAAACATGCTTAGCGAACTTAAACTGGACTCACTGGAAAAATGTGATGCTGTTCCCTCGAAAAGAACACGACAACACTGGAAAACTGTATAGCTGTAACTTATGCAACATTTCATCTTGGACCTCCAGTAGTGATCCTGACTACGACATAACGAACACATTCGAAAATATATAGCTGGTCACTTTATTTTTGTTTCTGTCCCATTTGCGAATACTTTTTGCAGCCGTTTTTTTATGAAAGCGCTGTTTCCCAAGTTAGGTGTCCAATTAATTTTTTTCTTCTGTATGAAGCTAATCCACACCCCTATCTTGTGCATTTCTTTAATAAATTCAAACGAGTTCCAATTTTTATTATAAATTGAAAACACACCCTTATAAACTGTCTGATGCCTTAAAGCCGGGCATTCCTACCGTTGGTACATGACTCTATTAGGCCGATTCCTTCTTAACGCACATGCCTATCTTTTATACTTAGTAAACTATCTGTGTAGTGGACTAAATGCGGAATGTCTTAGTGTAATTAAAAATGCCGGAGCTTCATGCATAGCTGCGTCTTTTTTGCTAGTAGTATCATGTTCAAATTGTAACTATAGATAAAGAGCAACACGCAGATTCTGCATCTCTACACTTCCGGAAAGCGTTTGATACGGTGCCCCATTTATACACTGAAAATTACTAAATCAAAAATGATTTTACACAACACTAATTATTGTATAATATTATTATAAACATTGTCTACGCTTAAGAACAATTTTTGTTCTTGAATATCTTTATTTTCTTTTAGAGTGCATAGCAATTCTGTGGCGGATGATATTACAAATTTTGGGTTTTTTCTTTCCCGAAAAAATTAATTCAGAAGACGTCTTGAATGCTTCCGTCGTTGTGATTGAATTAGCTTCCAATTCAAAACTATATTATTAACAAAGTGTGGAGTATCATACGAAAATTTCAAAATCGCTTTCTAGGTTTTAAAGAAATCAAATAATAAATCTGGACATTTGTGAGATTTGTAACAAAATAAGAAGTATGACTTTCAGCTATGAAAAATGTGAAGAATTTCTTCTATTGTAGGCAGCAAACCAAGGAACCTTGTGCTGCTCAGAGATAATCCTTTTCTGTAATCACTTCCCAAAAATCACAGAACTGTCCTAAGTTTCTTTACTCTTGCTGTATACATTCGAAAATATTTGTAAGTTGTTATAACAACGTCTATGTGCAGGGGTAAAGAATCACATCCTGTCTATACTGAATTGCGAACAGTGTGCGCTGAGCAACCAATTCCTGAAAAAGGTCCCTCTAAATCACTTTGAACTTTCCCTTCCACCAACAACATTATTATTAGTGTAACCAGAAGTTTAAGAAATAAACTTTTCTTATCAAGTTTGTATTTTTTCACCCACTGCAATAGATATCAATACCGAGACAAATTTTGAGAAGTTTCACCTAATCCTTGAAATTAAAAAGTTTAACATGAATTCCCCCATTCAGACTGAAATACTGGTATCTTATTGCAGTCGGAACAGGTTTTACGTCTGTTTAAGTTGTCTACCGTTAACGTTACATAATTAAGATCTTCCAAATAACACAACATATCAGC
The DNA here is from genome assembly GCF_023864345.2 of Schistocerca serialis cubense. NCBI lineage: Eukaryota > Metazoa > Arthropoda > Insecta > Orthoptera > Acrididae > Schistocerca > Schistocerca serialis. Next base: position 583,609,039 of record NC_064644.1, read on the forward strand.
AGATATAAATACGAGGGGCGTTCAGAAAGTAAGCTCCGATCGGTCGCGAAATGGAAACGACTATGAAAATCCGATAAAGCTTTGCACAGATGTGTTGGGTAGTGTCTCTAGTATAACCCCAGTTAGCATCACGTCGCTCTTCTCATTTCTGAGCTCGCAGTGAGTGCGTAAAGATGTCTAGAAAATAGTGTCTGCCGCCAAGTACGAGGGCCTGGTGAGAAATTTCGCCTGAAGCTATGCAGCTAACATTACATAACTGTCGTGCTGTTTCTTCTTCAAGACAATTCTCAGCCGCATTCTGCAGGGGCAATGAAGATGCTCCTGCATCGTTTTCAAATGGAAATGTGAGATTACCCACAATACAGTCCGCAATTGTCTCCCCCTGAGTTTCATCTCTGGTCACATGAACCGCTGTCTTTGAAGACAACATTTTGACACAGACAACGAGGTGTAGGCCAGCGTGGAGAATTGGCGGAAAGCACTGGCGGCTGCCTTCTATGATGAGGCTATTGAAAAGTTGGTACAACGCTATGACAAAAGTCTAAGTCAGAACGGCGACTACGTAGAGAAGTAGCTGAAAGGTGTAGCTAATTGTTACAAGTAAAACATTTCTGATGTTCACTGTGGTTTCAATTTGGCAATCAGTCGGAGCTTACTTTCTGAACAGGCCTCGTAATTGCCTGGGATTTTGTTCAGCAGATAAAAATTTTGGGTCGTATAAGATTGTAAGAGGTTTAGAAGTCCAGTTGAATGTTTTCAAGCTGAGGTCGTCTCTAGCAGTGTGGCATAAAAATGTCGCCTCTTTTTATCGGCACGCTCCAGATCACTATTATTCCCATCTTCAAAAAAATCTCCTACGTTTGTTGAAACAGTAACATTAATAGCACTCGTTAGTCATAAAATTCTAAAAGCCCTGACTTTTTGCAGTCCCGGACATTACCTCAGACAGCATTAAAAAAAGGGCTCTGAGCACTATGGGATTTAACATCTGAGGTCATCAGTCCCCTAGAACTTAGAACTACTTAAACCTAACTATCCGATGGACAACACACACATCCATGCCCGAGGCAGGATTCTAACCTGCGACCGTAGCCAGCATTAAAACACCAGGACTATCTAGACTAGTCCCGGAAGTACGGTTTGCCTTAAATAGTTTGTACCGAAACTAACGAATTCGAAGCAACGCAACTCAATTGGCTTACCGAAGCAGCTAAATGTTGCATATGAGGGCCATCTGCCGTGAATAAGTGGAACGTCGACTGCAGTCTCCTGATTCCGGTGTAGGCTGCCATCTCTCGAGCAGCGCACAAAGCACGCGGAGAACGACGGTGAAGTCCGTCGCGTAAAGTAATGAATGCAACTAACTGGATGGTGGAACTATACGACGTCGGAAAAAGACAATAACTAATACAAAATGATATGCATAAGGATTTAACTGAGTTATTTGAAGAGATCAATAATACTCTGTCCAGAAAGAAAATATCAGCAGAAATCTGTTGTCAGCGTGTTTGATCAATAACATTTGCGCGCGGGCCGCTACGGTAGCTTAGCGTGTTCAGTCAGAGGGCTAGCTGCTGTTTGTAATAAAATCGACGATGAACTTTAATAAGCGTCATAGGACATCCGCCCCGGTCAAATAGAACGATCTATACGAGGAAAAAAAGGTACATAAAACCGTTGAAAAGTTTCTCTGGTTCTGATTCACAGAGAACTGCCAGTATCCAAAGTTTTAAGATCATTTGTCTATCTCCAGCAGCTGCTTGACGATTAAGATGATTAACTGTCTTTTGTAGAGTAATACCGAGAAGATGCTATCTTCAAATTATTAAAGAATATGCTTGTCATTATTGCGAATTCTCACTAAATCTTTCAAGCACAAAAACTTAGGGCTCCGGCAGATTGCACGAGTGCTGTATTATTTGTGTTAAAATGTGTTTAAAGGGGAAAGACGAAAAAATGCTCACAGAAGGACATACTCTGAAGACCTTTCGTCTGTAACACTTAAGTTCACAAAAATTGTCAGAGACAAGTTGACGTTACTGATGCGGAAAGTGACATCCTCAGAATTGTAAAAGTAATAGTTTCTTTAGTGATTATTCTCTGAAGGAAATAGATCGAGTAAACTAACAAAAGGCTGGATTTTCTAGGGAAATAACCCAAATATGCAACCAAATAAGTAATCACCGAGCACTGTCTGGAATCAAGTCATCAAATGAGGTACAACAGCAGGATCGTGCTATTGCAACTCAATTTCTGTTACCAGCTTTATAGTCCAGTCAACGACAGAAAATTAAGGGCAAAAATTGTGTAGTCGCAATGGTACAACGGAGTGTCATGTACAGCGTACAAAAAATCCCCATCAGTGAGGTGTTTGCACAGGGTGTGGGGTCGTTTAAAGGTAACTTTTTTTTCCTTTATTGAATTTCGATTCCCCCCGAAGGGGGCGGGCTGGCAGCAGCTTAGTACGCCGCTCTTCAGCCCACAGAATTTTTAAAACATAAGAAGATAAGAAACAATAAAAGCAGGCGATAAAACGGTGATTTAAATTGTGAAACGGCGGAAAATTGTAGAAGTTAAAACATAAAACAAAGGATTGGCGATGCTAATAAAATACACAGGAAGCAGACAGATAAAATAGTAGACAGACAATTAAAAAACACGGCGACAGTCTGGTTTCTGTTCACAAGAGATATAAAAATCACACCCAGCGACAGTATGATTTCCGTTCGCAACACTTTGGAAAAGACGCACAACACTGAACACTCACTGGAAAAACAGCACTAGAAAGTCGGCATGAAGATGACTCACCACAGCCAAGGGCCGATGGGGGGAGGGTGGGGACGTGGACAGATGAGGGGAAAAAAGGGGAAGGAGAGGAAAACGAAGGGGGAGGGGACCAATGGAGGGAGTGTACTCATAAGGGGGAAGGCAGGGCAGACGTGAGAGGGAATGGGGAAAGGAAGAGGGGGGGGAATGAAAAAGGATGGGGGAGAGAAGGGTGGCAGAGAGAGGATAGGTGGGGAAAAACAGGATGTAAGGGGGGGGAGAGGGAACCCAGGAAAAGGACAGAGGATGGGAGGGGGAGGTGAGGATCAGAGTTGATACGAGGGTTAAATGGAGGGAGAGAGGGCATCATCCGGGAGGGGGAGTCGACAGAAGCCACCTTGGGTAAGGAGATGAAGGGTGTAGAAGTGGAGGGTAAGAGGGACACAACGGTGAAGGCGTGGCAGAGGGTGGGGGTTGGAGAGACGAGGAGCACCTGGGGGTGATGGGGATGAAGACAGCAGGTGGTGTTTAAAGGGCACTTTGCTGTGTTTCTCTTAATAATTCGAAAGTAGCTTCGAGTGAGAATATTTCTCAATACGAAATTAAATTACATTAATATTTCCTACAAAGAGGTCGTATTTATTTTTTCTATAGGACTAATACTTGCAGTGCATGGATAAATGGCTGATTATTAAAAATAATATTTCACTGGTAGAAATTAACGTTTAATGCTAAACTGTTGTGTAGCAAGCAAGAGGTTCACAACAAACTCTGTGAGAGACTGCTACCACACAGCCATGACCACTCGCGCCGCCAGATGGCGCTCACAGGCATGGACCTGTTCCTGCTTCTGCGCCTCTTCCTTCAGCGCATCGCATACGCCTGCCAATAGCGTGGACAGCGGACATAGGAAGCGCTGTCAATCGCGGATTACATCACTTCCGCCTTGTGCTGGAAGGCATGGGAAATCCTTCCACCAGCAGGCAGGAAAACAAGACTTGCCACAGACACTCAGACAGTCATGATTAACAGTTAGACAGTTAATTTCAGTGTCTGCAGTCTACTCGGTACAATACTCTGACGACTACCTCCCAACTTAGCAGTCACTGTTATGGAGAACTAGAACAGAGTCTCTGCAGGATTATTAGGAGCTATAGTGAAAATATCCTAGACAGCAAAGAGACAGCAGAGCTGTGACTCAATGCTTTCCCGACAGATCTGTTGCAAATTCACTCCTGGGTTTGCCGCCGGATCGTATCGTGTAACTCGCAAAATATTTCATCGATGCTCGACATCATCAGATGGTGGTAGCTGCTGCTGTCACTGCTGCAAGGCACGACTGATAATGATCGCGCGGTTTTTTTCTTTATTGTTAATTTCACACCTGATACAGTTAGGCCAGCAGTGGCATATTACGCCGCTCTTCGGTCACAAATAAAACTAATGATACAAAAGAAGACAATCGCAGAACAGACAGGGTGGTTATACAAACGTAGACATACAAAATTAAAACACACGGAGCCCTTGGGCGCAGATTCCAAAATAAAAAATGTTCAGACACGCGGACACGCACAGAGATGACAGATGGCACACGTGAACGCGGAGCGCAAACGATTAAACAGTGGAACACTTGAGCACGAACATGACGGCACACACAAAGACTACACTATACGTGTACGAGTCCAGGGACCTGCCAAAAGTGGAAACAGGTGGGGGAGGAGGGAGAGGGGAGTGTGTAGATGCCAGTGGCAGAGGAGATGGGAGGGGGAGGAAAGAAGGTAGGGGATAGGGGAATCACGGGGGGAGGAGGTAGCGAGGAAGGAAGGAAGGAAAGAAAGAGAGGGTGCCCTCGGGAAAAAAACACAGGGTGCGGTAGAGGAGGATCAAAGCTGGTAGCAGGGGTAGACGGAGGGGATGAGGGCATCATCAGGGAGGGGGAGCTGGCGGAAGCCGCATCGGGTGAGGGTATGGAGAGTGGAATGATGGAGAGCAGGTGGGATGTGGGAATGCAGGCGCAGCAGCAGACGAGGGTGGGAGAGGCAAGCGGGTGAGGGGGACCAAGTTTTGCGGGAGGTGTAGAGGATCTGTATCCATTTGAGGAAAAGGAGGAGGTGCGGGAACGGAATCAGGTCATAGAAGATCCGCGTGGGGGAGGCGAGACGGAGGCGATAGGCTAGGTGGAGCGCATGGCGTTCTAGGATTTGAAGGGATTTGTACAAGGCAGGAGGGGCAGAGATCTAGGTGGGACGAGCGTAGCAGAGGACAGGGTGGATAAGGGATTTATAGGTGTGAAGGATGGTGGAGGAGTCCAGACACCATGTGCGGCCAGAAAGCAGCTTGAGGAGACGCAGTCGGTAGTGTGCCTTGGCTTGGATTGTCTGGAGATGGGGGATCCAGGAGAGGTGACGGTTAATGGTGACGCCAAGGTACTTAAGGGTGGGGGTGAGGGTGATAGGACGGCCAAAAATGGTGTGATAGAAGTCGAGGAGACGGAAGGAAGGGGTGATTTTGCCTACAATCATCGCCTGGGTCTTGGAAGGATTGACCTTGAGCAACCACTGGTTATACCAAGCAGTGAACCGGTCAACATGGGATTGGAGGTGTTGGGAGCGTTGAAGGGCAAGGAAGGCGGTGTCATCGGCGTACTGGAGAAGGTGGATGGAGGGGTGAAGGCGGCGTCGAAACTTATGCCGGGAGCAGGCAAGACGCGTGGGCGGGAAGACGCTCGTAGTTGGAGGAAAGCGGCGCTCCTGGTGCCCCCTGCTGGAAGCCGCAAGAGAACCATCCGTGCGTGCGCTATGGCAATGACTGTCCTGCCGGAAGCTCCTGTAGCTAAAGGGTGAATTAAACCTGAGTAGTGCGCTCTGTCACGTGATGAATCGGAAGTTGTTATTTTCCCTGTTTTGATTTAATGGCAGCGAATGCTGGATTCCAGGCAGAGGATGGGACTCCTCTTCGCCCAATAGTGGGCATTATTATTCTCATTACGACTCTTGATTTAGCATACATTCAGCCCCTTTGGTGGGCACCATTCTCTCAGCATTATCTTCAAGCCATTACTCATCACTTTATAAAGCCAAGTCTTCTGGTAAAGACTGTATACCAATTAGGTTCCTTTCGGATTATGCTGATGCATTAGCTCCATACTTAACAATCATATACAATCGTTCGCTCGATGAAAGACTGGAAAGTTGCACAGGTCACACCAGGAAAGGTATTAGAAGTAATCCAATAAATTACAAGCCCACATCGTTAACGTCGATATGCAGCAGGATTTTAGAACATACATTGTGTTCGAATATTATGAATAACCTCGAAGAAAACGGTCTATTGACACACAGTGAACATGGGTTTAGAAAACATCATTTCTGTGAAACACAACTAGCTCTTTATTCACATGAAGTGTTGAGTGCGACTGACAAGGGATTTCAGACCGATTCCGTATTTCTGGATTTCCGGAAGGCTTTTGACACTGTACCACACAAGCGGCTCGTAGTGAAATTGCGTGCTTATGGAATATCGTCTCAGTTATGTGACTGGATTTGTGGTTTCCTGTCAGAAAGGTCACAGTTCGTAGTAATTGACGGAAAGTCATCGAGTAAAACAGAAGTGATTTCTGGCTTTCCCCCAGGTAGTGTTATAGGCCCTTTGCTGTTCCCTATCTATATAAACGATTTGGGAGACGATCTGAGCATTCGGCTTGGGTTGTTTGCAGATGACCCTTTCGTTTATAGACTAATAAAGTCATCAGAAGATCAAAACAAATTGCAAAACGATTCAGAAAAGATATCTGAATGGTGCGAAAAGTGGCAGTTGACCCTAAATAACGAAAAGTGTGAGGTCATCCACATGAGTGCTAAAAGGAACTCGTTAAACTTCGGTTACACGATAAATCAATCTAATCTAAAAGCCATGAATTCAACTAAATACCTATGTATTACAATTACGAACAATTTAAATTGGAACGAACACATAGAATAGAAGGCTAACCAAAGACTGCGTTTTGTTGGCAGGACACTTAGAAAATGTGACAGACATACTAAGGAGACTGCCCACACTACGCTTGTCCGTCCTCTTTTAGAATACTGCTGCGCGGTGAGGGATCCTTACCAGATAGGACTGACGGAGTACATTGAAAAAGTTCAAAGAAGGGCAGCAGGTTTTGTATTATCATCAAATATGGGAGAGAGTGTCACAGAAATAATACAGGATTTGGGCTGGAAATCATTAAGAGAAAGGCGTTTTTCGTTGCGACGGAATCTTCCCACGAAGTTCCAATCATCAACTCTCTCCTCCGAATGCTAAAATATTTTATTGGCACCGACCTACATAGGGAGGAACGATCACCACGATAAAATAAGGGAAATTAGAGCTCGTACGGAAAGATATAGGTGTTCATTCTTTCCGCGCGCTATACGAGAGTGGAATAATAGAGAATTGTGAAGGTGATGCGAAAAAACCCTCTGCCAGGCACTTTTGCAAAGTATCCATGTAGATGAAGATGTAGATACTGTCAGTGCTGCATTCCACATTGCCTTCACCATCTATAAACAAAATGTACATAATCACACAGTGCCCTCCAAATCAACACTGATTTCCCCCTAAATGGTCCTACTTAGACTGGAAAGAACTTTTTTCCTTCTCAACGAAGCAACACATTGCTATACCAAGAAGAAATGCAGATGATATACGGGTATTCATTGGACAAATATATTGTACTAGAACTGACATGTGATTACATTTTCACGCAATTTGGGTGCATAGATCCTGAGAAATCAGTACCCAGAACAACCACCTCTGGCCGTAATAACGGCCTTGATACGCCTGGAAATTGAGTCAAACAGAGCCTGGCTGGAGTGTACAGGTACAGCTGCCCATGCAGCTTCAACGCGATACCATAGTTCATCAAGAGTAGTGACTGGCGTATTGAGACGAACCAGTTGCTCGCCCACCATTGACCAGACGTTTTCAGTTGGTGAGAGATCTGGAGAATGTGCTGTCCGCGGCAGCAGTCGAACATAGTCTGTATCTAGAAAGGCCCGTACAGGACCTGCAACAAACATACGGTCGTGCATTATCCTGCTGAAATGTAGGGTTTCGCAGGGATCGAATGAAGGGTAGAGCCACGGGTCGTAAAACATCTGAAATGTAACGTCCACTGTTCAGAGCGCCGTCAATGCGCACAAGAGGTGACCGAGACGTGTAACCAATGGCACCCCATACCATCACGACGGGTGATACGCCAGTATGGCGATGACGAACACACACTACCAATGTGCGTTCACCGCGATGTCGCGAAATACGGATGCGACCATCATGATGCTGTAAACAGAACCTGGATTCATCCGAAAATATGACGTTTTGCCATTCGTGCACCCAGGTTCGTCGTTGATTACACCATCGCAGGTGCTCCTGTCTGTGATGCAGCGTCAAGGGTAACCGCAGCCATGGTCTCCGAACTGATAGTCCATGCTGCTGCAAACGTAGTCGAACTGTTCGTGCAGATGGTTGTTGTCTTGCAAACGTCCCCATATGTTGACTCAGGGATCTAGACGTGGCTGCACGATCCGCTACAGCCATGCGGATAAGATGACTGTCATCTCGACTGCTAGTGATACGAGGCCGTTGGGATCCAGCACGGCGTTCCGTATTACGTTCCTGAACCCATCAACTCCATATTCTGCTAACAGTCATTGGATCTCGACCAGTGCGAGCAGCAATGTTGCGGTACGATAAACCGCAATCGCGACTCGCTGCAATCCGACCTTTATCAAAGTCGGAAACGTGATGGTACGCATTTCTCCTCCTTACACGAGGCATCACAACAACGTTTCACCAGGCAACGCCGGTCAACTGCAGTTTGTGTGTGAGAGGTCGGTTGGAAACTTTCCTCATGTCAGCACGTTGTAGGTGTCGCCACCGGCGCCAACCTTGTGTGAATGCACTGAAAAGGTAATCATTTGCATATCACAGCATCTTCTTCCTGTCGGTTAAATTTCCCGTCTGTAGCACGTCATCTTCGTGGTGTAGCAATTTTAATGGCCAGTAGTTTATATAACATGACCCAGTCACAACATTGCCTTGGTAATTCCACTTTGCCTCTTTCAATGATGGATCCTTGTCCTGTTTCTTGTCAGTATTTGCAACTGAACATGTGATAAAATTGTCAGAAGAAAATACAAAATACTGAAATTGTTCTCACTGTGATCATCCTCATTCCCATTGTACAATCCTAAAGAAGGTCTTGACAGGGTGTTAGCAATAACATTATCCATACCAGGAGTGTAAACCGTAGTGGTAGTAGGCTTCCAAACATAGCACCTCTCTACCTAAACATCCATGACTCAACTTCGCACTCGCCAACAGTTCCAGAGTTTGGTGAAACAAAGAGGTCTTGGTCACCTGACCAATAACAATGAAATCTGACAAAACCCCATAGGAAAGCCAAAGCTTCCAGTTCTGTAACAGAATAGTTATCTCCACACTCAGTGAGACTTGGGTCACAGAATCAATAGTACGATAAACCAGGACCCCGTGTAGTTCAGATTACTGAAAAAGTGCGCCGGCTGCTGTCGCCGAGCGGTTCTAGGCGCTTCAGTGCGGAACAGCACTGCTGATATGGTCGCAGTTTCGAATTCTGCCTCGGGCGTGGATGTGTGTGATGTCCTTAGGTTAGTTAGTTTTAAGTAGTTCTAAGTCTAGGGGACTGATGACCTCAGATGTTAAGTCCCACAGTGCTCAGAACTATTTGAACCATTTCTGAACTGAAAAAGCTCTGCTTCAAGACCTATTTCAGAAGTGTCCATACCAAGACAAAACTGTTTACTTAAATCAGGATGAGACAGGTGATGAACCTCAAGAAGAGTATATTTCAACCTTCAAATTCAGTTGGTGGCTGGAATCCCAATCCCATGGAATACTTTTGCCCCTTAATATATATAGAAGTGATATAGCCACTTGATGACCCAGAGAAATAATAAATCTCTTTCCTCGCTGAAGAAGAGGAACGAATCACCTCAATCTTCTCTGGATCATGCCGAATCCCCTGTGCAGTCACGATACACTCAAGAAATTTCACGTTTCTCTAACCGAACTCTGATTTTTCTAGATCAGCTCTTCCACTAAAATCCTTAAACAGTCCTAACAATCTGTCCAATACCTCATTATTCTTTCCCAACTATCCTCAACAATCAAAACATCAAGTAGTCAGTCTCTCTCTAAATCAGTGGGCAAAACATTGTTAAAACATCTAATGACTGCAACCAAACTTACATTTAGTCCGAAAGGCAGCTTGGGAAAGCTGTGTACTTCTGACAAGATGGATGCAACTCATTTTGCCAGTAACTTTCTCTTAAATCAATCGAAGGCAGAACTCTAACTCCATGAAACTTCAGCAGAAGCTCGTCCAACGTTAATGGCCTACAGTCTCTTGTACAATTACCGCGTTTTTCTGCCTCATTCTCTCTTTATAAACCAGTGGTATGGGATACAATTTGACACAAAGCTTCATATGCTCTTTGAGTTTAAACCGATAAGAAAAACTTTGGGTCAGCCCAGGATACTCCAAGCCTAGAAATGAATGAAGTCATAGTGTATTCAATAACTCTCCTTTTATCTCATCGTCTACCTCCTCAACTGCCAACATGACTCTGTATCTGTTGCAAAGTTAAAAAATGTCTTTGGAAAGCTATTAATCGGAATTCACAAACATTAACCTTACTTCTTGATGCCTCAAAACATGTCCTACCAACCGATCCCTTCTTCTAGTCAAGTTGTGCCACAAACTTCTCTTCTCCCCAATCCTATTCAATACCTCATCATTAGTTATGTGATCTACCCACTTTATCTTCAGCATTCTTCTGTAGCACCACATTTCGAAAGCTTCTATTCTCTTCTTGTCCATACTAGTTATCGTCCATGTTTCACTTCCATACATGGCTACACTCCATACAAATTCTTTCAGAAACGACTTCCTGACGCTTAAATCTATACTCGATGTTAACAAATTTCTCTTCTTCAGAAACGATTTCCTTGCCATTGCCAGTCTACATTTTATATCCTCTCTACTTCGACCATCATCAGTTATTTTACTCCCTAAATAGCAAAACTCCTTTACTACTTTAAGTGTCTCATTTCCTAATCTAATTCCCTCAGCATCACCCAATTTAATTTGACTACATCCCATTATCCTCGTTTTGCTTTTGTTGATGTTCATCTTATATCCTCCTTTCAAGACACTTTCCATTCCGTTCAACTGCTCTTCCAAGTCCTTTGCTGTCTCTGACAGAATTACAATGTCATCGGCGAACCTCAAAGTTTTTACTTCTTCTCCATGAATTTTAATACCTACTCCGAATTTTTCTTTTGTTTCCTTTACTGCTTGCTCAATATACAGATTGAATAACATCGGGGAGAGGCTACAACCCTGTCTCACTCCTTTCCCAACCACTACTTCCCTTTCATGCCCCTCGACTCTTATAACTGCCATCTGGTTTCTTTACAAATTGTAAATAGCCTTTCGCTCCCGTATTTTACCCCTGCCACCTTTAGAATGTGAAAGAGAGTATTCCAGTCAACATTGTCAAAAGCTTTCTCTAAGTCTACAAATGCTAGAAACGTAGGTTTGCCTTTCCTTAATCTTTCTTCTAAGATAAGTCGTAAGGTTAATATTGCCTCACGTGTTCCAACATTTCTACAGAATCCAAACTGATCTTCCCCGAGGTTGGCTTCTACTAGTTTTTCCATTCGTCTGTAAAGAATTCGTGTTAGTATTTTGCAGCTGTGACTTATTAAACTGATAGTTCGATAATTTTCACATCTGTCAACACCTGCTTTCTTTGGGATTGGAATTATTATATTCTTCTTGAAGTCTGAGGGTATTTCACCTGTCTCATACATCTTGCTCACCAGATGGTAGAGTTTTGTCAGGACTGGCTCTCCCAAGGCCGTCAGTAGTTCTAATGGAATGTTGTCTACTCCCGGGGCCTTGTTTCGACTCAGCGCAGTATCGTATCTCCCATTTCATCTTCATCTACATCCTCTTCCATCCTTGGAGGGCAGCGTGGAGGGTAAGAATCGTAGAGGGAGACCAAGAGATGAATACACTAAGCAGATTCAGAAGGATGTAGGTTGCAGTAGGTACTGGGAGATGAAGAAGCTTGCACAGGATAGAGTAGCATGGAGAGCTGCATCAAACCAGTCTCAGGACTGAAGACCACAACAACAACAACAACCTTACTTCTAACATACGTCAGCTTAAATGGCAGCTCAGATCTGCAGAGAAACTTAAGACAGTGGCTTGCATTCGTTTCCCTAACTACACGTAAATCAAAAATCAACTTCAGCATGGACACTATTCTTCGCACTCACTTCATCATAACACCAGTCCTCCACTTCTGTGTCAACAAAAAATATATCCCCAAAACTGCATCAGCAACAAACCTTGACATTATAGTAAAACTCACATGAAACTTATAAACCTGACATAGATATTCAATATCAAGTTCTTTCTTTACTTCAATACTTCTCCAATTAGCGCCCCTTTCACCTCGGTCCACTGTAACGGCAGAACAGGCCTTGAACTTACTTCCACACTTCGCCTTTAGAATGCCCAGAAAGAAGGCTTTGATGTAATCAAGCAGGAAATTTCCTCAAAATTTATGAATTAATTAAGCAGGACTGAATGCATTGCACAATAACTGATTTTCAATAACATATTTTCGCAGAAATGTGCAGGATAAGTAAAGCTACATTGATTAAAATTTTGCATCATAAGAATAACATGTTTTAGCCTGTCTTGCGCTGACACACACCAATATGCAAATAAGAACACGTGATAAAACTATTCATATGACTCACAATTACGAGGTGACATATGTATGCACACAGTAATTTTGCCTGCCAAGTAGCAACACACAAATTCATTATTCTCGGCGGCAGGTCAAGTGGGAGGGAAAAAAAACTGCTGTAACCAAGTACGGGGACAAATATTACTTTATGTGCTTCTGAACACTTGAAATTTATGAAATAATAGGATACGATGGTAATCGAAACCAGCTGCTTTCCCAACCAACAGCTTTACGACTGAAATGTCCTCTACTCACATGAGACAGCCTCATTTCATAATCAGGTTCTGAAACTGATTCATCTTCATGACATGAAGCCACATCTTCATCTGCCACATATGACTCACTATAGCAACAATTTCCAGAAACATGTGTACCTATCCTTTCTTCAATCTTAGAAAACATTTCCAGCTGTTCCTAAACTAATTCTCACCTGCTCCTGTTAATTTGTCTTTGACATTTCTTAAAGCAGAATAGTGACCTCTGTCGGCAACGCCCACTGGAACTGTGCCACTTCTACTCTGGTCAATAGAAGTAGCAAATTCAAAACATTCTTTGCACCTCATCTCTGCTTTAAGAACTATCTTCTTCTGAACTGACTTTTAATTCTTCAAACTCCTTTCCAAGACCCTGTAACAATGTCGAATGATATGATACCTCTTCCTGTATCTGACTTATCTATCACCTTCATAACTTGGGAGAGCATCCAATCTCACCGATAATTCTGTGACAATTATAACAGATCTTCCGTTAAAACATGCGAACCCCTTGTAACTTCTTATTTTGCTCATCCATAACTTCACATAAATTAAACTGAATTTCCTTTACAGCGACAAGTCTGCTTTCTATGGCAGATATCCTCTCATCGTATTGAGAGTTGAGAGAGCAACTTCTCTCTTCATTGAGTGGTGAGCTCATTAGCCCTGCCTGAAATGTCCTCCAATAATGATTGAAATCCCTGTTCCAAATATTGGATCTTCGCTTCCAGTGCATTAATATTAACTTGCTGTTCACTAGAAACAGCCTCCAGCTTTTTTACTTAATCTATTTACATTAGACTCCACTTTTTCTTCAGCTTATCTGTACTATTTATTTGTTTTCTGGCGTTAGCCTCCAGTTTCTCGTCACTAGCCTTTTGACTTACCATAAACGACTTCATTAGTGTAGTCTCTCGTGCATTGCCCGAAAGGATGGAACATAGTCCTTGTTAGTTATCTGAGAGTTAGTTGATAACTGAGAAACAGAATTTAGCGGTACACGCTGCTGTCCAACGTGGACATCACTAGTAGTAGAAACTGAGCAGCACCATTACTACTAGTAGACTCCAATGTCAACTCCAGTTTGGGATTATCTGCGTTCACCCTCACGGCATCATCATTATCTTCTGACTGCTTTGTTTCGAAATGGGTCATTAGAGCAAGGAAATCCTAAAATGCCGTGATTTTTAAAAGCTATGCTCTATCAGAGAAAATGGTATGATAAATATAATTAATTAAAGAATGCAATCTACTACAGCATGAGAAAGTTATCTGTTCAGTTCACACTTACGTTAATAGCACAACAGTAAGCAGCAGTCATAGCAACACGAAACTGAACACCAGTGAACATGGAAAACCGTCTCTAGTATTTCAGCAGTAGTGAATGTGTTTTAACATCTCGCCTTCTAGTCGGCCGTAGAGTGGCGGCGATGTAAACCCCGATTTGTGATTACAAGTGTCAAATATAAGACACTGAGCAAATACACTTCTGTAGAATCACGTACCAGCATCTCCTCAAGTTCTACCCACCTTCACACTAACTTTGTTTACCGCAAAATGCGTGCGTAAAAATATGTAACGATCAAAATATGTGACGCTACCTTTAATGTGAAAGTATTATGTGTTAATCGCAGAATCAATCAGTAAAGCGAAAGGTTATTTATTACACTATGTAGTCTCAAAATGGATGCGAAGTATCTGTATCGTTAACGCAGTTAACAAGTAGATGATCAGGGAAAGCAAAATAAAGATAGGATATTTATGCCGCACTGCATATAACTGGATTGTTAAATCAATATCACAGAATACTACGTGCCCTTTCAGTACACAAATGACATGTTAAAAAATGGATATACATGCTTATCAATGAACAAAGTTTCCATACACAGCACAAATATTTAATAAGCTGTACTGAGGGGAAGTGTGACTGAATTGACTGTAATACTCTTCAGATAAAGTGAATGAAGTCTGATTCTGTACCTAGCCTCTTAGATACTGACTTCACAAAAACCAAAAAATTTTGTAATATCATATTTAGTCGCTACAGTCTGGAACCGCGCGACCGCTACGGTCGCAGATTCGAATCCTGCCTCGGGCATGGATGTGTGTGATGTCCTTAGGTAAGTTAGCTTTAAGTAGTTCTAAGTTCTAGGGGACTGATGACCTCAGAAGTTAAGTTCCATAGTGCTCAGAAACATTTGAACCAATATCATATTTAAGTCCATTCTCACGGCTCATAGCAGTTTGGTAACGTAAGTCATTCACAATTTAACCATGAAATGTATAGGCGGCTCGTAGAAAATCTTACCAATGTGCTACAATGTGGTGGTTTGTATCCTTCTGAATTATAAGGACAGTAACCATAAATAAACTGAATATCTTAATTTTATGTATACAAGCAGAACTGTTTAAATATATTTAAATGTTATAATTAACCTATAATATTCTGAGGGATAAAAGAAATGAAAAAAATACAGTAGCCACAGGAATTGAGCCAGAGCCTGCAGATTGCCAGATTGCATGACCACGGTGCCATTACGCCAACTGCTCCTCCAAAACCCCTCACACTCCACAATTGCCACACTTCCAGAAAAGAACACTGACCTGCTGCTGTGGGCAAAGAAGGGCTCACAGTGCCGGAAGAGATCACGTCACATCGGAGCATGTGCAGTCCATAACATACAGCTGCATCCCTTCTCTGAGTCGATCGTAGAGGTGTTGACCGTCATTTCAGCACTTGACAATTGTTTCTACGTATCGTGGATACAACGCTACAAAACATGTTTTCGTCCTTCTCATTTGCATACTAGCATGCATGCGATTTCCGGCTTACAATCGAAGAGAAATGACGTAATTTTAGTGCAATTTCCCTGTTGGACTCTCTGACAAGTGGAATAATTTTAGTGGGATGTTTACAATGTGATGTAGCGTATTAGTACATGATAACCGACCGCCACTGTACTGATGAATCATTAACAAAATACCTCTACAGATATGCAAACCCACCCATTTCACCAAGTTGCAGTTCAGCAACAAGCTGCACCCAACACCCAGCGGTTCGTTATCTCACTGCAGTCCAGTGTATTCGAAAGCAATGATGGGAAATGCTCGGCAGTCTCCTGCATCCTCATTGGCCTGTACTTCCGGAAGTGAGCCAAAGCACGCTTCCTTCAAACCTCACAGGATAAACATACGAAGATACCAATGTATGTGGTCGATGCTCCGTACAGAACCGTCTTTGAATCAATGCTGCGATAATTAGGTAGCTAAATAATTGAAGTACAGAACACAGAAAACTAGGCATTGAAATTAGCTGTTAAACAGCCGACTTTCAAGCTGTGGCAACCATAAGCAAATGTTGTTCTCGTGGTCTTCAGTCCGAAGGCTGTTTTGCTGCAGGTCATCGCGCTAGTCTATTGTAATGTATTCTTCCTTACTGGCAGTTAATAAAGTGAGAAAAATAAATAAATCGAGAAAAAAGGATGCAATACATGAACAAAGGTTTGCATTGGGGAGGGTACGTCACAAATGAGATGGCACTACGTGCTCGCTATTATAGCGCACATCAATAAGTAATTAGTTATCTTGTTATACCGTATCACCTTCATTGTATTTTCTAAGGCATCGCTTATTGTCTTTCTTTTGGTGTATTAGGTCCTCGTGCTATTGCACATCATTATTGTTTGAAAGCATTTTGCCTGTGAAAATGTTCAATTGGCTTCACGTAAAAGTGACAATAAGTATTAGTCAGACTTCGTAGTAAAGAATATGCAGATTCGACTTTTTTATACGACAGGGTGCGATAAGCTATCGGTACTTCTGCCTTCAAACAACGTGCGCTCCGTTTCTGTGACATTCATCTGGAGTATAAAACTCATACAATAAAAGTAGTATATTAATACTAAAAGGTTGGTTCCATGACTGCAGACACGCTTACTGTCAAATATGACAATTAGTATTGTTGAGATAAATTACAGACTACAATCACAGGTACCTTCTACAAGATCGTGAGTAACATCTGAAGTGAGTTACAGGAAGAGGTTGGCCTCGATTCTGACCTTTTGTTTCACAATTTAATGAGGTTTACAGATTTTCTTTGCTATTCCTGGTATACACTGTCTTTGAGTCATTGCAGCCAGTATTCATTCTCTTGTTTTTGGCTTTAGGTACATATTTTATGACATTGTTCTCACACAGGTTAATTATTTCAACGTAATAATTTAAAAAATGGAAAGTAATACCTGCTTTACAAGATACGTTTGACTATCATTTGACTCTGCTTAGGCTGCGTTCACACTGCCGGCCGGGCCGGGCAGGGCTGACGCGTACTGGCTCGGCTCGTGCCTAGCCAGCTTAGGCCAACATGTAGTGCATTCACATTGCGCGCCGAGCCGAGCCGGGACGGCGAAATGGGGGAAAATCCACTTCTCCGATTTTCATGTTTTAAAAATTCTTAGCGGTATATAAGACTTCGCCACATCGTTTTATGAACTTATTTTTTCCTTAAAAGCGTTACTTACGTCGTGAACAAAGAAAAAGGTTACTTTTCGTTTCGCGTGATGTCTTAGTTTCGTAACGCTTCCCAACCGATTTTGAAGAAAGTATGCGGCTAAAGAATCTGATTTTTGTACACGTGGTAGTGCAACATCTTAGCTTCGTATTGAATCATTTATCTTTCCATATTTCTTAACAGTCATTGTGAAATGATGCTATTTGTCAACGTTGTGCACTTGATTTACAAATCCTGTAGTGAAAAAGTTATGTAGCGGGTAGCTTACTGTTAGATCCGTTTTAGACCATACATTGTTGGGAATGAAATGTAGCTAAAAGTACCAAAAAGTTTTTGAAATGATAATGATACTGATATCTGTCTCTGGTCTCAAGTAATGCGAGCTATTCAGTGGCGTCAGTGCCGCGTCCGCAAGCCACGGAGTTCGCGCGGTTACAGCTTGGTTTAGTGTAGTCATATAATGCAGGACAGAAAAAAACTAATTACTAGTGATCAGCGCAGACCTAGTGTCGATCCCTCGTATTATTTTAATGGTCTCATTCTCTAGATAAATCCAAATGTATAAGAATTTTTCCCTCGGCTACTGGACAATCATCTGCTATGCTTTTATAGTTGGCCACACGTTGCATCACAAAAGACAAACAATTATTTGTCATCAACATCCTACAATTAGTATGATGTACATTTCGTATTTCGAACTAGAAGATAACTGAAGCGCAATTCTGTAGTCTCGTTGTCTACTTTGGCAGAAAAAATAATGGAGAGTTAATGAAACTACTATAGATCGGCACAAATGTGCGTTTCATTGTTCTTCATTGTTTTTTTTTTTCTCCCTTGGCGGGGCACTGCACTGTCAAGGTAATCCCCACTCTTTGGCTAAATGGCTGGCCGGAGGCCAAATAAATAAATTTAAAAAGATCCCCACCCTTCGACAGCTGACAAGCAAGCCAGTAGAAAACGCAGCTGCAGTCAACAGTTGCTCGCCTTTAGCTAGTCTGTGCTTTCGTGTAGAACAATGTCTTCACTCTTTTATTGGTATTGTTTTGACTCTGCAGTAACTCGTAGAGTTTTGAAGTACAGAAGAACTAGGAGGTTATGGATTCATCCCATAAATAGCGACAGACATTTAGGAGAGTTTTTTTCTTTATATGAAGAACTTAAAAACTATCCTGAAAAATTTTATTCAGATTACAGAATGAATCATAATACATTTCAGTATGTGCTGCAGAACATTCAAGACAAAATTTCTAAGCAGAACACAAATTTTCGCAGAAGTATAACAGCAGAAGAAAAATTGTGTATAACGATAAGGTAAGATTCGTTAGTACACACTTTTTGGTTTGCAGTAGAACTTTGTACAGCATTCACTACCTCCAATTAATTGTAGTCATGCTTTTGTATTTTAAAGTTCACAAACGCTTACCTCTGAGGGGAAGAGAGTTTATGGGACTCCTGACAATCATTAGGAAGTAATTAGCTTCGTCATTTAGGGTAATGTCTTGCTGTGCCTTCAACGAAGAATCGCAGAAATAATCCTTCAGAATTTTCCAACTTTTTTCTTCTTGGCAGTGGTGATGGTTCATCATGTGAAGCCACTGATGACCTCACAGAATTCTTTTCATTACCTTGTAAGATAGATTGATAGGCGAAGAGTTTTGAGATTATGCTCTTTGACTCAGTGGTTCTATTTCCACTGATAAGGAACTGCCACAGCATGACTTTACAATGCATTATCATCTGGTAGGGACACATTTCCGTCCCTCAGTGACACTCATATCTGTCTCCGTTTTCAAGTAAATGCGAACTATTCAGTGGCAGCAATGCCGCGATCGCTGGCAAGCTATTGTTGTAAATGCATGTAAATACGGTAGATTAAATTAATGAAATACTCGTAAACGTAATTTCGCATGTATCATTATAATAAACGTAATTTTTCCTCACTGATTGTGAAATGTGAGGTAATATCTTAAAATAAAAGATGTGTGCAGTCACACTTGTGATGAAAGCAGAAGGGAGACGTGTGATGCGTGTACTGCAGAAGCTGTAGTGCTGCTCCACAGGCTCGCGCCTGCGGTCGGCTCGCGCCGGCAATATTAAACACTCGGGATGTCGCCGGCTCGGCTCCGGGAGGCTCACGCCGTGTCGCCGCGGCCCGGCCGCCAGTGTGAACACCGCAATTCAAAACCAAGTGCTTGATATCAAAGCGGGCGGCGGCCCGGCCAGGCTCGGCTCGGCCCGGCCGGCAGTGTGAACGCAGCCTTATTGTGTCCATCCCTTGGTCTCCATCTATAAGTTACAGCTTTTATAGAACCACATTTAAAAAGCTCCTTGTCTGAACTGCTTACCATCCACGTTTCACTTCCATACAAGACTGCACTCCACACAAATACTTTCAGAAATGACACTATAACAATTTCATACAAGATTTTAAGAGAAAATAAAAACTCGACCGCAATTGATCACTGAAAAACAATTCAACGGTGGCAAATGAAAATTTGTGCCTGGTCGGGACTTGAACCTGGATCTGCAACTTTCAAAATGGTTCAAATGGCTCTGAGCACTATTGGACTTCACTTCTGAGGTCATCAGTCCCCTAGACTTAGAACTACGTTAACCTGACTAACCTAAGAACATCACACACATCCATGCCCGAGGCAGGATTCGAACCAGCCACCGTAGAGGTCGCTCGGCTCCAGACTGTAGCGCCCAGAACCGCACGGCCAATCCGGCCGGCGATCTGCAGCTTCACGCGAGTGGTTACCTTATCCGCCTCCCCTTACAGTTCTCCATGCAGTCGTGTCTTTCTTTGGCAAGCCTCTTAGCTGTTAGTTCATCAATTTGAAACATCGGGGAAGCTGTCGTCTAAGATTCTTGTGCATGCTTCAGTCCATGATTGTTCTGCTGGTAGTGAATGAAGTAAAGTAAAAGTAAGAAATACTGTGACAAAAAATATCTCCTCTTGGAAAACGTTATATAACGCTAATTAGTAAGAATGGCACCAAATAACAGCTGATACAGTGCTCACTACAGCAAATAATTTTTTGTCCTTGCTGAAGACAACGTTAATTTTCCTATCAAAAACGGTGTTTAAGTGCATGTTTCTTTTCTTTGTATTTTTATTTCTCTAATATTTTTTATACTATGGCGAGTCTCATTTTGAAATTTTCGTCTATATTGTAGGTTCTGAAAATAATGTGAATTCTTCAGGTACAGATGAAAGAAAAAAAATCAATGTTAAAGCACTCCATCTTCCTTGAAGCGAGTGTGGAACTGGTCATAATAGCGTTTGAAGGTGCTTTTCCTTATGACACTGTCCTCATAGATTCCCTCTGCAGGTTGAAACAAAACATTCTTAATTCTGTCTCGTTGTCGTTAAAATAACATGGACATAAGACACAAACAAGTACGACTCTCGAATAAAGTTAATCTGCCCTAGAAGAGAGATTCGTTCACTCTTGGAGCGCGACATTTACTAAGTATGCTGTGAGTTTGTCAGACAGTTTTGGATCCACTCTTTCAAATGTTCAAATGTGTGTGAAATCTTATGGGACTTACCTGCTAAGGTCATCAATCCCTAAGCTTACACACTACTTAACCTAAATTATCCTAAAGACAAACACACACACACCCATGCCCGAGGGAGGACTGGAACCTCCGCCGGGACCAGCCGCACGATCCACTCTTTATATTTACGTTTTGATGACAAACGAAAACTTCTCCATCTTTACGAAGTGGTTAATGTTTAACAATGAAACGTCTGTTTTTGATGTCGTGTAAGCCGGTCGACCGGTTGTAGGCGCTAGTCTGGAACCGCGTGACCGCTACGGTCGCAGGTTCGAATCCTGCCTCGGGTTTGGATGTGTGTGATGTCCTTAGGTTAGTTAGGTTTAAGTAGTTCTAAGTTCTAGGGGACTGATGACCTCAGAAGTTAAGTCCCATAGTGCTCAGAGCCATTTGAACCATTTTCATGTCGCGTAATAAACATATTGTCCCAGCAGCCTGGTGTTGCTGCTAGTTTTTGCGTTGGGATAGCAGTTGGAATCAAGTTTCATAACGTAAGTTACATCTATCGACGTGTCGGTAGCATTTTGTTCCTTATCGGACATGCCCGATTGAAGAGACACCACAGTACACTGGGTGTTTCAGAAGCCATGGTCAGTAATTCACACATGGAAAGTATAGGTCAAAAGCAGCTAAAAAGCTCCCATAAACATGGGTCCACAAATCAACCGTTGTCGAGATACAAACATTTTATGTTGCGATTCATCAATGTCTAGGAACACATGACATCACTGAACGTTAAAATAGATGTTAGAAATGTTGACCATACGTCTGATTGCACCACTGAACTCGTCTCTGTAATCAGTTGCGAATCCTCTCAGGCAGTCCTGGGGAATTCTGTAAATGCTGGTAGGTTGCTTCAGTCCGCAGGCGTAATTCCTAAATAGAGTTGACAAGACCCCGCACACGCAGAAATCCATGTGATTTATCATCGGAGGCCATGGCACAGGCCCTCCTCTGCCAATCCAGTGTTGACCATACGTCCGAGTTGGAAGCCGACGCGCCCATAAATGAAAGTGTGCTGGAGCACCGTCTTGCATGAACCACGTGTCCAGACGTTGGTTCAGCAGGACGTAATCGTGTACAGTCGTGGACAAAACGAGCGAGACCCCTCGCCTTTTCGTTATGCTGATCCGCACAGCTTTAAAGTCTGCAGCACAGCATAATAGGTAAGGCGACGAAGTGTTCCCGAGATACTGTGCACAAGCGTGAAATTGAAAAACTATCCGAACTTTGTCAGACTGTTTTCATTCATGTGTAATGCTGATTAGTGTGTTAAACGCAACACGTAAATATAAGATATAAATGAAAGAAGGTCACTTTTTTACACCACCACGGGACCGTATACCGCAGGAAGTGCGACACATTTCCATTTGTTGTGTCTACCCGTACTCGAGGTAAACAGGGTTTAAGGTTTGGGTAGACACATAGACGGTCAAGAAAGTGAGACTAGCAGGGGTCCATTTTTACCGATTTAGTGACGAAATCCTACCAACAATAATAGCTACGACCGTTGCTGAAGATGAGAACCACATAAATAATTCCCCTACTCTTTATTCGAAATGTTCTAGTTGTAGTCGATACATCAGCATATTAATCGTACCTTTCAATCCAAATCACGTTTATATGAATGCAAATAAAATCCATTTGCCCATACACATGGTAATTCAGATCCCAGTATTAATGCCACCGCGTTTTAGAAGTGCGAGCATTCCCATTGCTAGCTAGCTTAAGAAACACTTCGGCTAATGAACGTTTTCTGGCTGTGACGAGTCTAATGCAGAATTCGAAACATTGTAGAATACGTTTGGCAGCTATGTACACGTTTATTTCTTTGGGTGGTGCAGAATTATCCTACTAAATTTACTCGCTAATAACAGTATTTTGTTATTTCGATAAACATCCCGAATGATTGTCACATGAGCGGTGACGATAATGAGGTAGAAACTTCATGTTTTTGAGTCCACAGAGCTCTACGCAACAGAAACTGCATATCATTTTGTCATTTTATTTGCAAAATTGCCGGCTTATTCATGTCTGGGGTAAAAATAGAGGGCTGTTTGCCTGAGTTTCCTGCTAGTGTAGTGAAAGTGTTTGCTACTGCAAGGGAGATCTGGTTTGTTTTCGGTTCGAATCTCAATGGAGGTAGGAAGACTATCAGTAAAGCAATTTTAACAAATTCTCGCGCCCCAATACGTTTTATTGCTACCTTTATTCTGTACCGGCGGCCTGTGGATGACCACATGAAACTCTTGTAGAATTTTATACTTGTTACTGCATACTTTTTACACTTCTGTCAATAACTGAATTGACTTAAGTGTGGCACTGAATGATTTTTAACTGAATTTCGTTATGAATCTTCACGCATTGCTAAATTTGCACACTTTCACGGTAGGCCAGGAACGGTAATCCAGCATGACTGGTCTCAACGTTGACACAGTCCGTTTCGCGGCCGAATGCACATAATATTTTGCTAATTCATAACGATATGGGGTACATTGTCTTACTAAAACAGTTATGTTATCTCGATAAGCTGAATTTCATTTTTATTAGTACAGTTCATAGTAATTAGCGTTTCTTCTTTCATTTATATCTTATATTTACTTGTTTTTAACACACTAATGAGCATTAATATAGTCTTACACATGATAGAAAACAGTCTGACAAAGTTCGGATAGTTTTTCAATTTCACGCCTGTGCGTGGTATGTTGGTAGCACTTCGTCGCTTTGCCTGTTATGCTGTGTAGCAGATCTAAAGCTGTGCGGATCAGCATAACGAAAAGGCGAGGGGTCTCGCTCGTTTTGCTCACGACTGTACATCTGGATGTACATTCCGCATTAATCGCATTGACTGCTGTCTGGTTAGTCTCTGCGGTAGGAGCCGGCCGATGTGGCCGAGCGGTTCTATGCGCTTCAGTCTGGAACCGCGCAACCGCTACGGTGGCAGGTTCGAATCCCGCCTCGGGCATGGATGTGTGTGATGTCCTTAGTTAGGTTTAAGTAGTTCTAAGTTCTAGGCGACTGATGACCTCAGATGTTATGTCCCATAGTGCTCAGAGCCATTTGAACCATCTCTGTGGTAGGAAGTGTGGTCCAATTATGCGGTCTCGGGGCAGTCCTGCCCAGAAGTTCATCGAATAACGCTGCTGATGTTGTGATAACAAAAAAGGGGATTCAAGGTACACTGTTATTGCACCCATTGGCCGAAACTGTTTCTAGAAGGGAAGTTGTTGAGGACTTGCACTCGCTGGAGATGATATGGATCGAGTACTTTCCGATGTAAAATCCGCCACACACTGCTACGACTCATGACACGCTCTTGGGTAGCAATTCTCCTTGTCGAAGTACTCAGCCGTTCGCGTACAATGCGTACCACCCGTTCCGCAACATCGAGTGTTACGGACCCGGCTCGACCTTCTCGTACATGGTGTGCTTAACTTCTGGTTTCTCTAAGGTGCTGATGTAACCGGTTAAATGTACACGGAGAGGAAAAGCTTCCTCATACAATCGTGCAGCCTCGAGGGCATTGCCATTCGCTTTGCCATACATGAAGTGCATGTCAGCGTACTCTTAATTGGTTTCACATCTGTCCATGGTGCCTTCACGATTGTAACTAACTGTGAGGGCTGTACTGCACAGTGCACGGAAAGGTAAAGGGAATTAGTTCCGCATGCGTAAAACCAACGTAAATACTATGATATCCAGAGGCGTTTACAGTTGGTTCCCAACTCGAATTAATGCGATACCTCGGCAACGGTTGTTTGCGGACCCATGTTTATAGAAGCTTTTTCGCTACTTTTAGTTTGTACATTCCATGTGTGAATTATAGACCATCACTTCTGAAACACCCTGTGTTTATAGCAACATCTATGAGCATAGCCTGTTCACAGTAATTTCAGTGTAGAGGCATACTTTGGCTGAGCACTTGCGGGACTGTGCGAAAAGCTACGAGCATGGGGGTTAATGTTGTTGATAATTCTTCCGGGTTATATGGCCGTGGTCCATGGAATACTTCTATTCCTTAACTTTTCGTTCAGTACTACGTTGGACGGATGGTACTGTTGTTGATAATTCTTCCGGGTTATATGGCCGTGGTGCATGGAATACTTCTATTCGTAACGTTTCGTCCAATACTACGTTGGACATCCTCAGAGGTATGGCTGGTCCTGTTGAGTCCTGCCGAATGACGAGTCGGGCGTCGGAGAGCGGTCTAAATACTAAGGAAAGCAGTGTGTATAACCCTAAAATTCAGTTTACCTTTGAAGTGGAAAAAGACCAGGCTATTTCGTTTCTCGATGTGTTAGTCATGAGACAGACCGATGGCAGGCTAAAACATAAAGTGTTTCGGAAGAGCACACATACTGATAGATACTTACATAAAAACTCCAATCATCACCCACAACAAAAAAGAGGTGTAATCAAAAGTTTTGTGGACAGGGCAAAACAGATTTGAACGCCGGAACATCTGGATACGGAACTGAATCATCTGAAACAGGCCTTCAAAAAGAATGGGTACTCAAACAAAGAAATTAATACATTTTTAAGACCTAATTACAGCAGGCCAAAGGACAAGGATGGTACACAACAATGGAAGAACACGGTGTCTTTACCTTTCATTAGTAAGGTTACAGATCGAATCGGCAAAATTTTGCTGAAACATAAAGTGAAACTGGTATTCAAACCTACCAGAAAAATAGGACAAGTACTTCGTTCTGTTAAAGATAGAAGGCCACCATTATCATCTAGCGGTGTGTATAAAATTCCGTGTACCTGTGGCAAGGTCTATATTGGTACTACAAAAAGAAGTGTGAATACGAGGGTAAAGGAGCGTAAAAGTATTTGCCGAGTGGGTAAAATAGATAAATCGGCCGTTGCGGAACATGCACTTCAGTCCGGTGACCATGTAGTTAAGTTTTCTCAAACTACAGTTTTAAGTGCTACCACGAACTATTATCCACGACTGTATACGGAGGCTATTGAAATTTATAAACATGAAGATAATTTTAATAGAAAAGAAGAGGCCTTGAAATTAAGCGAGATACGGACAGTGGCGTTACAGAATCGATAAGTGATTTTTATCTATGACGGACTATTATCGATAGTTACATTTTATCTTTGACTAGTTTTCTGTCTGCTACTATGTGCAAGCTAGACCACGCCCACTTTCCTCAGTATTTAGGCCGACGCCCGACTCGCCAGTCGGCAGGACTCAACAGGACCAGCCACACCTCTGAGGATACCAAACGTAGTATTGGACGAAACGTTAGGAATTGAAGAATTCCATGGACCACGGCCATATAACCCGGAAGAATTATCAACAACAGTACCATCCGGTCGTGAAAGCCTTCATTGTATGATGGGGGTTAATGGACAGTGCGCGCTACCAGCGTGTGACAAGATAAGAATTAAGTTCGACTCGGAAGCGCGTCCGGATACCTGACGCTGTTAAGGCGACTGTTCGTGGAAGGTACGAAATCCGGGTTCAAATCCCCATCCAGCACAATTTTTGACCTGTCATAGACGAATTTATTTCAATGCCAAATTATAGACAAGTTCTTCGTTTCTCTTAAAATCTAGTATACATAACCGTTCACAAATCGTATCACAAAGTGGTGTCTGTTGTGTTGGAGGCACTGCACGTATATATACTAATTTGAATTTATATTCAATATTAACGAATTCCTCGTTTTCAGATGTGTTATAGGCAATCTGCATTTTATATCTCCTCTATCTTGACCATGATCAGTTGTCTTCCTAACCAAACAGTAAAGCTCCTCTACTATTTTAGTGTCTCATTCATTGATCCAATTCCTTATGCATCACATTCCTTATGCATTACTTCGACTACATTAAATTTCCCTAGTTTTGGTTTAGTCAATGTTCATCTTAAAACCCATTTTCAAGATACTAATCCATTCCATTCATCTATTCTTGCAAGACGTTTACTTTTTCTGACGTAGTTCAAATGTCATTGGCAAACCACAACGTTTTTATTTCTTCTCACTGAACTTTAATTCACTTTCCATATTCCCTCTTGGTTTCATTTACAGTTTTCACACTGCACGTACTCAGTAACACTGCAGTTAGGTTACGGCCCTATCTCGCTCACCTCTCAACTACTTCTTCACTTTCATGTGTCTTTCGTTTCCCGTTTTTTCTACCTTCCATCTTTAAAATTTCAGAGAGAGTGTATTCCAGTCAACACCATCAAAGTTTGCTCTACATTTGTAAATCCTGCAAACGTGGGTTTGCCTTTGTTCAACCTATCTTCTAATAGGACTCATAGTGTCAGCATTGCATTGCTGTGTTCTGCAGTACTGATCATCCCTGAAGTAGGTTTCTACAACTATTTCCATTCTTTTGCAAATAAGTCGCGTCACTATTTTCTAATCACACATATTAAACCGATAGTTCGGTAATATTTACATCTGTCAGCACTTGTCTTCTTTGGAATTGGAATTATTAAATTTTTCTTGAAGCCAGAGCGTTTCATATCTTGTTCACCAGATGGAACAGATCTGTCACGGTCAGTTGTCCCAATGATCTCAGTAAGTCTCAGGAAATATTATGTACTCCAGGACCCGTGTTTGGAGTTAGATATTTCCGGGCTTTGTCAAATTTTCTAGGCAATATTATACCTCCTACCTCTCTGTTTCAGAATTCCTTGTGTAGCTCTTCTGTATAGTTCTTCCACCTTTCAACTTCCCCTTGCCATTTGAGCTGTTAATAATCGTAAAGGTGCTTGTATGTTCTCTAAAGGTCTTAATTTTCATAAAGGCAGTAACTTTTTTCCCTAGTTATGAATGCTTACACAGTCTTGCTTTTTGCCTCGACATATTACTACACAGAGATTTTGAACATTTGTCAGTTTCACTTTCCCCTGCTGCATTTGGTGCATCTGTACATTTGCTCCTCTGGTCAATTAAATTTAATATCTCCTGTGGTATCAAAACCCTGCCAGGTTAGACAAGCGCGCTAACGCGCTGCTTCCTGGACTCGGGTGCGTTGACCCCGGATCGAATCCGCCCGGCGGATTAACGACGAGGGCCGGTGTGCCGGCCAGCCTGGATGTGGTTTTTAGGCGGTTTTACACATCCCCCTAGGTGAATACCGGGCTGGTCCCCACGTCCAGCCTCAGTTACACGGCTCGCAGACATCTGAACACTTTCGCACTATTCCATGGATTACACTAGTCACAGACAGTTGAGGTACTTTAATTCCTTCCCGGGGGTATAGTGTGGCGGCAGGCAGGGCATCCCGCCAGCCCTTCAACTAATTGCCACATCGGATTAACCATGCCGACCCTGCGTATTCACGGGAAAAACGGCACAAGCAAAAGAAAGAAAAGAAAGAAATCTCCTATGGTATCGAAGGAATTCTACTAGATCCTATCGTTTTTATAAACTTAACGTTCTGCAGGTTTCATAACTTCATAAGCCGGCCGGGGTGGCAGAGCGGTTCTAGGCGCTACAGTCTGGAACCGCGCAACCGCTACGGTCGGAGGTTCGAATCCTGCCTCGGTCATGGATGTGTGTGATGTCCTTTGGTTAGTTAGGTTTAAGTAGTTCTAAGTTCTAGGGGACTGATGACCACAGATGTTAAGTCCCATAGTCCTCAGAGCCATTTTTGAACAACTTCATCTCTCAAAGCTACCCATTTGTCATCAGTTTATTCATTTCTCCTGTTTCAGTCAATCGTTGGTGAATGATCTATTTCAAAACCTAAAAATATTCTGTCGGTTTATCCATATTCCATGACCTTAATTTCCTCCCTTTCTGCAAATTCTTCAGTTTAATATGCAGCAGATAAACAATAAATTATGATCACAGTACACAATAGACCCTAGAAATGCTTTTCAGTTTGTTAAATTGATCCCGAAAGCACTGTCTTGCCATTATATAATCTACCTGAAACCTGTCATTGCCTCAAGGGCTCTTCCACTTATAAAATCTCTGGAATACTCTCCTTAAGACAATATCAGCAGTTATGAAAGTACGCTATGTGCAAAATTCTTGCCTTATCTTGAACGTATATTCTCATACTCCATTTTCCTCTGTTTATTTCCCCACTACAGATTACTGTCTCCAGTTATATGGTTACCAACTATCTAGAACAGAATTCAAGTTTCCAGCAGTGTTGTCATGGTCCTGCAGTCGCTTATGGTGATGAGAAATTTAAAAAATCCAAGATGGCGGCATGCCATACCCCTTAGCTATCATATAACAAGTTATATACTCTTATCGACGACATTATCGTCGTCATGTGAAAAACCACGATTCCTTCCTTCCTTATCCCGCCTACCATTCTCCTTTCCATGCCCAATCCCCTCTTCAGCCAATAAAATCATAATATTAAAGCAAAACAACCAGTCGCAGTTTAGTATTTTAGAAGTCATTAAAAAGGAAGAACCAATCACAATCTAGTCCCAGACAGCCACCTTGTCTGTGCTCAGAAATATCCAAACGATCAGGACTTCGTTTTTCGTCTGTTTCAAAAGTATTTATCCAACGCAAATGGTATATCTTGCAGCATTTCCACATCTAAAATGCGTCATGAACACACGTACACACACACACACACACACACACACACACACACACACACACACACTCACACAATTATACCACAAACTTACAGGTAAAGCAGCACTTGTTAACTTCCAAAGTTCTATTATTGTACCATGCTTAATGTAATGCACAACAGAGCCTCAAATATTCCACATCAAAATTGTTCTGTCACACTTGTCAAGGGTTACAATGTTATTTCTGCATCTAAGCAGTATTTGTGTCCAGTATAATAATGTTGCTTACGCACACACGCACACACACCCACACACACACACACACACACACACAGAGAGAGAGAGAGAGAAAGAGAGAGAG
The DNA here is from genome assembly GCF_023864345.2 of Schistocerca serialis cubense. Classification (NCBI taxonomy): domain Eukaryota; kingdom Metazoa; phylum Arthropoda; class Insecta; order Orthoptera; family Acrididae; genus Schistocerca; species Schistocerca serialis. The sequence goes on from NC_064644.1 coordinate 583,638,860, forward strand.
ACTTTTTCCCTGTAACAAGACTGTGATCTTTCAAATTAAGTGCCCAAACGCTATTTCCACGCCTAAGTGGCTAAAAAATACAGGTGGCTAAAAACATCATGCTTAACAGAGAGTTCGCATCCATATTAGGCCTAAATGAGCCGATGTTGCAAAACTTACCTGTCCAGGACAACAAATTGAATCTTAAGGACATGAATGTTGGTGGTTTTGTTCAACAATTTGCATTTAATAAATGAACAAAGTAAAATAAAAACAGTACTTGATGAGACAACTACAAGAGGTATCAAACATGGAAAGTAATATAAGTACCAGTAAAAGGAAAGGCTTAACTGTTAAGTCATTCTCTTAACCTGGTACTTGCATTACTTTTCATGTTTGATACCTCTTGTAGTTGTCTTATGAAGTACTGTTTAAATTTTATTTGGTTCTTTTGTTTTATGCCAACTGTTCCACAGGCACAGTTTTGAGTATATTGTTAATGTTATTTTTGTGCTTGCTCCTTTTGTATTTGCTTATTGTTCAGCTTTTCACTTTTTAAAATGCAGTACCACTCATCGATGGAATTTACTGTATGTTCTCCCAAACACCTCCACTTTCCTACATTTATTTGTTTCTGTTTTTTCCTATTGATATTGTTTAAGTTCCTTATATGTTCTGTAGATACATTAATAATTCCTTCTTCTTTTAATTGTTTTGCGTATCATACTCCATGTTTTATATCCCATGAAGTAGCCTTATGAATTAGTAATTTTGTTTTATTTAATTGGTTTTACTATATTAATATAAACTGTTACGTACGCTTGCTGTTCCAGTTTTGTGTTGAGGTTTTTTTCTGTTTCCTCTGATTATATTTATTTGTTGTTTAGCTTTTTGATTTTTACATTGTACTACCACCACACTGTTCAAGATGTTATTTATTGTGCGTTTCTGTTTCAATCTGTGTGTGTAGCTTCTTTTCCAATATCGTTTACAAACATTATAACTTCTTTGGCGACAACAATTGGCAAATGTCAGCATATGGGCTTGTAAGCTGAAATCCACGCTTCTCATTTACTACTCAGTAATGTCAGTTTCAAATGAAAAATGTCATTTTGGTGGCACATCAAGAACTCTTGTGACACACAAATAAAGTATCCTGTAATGTCAGTTCCAAGCGATTTAGACAATTGAACTGTAGTATAAAGCGACAAAAGCGACATTTTCCATTTGAATCTGATATTACTTTTTAATCTATATTTACTGTGTACACATGCAGCTTTTTAACATGCGAGCTTAATTTTTAACTCCCACTAAATTGTTCATACAGCAAAAACATTTTTCATACAAAGACTAAAACAAAGATGTCCATTCTCATTCAGTATTTAAATAAATAATTACAATTTTATTTAAATAAGTCAACTGACTGTCTCTTCATGAAATGAATATCTCTTTACATGTACTTAAAAACGGAAATTCTCTTGGCCATGTATGATTCACTTATACTCTGCATAACTTCACCTTAGTGGACTACTGAATATATGTATGTACAATGTGAAAAATAATAGACGTGTACTGCTTGCATCTCTGTAGTAAGCAATCCTCCACATATTCAGATAGCAGACAAAACTTATTCTACCAAAAACAAACAAATATCTAAAATTACAAAAATACGGAAAATGGAAAATGTTTTAGAAAAATAAACCCATGTACAATAGCTGTTTAGGATCTCTCACTTTACCACCTTCCTTCTTGTCCACAGGACATAATATGTCTCATGACAATACGTTTGATGTGTGATGTCCTTAGGTTAGTTAGGTTTAAGTAGTTCTAAGTTCTAGGGGACTGATGACCTTAGATGTTAAGTCCCATAGTGCTCAGAGCCATTTTTAGTACGTTTGATGAGGAACATTTTCCATGTGGTACTGATATTCTTTAATTACTGCTGCTGCCCTGAAGAAGATTCCTTTCTCTGTTGTTCAGTCAAACATACAGATTCCATGGTTTAATCGTGGATGTGGTCTCGATCACTGCATCACCCATCACATCATGACAGTTTCATGGAACAGGAGCAGTACCTGATAGGTTGGGTAATTGTACATGCACAGCGCCCTAGATTTAATCATTTTCACTTTAATCCCTTGGCAGAATCTACCATGTCATGCCTTATTTCTTATTAAATTTATAACATTACTCCTACCATCCACTGCCAAATGACATTTGCCACTTGGAAGGACTATTCTCGTTTTCCCTCCCTGCAGGAAATTTATCTCTGTTAAACAGTTAACAGATAAACTTCTCAGCATGACAGACGAGCAACTAGTAACTCCACCCTCAAATTCTTCATTAATCTGCGCTGGATATTCACCTCTGACACCTCTGATACAAATAGCACCAGCTACCAGACAGTTCTGCACCGGCAAAATGGGCACTTCATTGTGTCAGTAATGCTCTTAAAGAAATTACAACAATTACATTAATACTAGCATCTATATAGAGTATTAGAGCTGTTAGAATTCCGCCAATAACAGTGTTAACCGGTACTTTTACAAGTTACTGTGCATGTTCTTCGGATGATTCAAAATCTTCACATAGTTCTCGTCCAGTGTCATTGTTCTCATTGCATCACAACATTTGAATTGATCGCTAGAAATGGTGCACTCGTCCCACTCCACAACTAACATCAGGGAGCGCGGTGAAGTTGCGTATAGTGTGTCGTTTCGTCCGTGGCTGAGGGGCATTCGTACGTCACGAATGGATTTTAATGACCTAAAGAATAGCGAAATATGAAAATATTTAATACTTAAAATTGATATAAATGTGACCTTAATAAATAAAATAAGGCTTCACAAAACTTTATTTATGTGAAACCTTATTTTATTTATTGAGGTCACATTTATTATTTATTTTTATTTAAAAGCATTCTTGTTAATATTTTATACATAGTGTTTTCCATAAGAGCGTCAAAAATGTAACAGGACATATAGAATGCTTCACTGAATAATTTGAGGGAGGAAACCTGGGGTCGAAAAGCCAGCTTAAGCAGATATGGAAGTAAACTTGTCTACCGCTTTGTCTAGCAATGCTGTTTTCCAGCTTATTTACAACTAACATGCGTACAAGTTTATGCGTACTGTGCTGTTTATTTACATTTATATTCCTTATTTACTGCAAGGAACCTAGAAGTACGAGCTTGATTACTGGGAAGGCATGATGCCGGTTTTCTTTACTTGTCCATATGGTGGCTTTGTTGTATCGTATTTGCATTGTCCCATGACAGAAAGTGCTATGAATCAACGACAGGCCCAATCTTTACTCAGTGCTATACGATGGAGCAATACCGGTACAGTTTCACAGAAATCACTGACGTGCAACTTGTGTATGGGGAATCATGTTGCAATGCCCTCGCTGCTGAAAAGCTGTACAAGAAATAATTTCCAAACAGGCATTATCCGTAGCGATGAATGCGGGAGACTGGTTCATTGCAAAGGACCTGCCAATATGAGGAGCACTCGCACACCCGATTTTGAAGAAGAGGTGCTGGAACCTCACTACAAGTACTGCACGGGGAATGGCCGCTGCACGTACCAGCGTGTGGTGAGTACTCCACGAACAACAATTACACCCATATCACCAGCAACGAGTGCATCCAATGCCTGTGACTGACTTTGCACCAAGGGTCGCATTGCTTCAGTGGTTGCTCCAACAATGAACCGATCGACCAGATTTCCTCGAAATCGTGCTGTTTACTGACAAGGGCTCATTTGATAGTGATTGATTTCGAACAGCAGGAATAGCCATGTGTGGGATGAGGAAAACCCTCACACTGTAGTGTAGTTACATCATCAAGTATACTTTGCTGTGAATATCTAGGCCAGCACTGTAGACAACAATCTCATTGGGCCATACCTTCTACCTGGCCGTCCGAATGGCCGTCTGTAGTTGAGATTCGTGCAAAACGTTCTACCTGAGTTGTTGGAGAACGTATTCTTGGCAGTCTGTACTTGTTGCGGAAGATGGCCACGCAAACAAACTTGGTGCCCTTGGCTACTCGTGAGAGGATGTGGATCCACATGACGGTGGGTGCACAGCCTCACTTCATTGTGGAAGTCTGCAGCTATCTCAGCGCTGTATTTCGTATTTCCTGGTCGATGGATGGGAAGGGGCGATCCTATTCCATAGCCTGGAAGGTCACCTAACCTGAACCCTCTTGATTGGATATCTAAAGTCAATTGTGGGTGGAATTTGGAGACGGAATTTGTTGCCAGAATTGTATCTGCCTGTGATGTGATTCGAAAGACACCAGGAATATTAGTCAGGGTACGTCAGAATCTTATTCGCCGATGTCATGCTTGCATTGAGGTTGATAGCCGTCAGTTTCAGCAGATTTTCTAAGATACAGTACAAATGGTACGTTCATTGTGCTAGTGATAGTATTTACAATTAACTGTAACTAATGTAAAGAAAAAAGTACACATTAATATGATTTGCTCCTGTTATCCCCGTAAGCCGGCTTCTCCAACTCCAGATTCCCTACCTCAAATTGTTCAATTGAACATACTCTACGTCCTGCTAAATTTTTGCACACAGTTATAGAAACACCCAGTGCAGCATGTAATGTAAAATTCACTTCTGAACAAATTGTAAGTATAGTACTTGCTTTTTGCTTTGTTTGAAATTAACTAGCACTTATTTTTGAAATGTCTGCTTGTGCCTGAAAAAAAAAGTACTGTGAAACAATAACTTCTATCCAAACAGTAAAACCATGTTTCTACTACTGTAAAATACATGTTTAAAGTATTCCAAATAGTTAACACGTTGAAAGGTGGCTACACTGAGTCACAGCGCCAGAGATTGCGCCAAAGAGTTTTATTCCGCCGCCTCCACTGGCAGTGCTTATTCAGAAGTTGTGGTAATTAGTGCTTGCGGAGAGGATGTTGATAGCTGTACTATTTGAGGCCATGTCGTGTGCAGTTGTTTTGATGGGCTAGACAACAGATGTTCGAATGGAGATGTTGTAATGATCAAAGTGTATTTTTCGTCAATATATATGAAGGTAAAAAACATTTTTTTTATTTTTTTTAAATTTCTTAACTAACAATGTCTCTTGGTCACAGGTTCAGTCAACAAAGCATCTGGCTTGTGTTCATGTATTAGAGTGTAATTCTGGTTTCTATGTGCAATCATAGTATTTCTGGTTTTTTTAAATTACTTCATTGTTAATGGCGTTTAAAGCATCTTGTCGCATTGAGGAAGAACCGTGCTAGATGTGTACGTTGAATCGCACTTCCACACACAGAAAAGTTACACTTGTGCTTTGTTGTTTCGTAGCTTTCATAGTTGCTGGGGACTTAATTAATTAATTGTGTTAACGGAAATTTCGTTTCATTCTTTGTTGTTATTCTATGCAGTCAGATTGCGTACTAATACTAGTCAGGGCCAACCGTTTACGAGACGTCGTAGCCGGACATACAGCTACTAAAATTAAAATTATTTGCATAATATTTAATTAAGCCCCCATGCACGTGGCGACCGCTGCTTCGGATCGTCCCTTGGATTTCTTTTGATAGTAAAAGTAGCAGACAGTAGTATTGTTGTAGTAATTTGTAGTAATAGAATATTGCATGTGTAGATTTGCTAACTGAACATTTGTAGTTGTCTTGTCATTCCTCTAATGGTATTTTTGCTGAATTTAATTTTTGATGTCTTGTATACGGGTTTGACAATTTTGTGCAATTATGAAGATTTCAATTGTTCGTTGATCGTGTTTGTCGGGAAGCATTTCGTGTGAATAGTATTACTGGTGATAAAGTGTCATATTGTGTGTAATTTTCGTATAGTGACGAGTTTTGTATGTTTTGTAAATGATTACGCGATCGATGAAAAAGGCAAAAATGATCGGTAGTGAGAATGACGAAATTGTTAACATGGCGAACTCGCCAACACAGGAGAACAGTATGATGGATAATGAAGTAGAAAACAATTTAATAAGTCGGGAAAATAGTCCGGAACCAGTTCAAAATTTTTCTCAATCAAAAAAATTCACAGAATACGAGATTAACGCTAGAAGATTCTGAAATGGTATCGAACACAGATAGCTTTACTGCTATGACGAAGGAAGTTAGTCTTACGGGAAATGTTAGGGGCGAAAAGAATTTCGAACAAGTTAATATGGAGCAGTTGGTGAGTGCAATATTAAATTTGGGATCTGAATTAAAAACTGGTATGGGAACAATGGAAACACGGTTAGACTTACTGGGATCTGAATTAAAAACAGTGGCAACACAGTTAGAAACTGATATGGAAACAATGGAAACATGGTTAGACTCCCAAATAGGGACATGTTTCAAAAACATGAAAGATGAATTAATGAAAGAAATTAGAGAAGAAGTACAACCGATTTTGAATGCTCACAATAATAGATTAATTTCAATAGAAATCAGACAAAAGGAACAGGATAGAGAACAGGAAGAAAGAGATCGCGTGATAGTACAAAAATTTTCAGAGTTGGATTTACAACGTGCACACGATAAGGAAGAAATATTTGAAAGAATCGAGGAATCCGTACCAAATGACAGAATAAATAACCAAACACAACAATATAAACATATAACTACTAAATGTGTCAATACTGAAACCCGAGACGCGACACTTACGGAAGACGTAAATAAACAGAAAGAACAAATAGGTGAGTTATCGGAAAGAGTTGAGGAGATTTCAGATAAATTGACGAGTCTTAGTTTAAATGGGGACAGAGATTCAGATGATACAGCTCCATTGCCATTTGCAGAAACCGAAGAGTACCAGAACATAAATAAACATGTTGACAATCAGGGAAAATTTAATGAACGCGTTAAAAGGGAATTTGAGGCGTTACGAAAGCAAGTCAAACAAATTGAAAGTGAAATCGTAGGAAAAGACAGTAGAAGAAATTTAAAGTCACAGATAGCAGCAGGTTTTGAAGAAAATAATTTATTTCATTTACGAGATGCAACAAGAGAGCGCCAGGCGCGCGAACTTGACAATAATCGACATTCGGACTGGGACAGACGCGGTAGGTCTTTGTCACCACGAGGCGAAAACTTTGACTATAAACACTTTTTAACTGTTCGGAAATTTAAGATCTTTCACAATTCTAAGAATGACATACATCTATGTCCATGGTTAGATCAATTTATGTATGCACTTCCACCAAATTGGCCACTAAGTCAGAAACTGGAATTTATGTGCGGCTATTTATGTCCTCAGGGGATTCGCTACACTAAGTGAATATGTGCCGTAGCGTGCACAGGGCCCCGAGCTGTAGTGGTGCTATTTCCCTTTTAGTTTTCTGCACCGCTGCCTACTCTTCTTCTATTCTTTGTATCTATCAAAACAATTCTTCAGCTATCAGTCTATCTATAGAGTCGGTAAGGAATAACCGAATATGACTATTTTACCCAAAAGTTATTTCTGAAATTACCATTTGGACTTACTGTATCTTCAGCAGCATTCATTAGTGGTTTAAACGAAATTTTTCCTGTTTATCTTCGTGACAATATTACTTCATATGTTGACGATATTCTTATTGCTAAACGTTCTTGGAGTGAGCACAACAAAATTTATTATTACGGATTTCTGCAAGGGTTGGCATTACAGTGAACTTGGAAAAATCTGAATTTGGTCGTTCTCAGGTGAAATTTCTTGGTCATATTATTTCTACAGAAGGTATTCTTCCTGACCCAGAGAACCTAGATGCTATTCGTAATTATGCAGTTCCTACTACAAAACGTGATGTTTGTAGTTTCCTTGGTGTCTGTAATTTTCTTAGACGCTTTGTTGGATTGGACGATTTGGCCACACCTCGTTTATGTGAACTATCTGGAAAGAATTCTAATTGGTGTTGGGATGTGGAAGCTCAATCACAATTTGAACAACTTCGTGATGCTTTAGTTGCTGCTACACTTCTTTCACATCCGGATTTATCTAAAGATTTTTGTTTGGCGACGGACTCATCATACAAAGGCCTAGGTGCACATTTATTTCAAGAGCTAGAAGAAAACAGCGTTGTAGTACAGAAAACTATTGCGTTTGGAAGTCGTGTTCTCTCTAAATCAGAAAAGAATTATTCGATTACGGAACTTGAAGCCTTTGCTGTTGTATGGGCTTTCACAAAATTTCACATATTTTTGTATGGCAGACATACTAAGGTTTACACCGATCATCGAGCTCTGGAATTTCTTATGTCAACAAAATTAACACATGGAAGATTGTCACGATGGGCGTTGTACCTACAGGAATTTGATTTTAGTATTGTTTACATACAGGGTTCTTCAAATATTATTGCTGATGCTTTATCATGTGCACCTATGGGTTTGAAACAAAGTGCTGAAGAGGACTGCAAGGAAAACAATTATTGTTTGATGTATATTCAAGGTGTTGCGTTTGAGAATTTTATTTCGTCTTCGCTCCAGGACATCGCTAAGGAGCAAAATAAGGATCCAATCTGGAAGGACATTAAGGAGAAGTGGAGGAGAAAGGAAAGCGTAGCGATTAGACAGTATTATTTAGTTCGCAATGATATTCTTTTTAAACGAAAATCGGTCGACAACTCTGTTTGGTTAGTTTGTATTCCTGATGAGTGGGTTAATAAGTTGATTTGGTATACACATTTCAGTTATGCACACTTTGGTCCCAGAAAATGCTTTCATAAATTGCGAGAAAATTGCTACTTCAGTAATACGGAAAAACGTATTCGATCTGTTCTTGCCAAATGCAAATTATGTCAAAAGGCAAAGCCGCCAACTATTTCTCACAGAGCACCGTTGTTTCCTATCATTCCAGCGAAATTAAAGGACATGTCTGTAGTCGATTTGATCGGTCCAGTGGTTCGTTCTACTGATGGTTTTGCATACATTTTGGTAACAGTGGAATTGACATCAAAATATGTGTGTTTTACACCTTTACGTAAAGCAAAAGCTCGTTCAGTATCTAATGCTTTCATCAAACATTTTATTAAAGAAGTGGGGCACGTTGATAAGGTTATATCAGATAATGAATCACAGTTTTGCTCTAAAATTTGGCTTCGTACTCTACGGCGTCGTAAGATTAAACCAATTTTCATTTCACTTTTTCACCCTCAATCTAATGCTTCAGAGAGATGGATGAAGGAAATCAATGAAATGTGTCGACTTTATTGTCATCAGAATCACAGAACGTGAGATCAGTATCTTCATATTTTTCAAAACGTTCTGAATGAACTCCCTAATGATTCAACTTCTTTACCGCCTATATTGATATTAAAAAACAAAGCACTGACAAATCGCATTTCTGAAATCGTTCCTTTTCCGCATACACGGAAACTGCGGCATTCTGAAGTTGTGAACCTGGCACTGCAAAATATTGCATCTGCGGCTGCTAGAAGAGAGAAATCAGCTAAACGTCCTGGTCATTCAAAAATCTTGTCAGTTGGTCAAAAGATGTTAATTAAGTCTCATCGTTTGTCTCACAAAGGAAAAGGCTTGTGTCGTAAATTTTTTCTGCTTTATAACGGTCCATATAGAATTCGCAAAATTATTCATGATAACACTGTCGAAGTAGAAACTCCTAAATCTCGGCGCTTTAAGGGAGTACATCATATATCGAACGTTAAAATTTTTGTGGAATGACATACTTTTGAGAGACTAACAGTTATATGTAAACACGTAGAGAATACAAAGATACCGCGCCGTGTTCCGGCGGCGGCACATACTCAAAGCAACAGTCAAGTCTGCGCGCCGCACAAGGCAGTCGTTGACCGCAAACAATTACTTCCTACGTCACGCGTACCTACAGCTGATCGAGCGCTCAGTGCGAATGCACTGACAGCCGTAAACAAATACACAGTCTAATTTCTCTGATTAAATTCAGTATAAAGCTATAGTGACTTGATAAATTATGTTATTAACGTTCAGTATTTTTCAGGATACGGTTGTATAAAATATTAAGAACTTCAGTTAATTCTGTGTGTGTCCGATGTTAAGAGGACTTGCTATCGAGAAATTTTCAGGAAGAATGTAATTTCGAAGAAGAAACTAATAAACTAAAAAGGTAACTATTAATTGATTCATTTTTCAGGTAACATATTTCCACTTAGGTACGTACTTTAGACGTAATTTGCTGCTCGCGATTACGTGATTTATACTTTGTGTTATCTGATTTTGACAATGATTGATTAACGAACAGGGTTGTTACTTATGTATATTATGCATCGCTTGGCTGGTATGCTTTTTCACTGATGTCATATTTTTTTTTTACTATGTGCCTGCTGTGCTTATTTATTTAAATTATAATTGTCACTAGATGTGCTGATATGGTTATGTATGTATGTTATACTTTGTGATTTATCTGCTTGCGCCTTCATGTTTACTTATTAATATTACATATGAACATTTATTTGCTTGTGCTGTTATGATGCTAATGACCTGTTTATTATGTAAGATACATATCTGCTGCCCTTGCGTATGGATTGCATATTTACACATTTCTGTTTTGTTGCCATCAATATACTCTAATTTGGTATATAGAAATGGTGGTATAAGGTGTACGAACATGGAGTTTAGGCCACAGTATGGTGTTAATTATGGATTGTTCGCTTGGCAGAGCCTCGTTGTAGGGATTGTGCTGCATCCACTTGTTGACATTCTGTTCTCTACTGGTATATTTACTCGCTATTGCATGTTTTGCTTACGCTCAGTGCTTTATATTTTAAGATAAGAAAATGAACTGCTATAATTCTACGAACGAGACGCTGGTACAAGAAACTTCATTGAAGTCACATGAGCTGGAGGTTTTATAGTAGCTGTATAAATTTATGCTAATAGGAGGGAAGCTAACGACATGACATACCAACACTAGGTTTAGACCATTGACAGTTATTACACTGCATTCTTCGTGAGCAATTGAAATAGCAAGTGACACTTGACACAAGAAATACTCCACATGTTTGCTTCTGTTTTGCCATGATTCTTGAAGTGGTGTACACACTGTGAAATATTATGATCATTCACACTCCGTACTCGTACTTACTTACTGATAGTTATTCAAACTAAAGGCTGTTAGAGGTTATGTAGGCATTTCTTTTATTTAATGATGGACAAGGTAACCAAAATGTATTTTATGATTCATAATGAGCAGAAGATTTGGGTCAGATGGATTACACAGAGGTTGTGTGTGGACATTGTGTTTTCAGATTGTATGGGATGATGAATTGAAGTCTGCACTAGGATTTTATCTGTACTTGTTCGAGGAGACTGACTAGAGGAAAGAGTTGTTATGGAAGTGAAATGATATTTGCGATAAGGTTTATATGTGTCGACGTATTGAAGAGGTATTATTGAGGTATTGAGATTGAGTGAAGTTGATGATTATTGGAGTTTTGGTCGACAAGAGGTAAGGTAAATGATATTGATGATAACATTTATATGTATCGATGTAAGAGGTATTATTGAAGTATTAAGATTATGTGATGCTGATGATTATTGGAGTTTTGGTGGATAAGAGGTAAAGTTAGTGAGGAGCATTTTTCTTTTTTGTTGGTTTATATGGAACAAGGAGGATGAAGATGGCAGACTAGAACACTCAAGTGGAAGGAAGATTGTCCACACACACACTTTGTTAAATCACTAAGCAGTATATACTTTTTTTTGGAGAGAGGAAGCATTTGCATATCTTGGCACACTGACAGTTGTTCAGCAATGGCACATTTTGATTTGGCTTGGCAAACATTGGTCTTGACATGATGACTATGACGTTGACTAACTATTATTGACTGTTATACACTGTTGCCACTACTACTTGATACACAAGTTGAACATAAAATTTTGGACAGAATTGCATTTACACAGTTAACACTATTCAATTACACAGTAGTACTTAATGTGGAAGAAAGATGAGTGAGTGTGTTTTGTGTGTTTTCCTTTCCTAATCCCAGATAATTGGTACCGACCTCCTAAATATTATTTTACATGTTTGTTGCGGCTTGCACTGACACCCATAAATATTATAGGTTTACTGGTATTTGTGTATTTGGAATAGTTAATATGACAATTATTTGATATCATTTGTGTGTTTATTATAATTTGTATGTTTAGTGTAAGAGCATTGATGATAATTTTGTAAAAGCAGTTGTGTGTGCATTCAAACTGTTGTTCGTGCTTGCACCTGCTCAACATTGATGGGTGCCACTTACAAATGTTTAATTTATGCTAATGAACTCTGATGAAAAGTCTAATTAGTGATAGTGAATATTATGGACTGTTACCTGCACTTGTTCAAAATGATGGGTGCCACTTGGAAATGTTTAATTTCAGCTGATGAACTCTGATGAACTAATTAGTGATAGTGAATATTATGGACTGTTGCCTGCACTTGTTCAAAATGATGGGTGCCACTTGGAAATGTTTAATTTCTGCTGATGAACTCTGATGAACTGTCTAATTAGTGGTAGTGAATATTATGGACTGTTACCTGCACTTGTTCAACATGATGGGTGCCACTTGGAAATGTTTAATTTCTGCTGATAAACTCCGATGAACTGTCTGATTAGTGATAGTGAATATTATGGACTGTTACCTGCACCTGTTCAACATTGCTGGGTGCCACTGATGGAACTGCTTCTACTGAAATAATGTCACTTGTTGCTGTCTGCACCTGTTCAACATTGCTGGGTGCCACTGATGGAACTGCTTCGACTGAAATGATGTCACTTGTTGGTGTCTGCATCTGTCAACATTACTGGTTGCCACTGATGGAACTGCTTATACTGAAATGATGTCACGTTTTGGTGTCTGCACCTGCTTGGCATTGCTGGGTGCCACTGTTGGAGCTGTTTAAATACTGTTGATGAAATGTTATGAGACTTATTTGCACCTGTTGAACATTGCTGTGTGCTACTGTTGGAACTGTCAACTACTCTGAGGAGTGCTACTTGTGTATTGAACTATTGAAAAGATTTTATGTGAATATTTGTATAAACTGATTTTTTGTATATTTACTGTTTATGAGATGTTATGAGACTCTTACCTACACCTATTCGTCATTGCTGGTGCCATTGATTGAATGATACTTGTGTAAACTATTATGTAGAATCACATGTATGAAAGCATTTGTATTCCCTACCGTATTTTATATTAGGTTATTGAAGGGTCAGTGGCAAAGCCAAAATTTATCTAGTTATGTGATATTTACTTATTAATATTATCTTTTATTTTTGTCTGTACTTTTTTTGACGAATTTGGTGGTATTTTCACCACCAATGCTGGCAAAAATAACATCAAATTCTAGCCCGTGGAGGAGGGGCATATGAAAGGTGGCTACACTGAGTCACAGCGCCAGAGATTGCGCCAAAGAGTTTTATTCCGCCGCCTCCACTGGCAGTGCTTATTCAGGAGTTGTGGTAGTTAGTGCTTGCGGAGAGGATGTTGATAGCTGTACTATTTGAGGCCATGTCGTGTGCAGTTGTTTTGATGGGCTAGACAGCAGATGTTGTTCGAATGGAGATGTTGTAATGATCAGAGTGTATTTTTCGTCAATATATATGAAGGTAAAAAACATTTTTTTTATTTTTTTTAAGTTTCTTAACTAACAATGTCTCTTGGTCACAGGTTCAGTCAACAAAGCATCTGGCTTGTGTTCATGTATTAGAGTGTAATTCTGGTTTCTATGTGCAATCATAGTATTTATGGGTCTTTTAGATTACTTCATTGTAAATGGCGTTTAAAGCATCTTGTCGTATTGAGGAAGAACCGTGCCAGATGTGTACGTTGAATGACACTTCCACACACAGAACAGTTACACTTGTGCTTTGTTGTTTCGTAGCTTTCATAGTTGCTGGGGACTTAATTAATTAATTGCGTTAACGGAAATTTCGTTTCATTCTCTGTTGTTATTCTATGCAGTCAGATTGCGTACTAATACTAGTCAGGGCCAACCGTTTACGAGACCTCGTAGCCGGACATACTGCTACTAAAATTAAAATTATTTGCATAATATTTAACTAAGCACCCATGCAACGTCCTGTGAATCTTCAGTTTCTGAGGAATTGCACTGCATCACGAGGTGGATTTTCAGGTTTTCCATTTTCAAAGATCTACGGTTGTCGCCGAGGATAGTTTTGCACCTGGAAAACAGGACGTCAAAAAAGTGTGTCTGAAGTCGGGGAAGTCACAGCAGGCCAGCCTTGGTCCTTGTCTTAAAATGTTTTGGTATTCCCAGAAAGACTATCACTAATTTCGCACGTTGTAGAATATCCAGGACTCCGCGGAAAACATTTTGCAATTTGTTGTAGACTCTGTCAGCCACATGACCACGAGCTCGACCCAACTCACTTTGTACAAGTTGTACAATATTAGAGGCATCAAACAATTGAGTACCAGCAGCTTCCAGTCGTGTAGTTGCTTTTGATACCAATGCAAAGTTGACGTTGATTTGATTCAAGTTTCCAGGCGATATCTGTAAAGGTCTGTTAAGACATCTTTCACAATTTTGATAACACCTGTTCATCGCTATCAAGCTCGCTAAAAATTGTCTTCATTTTGGTGCAGTCGATGCAGTAGTACTCCGTAGCATTAAGGCCAGAACGCCATCGTATAAGAACAGGCTGATGGGGAGGGGCAGTGAGGTGCCTGTTCCTTGAATTTCTGCACCCGTAGTGGAGCCTATACATGGATTTTCTTGCAACAGGAAATTAATTTGTGCACATCAGTGCAATCTGATCGCACCTGTTCTGCAACTCTCTTTAACGGAAGTGCAAGGCAAGTGACTTGCACCATACTGGGGTAGAGAATCTCAAACGCCTTGGCTGCTTTAGCCATGTACGAAGCATCATCTGTTACTAGAAGCAAAACGTTGTCTCTGTTCACATCACCTGACCACAGGAGCTTTATAGATGTCAAACCAACAAAATGGCAGTTGTCGAGCTGTTTACTGCTTCGTGGTCTTTCCACGTTAAGAGCTACATTTCGCCAGGCCAATCAACTTTTGGAATGTAAACAACAACGCCTACACACGTCTGTGTTTCATCTATGGAAACCCAGACCTTTTTCTGCAGTAACAATAATTCGTATTTTATTGAGTACCTTCTCTTATTGTTAGCACAATGACAAATACACTCTAAGCTTGAGCACTTGAGTACCTTCTCTTATGGGTAGCACAACGACAAATACACTCTAAGCGAAAAAACAACGGACCATGAAGGAATCGTACGAATGGGACGGTGACTGGTATATGAGATGTACATGAAGACAAATGATTGCAGTTTCAGAAAAATTTGAAGATTTGTTCAAGGCAGAGAGCTTCATAAATTGAGCAAGACAGTAACGCGTTGGTTCCGCATCTGGTCCTTATGCAGGCAGTTATTCGGTTGATAGTGTCATTGCATGTTCTTCTGAGGGATGTCGTGTCACATTCAGTCGCACTGGAGGGTTAGATTAACAAAACCCTGAAATGATATGGAGGGCACTCCCTCAAATGCGCCGAACGTCCCCAACAGGGGTGACATCCGAAGCCGTTTCTGGAAAATGTAGGGTTTGGTAATCACGAAGGCAAGCAGTAGGAACTCACGCCGTATGCAGGCGGGGATTATCTTCCTGTACTGTTATTCCAAGATGGCTTGCCACAAAGGGTAACAGAACACGGCGTAGAAGTCTTCGACGTACCGCTGTGCTGCGAGGTTGCTGCGGATGAGGACCAAAGGCGTGCTGCTACGAGAACAAGTGGCACCCCGGGTCGTCACTGCTGGTATTCGGGAGGTACGGCAGGCGACACTCATATTGAGTATCCTACCGCTGTCTAGGCGTCTCCAGACACGATTCCGCTGCTCATCGGGATTCAGTTCGAAGTCGGGCTCATCACTGAAGAAAACTCTACTCCAGCCAAGGAGACTCCAGATTGATGATGGCTGGCTTCATTAGCATCCTGCCTCCTTGCTTGCTAGTGTGTGTATTTGGTGGGTGCACAAATGTTGCTCCCCGTGACATTGGCCCACAACCGCATAGGAAACCACGGTCAAGTGTTCGCCATTTAGGCGTCCACAGGTTGGTCTGCGATTCACCGCAGGTTACACACAGCTGGGGCCTGCTGCTGGAGGTACTGACAGGTTCGGCTACCACCTGCATTGGGAGGTCTCTCAGGCGGTTGGCTACATGAACGTCTTATGATTCTGTAAAAGAAAGCAGCCTAAGAGTTCTTCGCATATGCATATGAGAGCAGTGAAGTTTGACTTGATTTTTATGGCACAATGTGATTCAGGGTGAATATTTAATCTTAAACAAAACACTGCTCTATGATCATACCTGTAACCCACACCTTTCTCCCGTTCTTCTACACTGAAACGAGTAATGGATTATTCAGAATTTTGTTTTGACAGTTATACAGGCTTGCCATATCGATGCACAATGAAACATCCCCTTAGAAAATTTTATGAATGACAGTGTTGGTAAAACCCTTACGATATTTGATTTTCAAATAGCTGAGCAGAACTAAACGTACTCAGACATTTCGCTCTTTACTTATCAACACTAAACTGACACACAATATTTTTAGCGCAACGCAATCTGACTTTCAGTAATCCCTACAAAAGAATGGCTGTGACTAATAATAACCTATACCTGTCATGCATCACTTACCTCACAAAAGTCTTCGTTACTCGAACTACTGCAATACAGCGAGCGCCAATACTGCCAGCTAAATAAAAGATTCTAACTACTCAAGGCACTAACTACCGATAGGCATACTTAGCAAATGAAAGATTTTGATAGAGAACAAACAATGTATTTACCTTAATAGTGTTCAAAAGTCATTTTATATATATATATATATATATATATATATATATATATATATATATGTGTGTGTGTGTGTGTGTGTGTGTGTGTGTGTGTGTGTGTGTGTGTGTGTATCAGTTCATGACATCCAATCCAGTATTACAAATTTATTCTTTCTGATGGACACACGCCCAGATCGTCCGCTCTCAAAATTCTACCATCTCTCTCCCCACATCCACCACCAACACTACAATAACGAATATTCCAACAATGCCAACCAGCCACAGACTGCACACAGCACAGCCAGTGATTTTCATACAGAGTGCTACGTGGCGATACCAACATAAAAACCGAAACAGCCTACTTACAGAGTCTCTTTAAAACTGACATAAATGTTCGATGTGGTTTTCGATGGACTTTTTCCGTTGGAGATCGTGCATCTTGTGTAGTGCCTCCGTAAAGAGGTAGGAACATTAATACGGCATTGTGTCTGTTGCACTGTTGAACCAGTTTCGTGATGTGTCACTGAAAGTTCGTACGAATGTTTCAGCGAGCCCATTGGCCCCAGGAGGCGTCGGTATTGTCAAGAAGTGTGAAAAGACTTTGGTTAAAAATGTTAAATTTCCTGAGAGTAGAATTGTGCGCCATTGTCATTTAAAATAGATTTTGGTGGTCCTTCAATGGCGAATACTTTTGACAAAGCCTGATTTGTCTTTGTTGAAGACATCGCTGACATCTGCATCACAGATGGAAATACGGAAAAACCATCGATGAGGATGAGCAAAAAACTTCCGAGAAACGGTCCTGCAAAATTAGTATACAAACATGACCAGCATTCTGTTGCCTGTGGCCTCGGGAAATATTGTGAAGTGGAAGCTCACTGGCATTTTAAACATAAACAGCATCTAGTCAGCATTATTTCAATATCTTTGTCAATATTTAGAGAGTAGCACTGCGCTCTGGCAATGCATTTGGTACGGACCATTTCCAGTGCCGCTGATGCAGCATCTGTAGTACCATACCTTAAATTAAGGTTTTCTTTTTTGTAGTCCAATACGTCTGTCAATTATTCCACAGACCTTCAACATTAGATTGTAAGGTGGCATCATTTTGAGCCACATTACAACTACCACGCCGGAAAGAAGACCCTTTAATAGTATAAACATCGAGACAGGAAACCATTAACGATACTGACATCGGCTAGGGATCTTAATTTGTAGCAGAATATCTGCACGTTGGGCGATAGTGAAGCGGACGGAGACGGGAGGCTGGCAGGGGAACGGGAAAGACACAAGCGCGGCAGGCAGGCCTGAGAGCTGAAGACAACAGCGCCTGTAAGCTACTGGAAACCCCAGGCAGGTGGACCGCGGCTTAGCGGGAGCCACGTGGCAAAGGACAAGGAGGCTTCCAGACACAGGGGCTCGCTCATAAAACCCGTGGCGGCGTCTAGGTGGTTTTCCCAACGGCCGGAGCGGAAGCTTCTGGAACAGTCTGGAAGCTTCTAGAAGCTTTGGTTGGTTGCAAAACAGATTGGTCGGCGCTCGGAAACGAACGCCTTCCAGCAACATGATTGGCCACGCACGTGAAAGGGGTGAAGAAAAAAAGAACAGGAGTTACGAAAACGCGTAGTGACTGTGAAACACTTGTTCCTGGGGCGTCGAGGAGAGAGGTTGGTCCTGGCGAGGTGTGCGGCTTCGTTACTGGGACAGAGTGCTTGTAGCGAGAGCCTGAGGATCGTCTGGTGTTCCTAGGCAGCCGTGGAGGTGCCCTCGGAAGCTTTTGGTGAGGCAGAATTTATGTTATCTCGCTGAGGCGAGAACCTTTACAGTGATAAGCGTTAGATCACTGTAGTGGTCGTACATTCGCAACGGCGGTTAGGGAAGTAAAGTAAATTGCTGATCACGTGTCTTTTTCGTTCAATGCTGAAGTTTCACGTTGCTGGGGCAGAATTTATGTTATCTCGCTGAGGCGAGAACCTTTACAGTGATAAGCGTTAGATCACTGTAGTGGTCGTACATTCGCAACGGCGGTTAGGGAAGTAAAGTAAATTGCTGATCACATGTCTTTTTCGTTCTATGCTGAAGTTTCACGTTGCTGGGGCAGAATTTATGTTATCTGTCTGAGGCGAAAACCTTTGCAGCGATAAGCGTTAGATCACTGTGGTGGTCGTACATTCGCAACGGCGGTTAGGGAAGTAATGCGGATCACGTGCCTTTTTCGTTCTATGCTGAGGCTTCACGTTGCTAGTCGCGAATGTAGTTCTAAATATAATTGCAATTGCCATAGCTGATGTCAGTATTCCGCGCTTGAATTAACGACCGCGAATATATCACAGGACATTGCCAGACAGAGCGATTACCAAATGTGAATAGGCGGAACTAAAATGTTACTGGGTACTGTGTGATCTTGTATGGAGTAAACTGCAGAAAAGTAAAGAATTTAAGACTACTGAGTGTATCATTTCATAGCTAGTACTTTCCTTTGTTATTTTATTATCTCCTTATTTGTGTATTTCATGTTTGCAACCACCTGGTGGAGGCAGTGTTTGTAGGTCAGCACATCTGAACATTCCAGCATATACTGACGATATGGTTAGAAACCAACCAGATTTGCATACGACTAGTTGATGTCACATATAGAGAGCAAAGGATAAGCTTACGCTTCTGGAGAGCGTATAAGTGTCAGGGCGTCAAATTAGCGTTATAAAATCCGTTGTGCAAAATTTTTCACTTATACGTTCGGCTCGCGGGCTTACCCGTCAGCAGAAAAGAGCAAAACAGAAGTGGTAGCTTACAAGATGACCTCCACTTTCTGACCTGCCGGTCAATTTCATCCCGTTACAGTACAATCGGTTTTATCTCAGGTTACTGCCTTGGCTTATTCATATTCTTCAGCTCCCTACATTTTTCTTTCCTATTGACGTGCCCTCTGCACACTTCACATGCATGTTTGGGCTCATTGTTCTGCTGGAGAACAAACCAGCGATTAATAGATCTCTTGCAAGATGGAACTGCAGTGTCAATCAGTATCCTGTGATATCCTTTCTTCCTTAATCTTCCATTAATTTTCCCTAGACCACCGAATTTACCTCGCACAAAACATCCTCACACCATGACCGCCGCTCCTCTACGCTTCACCGTTAGCATCACAAACTACTCCTCATACGTTCTCCACAAAGTCAACGGACAAATATTCGACGATGGCTTCCAAATAATTCAGACTCATATTCGTCCGTGAATAACGCCTTCGATCATTGTCGCACGCTCTATTTTTTATGTTTTTGTACCCATTTCAATCGTTTCCTCTTATCTTCTTTGCATATTGGTCGTTTTGCACCCCTTTAAACCTTGTTCACGGAGTCGATGTTGTACTGTTAAGACAGATTGGTGCTGCTCGTATACCATTTCCTTTCTCGCAAATTTCAGATGCAGTAGTACACTACTCCTCTGGCGTTTTCTCTATACACACTTGAACTGATCTTCCCTTGTTACTCGGCGTCTTACAGATCGTGTAATAATTGCACTGGTACCAAT
Source organism: Schistocerca serialis cubense (assembly GCF_023864345.2). Taxonomy (NCBI): domain Eukaryota; kingdom Metazoa; phylum Arthropoda; class Insecta; order Orthoptera; family Acrididae; genus Schistocerca; species Schistocerca serialis. The sequence continues at coordinate 583,659,150 of NC_064644.1, forward strand.
TTGCTTGATCCGCAGCAGCGTATAACCACTGCACACTGGGTTAAGACAACTTTAGTTGCTATTGTCCTACTACAATAGCCTTCCTGATGAAGAGCTGCAATTACAGCACATTTTTCAGTTCATATCTCTCGCTTCCGTCCCATTAGGAGGTAACTGGTATGAATCTGACCACGTATACAAACACAGTGATAGATGCACAAAACGTACTGTAAATTAATAAGAACAGGCTGTTACGCAGGCACCAGAAGAAATGAGGCCTATTTGAAAGGAACCGACTTAGGTAAGTGACGTCACCGTTGTGGATACTCATCAGTGGCAATATATGCGAGCAGTCAGTCAGATACACTACAGAGTCGCATAGTCTGTGCGTATTTGTACTTGTTTCATCATAAGAAATGGGATCCGACAGAACAACCACAAAGAAATCTCTGTTTTAGGTACAAATGCATAGTTGTGACAGCTGCTCGGAATCTTTCGATGGGTAGTGAAAGTAATCACCAGTGTAGGAGTGAATGAGAGGAACACGGCTGAAAAGGAGAAAAGAAATGATTTTTCACAGAATTTCTCCGACGTGGACGTTGAAGTCCCAACGCCATCTTTTTTTTATGGAAGCTCACACAATCGCATGGACGTCACTAATCACGTTTGTAGCAGAGGCACCTACCTGCTGACGTAGCCGGTGCACATTCGGTGCAGGGTGCTGGCATCGAACCGGCGCTGCTGACAAAGCAACACAGTCCTTAATGACGACGTAAAAGAAAGGAAGATCATCATTTAACGTATTGTCGACGATAACGTTATTAGTAATGAAGGTCAAGCTCCAGGTCAGACTGAACAAGGATAAAGTAAGGCTATCAAGATGTACAGGTACTGATTGTAATCTAAATTGGATGGTGGGAGGCAGATATCTGAGGTAGGGTGTTGCGCCTTGGAACACTTTACAGACTTTCGCCTCCGGCCAGACCTGCAATAGAAGTTCAATATATTTTCTTATTGCATCTTGAAACGATAGCGTTCATTCTATCTGTGCTGCAGTCTGTTCCTGAACTTACACAAATTACTCCAGAAAAGTAAAGCTTTCCAAAACGTAGATAACTATTCCAAGCTACAAATTGGTCATATACTTACGAACAAAATTCTGTCCAAGTTTAAAAGAGTTGAAATCGAGAAATCTTGCTAATACTGTGTTTAATGGTCTAATTTAATAGTCTATGAGTTAATGGCTAAGCAGGGATGGCTAGAGGACAAATGTAAGGATGTAGAGGCTTATCTCACTATGTGTAAGATAGATACTGCCTACAGGAAAATTAAAGAGACCTTTGGAGATAAGAGAACGACTTGTATGAATATCAAGAGCTCAGACGGAAACCCAGTTCTAAGCAAAGAAGGGAAAGCAGAAAGGTGGAAGGAGTATATAGAGGGTCTATACAAGGGCGATGTGCTTGAGGACAATATTATGGAAATGGAAGAGGATGTAGATGAAGATGAAATGGGAGATACGATACTGCGTGAAGAGTTTGACAGAGCACTGAAAGACCTGAGTCGAAACAAGGCCCTGGGAGTAGACAACATTCCATTAGAACTACTGACAGCCTTGGGAGAGCCAGGCCTGACAAAACTCTACCATCTGGTGAGGAAGGTGTATGAAACAGGCGAAATACCCTCAGACTTCAAGAAGAATATAATAATTCCAATCCCAAAGAAAGCAGGTGTTGACAGATGTGAAAATTACCGAACTATCAGTTTAATAAGTCACAGCTGCAAAATACTAACACGAATTCTTTACAGACGAATGGAAAAACTAGTAGAAGCCAACCTTGGGGAAGATCAGTTTGGATTCCGTAGAAACACTGGAACACGTGAAGCAATACTGACCTTACGACTTATCTTAGAAGAAAGATTAAGGAAAGGCAAACCTACGTTTCTAGCATTTGTAGACTTAGAGAAAGCTTTTGACAATGTTGACTGGAATACTCTCTTTCAAATTCTAAAGGTGGTAAGGGTAAAATACAGGGAGCGAAAGGCTATTTACAATTTGTACAGAAACCAGATGGCAGTTATAAGAGTCGAGGGGCATGAAAGGGAAGCAGTGGTTGGGAAGAGAGGAAGACAGGGTTGTAACCTCTCCCCGATGTTGTTCAATCTGTATATTGAGCAAGCAGTAAAGGAAACAAAAGAAATATTCGGAGTAGGTATTAAAATCCATGGAGAAGAAATAAAAACTTTGAGGTTCGCCGATGACATTGTAATTCTGTCAGAGACAGCAAAGGACTTGGAAGAGCAGTTGAATGGAATGGACAGTATCTTGAAAGGAGGATATAAGACGAACATCAACAAAAGCAAAACGAGGATAATGGAATGTAGTCGAATTAAGTCGGATGATGCTGAGGGAATTAGATTAGGAAATGAGACACTTAAAGTAGTAAAGGAGTTTTGCTATTTGGGGAGCAAAATAACTGATGATGGACGAAGTAGAGAGGATATAAAATGTAGACTGGCAATGGCAAGGAAAGCTTTTCTGAAGAAGAGACATTTGTTAACATCGAGTATAGATTTAAGTGTCAGGAAGTCATTTCTGAAAGTATTTGTATGGAGTGTAGCCATGTATGGAAGTGAAACATGGACGATCAATAGTTTCGACAAGAAGAGAATAGAAGCATTCGAAATGTGGTGCTACAGAAGAATGCTGAAGATTAGATGGGTAGATCACATAACTAATGAGGAAGTATTGAACAGGATTGGGGAGAAGAGACGGGATCGATTGGTAGGACATGTTCTGAGGCATCAAGGGATCACCAATTTAGTATTGGAGGGCAGCGTGGAGGGTAAAAATCGTAGAGGGAGACCAAGAGATGAATACACTCAGCAGATTCAGAAGGATGTAGATTGCAGTAGGTACTGGGAGATGAAGAAGCTTGCACAGGATAGAGTAGCATGGAGAGCTGCATCAAACCAGTCTCAGGACTGAAGACCACAACAAACAACATGAGTTAAATTTTTACTCTGCAACCCACTAATAATCGGCAAGTCAAATCAAACGAAGAAGAATTATTACCAGAAACCAGTTACAAGTGAAAACATTTTGAAATAGAAGCTATTGGCAGCAAACAAAAAATTTCCATATTCAGAACGGAGTAAATTGTTAATACGTTAAAAAAGCGCACTTCCTTTGCAAATAGCACGTGTTCCGTAGCAGAAGCATTTTACCATTCCAGGGTACAAGATGGTCCACGACCAAAGAAGTACGGCTTCACGTGTGGATGGTTATGTAACTACTTTTAAAATTACATAAAATTTTACTCACCATAAAACTGTGTAGCTTAGGACTTAACAATTAACTCCAAATAAATTTAATACGTTATGCAGTATTCTCAAAACGAGGGCTATTCGGAAAGTAGGATGCGATAGGTCGCTAAATGGAAACGACTGTGAAAATCGATGATGCTTTGCACAGATGTGTTGCACAATGTTTCTAGTACGCCTGTCGACTGCATCACTTCGCTCTTTTTAGTTATAAAGGCACAGTGAACATATAAAGATACCTAGAACGAACTGTCTACCGCCAAGTATGGGTGCCCGCTGCAAGGTTTTGCCTGATTTCATGCAACCCAAACAAAATAACTGTCATGCATTTCCTTCTTCATGACAGTTCTTGGACGCATACTGCAGAGGCAATGATGACACCTCTGCAACATTTTCGATGGAAAATGTTTTGTTACCCAACATATAGCCTAGACTTGCCAACCCTCTCATTTTTATCTCTGCTCACATGAACCGCTGGCTATGAAGACATTTTGGCACAGACAACGATCTGCAGACGAGTATAGAGAAGTGGTGGAAAGGACAGGCGACTGCCTTCTACGATGAGGGTATTGGAAAGTTGTATAGTGGCAGCTTCTGACACCGAATGTAACAGCAACACCAAATGTAGCGGGAAGAGGGTAGAAGGCACAGTAAGAGAGCTTTCCAAGTGATTTATTGTTTCCAACTACAGTGCCGCGTTCTTCTTGGTCTGTGTCACAGATTCCAGCAATGCTGAGGACACCGCTTCACTGTCTTCGAAATGGCATGGCGCGGAATGGCTGCCTTGGCGACGCGTGCAGCGCACTGTATGGCTGCGGCGACAGTCGACTCAGCGGCCTTTGCCCGTGCCATCTCAGCGCCACTCGCCGGGAGCCAGGAGCTGCATGCTTCTTCGCCATCATATTTCAGATCGCGGGCGACAAGAAGCGCCTGCGATCCGACATCCGAATCTGCGGCCCTCGCCTCGGGCTGCCTCTGGTGTGTGCTGGGAGCCAACAAGTCTGCCTGTGGTAGCGAGCCGTGGAACGGCCCGCCTCTGGTTGGATATGGACCCTGCATTGGCCTCAGAGGGTCAAACCAGCGACCCGCCGTGGACTGTAATGCTGGCGCCCCATCTGCTGATGCGTGTAGCCGGTGGTGTGACACGCGGCACGCCATGCCGTCCATGAGAGCTGCCACACTTGAATGCTTTGTTAATGAACCGGCGCCTATTTATACGTGGCTGTGCACCTCTGTTTTGCTAAACGCGCCACCCCGCGTCACGTACTCATAACACTTAGGTTGGCCAGTGGGCCCCTTCTGCCTGTGACTTTCGCCATGCAAACCGCTGCGTGTACTTTTTCCAGCGGTTCTACTCCCCTGTGGCCTTTATTTTATTTCGTAACTGCTGATGAGCGTAACTCACTATCAAGAGGCCCGCACCTGGCTGTATCTTGCGCACTCAGGAGTATTACACCAAAACTGACTTTTCCTTTCCCAAACGGTAGTGTCGCTACATTATTCTCCCCTTCGGAAAGATCCAATCCCTGGGTCGACCTTTAACTAACTCTTAACTTGTTTGGGTCGGCACCTATGACATATTTCCTTACTTTTAGAAAACTTAAATGTGGTCTAGTGCCCCTTACAACACATAACATGAAACGAAATGTAAAAATTCCTTACTGGACGACCACTGCTCGATCAACCTCTTACCTACTCGTTTCACGCCCTCGATATCCAAGAGAGGTAGCTGTAAGATGTAACTAACTGTCCAAATAAAATATTTGTTTTCACTGTGGTTTCCATTTCGCGACCAATCGGACCTTCCTTTCAGAATAGCCCTCGTATTTACAAAAGCCGCCCAAAACAGAACCTCATACCTCAAGACATCAGAAACTGCAAAACATACCAAAAACTGCTTACGGCAGTTTGTAGTGCACAACACTTCGTGTGGTTCTAATATCAGTCATTATACTGAAACATCGACCAGGATATGTGATGTGTTCCTAGGGACACTACCCCCCAGGTAATATACACTGTCGGCTACGAAAGCTGCTGACTAGATGGTGATCATCCCTATCTGCGACTGCACTGTGTCGATCGCTCCCCCATCACCACTGCTTCCAGGTCTCATCTGTCCACTGGTTGCTCAAATGGTTCATATGGGTCTAAGTACTATGGAACTTATCTGAGGTCATCAGTCCCCTAGACAGAACCACTTAAACCTAACTAACCTAAGGACGTCACACACATCCATGCCCGAGGCAGGATTCGAACCTGCGACCGTAGCAGCAGCGCGGTTCCAGACTGAAGTGCCTAGAACCACTCCGCCACAGCGGCCGGCCCACTGGTTGCATAGACGCTTCACTGTCTTAGATGCGTGCTCTACATGAGCCAAATTTTACGGTCTGGAAGAAGCATTTTCCAGTGGCCAAACATCTTGCCCCATTAAAATTAACACTTATACGAGACGTAGAGGCTGTTGTGGACTGAGCCAATCCACTATGACGGGAAGCCAAAAGGCACGCGTTTAAACTCACGCAGGCTGGCGTGAGGTCTGGAAAAGATAAGGAATAGAGACTAGCAAAAACGGTACGTAGCTTCTGGAATACTTAACTTTAATCCATAATTGGTAAACATCGGTCTGATGGTACATCCATCACAAGATAAATAGCAAATGATAATGGCGCCTTGCTAGGTCGTAGCAAATGACGTAGCTGAAGGCTATGCTAACTATCGTCTCGGCAAATGAGAGCGTAATTTTTCAGTGAACCATCGCTAGCAAAGTCGGCTGTACAACTGGGGCGAGTGCTAGGAAGTCTCTCTAGACCTGCCGTGTGGCGGCGCTCGGTCTGCAATCACTGATAGTGGCGACACGCGGGTCCGACGTATACTAGCGGACCGCGGCCGATTTAAAGGCTACCACCTAGCAAGTGTGGTGTCTGGCGGTGACACCACAGAGACATTTATTTTCATGTTTGTACTCCGTCAGAAGACTCCACACTGACTCAGCTTGGCACAATACTGAATGCTCAAGTCAAACGAGGATGGGGAGTATGAAATCTTTCTATACGTCGTCGATTTGGAATCTTCCGTTAATTTAGTTTTTTCCCTTACTTTTGCTCCTCCTTCGATAATATTTCGTTCAAATTTGATGTCATTCTGAGCAGTGGTTCTTTTTGTACAGCGTTCTGAAACTGGGAGTTTAACAATAATCACCGTGTAGATTTAGAGATGAAACAGATGTTAACTCTTACGAACAACACAAGGAGCTAGAGGGACGTAACGCGACAAGATCCGTGTCTTCCATATAACGAGGTTGTCATCTCAGACCTGGGTATGAGAGAGAACAAACATATATTGTCAGGTTTAGTGAATTTCAGTTGCACAGACATGGCTGTAATGAGGTTTTAAATATTGACTGGGTTCTATGTTTTCTAGATCCAGGGCAGTTGCGAAATTTTAGAGACATTACAACTGACACAGACGTCATTTGATAACGACGTGCAGAATATGTAAGTAACGTCATTTTTCTACAATTATGAGCACAAGATGATATTATGTTCTAAATACTAGATTATACACCTGTTTGTTGTCTGTATCAGATGCCGCTGACGATGGGCTCAGTGCCCGAATATAGGTTTTGCAATTAAATACCTTACATACATTCATGGCGTACACAAGATTTTCACCTGAAAAGATGGGGTAGGGCAGCGTCTGGAGACACGTGCACGCTGCCTCGACTCACCTGAGTAACCAGCGTGAGTCTGTCTTTGGGAGCTTCTAGCACCGTCCGCTATAGACAATTGATGCTATGACTCAGTATTAATTTTTGTGTTGAATACAGCTGAATACACATTTCTATAATCAAATGATTGCAACTGCGCAGTAAAAAAGTATTTTTTATTCAAAAAATAATCACAATTTTCACAAATATGTTACCACAGTGTGATGGCACATCATAATTATCAAACTTCAGTCATTAGAATACATTCGCCTGATGTACTATACATTCGTGAAACTGACGGTTTTTCTGACAGTAGAACTTCAAACACGAAGCAGTGACACCTGAGCACAGTTTATTCTGGTACTAATACTGATATAACTGCAGTTAATATGCCACAAAGTTTTTTGCCACTTGAGTTAGTATATAACTGTGAACTGTAGAGTTCGACCAATATATTATCGAAAATAACAAAAGACACTTTTGATTAGTATTTCTTTCTACGGTGTTCTTGAGAAATATAGACTTCATAAATGAACGTTCTAAAGCTATATGAGAGCCTCACAAACTTTAGTAATAAATAAAAGGAAAGAAACGACAATTACACTTACAATATCTCACCTTTCTTGAAAATATTAAATAAGGAACATTTTAGTTTTTACGTGAACATAACTTTTATATGTATTCTGGATCCATATACCTGTTCGTCAGACGCATGTGAAATAGCCCGGTTACCACTGTGCAAGGTCAGTCTGTCTGCTTATGTTCAAAAGATGTATCACAACCAAAATATGATAGTGAAGGGCGCCGTGTGCTCCTGAAAAGTTGTTTACCAGGTACTCACCACAGGTACATCCGTGCGAATATCGGATGTATCGTCCTTGTCGGCAGAGCCGTTTCAATCTGGGAAGAGCTATTTCTGTCACGTTATCACGTCCACTGCTAAGAGTGCGGCGCGCGTGTAGCCAGTTCACGAAATACGATACTGTCTTTCGGACGGAATGTACATCTCCTGACACAGAAAGCTGAGTCTAAAGAGGCAGCACTTGAGGCGCTTTACCACAGACACTGCTACTGCACGAGATCGCAGGCCACTGTTAGTGGCACGCAGTCCGTGTCCCGGAGACGCGCTCAGACGCCGCCTACCGACGAGAAGGAAGAGTGTCCGGCCTTCAGCGGCTGCCGCGCCACGTCCTCACCAGCAGCGCAACGAGCGCCAGCACACGCAGACCCACGGCCAGCGCGGTCAGGCCCAGCAGGTCTTCCACAAAGTCGGCCTGAAAGCAAGTCAATGGCAAGACCACATAACACTGTCGCCAAAGAAACACGAAAACTAACCAGCAGCCTGAGCAGTGCTCACTCGTAAGAGAAGAGACACAAACGACAAAGATTTATGTACAAACTGCACAGCCTGCGCAAAATAAAACTGAATATTACAATGTCAACACAACCATCTACTTACAATGTAAAAAGCAATACAATTTTCACGTTTCGGAGGTCAAGCGTTCATCATCAGAATTACTGTATACAAATCCCTAAATGCGAGCAATATAAACAATAAAAAACAACAATAAAAATAAAATTACGTAGCTACTTATCTCACGGTAGCGTCTTCTTAAGATGTACAAGATGTGTAAGATTTAAGCAAACAAATACACTACTGGCCATTAAAATTGTTACACCACGAAGATGACGTGCTACAGACGCGAAATTTAAACGACAGGAAGAAGATGCTGTGATACGCAAATGATTAGCTTTTCACACAAGGTTGGCGCCGATGGTGACACCTACAACGTGCTAACTTAGAACTACTTAAACCTAATCAACCTAAGGACATCACACACATCCATGTCCGAGGCAGGATTCGAACCTGCGACCGTAGCAGCAGCGCGGCTCCGGACTGGAGCGCCTAGAACCGTACGGCCACTGCGGTCGGCTGGCTCTGAGCACTATGGGACTTAACTTCTGAGGTAATCAGTCCCCTAGAACTTAGAACTACTTAAACCTAACTTACCTAAGAACATCACACACATCCATACCCGCGGCAGGATTCCAATCTGAGACCGTAGCGGTCGCGCGGTTCCAGACTGTAGCGCCTAGAACCGCTCGGCCACTCCGGCCGTCCATGACATTGCTGCTCGTGTTCGCCGAGATCCAATGACTGTTGTGGAATCCGTGGGTTCAGGAGGGTAATACGGAACATCGTGCTGGATCCCAACGGCCTCGTATCACTAGCAGTCGAGATGACAGGCATCTTATCCACATGGCTGTAACGGATCGTGCAGCCACGTCTCGATCCCTGAGTCGACAGATGGGGACGTTTTCAAGACAACAACCAACTGCACGAACAGTTCGACGACGTTTGCAGCAGCATGGACTATCAGCTCGGAGACCCTGGCTGCGGTTACCCTTGACGCTGCATCACAGACAGGAGCGCCTGCGATTGTGTACTCAATGACGGACCTGGCTGCACGAATGGCAAAACGTCATTTTTTCAGTAGAATCCAGGTTCTGTTTACAGCATCATGATGGACGCATCCCTGTTTGGCGACATCGCGGTGAACGTACATTTGCAGTCATTGACTGTGCGGCTGGTCCCGGCGGATGCTCGAGTCCTCCCTCGGGCATAGGTGTATGTGTTTGTGGTTAGGATAATTTAGGTTAAGTAGTGTGTAAAGCTTAGGGACTGATGACGTCAGGAGTTAAGTCCCATAAGATTTCACACACATTTGAACGCACATTGGAAGCGTGTATTCGTCATCGCCATACTGGCGTATCACCGGGCGTGATGGTATGGGGCGCCATTGGTTACACATTTCGGTCACCTCTTGTTCGCACTTACGGTATTTTCAACAGTGGACGTTACATTTCAGTTGTGTTACGACCCGTGGTTCTACCCTTCATTCGATCCCTGCGAAACCCTACATTTCAGCAGGATAATGCACGACCGCATGTTGCAGGTCCTATACAGGTCTTTCTGGATACAGAAAATGTTCGACTGCTGCCCTGGCCAGCACATTCTCGGGATCTCTCACCAACTGAAAACGTCTGGTCAACGGTGGCCGAGCAACTGGCTCGTCACAATACGCCAGTCACTACTCTTGATGAACTGTGGTATCGTGTTGAAGCTGCATGGGCAGCTGCACCTGTAAACGCCATCCAAGCTCTGGTTGACTCAATGCCCAGGCGTATCAAGGCCGTTATTACGGCCAGAGGTGGTTGTTCTGGGTGCTGATTTCTCAGGATCTACGCACCCAAATTGCGTGAAAATGTAATCACATGTCAGTTCTAGTATAATATATTTGTCCAATGAATACCCGTTTATCATCTGCATTTCTTCTTGGTGTAGCAATTTTAATGACCAGTAGTGTACGAGACAGCTGCTACCTACAAAATTCAATCTAGCAGCTGTAATGCGAACTACATAAGCCAGATGGTAGGTCGTTTTAGCTTAAGGTACAAAGAACACTGAGACACTTTTCGGCTTAACAGTTTGGAGAAGTCAGCCATACCCATGCATATTCATGAAACTTGGTTATCTCGTGTTGGAAATTGATGAGGATCTCGCAATTTTGCGTACACAAAATAAGAAAACGAAATGAATATATTAGAGCAGTTGGAAATGAATGTAAAGGGTGAATCACCTAAATATTGCACCGCAAATATTTTGGAAATGGAAGTGTGCTGGTACACGCATTCGCCAGCACACCGGTCGGCACTAAGGAACATTGTATAGCAGTCGCTGAAATAGGCGCGCGTGTGACAAGAGAAGGCCATGACACGGCCCCAGGCTACTCGCCGATAACGCTCCCTGGGCAGCGTGCATTTCGGCCGCCGCCGCCGCCGCCGACCGAGCTGCCTCAGTCTCTCAATCTGTGCATCTCAATACTTCGCACTGTGCTCCAGTCTTCCACAGTCATAGTCGTGGTCCTGCACCTTGGCTAGCTGTGAGGGAACGTTAGCAATTGTAAACAGTTGTGATATGGGCACGGGCAAAATGCAAGAATTACTACACGTTATTTGATTCCTGTTAACCGCCGAACTTCAGACTGGACATAATTGAAGTTAAGTTCTGAACTGGTTCCTGTAATAAAGTGTGGTTTAATCACGTGTGCATTTTGCCACCGTCTCCTGTTCCAGCCAGGAACCACAAAACATGGCCGCGCGTGATTAGCCTAGCCGGCACGGTAACTCAGCGTGTTCGGTCAGACGGTTAGCTGCCCTCTGTAATAATAAAAAAAAAAAACTGAGTTAATGGCTCAACGACGAACGGAAACCGGTGTCTTGCGACGTCCGCCCCGAGCAGATACAACGAACAAAATGAGATAAAAAAAAGCGGTCTAAGGCGCTGCAGTCATGGACTGTGCGGCAGGTCCCGGCGGAGGTTCGAGTCCTCCCTCGGGCATGGGTGTGTGTGTTAGGATAATTTAGGTTAAGTAGTGTATAAGCTTACGGACTGATCACCTTATCTGTTAAGTCCCATAAGATTTCACACACATTTGAACATTTTGAACCACAAAACATTACAAGAGGGCACAGCCACAACAGCAAGGTGGTAGTGATGTACGGTTTCCACAGAATGGATAGGCAGTGAGGGACCCGTGCTGTTAGTCAACAAACAGATTGTAATAATACTTATAAAGCGTATTTTTTCGTGCGAACATACACATTTTAAAAAGATGGAACACTGCCTGCTAGCATTAACAAATTAGATGTCGTGTAAATTAGAACGTCAGTGGTGTTTGTTGCAAGATTTCTAGTGATAGTCGTTTACGAGATATCGTGTTTTGAAAAGTTTCCACATCTACTCTTGTTTGTGCCATTCAACCTGTGTAGTTGCTAGGTGCGACGTTGGTATGTTTCCTTACAGTGTGCCGGTGAATGCTTTGAGTGCATAGCGACTTGCTAGTCAATTAGTGTGTAACACTACGTGAAATAGGCCATGAGTGGACGGTGTAATTTACCACTGCAGAAAAAGCCGACATGCTCACGGTGTATGGACAGTGTACGAAGAATGAAGTTGATTCTTGTACCCTGAGTGAGACAAGATATACCAATAGACGTCAACCATCTAGGCAATTATTTATCAACGTTTTCAACCAGTTATATCAGACTGGTTCTCCAACACCCATACAACTTAACAGAAGGAAACAAGTAACGACTAACGAGGGGGAAAATAATGTTCTTGCTGCTGTTGCAGTTGAGCCGCACATCAACTCTCGCGCAATTCCACGAGGATGAGTCATGAGTGAGGCAAGTGTCCTACCCAATCTCCATCAACATAGGTTCCACCCCTATATTATCTCTCTCCATCAAGAGCTGTATGGAAACTATTATGAGACTCGTGTTAACTTCTGTACATGGACATAATGCATGATCGATACTACCGTCGTTTGCTATCACAGGTATTGTACAATTATCGGTGTGGGAACCTTTCAAATTACTATACCTCTTCAGGGACTCCCACTATTTAGTTTGTTAATGTCAATAGGGGCTGTTTCATTTAAAAATGTATGTTTGTACAAAAAATACACTTTATAAGTGTTATCAAAATCTGTTGATTGGCTTGTAATACGAGCCCCTGATTACCAATCGATTCTGTGAAAGCTGCACATCAATAGCACTTTCCATTTTCGCAATATTTTAGGTAATTCACTCTTTATACAACGTGGGAAATCATAATGCGTTAAATGAACAGAATACTGATGACACGAATAATTTTTTTCGGAAACGTTGCAGATCCTTCTTATTTAACGACTTTACAGTATACCGTTATCTTTTCGTTATAGATGGGGTATGAATTTTCGATCACCTGCCATGGTTGTGTATCAAATAGCGCAAATGGCTCTGAGCACTATGGGACTTAATATCTAGGGTCATCAGTCCCCTAGAATTTAGAACTACTTAAACCTAACTAACCTAAGAACAGCACACATCTCCATGCGCGAGGCAGGATTCGAACCTGCGACCAGTTTGTGTATCACCCTTGTTTCTTCCGTATCTGTCATTTCACGGTTACACTCTAGAAGTGTTCACTCGCGCTACTTCTGTGTTGTTTGTAGGATGACCGGTCGGGGTGGCCGAGCGGTTCTAGGCGGTCCAGTCTGGAATAGCGCGACCGCTACGGTCGCAGGTTCGAATCCTGCCACGGGCATGGATGTGTGTGATGTCCTTAGGTTAGTTAGGTGTAGGTAGTTCTAAGTTCTGGGAGACTGATGACCTTAGAAGTTAAGTCCCATAGTGCTCAGAGCCATTTTGTTTGCAGGGTGTGGGTTTCGGGAAGGTATGCGGGATGTGCACACATGTGACTGTTTTATCAGCTGAAAGTGATGTGGATGTTCGTCTTAAGAAGACACGGATGCGGGGGAAGAGGGTATTTTTATTTTTCTCGTTTATGTCTAGGTAGTTTTCAGAAGTTATTGTACAATAATGTTGTGATGAAGCAGGGCTAGCCTTCGAAAAGCTTAAATTTTAATTGTTTCTTACACTGTAAATAGCTGGTTACGCCAACATTTTAACAATGATTTTTGCAACCACCACCTCACATCCATTGTGGATAAAATAAAATCAAAACTAGCCCTGAAAACATTTTATGCACCTTAAAATAGACAACACAACTTACATCATTCGTACCCAAAGCCAGTGGTGCAAATAGGGTTGCATATATACGATGTATGAAATATTTTCATGGTTAATTTCATTTTTCCCATGCTGTATAAACATTCTGCACTCAGGAACATATTTGTACACAAACTGTATGTACTACAGCTAGGGGGGACCAGTCTACAAAATTTTAAAATGAAATGAAATGTCTTAGTTTTAATACTGTGCTGTGCGCCCCTTATGATCATAAAACGTAATTACTTTGCATAAGCATATTCGGCTGATTTATGAATTAAGTAAACATTCACTCTCAAACACCCATTCTGAATAGTTTAGGAATAATGGGCTAACTTTGTAAAATTTTTGCCACGTGAGCAGTTTCTAAGTCTGTTAAGAATAATATCATAGGCCACCACTTAGCGAAGCTTTTCATTGACAGAAAACAATTACACAGACTTTGCAGAGAGCAGAGAGAGAGAAAGCAGAAACTGTCAAGTCAGGATCTACAATTTTGGCAGAACACTTATTTCGTTTTTCAAAAACGAAATGAGAACACTGTTGCTTGACTCTGGAAGGGGACGGCCGACTTACGTATCCATTTCTGGATGGAGGAGCTGGGACAGATGTGTTGCTGTGGGCAGTCAGCTACATCACTTGTAGCTTTACACTCTCTAGCACACAAAATATGATGAGAAAGTGCAGCGTAGCGGAACAGAAAATAATAGTTATTCATTCTTTTGACGGGTATTCCTTTTGGTCGACTAGATTCTTTAATTTCTATATTTCTTCCTTAAGCAACTGAGGGCCTTTTATGACCAGGATAGTAACAGGGGACAGGCAAAATAATGTGAACACCAGTACTTACTTTGGAATGGTTTATTAATAAGGGTTTGGACCCCCATTTGTCCGTAATAAAGCTGCGATGCCAACATTGGCATATAATGACTGTTTAGTCTTGAGTGGAATGCTTTGCCACTCTTCGATCAGAACCTCTTTTAACTCCTGTTGTGACAAGGGGGGCAGAAACCAGCTCCGGAGTCTGCGTACCAATACCGCACACAAGAGCTAAATAGCGTTCAAGTCCGGGGACTGTGCTGGCCAGGGAAGACGCCGCAGTTCATTTGCATGCTCCTCATACTACGATTGTCCTGAAATATAGCATCATTGTCGAGGAACAACATTTGAATCATGGGGTACACATAATGACATAAAATATTCATGTAATTATTGGCTGTAACACAGCGTTTGAGAGTAACGTAATGATGGGACCAGCGGAATACCATGGTATGGCTGCCCACACCATCACACTTCCACCTCCATGCTTAACCGTTGGAATCAGCAATCAGGATTCTAGGCTTCTTCTGGCGTTCTCCAGACTTAAACCTGGTCCGATGTTGGAAATGACGAAAACGTTGACTCGTCGGACCATATGACGTGTTTCCACTGATTAGTCGTCCAGGATTTATGCTCCTGACACCAAGTTTTAGGCTTCTTTGCGATTATTGCCGTCACTAATTGTTTCGGTGTAGCAGCTCGTCCATGCATGTACACTTTAGGGAGTTGTCGGCGGAAAGTGTTAATAGATACGGGGTCTCGAAGATGGCTATTGAGCTCTGCAGTCACTTTAGCCGCAACAGTTTTGTGTTGTTCTGACACAATTCGCGTTAGCGTACGACGGTCCCTGAGAGATTTGATTTGCGCCAGCTATTACGTTTACACGATGATGTCTCCATGTTTTTTATATGCTGTCATGACTGTTGAAACAGTTGCTCTTGAAACATTCAATAAGTTGGCTGCCTTGGTTACTGATGGTCCAGCTAATTATGAACCCACAATCCGCCCTTTTTGTAACTCTGTTAGGTCTTTCATTGCACGTCGACCTCGATCTCTGAATGCAGATACAAAGTGTGCACTGCTCGTAAACAACCTGCACAGACGCGTAGTCCGTGCTGAACAAGCACAGTCCAGCGCAACACGTGCCTTGACCGTCAAACACAACCATCCCATTACTACCACTGTTCACATTTTTTTCTCTATCCACTGTATCTGGTTTGCAAGTGGCAGTCATGTATCCTTCTGGCCAACTCGGCGTAATCACTGTGCGATAATTACGGCCATGTCCTTGATATATGATTTGAGAGATGATGGTCATTCCCAAGTCGGTCAGTTGTTAGTTTGGATTTGTTCAATGTTTCCAAATGTTAGTTTTTGTGTTCTCTGTGCGTTGGAGACCTCAAGAACAATCTGTCATTCGTTCTTGCTCATGTGCGCAATAACAGCGTACATCATAATAAACTGGGGTTGATTTTGGACAGGTCTCTCATTTCATTATTTAGTTTATCCGCTTTTCAATTACCTATTTTGTAATATTTTGAGAGACTAAGACTTTAAACTCATTCGCTAGATCTACCCTTTCTCATATCGGTATTCCGTTGCGTGACGGTTTTCACTACCGCATATGAGTCTGAAGGGAGTGATTTGTGTTGCACGTGGTCCAACCAATGCGGATCGTTGCGACAACCAAAAGGCATGTCAAGAAGTTAGTTAGCATCTCTCACAGGATATAAAATTTACAAGAAAACGCTTAAGCAAAGTTTGCAAGCTATTTCTGGTGCAATAATTTCAGCATAACAATAACGCTTCAGGAGGGGACGTTTGTGTAATGATAATATATATATAACATCTACATTTACATGTACATATATACTCCGCTAACCACCAAGCGGTGTGCTGCAGAGGGCACTATTCGCGCCAAAGTCGTATCCCCCCCCCCCCCACCCACCCCCACCCCCCTGTGTTCCATTCGCGGATAGCGTGAGGGAAAAACGTCTGAACGCCTCAGTACGAGCTCTAATTTCCGTTATCTTTGAATGGAATGGTGATCATTGCGCGATATGAAAGTTGATCGTAATAATATATGCACTACATATGGAATTTATCGAGCAGCCCCTTCCGTTTAGCGCGTCGTCTATCTGCAAGTGTGTCCCACTTCAAACTTTCTATTAGATTTGTAACGCTCTCGCGATGGCTAAATGTACCTGTCGTGAATCTTGCCGCTCTTCTTTGGACCTTCTTAATCTCTTGAATCAGACCCAACTGGTAAGGGTCCCATACAGACAAACAGTACGCTAAGACTGGAGGAACATAAGTATTGTAAGCAATTTCCTTTGTAGAAGGAGTGCATCGCTTCAGGATTCTACCAATAAACCGCAATCTGGAATTCGCCTTACCTATTACTTGTGTTATCTGATTGTTCCATTTGAGTACATTTCGAATAGTCACACCCAGATATTTCATTAATGTTACCGCTTCCAAAGACTGGGCATTTATTTTGTACTCGTGGATTAATGAGAATTTTCGCTTTGTTATACGCAGTAGGTTACACTTACTAATCTTGAGAGATAAGTGCCAGTCATTACACCACGCATTTATTTTCTACAAATCCTCATTGATTTGTTCACAACTTTCGTGTGATACTACTTTCCTGTAGACTGCAGCATCATCGCCAAACAGTCTAATGCCGCTGTCGATACCATCAACCAGATCGTTTATATAAATCGTAAAAAGCAGCCGACCTATTACGCTGTCCTGGGGCACACCTATTGTAACTCTTGTTTCTGTTGAAGTCTCCCCATTCAGGACGACATACTACTCTCTGTCGAGGAAAGTCGAGGAATATGGCATCAACCTGGGAGCCGGTGTCTAGAGCCTGTTGTATATCATGCACAAAGAGGACCGCCTGTGTCTCGCATGACCGCTGTTTCCTAAAACCGTGCTGGTTTCTGCAGATGAGCTTCTCAGAGTCTAGAATGATCATTATGTCTGGGCACAAAATATGTTCCACAATCCTACAACAAATCGATGTCAGTGAAATCGGCCGGTAATTATGTGCATCCGCTTTTCTACCCGTTTTATAGATTACTATGACCTGGGCCTTCTTCAAAACCCGTGGAACTTTCCGCTGTTAAAATGATCTCTGATAGATGATGGAAACGAATGGTGCTATATTTGTAGCATAGTCAACATAAAATCTTACAGGCGTCTTAGGATCTTAACTGTTTTACAATCCCAGATACACTAAACACTACGTCAGCCATCCTTGCGATTGTTCGACAATTGAAAGGGCGGATGGTGCTAAAGTCCTCTACCGTAAACGAGTTTTTGAAAGCTAGAATTTCGGCCTTCTGTTTATCATCATCCGTTACATTACCCGTACTTCAGCAAGAGAAGGTACTGAATTATTTGTAGCGTTCATAGTTTTTTCGTACGACAAAAATTTTTGGGGTAATTTTTAGAATCTACAGATAAAATATTGCTTTCAAATTCGTTAAAAGACTCTCTCATTGACCTTTTGACAGCTGCTTTCATTTCGCATAATTTCTGTTTGTCAGCGGGGCAGTGACTACGTTTAAAAAAACTGTGCAAGGTTCTCTGCTTTCTCAGTAACTTCGTAATATGTTTGTTGAACCAAGGTGGATCCTTTCCTTCCCCTCCCCTACATTTTTGCTAGGCACATATTTCTCTAGCACGTGGTGGGCAATACCTTTAAATTCAGACCAAAGATGATAAATATCTTTGTACCCCGCGGTGAATGCTTGGAGCTGACTATGAAGATATTCATTAATGACAGTTTTATTTGCTTTCCCAAACAAGAAAACTCTACGCTGTTTCTTTGGGTTTTTGCAACTTCCACTGGTATAGAAGCTACAACGGCATTATGGTCGCTAATACCTTCATCTAGATTAACTTCCTCAAAAAGATCAGGTCTGTTTGTCGCCAAAATATCTAGTATGTTCCCATCTCGAGTTGGTTTTCTAACCAATTGCTCAAGGTTGTATGTTGAGAATGCTCATAGTATAACTTCACACGAGTCTTCGCTTCTGTCCCCCTGTGTTAAACGTGTAATTTTCCCAGTCAATGGACGCCAGATTAAAGTCTCCACCTATAACTAATGGATAATTTGGATATTTATTTCCTATCTGCTCAAGACTTTCCTTGAAACGTTCTGCGACGTTAGTTGCGGATGCTGGTGGTCTATAGAAACATCTTAATACAATGGTCACTCCTTGTCTGATTGACAGCTTTATCCAGACTATTTCACAGTCCGACCCAGTATCAATCTCAACTGCGTTTAAACAGCTTAACACCACCTCCCATAGCATCAGTCCTATCCTTCCTAAACATTGTCCAATAAGAGTTCAAAATTTCACTGCTGTTTATGTCTCGTTTCAACCAGCTCTCGGTACACAATATTGGCATTACTACTGTTTATTTCGGAGAGTAAGTCGGGGACCTTGCTAAAGACAGTTCGACAATTTACTAACATGAGATTTAGCATACTTAAGTACTTTGGAATGCCCTGTTTAGGCGAACTAACAATTTTTAGGGTTGGCACAGCCACATCAGTGTCATGAACTTGTAATTTTCCAGACTAACGGTTAGTTTCCCGTTGGGAGGAACCTAATCTAAAAAAAAAAAAAAACCATGTCCATACCACAGTACTGTGCTACCCATGTAGCTGCTTCCTGTGTGTAGTGCACCTCTAATCTATCGAGGGGCGTCCTACAACTTTCAGCCCCATAGTGCAGGTCGAGGAATCTACAAACATTTTCGTCACAGAGTCGACGTAGCCTCTGGTTTAGATTCTTCACTTGACTGCACACCAGAGGAACCCGGTCCACTCTGGGTACGATGCTGCAAACCGTCAGCTTGGCTTCCAGTCCTCGATAGATGGAGGCCGCCTTCGCCAATTTAGCCAGCCGTCGAAAGGACCCAAGGATTTCCTTGGAACCCCGACGACAGGCATCGTTGGTGCCGACATGTGCAACAATCTGCAGCTGGCTGCACCCCGCACGCTCGATAGCCGCCGGAAGAGCCTCTCCCTCATCCCGGACGAGGCCCCTGGTTAGCACACCGAGTCAACGTTGGACTTCTTCCCCTCCCTAGCCGCTATGTTCCTCAGGGACTCCATGACCCGCCTAACATTAGTGCTCCCAATAACTAACAAACCCCTATCCCCATGTGTCTGTCTGGACCAAGTTATTGAAAAAGTCGGGAATTCGACTTAGGAACGCATTTAGCATTTACTGATTGCGAGTAAGACTTTGATAAGGTAAAAAGATTCCCCCTGTGGGAAACATTAGAAATAAAACATTTTCGTAAACATATTATTAATACCGTAAAGGGCCTACATGTAAATACCGAAACAGTTGTAACCTCAGGTTCGAAATCGTCAGATGAAATTTAAAAAAGTGGTGTCTGAGAAGAGTGTAGCCCATAACCCACTTTATTTAATACATAGACTGACGACTTAGTTACGACATGGAAAGGAATTTAAGTAGGATCCCATATACTATTAAATACTGTGTTACATGCTGATGAACAGATACATACACAGGAAACAGAGCATAACTCACAAAGAGCAGAATACAGATTAAGTCAAAACGGAATATACTACAATTTAACTATATCTGCAAATATAATAAAGATCTCTTTCTACTAGAAAGCAGTCAGACAGAAACTAATAATAAATTTAAAAAGTTTAGAACAAGTATTCACTCCAATTATTTATGATGTGGCACTAATTTTAACTGCAACAAAGATAATGAGAAGAGCGTTAATAAATTTCAAATCATCTGCAGAACAACTGGAAGGACTTTGGGAAGAAAAACATGAAAGGAAAGACAAATAAAATTCTATAAAGTTATGGCTTTATTCTATAAAGTGAGATCAGATTTAAAAATAGATAGAAGAGAATATAATGAAATAATCATGTTGATAGAATGATGGAAAAAAGATTGTCAAAAAAATAATGAGTTATCAGCCGACTGGAAAGCAAAGAAGTGGACCTTCTGAGAAGTGGATGGATGAGACTGGAACAGGTGACTACATCTAATCTTTGAATGAGATGGTGATGAAATAAACTATGATAAGTCTAACTACTACACCTAGTCTTTATGACGAAGGAAGAAATTCACTTTCAAAAATATAAAAAAAGGCAGAAGGGAGCTTAAAGGATGTACGTCGAAAATGAGTGCATATTATGACAGAAGAGGCAGCCTTTCACTGCTATGACTTCTCAGGAACAGGCTATACCTGTCTCCTACTCTTCCTGTCTAAACACTGGCTGAGCAAGTGGATTTTTCGCTCCTGCCAGAAAGGATAGCACCGAGAATAACGATTAACTGCAAACCGTTTCTTCATCTTTTGAACGAAATTTGCTTTGAAATGATGGAGGTATGATCATCACCTTTGCTTCTGTTTGAAGACTAGCTTTCAAGCACTGGAACTCTTAGCTGTACAGTGAAACCTGACTAGTACTGCCCAGTAAGGACAGACATCCAAGTGTTTTGCCAGCACTGTTGCTTAGCAGGCCTCGCAACTTGCAGCCAGACGAGCCAGCGTGCTGCGTGACAATTCTTCTGGCAAAGCCACAACACTGCTGCCAGCCTGGGGCAGTGGAGAGCTGGGTCACCTCATGCTGCATTATCTGGGCCTTTTTACAGGTCTCTAACCGGAGCCTTGTGAGAGCTAGACCAGGAGTAGTCAATACAAATAACAGGCACTCCGGCCATACAATATATCTGAAGTCGACTGCAGCCTACCTGAGATATTTACTATCAAAAACAGTCTTGATCACTATTTAATCACTATTTATTTATTACGGTGACCATTTTCGACCACTACTGTGGTCATCTTCAGACCAGTGAGTAAGAACCTCCTTCTGTTGGAGAATCACTACTCCACTTGATCAAAATTTATTTATTACAGTGACCAGTTTCGACCACTACTGCGGTCATCTTCAGACCAATGAGTAAGAACCTCCTTCTGCTGGAGAATCACTACTCCAGCAGAAGGAGGTTCTTACTCATTGGTCTGAAGATGACCACAGTAGTGGTCGAAACTGGTCACCGTAATAAATAAATTGGGATCAAGACTTTTTTTGATAGTAAATATTTGTTACACATTGATCGCTGTCACTCCCATAACGTATTTAAAAGTAACTACCTGAGATAGTCTCCACGCCAGCTGTTGACCCAGTGTGGGTCATGCAATCTACACGTACGTCTACATGGATACTCTACAGACCACTTCTAAGCGCCTGGGAGAGGGTTCACTGAACCATCTTCACAGTTCTCTATTATTCCAATCTCGTATAGCACGCAGAAGGAACGAACACCTACATATTTTCTCCTAATATAGGTCGGCACGAACAAAATATGTCTCATCTACAACTGGCCACTGCCTCTGCTACCTACGTCTAAGGAGTCACGCCTAGACCTGATGCTACCAGGGTCTGAAGTGGCTCCACCCTGCAGGGGCTTCCTATAGGCCGACGACAACCGACTCCTGTGTGTCTTAATCTCTGATTCGCACTCCGTATCTGCGCACCTCCCGCGCCTGACCTGTTGCCAGCCCACAGACATGGCACTCCTTGCCGATGTTCCAGGTTCGGAGCACCACGCGCCTCACCTCTGCACTGCCGTCTGGCGCTATGGGCCACAGCCACTAGCGCCTGCCACTGCTGGCTAGCACATCCCACGAGGGACTGGCCACATTACATCACCACCTGACCCAGCATCGCTGAGATACGGTTCCCGTACAAGGCCGCTGCAAGATGAAGCAATATAGCTGCGTGTAATAGCAGTACGGATCAAGTGATATGATAAAGTACCACAAGATACAGAGAAGCTACCGTGGGAGAGTGCGGTAATGGATCTCCCAGTAAAAGCATTACATGTGGCTGAACCACTGGGAGAAGATGATGAGTTAGGGAAAACAGGGTATTTTGTACAGAGGAGTGTTCTATGCATGCACATGTATGGTGAACAGCTAGTGCCAGTCGTTATTGATAATTCTCGGACAAAATCATAGAGATGTCTTAATGGTCGTTGATGGCCAATTTAGATGTTCTAGACCAAGACGACCTACACAGTATGAATTTTAACCCTAGCCATAAACAAACCGCCTCTGTAACTACGTTATGTGAGAAGGAAAATGGAATGGAAAGAGTAGCAATGGAGGAACAACTGTTAGAACTCGAGGATCGGTTGAATGCTCGTAGGTTTTTACAAGTGAACCCAGTGATGTAGGTGACATCACGTGTGCTGGACGTTGTTCAAGTTGCTCGCGAATATTTTATAAGGTTTTTAGTCTTCAGTTACTTATTTCAAAGATTATTCGTGTTAATATATGCTGTAAAAGTAACTTATTAGTGGATTTTCATTCATTTCAGTCTTTCTTTCTGTGTTATTGACTCGAGTGGTCTGTTATTCGTGAGTGTGCTTAAGTCATTCATCCAAGCCTCATGCCTCAGCAGTATGTTTACATTTCACTGTTACACATTATCATAAATTTTGTAGTTTCCAACGGTTTCTCATACTGTCTGTGGCGAAATAACTGTTTAATAAACTACTGGAAACGTTCGCCTACTGTGTTTTTTAGAGTTGTCTGTGCGTTGAGGTTGTTTAGTAAATTTCGTGCGGTAATTTTCAGCTGACGTTTCTTATTGTTTCTAGTGAAATATTTGAGTAAAATTTTCATTCGCTGCTTTAATGTCGTTCAGTTTTCCAGTGGCCGCTTGAATTTTGGGTTTCAGCTAAAAAATTGTGTGAAGTTTTGGTGGTATTAGTTGTGGGTTGGTAGGATTAATAAAAGTTCTTGCTTTCTTAGTAGAGAGACAATTTCAAGACCACTATTGTTAGTGTTTTAAACAGTTCTACTGCTGTAACTGAATTTAGGTAACGTAGTTTAGTTTTTTCAGTAACTGTTAAAATTTTACCATGACTCATGACTTAGAAGTATGAGCATCGTCGTAAGTTTGTGAACTGCTGGTTCCGGTGTGGGATTTGTTCAAAGTATTTTCATTGGGGGGGGGGGGGGACGGAGGTGGTAACGCAGTGGGGAAGCCAGTGGGCATTCTAGCGACATCCTCTCCTGGGAATGCAGAATCTATAGTTGAAGTAAGTTGATAGAGGAGCAGTAGCGTAAGATCTGTCCCCGTCAGGTGCAGTTACATGACGCAAAGGAGGAACTAAATAGGTTGAGGAGGATGAAGGATGCTGGGAAATGGTAACTTGTAGTTGGAAAGAAGGTAGCTAGGATGAGGAGGAGCTATTTAGTTGTACTTCGAGTATATGCAGTATATAAGAGTTGAGTGGAAAGGAGCCTTTTGTAGATTTAGGTGTAGGGAACATGCAGCAGTCCTTAACAGTTAGCAAGCCTAAGTCAGCTGCAAATTCTAACAGTAAGAAGAAGGTTATGCTGCTAGGTAATTCACACAGTAGAGGTGTGGGCCAGCAGTTGCAGGAAGTTTCGGGGAGTGAGTACTGGGTCACCAGCATTGTGAGGCCTAGTGGGGGGTAGGCTCAGACAACTGATAGCATGGGGGAGATACGTAGGTATTTTAAGAAAGATGATCAGGTAGTGATTGTGGGTGGTGAAGGGAATCGTCTTGATAGGGACGCGGAATTGATGTAGGTGGTGACCTGGTAAAGATAGCTACTTAAACTGGTGGCATTAATATGTTGTTCAGCGTCATGATCGGCTTCGTCTTAATGCTGCTGTCAGGCCTAGCAACTTGGGGCTAAAGAAAGCACTGATGGCGAAGGGCATGGTTCACATTGCAGTGGTGCCAGTTGAGGCTATCAATAGATCGGGTTTCACTAGGCGTGGCCTGCACCTCAGTAGGTATGGGAAGGGGAGGCTGGCTAAGCTCATAGGTGACAGTGCAGTGAGTGGTAGTGGTATCACTCATGGAAAAGTTCCTCTAGTAGTAGGTGTCAGAGCTGCACCTTTTTTAGATCTAAAGTCAACTGATAAGTATACCTGCTTAAAGGAAGTCCCTCTAACAAAAGAATCACC
Source organism: Schistocerca serialis cubense (assembly GCF_023864345.2). Classification (NCBI taxonomy): domain Eukaryota; kingdom Metazoa; phylum Arthropoda; class Insecta; order Orthoptera; family Acrididae; genus Schistocerca; species Schistocerca serialis. The sequence goes on from NC_064644.1 coordinate 583,683,622, forward strand.
TTCAGAGGATGTCATGTTCCCCAGTAGAGAAGGAATTAGCATATTTCATCAAAATACAAGAGGTGTTAGAGATAAAGTTAGTGATCTGCTTACAGATGTTGACCCTGACATTATTGGTATATCGGAACACCACTTAAATAATTCGACAGTTTGGAGGCTTCCTTTACCAGAATACAGATTAGCTGGCTGTTTTTCAAGGAGATCTTTGCGGAGTGTGGGAGTGGCCATGTACGTAGAAAACAGTATTCCATTTGAGTCCGTAGACGTATCACGGTACTGTACTGAACAGTTATTTGAATGCTGTGCATTTGCAGTTGAATTTAGTGAAACTAAACTTCTAATTGTTGTTGTTTATAGGTCCCCTAACTCTGACTTCAGAGCTTTTCTGCTTAAGCTAGGGAGGGTTCTTGGTTCACTTTATAGGAAGTACATAAAATTAAGTGACTTCAGTACTAATTTTGTTTGTGATTTTGCAAGAACAAGAATGTTAGTAGACCTCCTAAATTCATATTGTCTGATGCAAACTGTGTTTTTTCCAACTAGGGTGCAGGGGAACAGTAGCACACCCATACATAATATTTTTATTCATTCTACATTGCTAGATGGGCATTCTGTTAGTAAAAGGGTGAATGGCATTTCAGACAATGGAGCAAAAATTTTAGCACTAAAAGGCTTTTATACTCAAACAAATGTTACATATAATTACAGACTATGTAGGAATGCTAATCCAACGACAATAGAGAGTTTTTTAAACCTCTTTAAGAAACGAGAGTGGTAGGATGTTTATAGTGCCGATAATATAAATAACACGTATAATGCCTTCCATAACACATTTCCCATGCTCTTTGAGAGTTGCTTTCCATTAGAACGCTCCTAACTGGGTGCTAGCAGTTAAAGGCAGCCTGGGTGGCTGACTAGTGGCTTAAGTAGAACAAAGTGGGAATCATATCGAAATGTTAGAAGTAGTCAAAATCAAGCGACAGTAGCCCATTACAAACAGCATTGTAAGATACTTAAAATGTTATTAGGATGGCAAGAAGTATGTGCTACGAAAATAAAATAACTAATTCACAGGATAAAATTGAAATCATATGGTCAGCTGTGAAGAAAGTGTCTGGTCAGCAGCACAAGGTCGATGATGTAAAGTTAGTTCATAATAAAAATACACTCCTGGAAATGGAAAAAAGAACACATTGACACCGGTGTGTCAGACCCACCATACTTGCTCCGGACACTGCGAGAGGGCTGTACAAGCAATGATCACACGCACGGCACAGCAGACACACCAGGAACCGCGGTGCTGGCCGTCGAATGGCGCTAGCTGCGCAGCATTTGTGCACCGCCGCCGTCAGTGTCAGCCAGTTTGCCGTGGCATACGGAGCTCCATCGCAGTCTTTAACACTGGTAGCATGCCGCGACAGCGTGGACGTGAACCGTATGTGCAGTTGACGGACTTTGAGAGAGAGGCCGGGTGGACGTACCGCCGAATTGCTCAACACGTGGGGCGTGAGGTCTCCACAGTACATCGATGTTGTCGCCAGTGGTCGGCGGAAGGTGCACGTGCCCGTCGACCTGGGACCGGACCGCAGCGACGCACGGATGCACGCCAAGACCGTAGGATCCTACGCAGTGCCGTAGGGGACCGCACCGCCACTTCCCAGCAAATTAGGGACACTGTTGCTCCTGGGGTATCGGTGAGGACCATTCGCAACCGTCTCCATGAAGCTGGGCTACGGTCCCGCACACCGTTAGGCCGTCTTCCGCTCACGCCCCAACATCGTGCAGCCCGCCTCCAGTGGTGTCGCGACAGGCGTTAATGGAGGGACGAATGGAGACGTGTCGTCTTCAGCGATGAGAGTCGCTTCTGCCTTGGTGCCAATGATGGTCGTATGCGTGTTTGGCGCCGTGCAGGTGCGCGCCACAATCAGGACTGCATACGACCGAGGCACACAGGGCCAACACCCGGCATCATGGTGTGGGGAGCGATCTCCTACACTGGCCGTACACCACTGGTGATCGTCGAGGGGACACTGAATAGTGCACGGTACATCCAAACCGTCATCGAACCCATCGTTCTACCATTCCTAGACCGGCAAGGGAACTTGCTGTTCCAACAGGACAATGCACGTCCGCATGTATCCCGTGCCACCCAACGTGCTCTAGAAGGTGTAAGTCAACTACCCTGGCCAGCAAGATCTCCGGATCTGTCCCCCATTGAGCATGTTTGGGACTGGATGAAGCGTCGTCTCACGCGGTCTGCACGTCCAGCACGAACGCTGGTCCAACTGAGGCGCCAGGTGGAAATGGCATGGCAAGCCGTTCCACAGGACTACATCCAGCATCTCTACGATCGTCTCCATGGGAGAATAGCAGCCTGCATTGCTGCGAAAGGTGGATATACACTGTACTAGTGCCGACATTGTGCATGCTCTGTTGCCTGTGTCTATGTGCCTGTGGTTCTGTCAGTGTGATCATGTGATGTATCTGACCCCAGGAATGTGTCAATAAAGTTTCCCCTTCCTGGGACAATGAATTCACGGTGTTCTTATTTCAATTTCCAGGAGTGTATATCTGACTTATCACTAACAGAAATACACTCCTGGAAATTGAAATAAGAACACCGTGAATTCATTGTCCCAGGAAGGGGAAACTTTATTGACACATTCCTGGGGTCAGATACATCACATGATCACACTGACAGAACCACAGGCACATAGACACAGGCAACAGAGCATGCACAATGTCGGCACTAGTACAGTGTATATCCACCTTTCGCAGCAATGCAGGCTGCTATTCTCCCATGGAGACGATCGTAGAGATGCTGGATGTAGTCCTGTGGAACGGCTTGCCATGCCATTTCCACCTGGCGCCTCAGTTGGACCAGCGTTCGTGCTGGACGTGCAGACCGCGTGAGACGACGCTTCATCCAGTCCCAAACATGCTCAATGGAGGACAGACCCGGAGATCTTGCTGGCCAGGGTAGTTGACTTACACCTTCTAGAGCATGTTGGGTGGCACGGGATACATGCGGACGTGCATTGTCCTGTTGGAACAGCAAGTTCCCTTGCCGGTCTAGGAATGGTAGAACGATGGGTTCGATGACGGTTTGGATGTACCGTGCACTATTCAGTGTCCCCTCGACGATCACCAGTGGTGTACGGCCAGTGTAGGAGATCGCTCCCCACACCATGATGCCGGGTGTTGGCCCTGTGTGCCTCGGTCGTATGCAGTCCTGATTGTGGCGCTCACCTGCACGGCGCCAAACACGCATACGACCATCATTGGCACCAAGGCAGAAGCGACTCTCATCGCTGAAGACGACACGTCTCCATTCGTCCCTCCATTCACGCCTGTCGCGACACCACTGGAGGCGGGCTGCACGATGTTGGGGCGTGAGCGGAAGACGACCTAACGGTGTGCGGGACCGTAGCCCAGCTTCATGGAGACGGTTGCGAATGGTTCTCGCCGATACCCCAGGAGCAACAGTGTCCCTAATTTGCTGGGAAGTGGTGGTGCGGTCCCCTACGGCACTGCGTAGGATCCTACGGTCTTGGCGTGCATCCGTGCGTCGCTGCGGTCCGGTCCCAGGTCGACGGGCACGTGCACCTTCCGCCGACCACTAGCGACAACATCGATGTACTGTGGAGACCTCACGCCCCACGTGTTGAGCAATTCGGCGGTACGTCAACCCGGCCTCCCGCATGCCCACTATACGCCCTCGCTCAAAGTCCGTCAACTGCACATACGGTTCACGTCCACGCTGTCGCGGCATGCTACCAGTTTTAAAGACTGCGATGGAGCTCCGTATGCCACGGCAAACTGGCTGACACTGACGGCAGCGGTGCACAAATGCTGCGCAGCTAGCGCCATTCGACGGCCAACACCGCGGTTCCTGGTGTGTCCGCTGTGCCGTGCGTGTGATCATTGCTTGTACAGCCCTCTCGAAGTGTCCGGAGCAAGTATGGTGGGTCTGACACACCGGTGTCAATGTGTTCTTTTTTCCATTTCCAGGAGTGTATGTACAGTATTTAACAACCATTCTCTGAGCATTGCTGGTGATTAAAATAAAAACTTAGTTTCTACATGGAATCAAATGACTCTCTTGGAAAACGCCTTTCCGAGACTGATGTCTGAAATACTCCTCTGTGATACTGACAAGGGGGAGATTGAGTCAATAATTAAATCACTAAGGACTAAGCACTATCATGGATATGATGGAGTGCCTGGCAGAATATTAAAGCACTGTGGTGCACATGTTAGCCCTGTATTTAGCTATATTTGTAATTTTTCCTTTAAGAATGGTCGGTTTCTTGAACAATTAGAGTACCCAGTTGTAAAGCAGATTTATAAAAAGGGAGAAAGGGATAATGTAGATAACTTAAGATCTATTTCTATGCCACCATTGTTTGCTAAAGTTATTGAAAAGGCTGTGTATGTAAGGATAATTGATCATTTTGTATCACATAATTTGCTGTAAAATGTACAGTTAGGCTTTAGAAGTCGTTTAACAACTGAAAATACTATATTTTCTTTTCTCTCTGAGGTACTGGATGGATTAAACAAACGCTAGGCATACTTTTTGATTCAATTAAGGTGTTAGACTGTGTTGATCACAAAAAGTATTGTTTCAGAAGTAGGACCATTATGGAATTCAGGGAGTAGCTCACAATTGGTGCACCTCTTACTTTAAGAACTGCCAGCAAAGGGTCATTATGCAGCGTTGAGAATTTCTGTGATGTGGGGTCTGAGTGGAGCTCAGTCAATTGGGGAGTGCCACGCGGATCAGTGCGGTGCCACTCCTGTTCCTTATTTATATAAATGATATGCCCTGTAGTATTACAGGTAATTCTAAAACATTTATATTTGCTGATGATACTACCTTTATAGTAAAAGACGTTGTGTGCAACAATGGCTCTGTTTGAAATAGTGCAGGTCATGAGATAAGTTCATGGCTTGTAGAAAATAAACACACAATTCAACAAAACCCAACGTTTTAATTTCACAGAATGGGCGTATGATTAGTTAAACTGATCAGTTCAAATTTCTGTGTGTTCAGGTAGATATTAAACTGTTGTGGGAAGCCCATTTTCTGGATCTTGTTCAAAGACTTAATGCTGCCATTTTTACTATTCGAACGCTATCTCAAGTAAGTGATTGTTCAACATGAAAATTAATCTACTTTGCTTATTTTCATTCGTTTATGTCGTATGGTATTATATTTTGGGGTAACTCTTCCCATTCTCAAAAGATATTTTTGGCTCAGAAATGGGAAGTTCGGGCAATAAGTGGCGTAAGTTCGTCAACCTCTTGTCGACCCCTGTTTACTAGTCTAGGTATTCTGACATTTGCCTCTCGATACATATATTCTTTATTGTCGTTTATTGTTAACAATATCAGCTTTTCCCAAGAATTAGCAGCTTTCACACAGTTAGTACTAGGCAGAAATCCAGTCTGCATTTGGATCGCACTTCCTTGACTCTTGTTCAGAAAGGTGTGCAGTATACTGCTGCATCCATTTTCAGTAAGTTACCACAAGAATTCAAAAATCTTGACAGTGATTCACATGCTTCCTAATCGAAACTGAAGAGTTTCAAAAATCAAAATGGCTCAAATGGCTCTGAGCACTATGGGATTTAACATCGATGGTCATCAGTCCCCTAGAACTTAGAACTACTTAAACCTAACTAACCTAAGGACATCACACAACACCCAGTCATCACGAGGCAGAGAAAATCCCTGACCCCGCCGGGAATCGAACCGAGGAACCCGGGCGCGGGAAGCGAGAATGCTACCGCACGACCACAGGCTGCGGACCTGAAGAGTTTCCTCGTGGGTCACACTTTCTATTCTGTCGAGGTGTTGGTTGAAAAATTAAGTGATTCCTACGTTATGTTGTTGATTGCGTTTACTTAAACTTGTGGCTCGTCTTTTATTTGGTTCATAAACATTTCATTTTACCTGTTATTACTTTTATGTTGTAACTTCATGTACTAACACGTTCCGTGACCCTGGAGATTTGCTCCTCAATTTGGTCCTACAGAACTAGACGAGTAAAATAAAATAAAAATAAAAATGATGCAAAGGCAAAACCTAACTGAGGATGAATCTCCTGTGTACTACTACTACTGTGAGCCATATCGGGTCCCCATCACTAGTGACGGAGGATTTCATTGGTCAGTAATTAAATGATGGTATTATAGAGGAAAATAACAGCTCATGGGGTGCACCAGTGCTGTAAAGGAGCTTGGATAGAACGAGGAAATGCCGGTTTTTTGGAGCGTATGAAAGTGTCATTTTGCACAAGAAGTAAATTACTTAGGACATGTAATCACTCATGAGAAGGTATGGACATAACCTAGTTTGGTGAACGATTACAGAGTTTTGTAATGCATCATATAGACAAGGAACTGCAGTCGTTTTTAAGGTTAGCGAATTAGTATAGGAAATTTGTCCCACAATCTGCATAAATAACGCCACCAGTCTATACAGTTATTGACACACAGGTGATTCATTCCAAGTTGAGTTTGATCAGTTGGTTCAGTGGGTATAAACACACAAGGACGGAACTAATTCTGTTGGACATCGAAATGGAAAGGTGAAGGAACTACGAACAATAGTCCAGCGCTAATCCCTTCAAATTGTGAAAAAGGGTTCGTACTATCATGTAACAGTAGCAATCATGTATTAGGCCGCGTTTTAACTGAGCAACCGCAGGGGAAGGAGTATCTGGTCACCCATGCATCATGACAATTTAATGAAGCAGAGATGACGTATTCTGTCGCAAAAAAGGAGATGTGAGCATCATACAGGGAAGGACAGCCTTGCACTGCAACATTATTTCGAAAAGGTGGGATCGCACTAGATGTTCTTAGTGTATGATCCACCGGTAGTTATTGTAAATTGTTATGACCAAGTACAATGTAGGGGTGCAGAACGAGAGGAGCTGCATGATAGTGAAATATTGATAAACAGGACGTGACCTTACTCTGGATCGCAACAGAATCAGTTCTCTAGACAAGTTCATAGTAGTGCAGGAGGGGCATATAAGTGCAGAGCGAATGCTTCAACACATACAACAGTGTTGCAGTTGGTGCCAGCTCAGAATCATGGTGATAAATGTGTAAAATTCAAATATCACCTTGCTTCTGGTTGCAGTTTGTGTAGCCTACTTTTATTTACAGCAGAAAAATCGCACGTGTCCACCACATGCCGACTGAATGGGCCGCACTTACAGAGTAAACAGTCGTTAAGCGTATCAGCTACTGGAGATCGTGAACGGGATTGGATTAGTATAAGAGCAGTTAGGATAAGAAGTGTACATAAATGCAAAAAAGAAAACGTAAAATTTGATATTTCAGTGATCTGCAGGGTTAATACGAGTCTGCGCTCTGGAGGTGGGAGGAGTGCTGCACTCGTACCTTCACAACCTGTAGCCGCACGAGCCAGCGTGTTGCCTGAAAGTTCTACTGGCAGAACCACAGAGCTGCTGAAGTGACATGATGGAAACCACCAGCCTGGTGCAGTGAAGTGCTGAGTTACGTCACGCTGCGCTGCCTTGCCCTCTACGTGACTGCAAATGGATTCTAATGGCCACTTTTCTGTGGGCTGTAGCTGCAACTGATGCTGCTGGGACCTGAACTGGTGCGACCTATCTGGGACTCATGCAGGCCATCACCAACCGACTCGCAGCTGTCTTCGAGGGGGGTATGCTACTGGGTGCCTCCTGCATCTGAACCGAGTGAGGTGGCGCAGTGGACTCGCATTCGGAAGGATGACGGTTCAATCCCGCGTCCAGCCATCCTGATTTAGGTTTTCCGTGATTTCCCTAAATCGCTCCTGGCAAATGCCGGAATGATTCCTTTGAAAGGGCACAGCCGGCTTCCTTCCCTGTCCTTCCCAAATCCGATGAGACCGATGACCTAGCAGTTTGGTCTCTTCCCCCAAACAACCCAACAACCCAGCATCTGACCTACTGCCGGACCAATAACGCGGCAATTTTCGTCAATAACCCAGGATAGCCTCTGTGCTGCACCTGGTATTACTCCCTCCCTCCCCTCCTCCCCCCGCCCCCGCAGTCACCAGTGCCTGCTACTGCTGGCCAGTTCGTCCCGCCCAGGACTGGCCGCATTACGTCACCCCCTGACGCTGCGAATCTGGGACATGTCTTACCACACAAGGCTGCCGCACCGCTGTGCTTTGCTTAGCACAGCTATTACTGCTCCCAGCCACCACACAGTGGAATGAGATTTTCACTCCGCAGCGGAGTGTGCGCTGATATGAAACTTCCTGGCAGATTAAAACTGTGTGCCGGAACGAGACTCCTACTCGGGACCTTTGCCTTTCGCGGGCAAGTGCTCTACCAACAGAGCTACAAGCACGACTCACGCCCCGTCCTCACAGCTTTGATTCCGCCAGTACCTCGTCTCCTATCTTTCAAACTGCAAGGTTCGCAGGAGAGCTTCTGTAAAGTTTGGAAGGTAGCAGACGAGGTACTGGCGGAAGTAAAGCTGTGAGGACGGAGCGTGAGTCGTGCTTGGGTAGCTCAGTTGGTAGAGCACTTGCCCGCGATAGGCAAAGGTCCCGAGTTCGAGCCTCGTTCCGGCACACAGTTTTAATCTGCCAGGAAGTTTCCCGTTTACTGTTGTCTAAAACCAAGTTTTTTTTAATGTTGTACTGACCCCTTTCGAAGTGTTGTTGCATTCATGTAAAGTTCTGTCAGGATTCGCATTTGGGAGTGCAGACTAAGATAAGATGAGGTAGCTTAAAGATCAAGTACGAGCAGGTGGATTTCGCATACGCAGCCTCAGAAGGTAGTTCTCTGTTGCAATTAAGTCAAGCACCTGTGTGAGTCCCCGACTCACAGTGTGAGCATGTTGTTCTATATTAGATCGCAGAGGCGAGTTTCTGGCTGGTTGTTTCTCTTTATATAAATCGACGTATGACAGTGTTGGAATAATGTATCTGTGATTTAATGTATAGTACGCTTTTATTCTAAATAGCGTCATGTTGCTAAAGCCTATTAAATTCGTGATCTAGGGAAAGTAAATCGTGTTCTTCCATGCTCTTATGATTCCACAATAGCCGAGTATACAGTTCTTCGCATCTACGGACCAGCCAACTAACGTGAAAGGACGAGACCAGACGAAACTCACATTGTTGTAGTTTTTTGTGTTCAGAGGACCTGCAGTTCAGAACTCTATCGATCACCAAATGCAGTTAGACGCAACTCTCAGAAATTCTCGTGAAATCGACTTTGAAGTTTTCCGAACATCGTTAACAGCCTAATAAAAGGTCATTGCTGTCGATGGGCTGCGTGGGTCGACAATAGAATGCTCCCAGAATGAGATTTTTATCTGCAGCGGAGTGTGCGCTGATATGAAACTTCCTGGCAGATTAAAACTGTCTGCTGGACCGAGACTCAAACTCGGGACCTTTGCCTTTCGCGGGCAGGTGCTCTACCCTTTTTTTTTTTCTTTGATCTCATTTTGTTCGCTTTTGTTCGTTCCATCTGCTCGGGCCGGACGTCGTAAGACATCCATTGAAGTTCGTTGTTGATCGATTAACTCAAATTTTTTTATTACAGAGGGCACATAACTCTCTGACCGAACACGCTGAGCTACCGTGCCGGCAAACCCTCTGAGCTACCCAAGCACGACTCACGCCCTGTCTTCACAACTTTACTTCCGCCAGTACCTCGTCTCCTACTTTCCAAACTTCACAGAAGCTCTCCTGCGAACATTGCACAACTAGCACTCCTGGAAGAAAGGATATTACAGAGACATGGCTTGCCATGTATTTGCAATGAACTGTATAAATTAAGAAATAAGAACACATACATTCTCCATAAAAAAGACATGTGCATTAATTAGCATATATTCGATGAATTTTGTATTTAAATTTTAAATTACGTAGTGAATGGAAATAAAACGAGAAAATAATGGAGCAAACGAAACTCGAACCAGCAAGTCGAACGTTACTGATCTTTTTCCACCTTTATGTATTTTACGCCTCTCGGAAATGTTCGTAAAACATGCACCTTTATTTAAGAAATTTGCATCAGCTGGGTATGGAACGGAGCACCAGCAAATGGCAGGCTAGCATTCTGGAGACGTGTCCATAGAGCCTGTCATGAAATATTGCCATCGGGGTTTCCAACTCGCTCATAAAACTTCGGTTTCCTCGAGAATTTTTGACTTGCATCGGATTGCTTTGCCTGGCTGATATGAGTTCTGAACTTCACGTATCGTAAATATAAAAATAAAAAAACACAAAAATCTGATTACCGTGCGGTATCCTTGTAAGACACTGCATAGCCCAATATTCCTTGAATAGCCAATCAAGAGGTGTTGGAGAGAGGACCGCCTGTTGAGAGCCTCTTCTGAGTTGCACCCTCTCATGTATTGAGTCTGTTCCAGGGCAGACGCTTTTATGCTTCCTGCATCTGTCTCCCTTGTACTGGAGCTTCCCATCTCCCTAAATATCACTGTTCCATTCTAACATCTTTTAACACCTGGCCACTCAACTCTATCATCAATGTGACTGGTTTGTGGTAGTGGTATATACATCCTGCGGGGGTCTAAATGTAAACCATAAACTGCAATAATAAACACAGACACTTTCTTCGAATTTGTGACTTTTAACCGCCCCCCCCCCCCCGCCCCCCCCCCCCCCCCATCTTCACCCCACTCCCAACCATATCTTCCATCTCGCCCACGTCTCACTCGCCATCATTTACGTACGGAATACATCTGAGGAACACACTCAGAGATGATGAAGGTGATGAAGAGTCATAGAAAGAAGACTTAACGACTTGACACTGCATGAAACAATAGAGTACCTTAGATCTTTAGAGGAGCGAAGCGATGCTAGTGATTGTAAAAAAGCGCAGCTCATTCCCATTTCCAAGAAAAGTCGTCCAACAGACGCACAAAACTATAGGCCTACGTCCATGACGTCCGGTTGATAATTTGGAAAACTTTTTATGCTTGCATATTACGACCTTTCTGGAGACTGAGTATCTCCTGTGAGGGCCGAGCAGGATTAGCCGAGCGGTCTACGGCGCTGCAGTCATGAACTGTTCGGCTGATCCCAGATGAGGTTCGAGTCCTCCCTCGGGCATGGGTGTGTGTGTTTGTCCATAGGATAATTTAGGTTAAGTAGTGTGTAAGCTTACGGACTGATGACCTTAGCAGGTAAGTCCCATAAGATTTCACACACATCTGAATATTTTTTTCTCCTGTGGGGGAATCAACACGGAACCCGAAAACAACGATCGTGTGAACCCAAGCTCGCTCTGTCCATATGTGAGACGCAGAAAGCAGGAGGTACCGCGCCCATCAATATGTCGTGTTCCAGGCCTTCCTGAAGGCCCTTTGTACAATTCAGCACTGCTGCCTAATGAAAAAAATAAGAGCGTACGGGATATCAGACCAACTGTGTGATTGGATCGAAGAGTTTGTAGCAAAAGGAACCCACCATGCCATTTTGAATGAAGAGAAGTCTTCAGCACCGTTATTTTTCACAGTATACACAAATGAGCTGATGTATAAAGTTTCCACGAGGCTTGTTATGAATGACGCTGTTGTGTAAGGAGAAGGTGCTACGTTGGTAAATTGCAGTGAAGTACAGCAAGACATGCAGAGGGTCGACACTTGGTGCAAAGAGCAGCTATCGACCTCAACATAAACAAATGTAACGCAATGTGAATACACAGGCAGAGAGAACATTTGTTGTACGATTACACAATTGCAGAACAATCACATTACCACCTACTTCCATAAAATATTTTGTAGTTGGCGTAGGGAGCGATTTGAAATGGAACGTCTATATAAAACTGATCGCAGGAAAGACAGATGTCAGGCTGAGATTCGCTGGAAGGATCTACAGGAAATGTAGTCCATCAGCAAAGGAAGTAGCTTACACTCGTCCGAGCAATATTTGAATACTCTCGTCAGTCCGGGAACCGTACCGCATAGAACTGATAGAGAAAATGGAAAACATCCAAAGAAGAGCAGAACGTTTCGTTACGAGTTTGCTTAGTAAGCGCAAAAGCGTCAAGGAAATGGTGTCAGTTGCAGCGACAGACGCTGGGAGAGAGAGGTTCTGCATGTTAGTACGGTCTACAGTTAAATTTCCGAGAGGGTACATTCTCAGGAGAGTCAAGCAATATATTGCTTCCTCTTACGAATATATCTCGCGAAAAAACCATGAAGATAAAATTAGAGAGTTTCGAGGCCACACGGAGGCGCATATGAAATCCTCCTTCCCCTGAACCACACGCGATTGGAACAGCAAAAGGGAGAAGTGACAGTAGTGCCCAAAGCACCCTCCGTCACACACCGAAAAGAGGCTTACGGAGTACAGATGCAGATGTAGGTGTACTGGGAAGTCTGAAAGGGATCTCCATTTAGGAAAAATTGTTATGCGGAATGGCCCGAGAAAGATGGCAGAAGTAGGCTGGCACGAGCGAAGAATGTCTTCTTCATTAAAAGATCTCTACTGATACAAAGCTGACAAACTCCCTGAAAGTGGACGGCTGGTGTGCGCCGTTGTATGGATGGAAACGTCGATCCTCGGAAACCAATAGAAGAAAAAAATTTTCAAATTCACTCCAGATCGCTTTATTTCCAGATGACCGGTTTCGGGTCAGCTGCCCATCTTCCGATCTATTAACAAGAGTTAATAGATCTGAAGATGGGCAACTAGCCCGAAACCGGCCACATAGAAATAAAGGAAAGCGATCTAGAGGCCGAATTTGTACACTTTTTTAGAAGTAACTATCACGGTAATTCCATCAAAATCCAGAGAAGGGACAGGAATAATTTGAAATGAGGTGCTATACAGGGTGTTTGACTGTTCTAGGTACAAACGAAACAAGTGAACAGAGGAGAATTAAACAAGGAAATGATCCTAATAAACACGGCCTCATATTCCAGGTAGTAGTTCTCAAAGACAACAACTAGCGCAATCTTCACGTACAGCTCCACACACGGTATCAAGTGGAGAACTAGCTGACACCCACTTCACCTACGAGGGTACTAATAGTACTGCAGAGGAATCGGGATGATTTATCACGAAACGTGTGCTCAGAAGCAGACAGCCAGACAGCAGAGTGCTCATTACGTCATCAACACCCGCGCGAGACCAGTTCATTTAAATCGAATACGCAACATGCGGGTTGACCAAGAACAGTGTCGACACCGCGAAAAGAGGAACGTGTATAACAACAAACGGCAGCAATGTCGGAAACAAGTACCAGGACTGCTGCATCAGAACCAGTTTCGCCCTCCACCATATGTTGGATATCACTTGAGGAACAGTTGTCCTCATAGCATGTAAAACATGTGGTAGCCCTGGCCGCAGCACCTGACTTTCTCCCCCGGATTGCCTTCTGCCAGTGGATCCTTGCACATTGTAAGTGATACACAGTTCCTCATACAGACGGAGCATGCTTTACCGGAGATGGTATTGAACATTCACAGCACGCACGTTTGCGCTTATGATAACCCACATGCTATCACTGAGACGGCACAACAGCCGAAATTTTCCGCTAACTTTTATACAAGTTCATCGACCATTTACAACACCGTTTCCCAACTTGGGGGTAATTCCCCCCCCCCCCCCCCTGGGTGTTAAAATGAAATTTTCTGAAGCGTAAAAACTAATTAATTCGATTTTGTTTCAGTCACAAATCTAAGTTATTTTCAAAAGATCACTACTATTATCTCAATTTTATAAGACTCTAATACTGATTATATAAGTTATCAGTAATTACTATTACTCAGGTGAGAATGAGATTTTCACTCTGCATCGGAGTGTGCGCTGATATGAAACTTCCTGGCAGATTAAAACTGTGTGCCGTACCGAGACTCGAACTCGGGACCCTTGCCTTTAGCGGGCAAGTGCTCTACCAACTTTTTTTTTTTTTTTTTTTGGCAAGTGCTCTACCAGTTTTTTTTTTTTTTTTTTTTTTTTATATATATACAATGTCAGGCTTACCACCTTTGCTGACATACATGTTGTTGTACTATCGCATAAATAGTGTCTACAAAATCCATATGTTGACAAATAGTGGCTAATTAGAAAATTAAGTAATTAAGGAAATGAATAAAACTGAAAATTCCCAAATGAAAGACATGAAGACATTGCGGATAGTACAAATACAAAAGAAACATGCTCCTGTAGCAATGAAATGAAATTCGTGTCGGGGGCGACACCTGCTCACGACCCGACATTCGATAGAGCAAGAGAGTCATCTATCGACTCGTTCTCCAGACGTTGGTGTAAGACTGGGTCGTCTTCTCGAAATTAACTAAGGGTCCGTAAGTGTGATCTATGTCTATCTCGGCTTCTTCGTCTATCTCATCTCTCACCCGTCACACCCCATCTGGCCGGCGGGTCGGTAAATGTAAGTCGCAAGTAATTAGCGAAGTCTTGTCTATATTTCTTATGCTGTTGCAGCTTCGTGTGTCCATCCAGGAGAAAATGCCAAAAATCAATTTTGTCCTTTTCCGATTCGTTATACACGTAGCCCACCACCATTCCCCGCACCCATGTCACTGCATTGGTTTTTTGGACCGGGAAATAATATTCTTGGGGGAAAAAAAGTGTGTCTGATGAAATTGTGTGAGGGGCGGAGCGTAAAAGGAACGCCAATATCTGTTGTGCCAAGTGCCACACTGGAGCCGTCCCACTACATGTTAAACGATGTTCATCAGTGTCCACTGTTGCGCAGCCTAAACATAGTGGAGTGTCTGCCAAATGAATCGCGTGCCGCCGTTGATTTGTTGCGAACTTCCTATTTATCACCACATACCATGTTGAGCGTACCGACGTTGGGAGGTAAACGTTCCGTATAACGCGCCATATCTGTCGCCAGTTCTTGTCTGGGTGCTTCTTTTCCAGGGTATTTCTGGGGCACCGGCGCAGTAAGAGTTGGTATACGTCTCGCGTCGTCGGTAGTCGTGTTATTGGGAAGGAATCTCTGACATAGCTAAGCTCCAAAAAAAAAGACTTGAAATGTGACAGCTTCGGTGAAATATGGCCCACGTCGACTGGGGGCAGCATTGAAGTGGGCGCTAGTACATCGGCCAACGCACCCGAGTTATTGCGAAATTGACCTCGCCACTGTCGGAAAATCGTACTGACGAATAACGCCCGTGCCTTTTCATATACGTTCACTAGACCAAGTCCACCCTCTCCAGGTGGTAGCGTAAGCGTTGTGTATCGGATCTTAAACAGGTGTCCCACACTCACGTAGGTTCCGAAAGTGGCTTGTATCCGTGATGCCATTGTGCGCGTTAAAGGCAGGACATGCGCTACGTGAGTGAGTCTCGGTGCTAGGTATACGTTAACATAGGTCACCCTCTGAATCATATCCAACGCTCTTAATTTCTGTAACAACACCATTGTCCGCATCAGCTTCAATATGCGTCGGTAGTTATCCGCTGCTGTCCGCTGCACATCCGTGTGGAACGTAATACCTAGGCATTTTATGGTCTTAACCAAGATGAGCGGGCCTTCCTCCCCCGGTTGTAATCCTCGACCGACATTCATGCAGCGTGTTTTTTGTAGATTAAGCACGCTTCCTGCCGCCATCCCATATCGCTGTATCCATGCCAACGCCGTACGTACTTCTTCGCCTGTCCGTGCCACCAGCATCATATCGTCAGCATAAGCGCGGCAATGAAAGGTCAGTTGTGGCAACGGCACTCCCTCCAACCGTCTTCGGAGACCATATAGACAGGGTTCCAAAGCCATTGCATACAAAAATATCGAAAGGGGGCAACCTTGACGAACTGACCTTGAAATAACAATGTAGTCAGTGCCCCGCCCATTCACCGAGACCTTTGATCGTACGCCGTGTAACAGTCGCATGATCACTAGGATGAAGGCCTGTGGGATTCCCAATCTGCCCATCACCGCATGCAAAAAGGTATGATCCACTCTGTCGAATGCATGATCGAAGTCAATAGCGACGAGTGCCCCACGCACTCGGCATGCCGCTGCTAATGCGATGATATCTCGGTAGTCACTGAGCGCCGTATGTACGTTGCTCTTACCGCCGAGGCAAGTTTGATCTATGAGGAGTCTATCAGAAAGTGAAGACCGCAGGCGAGCCCCAAGGATGCGCGCGAAAATCTTATAGTCGCAGTTCAGGAGAGTGAGTGGTCTATAATCTCCTGGATTTCTGCCACCGCGTGGTTTGGGTATTGGGATGATGATACCCTCTGTGAATTCGGCAGGTATCGCAGTCTGCGGTAACAGGAGTTCGTTGTACATCTGAATCCAGGTCCGTCCCATGAGGTATGCAAAGGCGCGGTAAAATTCAATTGGGAAGCCGTCCTGTCCTGGGGACTTGTTCGGAGCCCCCCTGGCAATTGCGTCTGTCAGCTCGACCTCTGTTATCGCTGTGATGAAAGTCTCTGCATCCAGTGGTGGTCCTCTATCTGGCATTTCCGAGATGACATCATGTAGTGTCTCGTGGTTCACATGTACAGGTCCATATAACTGGCGGAAATAGTCGGTAAACACATGCGCAATATCACGCTGGTGTACAACTTGCTGGCCAGTTTCAGAGATTAGTTCCCTGATCAATGTCCTGCGTCGTCGTTGGCGTTCACGTACCACGTGGTGCATGGAGGGGGTTTCGGCAGCAACTGTGTCCGCCAATCTCGCCCGGACCCTTATACCTTCCATTCTTAGTCTCGTCAGCTGTAATAACTTGGCTTTTATCCTGCGCATGGCCGTGTGCCTTTCCGGCGATGGTTGTTGGGTCATCAGCTCCCTCAGGGCTGTAAAATAAAAATCAGCCGTTGTGCGGTTCCACTGCGATTTGTCCTGCCCGTATCGTATCAACGTTCTCCGTAACGTTGGTTTTGCGCATTTAATCCACCACTGGAGAACCGAGGTGTATGCTCGTTGGCGGCGAACGCAGGTCTCCCAGGCCGCCTCTATCGACCGGTGACATTCAGTGTCACGTAAAAGTGCACAATTCATTTTCCAGGGACCTTTACTCCGCCATATCTTCTGACGCGTTAGTGAAATCGTACAGACGTACGCCATATGATCCGTAAAAGCCGCTGGCCAGATTTCGGCATCCAGTATCGTCGTCCGTAGAGCTCGTGTCACGTACACTCTATCAAGTCTACTCGCCGAGTGTCCCGTGACAAACGTATAACCCGGTCTGTCACCATGCTGCAGTTCCCAGGTATCCAGAAGCGCCATTTCGGTAATCAACGCACGCAGTTCCATGCATGGCACATAATGAGGTACTTGGTCCTTTTTGTCGACGACACAATTAAAGTCGCCGCCCACTACATAGTTATCAAAGCGTCCAGCGAACAACGGTGCTATCTCTTCGGTGTAAAAAGTCGCCCTTTCTCGTCGTTTTGTGGAGCCAGATGGTGCGTATAAATTGATGAAACGAACGCCGTCGACAGTGATCGCTATGCCGCGTGCCGAAGGGAGAGACCTGACGTCCTCCACTCCTATTCCTTCCCTGGTGAGAATCGCCACACCGCATCCACTTTCATCGTGCATTGAATAATGTGCCTCGTAACCGTAGAACTCTGGCGGCGATGTGAAACGCACTTCTTGTAGGAGTACAATATCCACGTCCGCAGCGCGTAACATATCTTTCAGCATTTGAAGTTTAAGCGGTGTCCGTATGCCATTAATGTTTATCGTGGCAATGCGGTACGCCCGGCTTGTGTTCATCAGTTGTAGGGCGCTGTCATTAAGCGTCCATCTGCACCCCCGGCGCTCCTCAACACACTAAGTTGGTCAACATTTCCCGACCCCTCCCGGCCTCTGGCCAGGACTGTCCTCAAACGTCGCTTTCGTAGTTTCATCCTGTTCCTGTTGGTCCATTTCTTGCGCCCAGTCCCCCAGCATATTTCCGGAACTGGTCGAAGGATGGGAGGCAACGTTGTCATCGCTCTGATGTTGGACAGTTGTCATCTCCACTTCCGCCTTCCGGTCACCAGAAGGAGAGTTCAAGTTATCGTCGCTGTGTAGTTCCTGCATCGTCATCTCGGTATCTGTTGAATCCACTGGTCTCAGGTCGATACTGTCGTTGTCGTCCACTGTCCCCTCGGGACTATGGCTATCGTCAGCAGAAGTCAGTCGACGCTTCTTTCTTCTCTTCGGCGAACGCTGTTTCCGTTGCCTTGCTTCCGCATCGGCTGTTGGGGTTGCGTATCCTCCGTCTTGGGCCTGGCCTATCACGCTCTCGGTGGAAGCACTGGCAGCCACCACGGATGAGCCTGGAGCGGCCGTCAGCTGCATCTCTTCTGTGGTGTTCTGTGTCTGCTGTGGTGGAACCGGTGGTCGGAGTTCCAGCCCGTTGATGTCCATGTTCTCTATAGGGGGCAGCTGCTGGTGCCCATCGGAAGTATCCCTCACGTCGCCTCTCAGGGCTTCCACAAAGGTCAACGGTAAGACAGTCGTCGGTTGTGGCGCCTGAACGTCATCCCGTGGAGTTTGCACTAAACGTCGCTGGAGGCATTCCGAGCGGACGTGACCTTCTTTCCCGCACCCCGAGCAAGTGCGAGGTTGCCCATCATAAATTATAATCTCTCGACAACCTCCTATGTACAAATAAGAGGGGACGTGCTTGCGCAGCTCTATCCGTATTTGTCTCACCCCATTTAAAACAGGGTACGTGGTAAAACTCGTCCATTTTTCGGCCACATGGGATAGAACTGTACCGTATGGTCGAAAGGCGTCGGTAACAAGTTCAGACGGGACCTCAAACGGAAGTTCGAAGACTCGTATAGTGCGGATCCCCATTCCCGCGTGATCGACTGTAACCGCACCAACATTCCCGTCGGCATGACAGAAACGATACCCTTTCGGTGATCGTTGTAGAAGTCTTTCGCAAGCAGCCTCGTCAACAAGCTTGACATAAACGACGCTTGAAACGAGCGATAAATTGATTCCCACGATTTCCTGTGGATCGATTTTTACCTCTTCTCTGAAGAAACGTTCAATCTCGTGTGCCTTTGGTCGTGTATAGTCGTTCGCAAAACTGAACTTCAAAGTCGTTTTTCTGTACGAGTGTGCCATCTCGTTCTAGACTCACAACACCGCACACGCGAAGCTGCTCCGGCGTAAACAAACAGGCGCTCGCACCACAGCGCGGCCGGCAGGCAACACGGTCCGCACTGTGTCACTGCCGAAGGCAGACTGCCAACTGAGCTACCCAAGCACGACTCATTCTGGAAACATCTCCCAGGCTGTGGCTAAGCCATCTCACGCAGTATCCTTTCTTTCAGGAGTGCTAGTTCTGCAAGGTTCGCAGGAGAGCTTCTGTAAAGTTTGGAAGGTAGGAGACGAGATACTGGCAGAAGTAAAGTTGTGAGGACGGGGCGTGAGTCGTGCTTGGGTAGCTCAGTGGTAGAGCACTTGCCCGCGAAAGGCAAAGGTCCCGAGTTCGAGTCTCGGTCCAGTACACAGTTTTAATCTGCCAGGAAGTTTCACTATTTCTCAGTTACTACCATTAACGCGATGGAGGTTACAGGTTCCTCACATAGTCCACCCACTACTCCCATATATTGCGCATCGCTGATGATAAAAATGAGATGCTAAATATCTCAAGAAAATGTCTTCTCCAAGCTGTAGGTTGTACGTGCAGCGGTCCAGAAATTGCTTCATTACTGGCTTCGAAACAGATAAATGAATTGACAGCACGACACAGCATTAACTGCGTAAGAGCTACTATAGTACTGTACATAGTTATTATTATTACTATAAATGGCTGTGGTCAGACATGAAGCATTAACAGCCCGAAGTCTTGGAATTTCTGCCAGTTCAGAAGTAAGGGATGCAGCAATCAAGTGATTTACGACCACTAAATGTAGTGCACACATTTTAACTTAGTTAATTTTAAAGGGGGGTTGCAGTGTGCAGGTCAAGAAAGCGCCTCAATCGAGAGGAGTAATACAGAGGAAGTACATTTTGTAACAAATGTCTACCCTCACTGCGGATAGTTAGCTTTCTTGTCTCAGAAGGAGTTGTGAGTAGCACTTGCAATGCACCACGAATTCCTTCGTCATCCATCCTAAAACACACACACACACACACACACACGTACGCACAAACTAAATATCATTCATAGTCATCTTTCATAATTTTAAAAATAAAAGTGTTGAAAGAAAAGCCTTTCATTCTACAATTTAATTTGGTGCTAAGTTTGGTGATGATGTGGAGGAGTAGAGGGCAACAGACCGTGGGGGGAGGGGTGTACACTAGCTAATGTCTAATTACACTCAGGGATAATGGTCTAAGAAAGGTTGTAAGCCACTGGTTTAAACGAGAGGAGTGAAAGGATCGCTATCTGGTATATGAATGCTTGTGCACCAGCACATTTTCATGTAGCCCTTCGGGAATACTTAGAACGAATGGCCGAATGTCTCGGTCGTGGTTCGCCGATAGCGCGGATGTACAGGTTCTCATTTTAATTTTTCTGCTATTTATGAAACCTTTGGTGTATTCCAGTCCTTTTGACCGTGTCGATGAACGTCGGGACGGATTGTGGATGGTTGTCAATGCATTCGGAACACGTCTGTGGCTTTGAAATGTGTACAGACATCATGAAAAGACGTGCTAAAGTCTACCTTCTTACGCACGGTGCCAGTGTGAGCACACGTTGCAATAGGTTTGTCCTCAAGTGAATTCCAGCAGTATGCATCCTAAGGGGAGTCTGTCACGATGTGTTCATGGACTTAGTCGTGTCGGATGAAGCATATTCGTTTGCCGATCTGTGTTTACCAGGATAATTTGTTTCATTTAGCCCTTTGGTTGGTACATAGTAAAGCCAAACACCTTATAGAACTGTATTATAAAATGTGTGGAATGCTAAAACACGAAATGAATTGATGACGAAAGATATGTATGGAAGATCCTTAACAGAAGAAGAGTCAGATTAGCAGTATTTTGCCATGACGTCTAGGAGTAAATAAGTTTACACTGGATCGAGCAGCAGAGGATTTTGTGAGTAGCAGGAATGAAGTGGTTAGCGCGAGATGGGGAAATACCTCTCTCTCCATTACCCCCGTCCCAAACAAGACTATTTGAAGAATAGAACTTATTTGTAGGAAAGAGACTGAAAAGTGTCATTACCTTACAAACAAATTAAGTGTTAAATATTTGACGTTATGGGTGAAGACGAAAAACCTTATTATGTTGGTTTTATTAGTTTCGGATTATTCACCCATAGACATTGCCAAAGTAAAAACCAACACTAGGGATGAAAGTCAGAAAAAGGTTGCAAAAGGTTTAGAATGTGGTTAAAGATCGTTAGGAGTTGGTAAGTGCTCTTACTGTCAAACAGTGGACGAGTATACTCCGCGTAAATTGCTCTCCGTTTTAACAAAAGCTGCTCTTTCACTCTTCGCAATGTTTATTACGTCATATCTACTTAACTATGTGTCTCGCAATGTTATTTTTTATACATGCATTGGCATATGTATATGCTGTCTGCAAAATGTATTGCGATTACAGTTTGTTGTAAAAAGGTAACAAATTAAAACGTGATGCCTCATGCTGAAGTTACTGCATGAACATTGAAAATATAGTAAGCGATAAGTATTTTTCTATTCATTGTTTTATGGGTCGTGTCAGCCAGAAAAGTTTGGAAAATGTTTGAAAGTATTTGTCAAGTTTGTTATAAGTCTCTAAGTGGTCTCATTCTCAAATACTGACCGGATATACGAGTAGTTTGGGTAATTTGCGGGCTTTGAGTTACGTATACAGAGTTTCTAACTTTAATTATAATTACCCAGTATTACAGTACAGCTACACACAGAGATCCAGTGTGGGTTCTAATCATCGTATGCCACCATAACATGGTGAGATATGCTACCGCGTCAATGTGAAACCGATGTGCGATGGAAAAAATTAGTTCCACTTTTGGCCACCGGGTTTTAATCTGGCGCTGTGAATGCAAGAAAAACTTACAGAAATATTTCCATGTGTAGTGAATTACGAACGCCATGCGGGCAGTAAAGCTCAGACAAGAGAGAAAGGCACGATGACGATTTTATTATAAACCGCCACATACACCATTTGTTTAACATGAGCAATAGAGACGTGATCAGCAGTTGCTCGCAGCAGTTCCGATGGAATATGCGCAGCATGTTCCTGTACACTGGCCTTACAATCAAGTGGATAACGAACGAGTCATTGGAAAATGTTGTGTTTGCTGAAGAGCCAACACCGTGTTACGAGTGGAGGCCGAAATGCACGAGTTTTAGCTCACGCAGGCTGGCGTGAGGAGGGAAGAACTATACTGACCTGAGGTCTGTAACATGATAAGGAATTAGAATTCAGAAAGCGGACGTAATTAGTTGGATACTTAACTTTAATCCATTAATGATGAACGTCGCTCTTGACGGTACATGGTGCACAATATTATCTGTTCGGAAGACATAGTAAGTGGATATGGCGCCTTGCTATGTCGTAGCAAATGATGTAGCTGAAGGCTATGCCAAACTGTCATCTCTGCAAATGAGAGCGTCTGTATACAGTGAACCATCGCTAGCAAAGTCGGCTGTACAACTGGGGCGAGTGCTAGGAAGTCTCTCTAGACCTGCCGTGTGGCGGCGCTCGGTCTGCAATCACTGATAGTGGCGACACGCGAGTCCGTCGTATACTAACGGACCGCGGCCGATTTAAAGGCTACCACTTAGCAAGTGTCGTGTCTGGAGGAGACACCACAGAAAATACGTTCTTTTAGATATCCCCTGTGTCGAACGTCACACTATGCATCTGGAAAACCTATGGAGATAACACGTTCGTGGAAGGTTGCATTAAGCAGATCTCTCACTGAGCGAGCGACATGAGGTATTGCCCCATCTCGTATGGAAGCAGTGGTTTGCACACGGTTGCGCTCTTCCAAATCGTGAATCACATGTGGTACAAGGAGGTCCCGATAACGTGCAGACGTCACGGTAGACCTGACAGGCCTCTTTGTGTAATCTCTTCAAAGAAGAACGGACCGAGAATAAAGGCGGTTGTGAATCCACACAACACAATCACATAGGGCGCATGCAATGGCTCTTCGTATACTACACGCGGTTTAACAGAATCCCAAATTCGGCAGTTCACTGCGCCCGGTAGTGTTAGATGTGGTTTGTCACTGAATAGACTGCTGCCTGGCCACGTGTCATCAACTTCGATTCGCGACAGAAACCGAAGAGCAAATTGAGGACATTGCTGCCGACCATGAGGTTTTAGCTGCTGCTTCGTCTGCATCTTGTATGGGTACGAGTGTAAAATAGATGGCAGAACTTTCCGTACTGTTGACCGTGGAACAGACAATTCTCGTGACACTGCAGTAATAATAGCACTGTTCGTGCCACGAGCTGCGTCGTCGATCAGTAGTAGAATTTTGGAACACGTATTATGTTCAAGTATAATTACTTTTCTGGAGACTATAAATCTACTCTGTAGGAATTAGCATGGGTTTCGAAAAAGACGATCATGTGAAACCCAGCTCGCGCTATTCGTCGGCGAGACTCAGAGGGCCATAGACACGGGTTCCCAGGTAGATGCCGTGTTTCTTGACTTCCGCGAGAGTTGCGGTGGCTGCTTTCGGAGAAGAGAATTGGTAAGAGCTTGTGTCTACGCTCTTTTCCGTACGGTATTGCTGCCTGCCGTTATAAACGGGTGAAAATCAGGCGCTTGTATTGACTATACGGGAGCTGGTGATGTAAAATTACATTTGTGACTGAGTCTCACTTGTACTGTGACAATTTAGAGGCCAAAACTGTGGTGGTTTCATTAGGTCTGGTTCGTTGCTGTGCAACTAAGGGAGTCAGTTATTTGGGGTAACTGAGGGATCACCATTATATTGGTCTAAGTGATATGTTCTCCACGTTTTGTCTATGGCTTTGCGAATCGAAATCGTGGGGGAGTACGTGTGAGTAATTTGCTATTGTATTGATGGCTATGTTGTAAAGACTGTTCTCTGGTGTGTTAAATCACGCGCTGATTTGTAGCCAATGTAAGCAGAAGTTACCATTGCTACTTGCTTATGTGCTACTGTCCTTATGATTGGCGTTGTTTGTATTTTGATTGTGGGTGTGCTCACGTTTAAAAGAAAATTACGGCTATTATTCATAAGGGTTGTCTACTAAGGAAATTGCTTAAGCTTTTATCATATGCTGGTCTGTTTGCCTATCACATTGGCTTTCTATGCAGTAACTGAAGGAATGTGTATGGTGGTTCAAGATTGTAGGCTGACTAGTATTTGAACTGGTGTTGAGGTTAAGGGCGAGATCAGCATCCCGCAAACCCGCACGCTGCGCGTGGTTAAATGTTCCGCTATTGGCGAGCCGGCTCTCTGTTCTTGGATTTTGTAAGGATACGTGATGAGTGCATCGCTGTAGTTTTTCGTGTGCCAAATTGCGGGGTGTCGGTGCCGTACTAGGGCTAGAATTGTGATGTATGCTGTGTTGAAAGGGAATTAACTGTACCAAACTTAAGAGAGCTTTTAGTTTGTTTTAGGTCTGTACATGAAATGATGTTAATGTTTTGTCGATTGCGGCAATAACTTCCTGTGTGGGGAGATCCTCTGAGGGACTGCAGTCAGTCCATCTGAAACGTGCTGCTTAAAACTTGGGACTGCAGTTATATATTACTGTTTAATATTAGAATGTAATATGGTTGTTGAGGATTATGTAATTAATTTTGATCGCTGGTTCCTTAAAGGAAGTATTTCGTTTTAAAATATGTGCTCGGTCAGAGCCTATTTAAATATGATTTTAACTCATTATTCAAATTTTTAGTCTTGCTGTCTTAAAAGGCTTTCAGTTAAATGATTGCTATTTGCCTGTTTAAATGTTTGAGTGACTTAAAGGAAAAGAATATTATTTTTTTAATTTTGTACTGATTGTTCCTTTTGGGTAATACCTTGTAAGTAGGCTGTTTAGGTTTTTTTATTGGTAACGCCACCTCTGTATGACAATCACTGGCTGTGCTGTGTGCAGTCTGTGGCTGCTTTGCATTGTTGTAATACTCGCCATTGTAGTGTTAGGCAGCTGGCTGTGAACAGCGCGTAGCGTTGCGCAGTTGGAGGTGAGCCGCCAGCAGTGGTGGATGTGGGGAGAAAGATGGCGGAGTTTTGTAATTTGTCATGAACTGCTAGATATATGATGATATTAAGGTAAATACATTGTTTGTTCTCTATTAATATCTTTCATTTGCTAACTATCCCTATCAGTAGTTAGTGCCTTCCGTAGTTTGAATCTTTTATTTAGCTGGCAGTAGTGGCGCTCGCTGTACTGCAGTAGTTCGAGTAATGAAGGTTTTTGTGAGGTAAGTGATTTCTGAAAGGTATAGGTTAATGTTAGTCAGGGCCATTCTTTTGTAGGGATTATTGAAAGTCAGATTGCGTTGCGCTAAAAAATATTGTATGTCAGTTTAAGGATAGTCATGTATAATTGTTCAAAGGGGACGTTTCAACCTGACTTATGTGTTCAATAAATGTCTAGTCAATAGTGATGCACTGTTCTATCGCTAGCCCACCCCTTCCACTCCACAGCCTATTGAGCTGCTTTGTGTCGAAATTGTGTTCAGAACACCCCTCTGACCGGACACCTCAGGTGGTGTACGCGTACGTCGAGAACTTGTCTGCGCAGCAATCGCCGACATAGTGTAGCTGAGGCGGAATAAGGGGAACATGCCCGCATTCGCCGAGGCATATGTAAAACCGCCTAAAAACCATTCTCAAACTGGCCGGCTCACCGGATCTCGACCCAAGTCCGCCGGGCGGATTCGTTACGGGGAGCAGGCGCACCTTCCCGCTCCGGAAAGCCGTGCGTCAGACCGATCGGATAACCAGGCGGGCAACTATTAAATTAGATGAATAATCAAAGTGTTTGTTTGTCTTGGAAGCCGTTGGATAGTCAACTTTCAATTGGAATCGGGTGGTCCGGATTACCGTTCCTAGTCGTTTGGTAATACAGACGGAGGGCAGCACCAGACTACGGTGGCGCTGAGCGCGGCCGCGCGCCGGCTCCAGGCGGGACGCACCTCGTCGAAGTCGACCGTCTGCAGGACGACGTGGCCGCTGACCGGGCAGGTGGTGTTGCTGGAGCACTCGATGTGTGGCACGCCGGCCCACTGGTTGACGAACATGGCCTCGTTGCCGTAGCGGAACCACGACAACCGCGCCAGCCACTCCAGCGACGCCGGCACCGACCTGCCCAAACAACAGTCCCACTCACCAGAGTTGAGTTATACCACTTTGGCTCTGTGCGGCTCATTGTTGCATTTCATTGTTGTCGAAAAGAATACGTAGCCTCCATTCATCCGAATGTTCATTACAGTATCGTATAAATATTTGAATGTAGATCACTCAAGAACTTTTCGACATATATATAACTGCCTATATATATATATATATATATATATATATATATATATATATATATATATATATATATATATATATAGGCAGTTATGAGAGTCGAGGAACATGAAAGGGAAGCAGTGGTTGGGAAGGGAGTGAGACAGGGTTGTAGCCTCTCCCCAATGCTGTTGAATCTGTATATTGGGCAAGCAGTAAAGGAAACGAAAGAAAAGTTCGGAGTAGATATTAAAATCCATGGAGAAGAAATAAAAACGTTGAGGTTCGTCGATGACATTGTAATTCTGTCAGAGACAGCAAAGGACTTGGAAGAATAGTTGAACGGAATGGACAGTGTCTTGAAAGGAGGGTATAAGATGAACATCAACAAAAGCAAAACGAGGATAATGGAATGTAGTCGAATTAAGCCGGGTGATGCTGAGTGAATTAGATTAGGAAATGAGACACTTAAAGTAGTAAAGGAGTTTTGATATTTGGGGAGCAAAATAACTGATGATGGAAGAAGTAGAGAGGATATAAAATGTAGACTGGCAATGGCAAGGAAAGCGTTTCTGAAGAAGAGAAATTTGTTAACATCGAGTATTGATTTAAGTGTCAGGAAGTCGTTTCTGAAAGTATTTGTATGGAGTGTAGCCATGTATGGAAGTGAAACGTGGACGATAAATAGTTTAGACAAGAAGAGAATAGAAGCTTTCGAAATGTGGTGCTACAGAAGAATGCTGAAGATTAGATGGGTAGATCACATAACTAATGAGGAGGTATTGAATAGAATTGGGGAGAAGAGGAGTTTGTGGCACAACTTGACTAGAAGAAGGGATCGGTTGGTAGGACATGTTCTGAGGCATCAAGGGATCACCAATTTAGTACTGGAGGGCAGCATGGAGGGTAAAAATCGTAGAGGGAGACCAAGAGATGAATACACCAAACAGATTCAGAAGGATGAAGGCTGCAATAGGTACTGGTAGATGAACAGGCTTACACAGGATAGAGTAGCATGGAGAGCTGCACAAACCAGTCTCAGGACTGAAGACGACAACAACAACATATACAGGGTGTTACAAAAAGGTACGGCCAAACTTTCAGGAAACATTCCTCACACACAAAGAAAGAAAATATGTTATGTGGACATGCGTCCGGAAACGCTTACTTTCCATGTTAGAGCTCATTTTATTACTTCTCTTCAAATCACATTAATCATGGAATGGAAACACACAGCAACAGAACGTACCAGCGTGACTTCAAACACTTTGTTACAGGAAATGTTCAAAATGTCCTCCGTTAGCGAGGATACATGCATCCACCCTCCGTCGCATGGAATCCCTGATGCGCCGATGCTGCCCTGGAGAATGGCGTATTGTATCACAGCCGTCCACAATACGAGCACGAAGAGTCTCTACATTTGGTACCAGGGTTGCGTAGACAAGAGCTTTCAAATGGTCCCATAAATGAAAGTCACGAGGGTTGAGGTCAGGAGAGCGTGGAGGCCATGGAATTGGTCCGCCTCTACCAATGCATCGGTCACCGAATCTGCTGTTGAGAAGCGTACGAACATTTCGACTGAAATGTGCAGGAGCTCCATCGTGCATGAACCACATGTAGTGTCGTACTTGTAAAGGCACATGTTCTAGTACTACAGGTATGAAATCGTGATAACGTGCTCCATTGAGCGTAGGTGGAAGAACATGGGGCCCAGTCAAGACATCACCAATAATGCCTGCCCAAACGTTCACAGAAAATCTGTGTTGATGACGTGAATGCACAATTGCGTGGGGATTCTGGTCAGCCCACACATGTAGATTGTGAAAATTTACAATTTGATCACGTTGGAATGAAGCCTCATCCGTAAAGAGAACATTTGCACTGAAATGAGGATTCACACATTGTTGGATGAACCATTCGCAGAAGTGTACCCGTGGAGGCCAATCAGCTGCTGATAGTGCCTGCACACGCTGTACACGGCACGGAAACAACTGGTTCTCCCGTAGCACCCTCCGTTCAGTGACGTGGTCAACGTTACCTTGTACAGCAGCAACTTCTCTGACGCTGACATTAGGGTTATCGTCAACTGCACGAAGAATTGCCTCGTCCATTGCAGGTGTCCTCGTCGTTCTAGGTCGCGAGTCATAGGCTGGAATGTTCCGTGCTCCCTAAGACGCCTATCAATTTCTTCGAACGTCTTCCTGTCGGGACACCTTCGTTCTGGAAATCTGTCTCGATACAAACGAACCGCGCCACGGCTATTTCCCCGTGCTAATCCATACATCAAATGGGCATCTGCCAACTCTGCATTTGTAAACATTGCACTGACTGCAAAACCACATTCGTGATGAACACTAACCTGTTGATGCTACGTACTGATGTTCTTGATACTAGTTACCTTCCTTCAATTGGGCCAACTGGCGGTGAATCGAGGAAGTACAGTACATACTAACGAAACTAAAATGAGCTCTAACATGGAAATTAAGCGTTTCCGGACACGTGTCCACATAACATCTTTTCTTTATTTGTGTGTGAGGAATGTGTCCTGAAAGTTTGGTCGTACCTTTTTTGTAACACCCTATATATATATATATATATATATATATATATATATATATATATATATATATATATTTGTAACACCCTATATATATATATATATATAGGGTGTTACAAAAAAGGTACGACCAAACTTTCAGGACACATTCCTCACACACAAATAAAGAAAAGATATATATATATATATATATATATATATATATATATATCGAAAAGACTTTCCCTTATTACATAAATTACATATATATAAATTACATATATATATATATAGTATCCGAAAAGACTTTCCCCGATTACATAAATTGATAACTCAGGCTAGAAGTAAGATACAAATATGAAACTTGTGTCGCATTGTTTGCAACTATCGAAGTTTTTTTTTTGGTTTTAGGTTCGCAGTACGTAAGTAGTGGATCAGGTGCAGTGCCCAAGAAGCCATGTTAACCAATCAGGAGAAGGCACAGTGTGTCCTGTGGTACCATGAGACACGATCACCAACCACAGTGCAGAGACACTTCCAGGCAACATTTGGAAGGAATCCACCTGATGTCAAGAGCATTAAAGTCTGGTATGAGAAGTTCAAGAACACAGGATCGGTTGCTGACCTTCCGAGGTCTGGTCGACCGAGAACCTCAGCAGACAGGGTGGAAGCTGTAAGACAGTCTTTTCTGCGAAGTCCGAAGAAAATTACATTTTACATAAACGTTTATTGTTTCGTGCATACAAAGTGCAAGTCGTTCCGGCCTTGTTGCTCAATGATACTACACGTCGATATGACTTTGCGGTCGAAATGTTATCACGTATTGAGGACGATGATGGTTATCTCAGACGAACTGCCTTTTCCGACGAAGGGACCTTTTTTGTCAGTGGAGTAGTGAATCGCCATAATAGCCATAATATGCGCATTTGGGTTTCACAACCCCCTGACGAGGGGCACCAGAGGCAGTCCAAAGGAGAATGTTTGGTGCACGCTATTGCACGATCGACTTATCCGACCATTCTTCTTCGCTGAGGCTACCATCACATCTGCAGTGCATCTGGACATGTTGCAACTGTATGCTGTTCCTCAGCTGCTTCTGTATAATCTCGATGTCTTGTTTCAGCAAGACGGTGCACCGCCTCATTGGGGTTTGGACGTCCGTGCCTATCTCGATATGACCTTTCCTGGGCGATGGATTGGTCGTGATGGGCCAACGGTCCACGCTCTCCTGACATAACCCCATTAGAATTCTTTTTATGGGGTTATGTCAAGGACGAGGTCTACCGAACACGTGTACCAGATCTTGAAACCCTGCGGTAACGGATAACCACAGCCGTTGAATCGATCCATCCAGTGATGTTGGCTAATGTGTGGACGGAAATTGAATATCGCCTACATGTGCTACGTGCTACCAAGGGTGCTCATGTGGAAGTTTACTGATGTGTGAAAAAAACTTTGATAGTTTGTAAACAATTAGACACCAGTTTCATATTTCTATCTTACTTCTAGCCTCAGTTATCAATTTATGTAATCAGGGAAAGACTTTTCGGACACCATATATAGAGTTCATTAGTGTATAGTGTAAAAGTCTGAATTAAACTGATCAGTATTCCGAATGTTAATTGTAGCGAAGCGATTTTGACTATTTTTCGTCCGTGACTGTCTCAAGAAATATGTAAAGTTTTTTTTTAAATTACCGCTACCAGTCACAAACTTTGTCAACTATTGCATTATTTATTTATTTAGCGACATGTTTCGAGGGAATACCTCATCTTCAGGCTAAATGGCATTACAAAAACAACTTTATAATAAGGTCATACCAATGTTACATAGCCTTTTCGTAAATGCTCTGGTCATCCTGGGGAAGAAGAGAAAGTAAGAGGCGATGTCACTTTGGAAGCTGGACTGATGTTTGCACGAAGATGTTTTGTAACGGCCGCTCACTTTGTTCTTGTGGCGTGGCAGTCTCGTTGTGATGCGCTGATGTGTATCCATTTCCGTGGCTCTCTTGGTCACACCCCTCGAAACATGTCGCTAAATAAATACGTAATATAATAGCTGACAAAGTTTGTGAGTGATAGCGGTAATTTAAAAAAACCTTACATTCTAATTATAGTGTACTCTAAAAATCTGAAGTGAATCGTTTAAATACTTTTCGAGACTTTTTGCAACAAATTAAACAACGAATTATCGTTGTATAGCAGTCTGGTTAAAACTATATCTGCGTCTGCGCTTTCGACTAGAAGCTTTATGTTATGCAGTATAACAAAGTTCTTGTCGTTGAGCTAAGCGTGGACTCACCTGACGTTTAAGAAGAAACCGCCGAAGAGCAGGAACGGGAAGATGAGTGGCTGCGCCATCGACATTGCCACCGAAATGCTGGAGCTGACGCACGACACGAAGTAACCTGCCAACAGCGCAAAGTGCGACCCGTTACACCGCCAGCAGCGAACCAACCCGTCCAGGAGCGGTCGACATGAGCGGACCGTCAAATCAGAGGAGGCTCGGTTGCCCTTTTTACTCTGAGCGGTTGTTACCAAAGTGTTTCTCCTCTCTTCCCATTTCAATTCATCTTAGAATAGTTAACAGGCACCTCGGACAACCATTTAGCCCCCCTCCCCCCCCCCCCCTCTCCCTCCCCAGGCATCACAATGAAACCGTGAAACGCTGCATATGGTATTGATAATGCTCTCGATCCGACGAGGAAGAGAATCCACAATTTCTTCAGCCATGCCACAGCCGTTGGAGTGCCAATGACTGATTACTAGATGCCGTTTTGCGTAGAGCTAAAACATTGAGGGTATGTTGATTACTACGTCTTAAAAATTTATGGGAAGTGGTTCAAATTTCGACGAGGGTCTGCATTTGGGCTAGCTAGAAGTTTCGTACTGAGAGGTGCTGCAGGCGATGTAAAAAAGCGCTTCAGATCATTGCAGATTTCTGCAAAACTGAAACGTCAGTTCATTGTCGTATGCGACTATAATCAACATGTACTCAATTTTGACCATCTTGAAACTTTTGCAGGCATGCATTCTGTACTTTTAATCGAGTTTCCGTGTTTAAGAAGAGTCCACTTCCTAATATACCTTGTTAAGGGCAAGCTAAGCTCTGAAAATATCTTCAGCTTTAATATCTCCCATTTTACGTTGTTTCGCAATTAACCTGAAAATTACGTAGTAGTAATGGTCTAAATTATGACTAAGATATTGGACCATTTTTATGTGATTTTATCCTTCAGAATATCCTTAGCAATTATTTAAAGATAAAAGTTCAGAACTATTACAAAATTTGGATAATAAAATACTGAAGCTTTTCGTTCGGACATAGAATTTAATTCCAGTTGCCAATTACGGCAGGGCAAATTTTCATTTATTAAATACGATAGAACCTGCAGTCGCTTTCATTTGTTCAGAAGTCCGTTGGTCTTTTCTAGCTTCAAGGTTAAGTTTCATATAGTTAAAGTCAATATTAAAGGGATTAAAGAATTAAACAAAAGGAATTGTTTCCAGGCATTCTGTGGGCTGTTGCTACTCGTGGTCCGTTACTGTTCTGAAAGTAATAGGAAAAAAATGCTTGAGGTTTTTCCAATAATTTACTAGAGACAAAATTCAGTGAATAAGTCAACGATAATTTTTGGGCCTCAGTTATTACCTTCAATAAATTCTTCAGGGTATCAGACCGCATCGTCATAATTTTAAAATGCGCCAACGTTTCGGCCAGCGTTGCAGCTAGCCTTCATCAGGGCCTTACGTAAACTGAGTTTACGTAAGGCCCTGATGAAGGCTAGCTGCAACGCTGGCCGAAACGTTGGCGCATTTTAAAATTATGACGATGCGGTCTGATACCCTGAAGAATTTTATTGAAGAAGACAACGGCCGCGGAAGCCTACGCTTACACTCAGTTATTACGTTAATCGTTGCCGTAAGTGGAGTAAATAGCATGCAATGGTATTTTACCTGTCGATTGAGATATTAATTAATTAAATCACAATTAAAGACAGAAAATATAACTCAAATTACAAGCAGAGAGAGTACTGAGTGTCCATAACATATCCATCGTCAAAATGTAAGAGAAAGAACAGCATTTTGCCACCGAGAACGTTGAAAGAATCATATTATTTCGTGTTCACGGTAACCTAGATGACTGGTAGAAAAAATTACCACCAAATCGTCACAGAATCGCCTACAGTATGAACTACACCCTCCATGCGCTGTGAGTAAAACGCACCATCGGTCTGTCGGTATACTCGATGACTTGCGTCCTTTGGAAACAGACAAATTTCTAACGAGACAGATCCCGTTATACGCTCCACTCAGCCACTGCCCAGCTCTTTTGTCGTTTCGAACATTGAAGACGTGCATCTCTATGTGAGAAATCGCCTATCGCCCAGTACCCAACTCCAAATGTCCACTGTACGTTCACTCGAAATGTGGTTGAAACGGAACTGCATTCAATGACAGCTGCAATTCTGGGGTGATTTGATGTTGTCATTCATATTCAACAACTCTACGAAAATTATTTCAAAATTACATTTAATATTCGTACATTATCTTAAGGTGCTTTATGTGTGATGCATTTCTCGTGGTTATTCGTTATGACGTTGCTATCAGTGTTGCTGGGCTTCATTTCTATCACTTATTACTTAGCGCGTAAAATAATTTTTAGTACTGACACCACAGGGGAATTAATAGTACACGTTACTGTGAGGAAGTAGGTTTCAGTTTGAATCTTCACTGCATTTCTAATTGGTTCTGCAGTGATGTTCTGTAGAATTGACTACATGCTTCCTTTGCATGAATGAAAGTTAAAATAGTATTTTATTTAATCTGCCTGAAGTTTCAAGACGGCGCACAGTCTACTGCAGAGTGAAAATTTCTTATAGAATATTACTATTACTGTGAGTTATTTCGTTTATCCGATACTATAAGAGAAAAGAATGGTAAGTGCAAGTAAATGTCTTAAGAGAACTGGCGACCTTTTCTTTGCCACAAAAATGAGTAGTGTCTTTCCCGTGAGTAAAGACGCAGTGAACTCACATACTACTGTAGTTGTATAATTTTCCACGTATAGAGCAGCTACTCAAAAGCGGTGAATTTGAAGTTGTACTGTTAACATATTTAATTTTCGAAGAAGCGATAGATAAAGTTACAAAATGTCTTGCGATACAATCAGATTCAAGTTAATTATCTATCAGTATAAAGCTCAAACGGGAATGGGAGGGGACATTATAGTGGGGCCTACAGACATTGACTAGTCGCACTGTCTGCAGTGACGGTTCACAAGAAACCTTTTATACAGTATTGTCTGTATCTTATACAGAATTATCTATCAAGATGGTTGACTGCTACTGTACCAGCTCCACTCCGTAAACATTTGGATAAGACATTGCAATCCACCGTACTCGATCCCCTAAACCCTCAATAAGAATTAACGTGCTCTTCCTCCCTCATCCCCTCCCACATGAGGACTAAACCGAAAAGATTCCATTTCTAATACATTTTTACTCGCTAGCTCGACATTTCTTTCTGATTGTCATAGCTGGTTTGTAACCAAATAAAGTTACCTCACAAGCTACTCATGTTTTTTCTACTATTATAGTATACTTACATCTGTGTCAGTTTCCGCTTTTAACTGTGGTACACTCCTTATGGTATAACAAACAGACAGAAGATGATTTCGCTGCGCAGGGTCATTCAAAAAGAAAGACCAGACAAACTATTAAAGATAGAAAGACATTGTGCTTGTTAGTGGACAGAGGAAAGTTCAAAGTCTTATATTCACACAGGCACGTCACGTAGAAGGTGCAATTAGACGAATGACGAACACTAACTTCACTTAACGAAGGTTTATTCAGAACTTGCACATTCAAGAGCGCGGAACGAACTGCCTCCGATCCGAACACATACAGTATATACACAGTTACAGAACATTCCATTGACATTTGTGGATACTTCTAGAATGTACTCGAACCGAATATACAAATTAAAAGTTTACAGTCCAGATGAGTTTTGAACTCACGGCCTTCCATCCAAAGTTGGTTATCATAACCACTACACCACTGCGCAACTCAGATTCTTCTGCGACATTGCTCCCTCCTTACGAGAACAGCGTCTAGGTGTTACGTCGTTCTAGTCCGGGAAAGAGTCATCGGTCCTGCATACTCGGACTCCCGATGAGTGGTGCTCGTCCTGGCGGTAATCTTAGAATTTCTTTTGCCGCTACGCTCTTCGTCATCTTTCCGCTTGTTGCCTGTCGCTGGAACTTCGAATTTGCCCTGGGTTGCAGGACCTTTATAGGGCTTCATTTGATGGACGTGGAACGTATCTCTGATCTTTACCTTCGTAAGTAACATCAGACAACTGTTATAACCTCATAAGGTCTAAAGTAGCGCCTGAGGAGTTTCTCAGAGAGACCAACCTTCCGAACAGGAGTGAAGATCCAGACGAGGTCACCAGTCTGGTAGACAACAGGGCGGTGGCTCGTGTCGTACCTTCGGCGATCTTTTTCTTCAGCCTGCAGTGTACGGAGTCGAGCTAACTGCCAAGCTTCCTCAGCTTTGGTTAACACCTGGCCGATGCAGTCGTAGTCCACGTCATCAGGATGTAACGGAAACACAGTGTCCATCGTCGTAGTCACCTCACGCCCATGCACCAGGAAAAAGGGCTTAAATCCTGTGGTGTCTTGTTTGGCTGTGTTGTAGGCAAACGTCACGAAAGGTAGCACGTCATCCCAGCTGCTCTGCTCAATATAAACGAACATTGATAGCATGTCGGCCAAGGTCTTATTAAGGCGTTCAGTAAGCCCGTTAGTTTGCGGACGGTAGGCAGTCGTCATGTGATGAGTAATATTGCACCGACGATTTATCTCTGTCACAAGATTCGATTGAAAAATTTTCTCCCGATCCGTAATTAGCGACCTTTGGTCAACGTGTTTTAATACAATCTCTTCCACGATGAATTTGGCTACCTAGGATGCTTAGGCTGTTTTCACGGCTTTTGTAATAGCATAGCGTGTCAGATAATCAGTGCAAACCATAATCCATCTACTGGACGTTGGAAATCGTCACAGAAGGTCAATCCCAACACCCTGGAAAGGCGTTTCGGATGGTGGAATTGGTATGAGTCGGCCAGGTAGTTTCTGACTTTCTCCTCTGGCACTCTCAACAGTGCGACACATAGTGACGGTCACTCCTAAATAAACCTGGCCAGAAAAATCTCTTGCGGATTCTATGTCTTAATAACTCCTAAATGTCCGGCCTCAGGTGTGTCATGGAATTTCCGTAGAACACCTAAGTGCATGTGTTTAGGAATCACCGGTAGCCACCTCTTTCTATAGGGATCAAAGATTTTCTTTCAAAGTAATCCATTAAGTACCTTAAATTGTCCTTTCACATCCTCTGACCGATTTAAGGCAAGCATAGTTTGAGATATCTTGGCTTCTTTCTTCTGCTCAGCAGAGAGACCCTAGAGTGCAGCGAGACAGTCACTATCTTCATCAAAGTCTTGATGATCTTGCACAGGTGTTCTTGAGAGACAGTCTGCATCTAGGTGTTTTCTTCTACTTTTGTACACTATGGTAACATCATACTCTTGAAGATGTAGTCCCCACCTGACGAGTCGTCCTGTTGGATCCTTAAGACTTGTCAACCAACAAAGTGTATGATGGACTGTAACAGCTGTGAACGGCCTACCATAGAGATTCTGTCGAAATTTGAACATGGCCCACATCACAGAAAAACATCCTCTTTCTGTAGTTGAATAGTTTCTCTCGACTTTTGCAAGTGGCCGAGAAGCATAGACTATAAACTTCTCTTTTCCATCCGAAATTTGCACCAGAACAGCACCGATCCCATACCCACTAGCATCTGTGTGTAGTTCTGTAGGTGCTCTCTCATCACACAGACCAAGTACAGGGTCAGTCGCAAGAGCCTTTCGCAGCACATCGAAAGAATCTTGTTGAGCACCACCCCAGATAAATTTAGCATAAGCTTTTAATAACTCTTGGAGTGGCCTTGCTTTAATACAAAAATCTTTGATAAAACGACGGTAATAAGAACATAATCCAAGGTAGCTTCTCACATCTCTAACACTTTTAAGAATGGGAAATTCCGTTATAGATCTCACCTTTTCTGGGTCTGGCTGCACACTTTCTTTGACACAAGGTGTCCAAGTATTTTGATTTGTTTTGTTCCAAAGAGACACTTTCTTGAATTGTTTCAGTCCGCCTTCTTGGAGACACTTACGAACGGCCCTCAGTCTTTTTATGTTTTCAACAAATGTCTCTGAGAACACTATAATGTCATCTAAATAACAAAGACACATAGTCCACTTCAGGTGACATAGAAGATTATCCATCATTCTTTCAAACGTTGCTGGTGCATTACACAAACCAAACGGCATTACCTTAAACTCATACAGGCCCTCAGGGGTTATGAATGCAATTTTCTCACCATCAGTCTCATCTACTTCGATCTGCCAGTATCCAGAGTACATGTCCAGGTTGAGGAAAACTTATCCCCCTTCAGACAATCTAGTGTAGTTATCTTACTAAGCTTCCTGTAATCAACACAGAAGCGCCAACTGCCGTCCCTCTTCCTGACGAGAACCACTGGTGATGACCATGGGCTCTGCGAAAGCTGAATGATGTTATTCTTCATCATTTTCTCTACCTCGTCGTGAATTATTCGACGTTCCTTTGCCGACACACGGCACGCTCCCTGGTTTATTGGTTGGTGGTTTCCAGTGCTAATCCAGTGCTTCACCGTCGATTTGTCTAATTTGCTCTTCAACTGTGGGTTGAAGCATTCAGAGAACTCTTGAAGAATGGCAAGTAGCTTCTTCTGTTGTTTCTTAGTGAGATATCCTGATAGTCGAGCTAGAAGATCTTGTCTCGTAGTGGTAGCGCTAGTTTCGCTCACGGCATGGGAGGTTTATATGGCGCTCAGCTGTTCTGCAATCAACGGCTCAGCGTTTGCTACGCACATGCGTCTCGGAAGGATCTGCGGTTCTGGACGACAGTTAACTATCCACAATTCATCGAATCCGTTCTTAAACGAGACGACAGAGGCTGGGATGATCAAGTTATTCTCCAGTGGTATGCTTACACTCCAGTACAAGATCCATGGGTTGATGCATGGCATGATGCATGACAGCTACCTTTCCACCGCTGACTGCAGGAATGATCATTTCATACAGTACACATAGTCTCCATACACTCATATGCGCATCTTCCAGTTCTCAGTATCTCATCTCATCTAGCATCATCTTCGAGCGACCACAATCTATAATATATAAAGTCCCATCCGAGAATGACGTCGTGACTACACTCTTGTAAGACGATGAATTCTAAGGGCTGTGTATGGCCACTTATCCCCATAAGAATAGTACATCTTCCTGTAGGTTTTGGATATTTCCCATTATCCACCTTCAGCAGAGATGTTTTGCTGTCGACGAATACGGTTTTCTGCAACTGGCGACGGTACTTCTCCGAAATGACTGAATATGATGCTCCTGAATCCACAAGAGCTTGGGCTTGCCTTTTTGTAGTGATCGACGGCGGAGTATTTTTCTCTTCTGCGGCCTCACCTCCAAGGAAGGTCGTACCCTTTACTTTTCCAGGTTGCGGCGGTTAGGTGATCGGCTGAAGCTTCTAAACGGCGATGGAGACCTTGATCGGCGTGTTGTGGAGCGTTCTCTCCAGCGGCTAGCTTGCGTCAACGGTAGCCTATGTCGTCCTTCACCCACATCTTCTTCTTCATCTTTTTCGTCCCGGAGTTGGCGTCTGCTAAGATCGGTCTGCTGTCTTCTGGCGCGGGCGTCATCAAATATCCGCCGCCCATCTCGACAATAGCGCACCACATGTCCCGGTCGTGTGCAGTGGAAGCAGACTGGTTGGTTATCCTGGGTCCTTCAAACGTCAGTCTTCCTTGGCGCTCAAACAGGTTCCCCATGCCGCATTGTAGGAACGTAACTCCACCTGGGTCTCGACTTTTTCACCGTTTTAAATGTAAATGAAGAACGAGAGATTGGGTTCAATGCCTGTTCCACTTCCTCCCTTATGATCTCTTCAAGCGTCTTGGTTTTTTCTCGCCGTACAATCCAAGTGCCTTCTGAACTTCCTCTCTCACTATCTGACGAAGAACACTTGTGAAATTAGTTTC
The DNA here is from genome assembly GCF_023864345.2 of Schistocerca serialis cubense. Lineage (NCBI taxonomy): Eukaryota > Metazoa > Arthropoda > Insecta > Orthoptera > Acrididae > Schistocerca > Schistocerca serialis. The sequence continues at coordinate 583,722,670 of NC_064644.1, forward strand.
TTCCTCCATCACTGAAATCGATACGACGTTTGGAATGCGTTAAAACTTCTTGCTTGTAATTCATTTTTGATGTATTGTCTCGATATACTGGCACCATTTTTTGACGTCGTCTGCTGTCGAAACCTCCTTCAGGAGTAGTTCTTGATACATGCCCTCAGAAACACCCTTCATGAGATGTGCAACCTTATCTTTCTCCTTCGTTATAAGATCCACTATTTTACACAGCTCCAAGACGTCATGAATGTAGGATGCTGTAGTTTCTCCTGGACGCTATGCCCTGCACTTAAATTTACCTTCAGCCTTGCACATCTGTCATTGTGTTTCGACGAAATACTTGCGCAGTTCCGCCTGGAATACTTCCCAGCTTGTGAACGTCTCCTCGTTGTTCTCTCACAATTGCTTGGCAGTGCCCTCCAAGTAGAAAAATACGGTACCCAAACATACGGTGTCATCCCTTTTGTTAAATTTTGCTACACGCTCATGTTCCTTCAGACACTTGTTTTGATCTTGGCCATCGTCACCAGAGACCCCGTAAGAATGTCTCATACGGTGGCTCACAGTTGTTGTCATCGTAACGTCCACTGCTTCTTCTGTCTCCGATAGATTGCGATCTGTTGAATATGGCTCGAACTCGGGCTTCTCGCAACATAAACGTCGGCTCTGTCGTGGTCTGTAGGGAGACACGGTGACGTCGATAATGTGTGCTATCACAAGTTTCGATACCCAGCGTCTCCACCAGAGTAATGTCACGAAGAAGAAGGAGTAAGCAGAGGAATGACGAGCACTAACTTCACTTAACGAAGGTTTATTCAGCACTTGCACGTACAAGAGCGCGTAGCGAACTGCCTCCGGCCCGAACACGTACAGCACATATACAGTTACAGAACATTCCAGTACAATGATTCTTGACGTTTGTGGATACTTCTAGAATATACTCGAACCGAATAAAGAAATTAAAATTTTACACTCCAAATGAGTTGTGAACTCACGACGCTCCTTGAAATAGTTTAGTATCATAACCAGTACACCACTGTGCTACTCAGCTTCCTCTGCGACTATATACTTAACATGAGCAGCTTGCGCTACTCAAGAATCGAAACGGTAGTCAATTTCATTCCACATACGAATCAGCAGGCCCTTGATCATTAGATAGCTTCAACAATTAGATGTCTCAGCTCTTGAAGAGTAGCTGCCATAGGTGGGAAAACACTGTCTTTTATGTACCCCGGAAGAAAAAAATTGCTATGTGTGACATCTGGTGACCTGCGAGGCCAAAAGCAATGAACAATATCTTATTGTTTATCTCTACCAATCAAACGTTGTGGGATGGTGGTGTTAAGATAGTGCCGCACCTAAAAGTAATAGTGAGTCGGTGCGCTGTCATGCATAAAAATGAAATCATTGAAATCATCGTGAAGTTGAGGAAACAACCAATGTGTAATGTTCTTGTTACAGTTTACTCCGCAAAAAGGAAAGGTTCATAAACTTCGTGAACCGTAACAGCAGTACAGACATTCAGTTTCGGTGAGTCTCTCTCATGTTCGACGACGGCTTCAGGAACTCGTAATCCCCAAATTCTTACATTACTTCGTTTTACTGTAGCACACAACAGGAAGCAAAGAGTTATCTTAATGGAGGCAGGTAAACTGAGACTGGGGAAATGGCTCGGTCCTCGGGCCACTGATTTTCCTGATCTACATTTTTGATCTGCCAATTAGAATTAACGACAGAGCAAAAATAGTCATGTTTGCGGAATATTCGAGTTTTCTGATCAAGGATCCCAACTCCACAATGCAGGATACAGCGCTGACAGTCACTAACCAAGTACAAAAATGGTTCACGGCAAATAGCCTAACCCAAATTTTTCAAAACATAACATTATACAATTTCAGATAGTACATAAAAAAAATTATGAAACCCCACACACAAGATTCCTAGGCATCCAGATAGACAGCCACCTAAGATGGACAGAGCAAAGTGATCAGCTGGACAAATAAACTTAGCGCAGCGTGTTTTGCCCTGAGTGGGATTTCACACCTTGTTAACAGAAAAATATTGCTTTTGTCATATTTTGCGCGTTTCCATTCTGTATTTTCCTATGGTATCTTCTGGGGTTGAAAGAGTCTTCAAACTGCAAAAAAGCAGCAGTGAGGTTGATGTGTGGGATCTCTAACAGAACAGCACGCAGAGATCTCTTTGAGGACTCCGATAAAAGTCCATGGGAGAGCAACCAAACCAGCAATAAAAGTATATAATAAACTTCCCAACAGTATGGAAGAAGGAAGCTGACAGCATGCAGGTATTCAAAACGAAACTAAAATCATTTCTCACAGAACAAACTTACTATAAAATGAATCAATTCCTAAAGTAATAAGGCATACTTTTGAGTAAAAATAGAGTAAAGAAAATCTTTACTTATGAAGACAAAATTGTGTACTTCTAACATAAATTATGGCGATAAAATGTAAATTTATTTATATATAGGTCAAAATGTGTACTACAATTTATTCTACACTATTAGTGTTCACGTGAACTTACTTCTGTGATGAAGATAAAAATTTTGTATTTTAAGTCAGATCATAACAACAAAACGTAAATTTCACTATTTATTTGTGGCACTGAGATAAAAATGTGTACTTCCGTTCATTCTGCTATTTTAAGCATTCACTTGAACTTTTGCCAGTAAAATGCAAGCGCTAATATCGTCCAAAATCAATTTTTCATTGAAAATAAACTTTTGTAGTATATATAAAATGCTGACATAATTTTGTATTACTTGACTTTGTATGACTTGACTTGTGCTGTATTACTAGTAGAGTGATGGTGATGTGTGGTTTGTGGGGCGGTCAACTGCGCGGTTATCAGCGCCCGTACAAATTCCCAACCGTTGCTCAGTGCAACCGCCGGAAACCGAACCCGGGACCCTGTGCTCGGAAAGCGAGAACGCGACCGCGAGACTGTGAGATGCGGACTACCTGTAGAGTCTTTGTACAACATGTAATCAACAGGACCAAATAAAAAATCTAATTAAATCACCCGATATATGAAACGTCGATTCGGCTGAAAAGGTGAATCGTTCGGAAAAGCTGCCCTCTGCCATATCACAGATAACTGAAATGCAAATTTCTTACCTCCTCTTATAGTTGCTGGGACGCAAGTGCTACAGTAACTGCAACTTGTGAGGTTTCATTTGCAGGCGCCTTGCGGACTTCCGAGGATTCCGAGTGAACGCATGTCGGATACACTCGACGTTTTCATCAGACTTCCCTTTGCATAAGCAACCAGCTTCCAAGAATTTTGTAAGCCAGTTATAAATCTACTTGAACAGAGGCGGCATCGTGTTGAATCGACGGCGGAATGCACATTGCACTTGAACTATCGATTGTCTTCACGCAAATTCCAAAACATAAAATCCTGTGGTGCAGTCGTCAGGTTGCTACAAACAAGCAAAGCGCAGCTGTGTCAAAACCATCCATTATCCAGATACTTGAGCAACGTGTTTATATCTTTTAAGACACAAAGGAATTACAGACGTTGGCTGCAAGCGGGCATTGAATGAAATCATGGGGAAAGTTGGAAATTTGTGGCGGGCCAGGTTTCGAACCCGGAGCTCCTTCTTACTAGGCAGAAGCTCTGACCACTGAGCCATCCGCACACAGTGGCTATTGCGGCTGCACGCCTCCCGCCATTCATCAATTTCTTGTACTTCGCAGATATAGTTTGGCGTATATTCCTTGGAGGAAGTGGCAACAAAAGGATTATTCGCGGTAGTGTGTCGAATTTATGAAACTGGCGATATACCATCAGACTTTCGGGAAAACATCGTCCACGTCATGCCAATGATTGCAAGAGCCGACAAATGCGAGAATTGTCGCACTATCATCTTAACAGCTCATGCATCAATGTTGCTGATGAGAATAATTTACAGAATAATGAGAAAGAAACCTAAGGACCTGTTACATCACGATCAGTCTGGCTTATGAAAGTCAAATACACCACAGAGGCCCTTCTGATGCGACTGATAATTAAAGCGAGGATGAAGAAACATCAAGAGACGTTTACAGGATTTGTCCACCTGGAAAAAGCGTTCGACAATGTAGAATGGTGCAAGTTTTTTGAAATTCTGAGAAAAGTAGGGGTCAGCTTAGGGAAAGACGCTTAATATATACTATGTACAAGAAACAAGAGGGAACAAGAAAAGTCGGAAACCAAGAACGAAGTGCTCGGATTAAAAAGGGTGTAAGGCAAGGGTTTAGTCTTTCGCCCCTACTGTTAAATCTGTACAACGAAGAGATGAAAGAAAGCTTCAATAGCTGGATTAAGATTCATGTTGAAAGGATATCCATGATAAGATCTGTTGATAGACTGCTATCTCCAGAGATCGTGGAGAAGAATTACATGGCCTGCTGAATGAAATGAGCCGTTTAACGACCACACAGTATAGACTGTAAAACGAAAAAGATGAAACTAATGAGAAGTAGCGGAAATGAGAACAAAAAAATGGTTCAAATGGCTCTGAGCAGTATGGGACTTAACATCTGAGGTCATCAGTCCCCTGGAAGTTAGATCTACTTTAACGTAACTAACTTAAGGACATCACACACATCCATGCCCGAGGCAGGATTCGAACCTGCGACCGTCACTGTCGCGCGGTTCCAAACTGAAGAAATGAGAACAGCGAGAAACTTTAGTTGGTGAGCACGAGGAAGTTAAGAAATTCTGCTACCTAAGTAGCAAACACATGAAGGGCGGAGCAAGGAGGACGTGAAAAGGAGACTAGCACTGGCAACAAGGCCAAGGGAAGTCTTCTAGTATCAAACATTGCCCTTCATTTGAGGAAGACGTATATAATCATGTAGCTCTGGACCACAGCGTTGTATGTTAGTGAAACATGGACTGTGGGAACCCAGTAAAGAAGAGAATCGAAGCATTTGAGATAAGGTGTTACAGACAGATGTTGAAAATTAGGTGGACTCATAAGGTAAGGAATGAGGAGGTTCTGGCAAAAACGGAAAGGAAAGGAATATGTAGAAAACTCTGATAAGGAGAAGTGACGGGATGATAGGACATCTGTCAAGACGTCAGGGAACGACGTCCATGGTACTAGAGGGAGCTGTAGAGGGCAAAAACTGTAGAGGAAGACAGAGATTGGAATACATCCAGCAAATAATTAAGGACGGAAGTTGCAAGTGGAACTCTGAGGTGAAAAGGTTAGCACGAGTTCATGTCGGGCAACAACAAACCAATCACAAGAAAAAATATTTCTTCTGAAGTCTATGCCCAGACATTGCATGCAGTTTACTTCTCTAAATGGCGCTTGTAGTTCTGCGACCGATGTTCAGTTTTCCTTATTTGCTGATGTTCAGTTTTGCGCCGGACGCTAGTTCGTATTTCGTTATACGAGTAATTTCCGAGGCCATCGCTACCTCTCTATTGATGAAACTTGTCGGCGATTCGCGTACAATTTTCGTGGGCATTTATAGAAAATATTTGAAGGACGGTGACGAGGTAAGTGGTAAGGTGTTGGACGTCTGCGCTTCATCGCAGAACGTGGAAATCGGAAGCTTACCCGCTCTGCAGAGCGACATAAAAGGCGATCTGCGGCATATCCGATGATAGAGTACGACGCTGGTGGATGCACAATTGTTTCGGGGTACTGTTTGCTACACATTCTTGATCATTGGTCTCCGCCACAGACGACATCTACGTGTTCCCATGTTGACCTAATGACAGTTATGGTTACTACGATCATTGAAATTCTATCGTGGATCAAATGAAATGTGTAGCCTGGTCGGATGAATCAAATTTTCTTGTTACTCCAGGCCGACAGGCGAACCCAGATCCGCAGTCAACCAGTCTTGAAACAAGCATCGATTCCGTTGGGGGACATTTACCTAGGCTTCCATGGAGAATGTAGTACTAATCGACAGCTGTAGACTCTGTGGGCATCACTGACGGTCCCCCTGCATCCCTCTGCGTTTGGTATATTCCCAGACGGGATGGCACCTTCCAGTAGGATAACTGTCATGTGCTGCAATGCTTTGAGAAGTACGATGGTGAACGCTTCGTATCTTGGCAGCGAAATGTGCCTAATCTGAACCCGATGGAACACGTCTGGTACGCTATCGGGTGCCAACTCCGTGGTCAGCAACCATCGTCCCACAATACACCCAAACTAGACACGTGGCGCTAAATACTCCCAAAAAAATTCCAAACTACTTTGTCTGATAGAATGCACGCAAAATTGTCCTCTTTCGTAGTCACAGCTCAGTTCAGGCACTTTTGCAACTGGAATCATTGCAAATGTTGGGGAGAGACTAATAAATAAGTTGACATATTTTGGATATTTTCATTAAATAATGTTCTGGAGTAACTCATCTTTAAGGAAAATTTATTCATTTCCTAAAAACGTGCGGGAAGAAAAATATGTGGGTCTCAGCAATGATCATCTTGGACACGCCTCTTTAAGGAGTCGCGAATTCTGACTAATGCTTCACGGTATATTTATTCTCTCATGAAGTTTGTTGTAAATAATCCACTGTAGTTGAAACGGAACAATGATGTACGTAATTACAGTACCAGAAGGAAAAATGAGATTCATTACTTCAAATTATGGTTGTCTTCGGCACAAGAGGGGTTCACAATGCTACAGCTAAAATCTTTGTACGCTTACCTAATGATATAAAACGTCTGATAGACAGAAAAGTCAAATCAAGAAACTGAAAAAATTTCTCCTTGACAACTCCTTTTATTCCGTAATATAATTTCTGTTATTGTTATGTGTGAAACGTGGTGAGTACGAATTACTAACTCACATCAATATACTTAAAAAATAAAAAAAGAGAAACCTTATAAATGTCAACATATATCCATACTTACAAATTAATTTGCGATTGAGTGCAAAATGAGACGTCTCACATCATAACGATGAAACGAACTAAGTCTTCTGAGCGGTGTAATGTGGTCTGCCACGGATTCCTCTACTGTGCCAACCTCTTCAGCTCAAATTAACGCTTCCTATATCCTCAATTATTTGCTGGATATATTCCAATATCTGTCTTCCCCTACAGTTTTTGCCCTCTACAGTTCTCTCTAGTATCATGGAGGTTATTCCCTGATTCCTTGACAGATATCCTATCATCCTGCCTTTCTTCTTGTCACTGTTTCCCACTTGTTCCTTTCTCCACCGATTCTGTGCTGAACTTCCTCACCCGTTTCCTTATCAGTCCACCTAATTTTCAACATTCTCCTGTAGCAACGCAACTCAAACGCTTCGATTGTCTTCTGTTCCGGTTTTCTCAGTGCCCATGTTTGACTGCCATACGATGTTGTGCTCCAAACGTGCAATCTTAGAAATCTCTTCCTTAAATCAAGGACTAGGTTTGATAACAGCAGGCTTCTCTTGGCCAGAAATGCCCTCCTTGCCTGCGGTTGTCTTTATGTCCTCCTTGCTTCTTTCGTCACGGGTAGTTCTGCTTCCAAGATAGCAGAATTTCTTAACGTCGTCTATTTCCTGATCGCCTATTCTTAAGTTAACTTTCTCACTGTTCTCATTTCCCAGCGGAAATTACTTTCATCTTTTTCGATTCACTCTCAGTCTATACTCTGTCCTCGTTAAACGGTTCATTTCATTCAGCATGCCATGTAATTCTTCTCCACGTTCTCTGGAGATACCAGACTATCAACAGGTCTTATCATGGATATCCTTTCAACATGAATTTTAATCCAGCTATTGAAGCTTTCTTCCATCTCACTCGTCACTTCTTCGTCGTGTTGCGAATACATAGAAAGATAGATCCCTTATCATTTAGCTACAAAATAGCAGGTCAGCGACTGGAAGCAGTTAATTCCATAAATTATCTGGGAGTGATTTAAAATGGAATGATCATATAAAGTTGATCGTCGGTAAAGCAGATGCCAGACTGAGATTCATTGGAAGAATCCTAAGGAAATGCAATCCGAAAACAAAGGAAGTAGGTTACAGTACGCTTCTTCGCCCACTGCTTGAATACTGCTCAGCAGTGTGGGATCAGTATCAGATAGGGTTGATAGAAGAGATAGATAAGATCCCACGGAGAGCAGCGCGTTTCGTTACAGGATCATTTAGTAATCGCGAAAGCGTTACGGAGATGATAGATGAACTCCAGTGGAAGACTCTGCAGGAGAGACGCTCAGTAGCTCGGTACGGGCTTTTGTTAAAGTTTCGAGAACATACCTTCACGTATATCTCGCGAAGAGACCATGAGGATAAAATCAGAGAGATTAGAGCCCACACTGAAGCATACCGTCAATCCTTCTTTCCACGAACAATACGAGACTGGAATAGAAGGGAGAACCGATAGAGGTACTCAAGGTACCCTCCGCCACACACCGTCTGGTGGCTTGCTGAGTATGGATGTAGATGTAGTTGTAGATGTAGATGTACAGATTGAACAGTAGGGGTGAAAGACTAAACACTTGCCTTACACCCTTTTTAATCGGAGCACTTCGTTCTCGGTTTTCGACTTTTCTTGTTCCCTATTGTTTCTTGTACATAGTGTATATTAAGCGTCTTTCCCTAAGCTGACCCCTACTTTTCTCAGAATTCCTTTTTTCGGTTTACTCTCTATCAACAGTGTGTATTCATTAGATTGTCCATTCCATTCAACAGATCGTGTAACCTTCGTCACCTTCTTTGGGGAGAGCAATGTCATCAGCGAATCTTATCATTGATATCCTTTCACCCTGAATTACTATCCCTCCCCTGAACTTTTATTTTATTTCCGGCATTGCTTCTTCGATCCATAGACAGCAGGGGCGAATGACTACATGCGATCTTACACCCGTTTTAATCCGAACACTACGTTCTTGGTCATCGAGTCTTATTGTTCCTTCTTGATTTTTTTACATACTTTACATTACCCATCTTTCCTGTAGCTTACTCATATTTTTTGGGTTTCCGAACATCTTGTCCCATTTGATACTGCTCCTGTTCTGGCTGCAAAACGTGAACCAACACACCATTGACGAAGTGGTAACGATGTTTTGGCTCACCACGGCGTTTGTGGAACCAAGCCTATGTTCACAAACCTGTGTCATCATGCACTTCCCCTTCTTCTTCTACCTTTATAACGTTCATAACAACCTGTACCTGAGTACACCATATTGGGTGCGCGTATCTCATACAAATGTGCCCACTAACTTCCGATAAAAACTGCTCAACTATCCCGAAAACAAAAAACGCTGTTCACAATTTAAAGATGTGCAATAGGATATTGCGAGTCTACCGTACATTGTCGTCGACAGAGCATGGTTCGTCCACTTTGCTATTATCATCGGAAGTAAAATGTTATTGTACTGGTTGTAAAAGTTACTCGATCGTCAAATACAAGTATTTCTTGAGTTGGGAATGAAGTATCTAAACACATAAAGAAAATGTCATAGCTTCGTCGGTAATGTCCGTAACTGGGTATCACACAACCATTCACGATGTGGCCCATTGTTTGTATTCCGACTGATTATTGGCACTTAAGTTCATACGTGACATAAAAGAGCCTTAGCGTATTACGAGAGGCTTCCAACATGCAATAAAACACATTTTTTTCTGATAGCAGGATGGTTTTCTTCAGGATGCCAATACAGCGTACTATTTCTCACTCTTGGTTACAAAACCCTGCATTTCCATATAATTTCCATACAGTGTGACGGCAAGTTATTGGGAGCGCCTGTAGACCGCGTGGTAGCACCCTACTCGTCTGCGTCAGAGCCAATTGTTTTGCTGAATCAATAACTTCCCATCATGCACGCACGGCTTCTGACTGAGTGCATCCTCCATTTGGTGAAACAGATGGAAGTCTGAAGGTGCGAGATTTGGGTTCAAATGGCTCTGAGCACTATGAGACTTAACATCTGAGGTCATCAGTCCCCTAGAGCTTAGAACTACTTAAAACTAACTAACTTAAGGACATCACACACAACCATGCCCGAGACAGGATTCGAACCTGCGGCCGTAGCGGTCGCGCGGTTCCAAACTGAAGCGCCTCGAACCACTGGCCACACCGGCCGGCGCGAGATTTGGGCTGTAACGTGGATGAGGAAGGCCAGTTCAAGGAAATGTCAGCTCTACCAAGACAGACGTCCAGTTGAGCAGTGAGGTCTTTAAAGGTCTTTAATTGTGATCCGTCGATCACCTCAGAGTGCCCGAACTGTCCAACGTTGTTGGAGTCACAGCTGTGCGCAGACGGACGGCACGCAGGATTTCGGACAGGTTCGCGTGGCCTTCTCGCCACGATGAGAGACGCATCACCCAAATACTTCAAGAAATTCATTCAAATACTTCAAGAAAGTGGCTGGACTGGACTGTGTACACATACGGATTATGGACGGGCGCTGACGACTGCGCAGTTGAGCGCTCCACAAACGAAACATCATCGTCATCATAACCCAACTACTAGCCGCGCTTTTGCGGATAGCTTTTCGACGATCACCACGAAGGAGGGTGTCCGAACATTCCAATATTGCAGGGGTCACAGCAATGTGCGGTCGGCCGGCGCCCGGGAGTTCGGACAGGTTTGCGTGACCTTGTTGCGGTGATGACAGACGCCTCTCCCATCGACTCACCGTCCTTTTGTTCACTGTCAAATCTCCTTAGAAATCTCTGCAAGCACCTCTGCTTATCTGCAATGCTCTTGCTTTCCGCCAAAAACAACCCCAATGACACCCCTTTGCTTGGGACACACCTCCGTTACAGACACCGTTTTCAAAGCTACGTACAGCGGTGTCACGGATCGGAACTTCATGAAACTAGAGGAGCTGAAGCAGGAATATTTCAAAATGTTTCACGTCGAATTTCGCATTTTTTCAACTTTAACTGGCAGAGAGAAAAAAAATAGTGCTGCATTTCTTATAGTACGCTCCTCGTACTTTAACACCTACGCTCATAAATCTTAACTATTAACAGAAATTCAAATAAGCACTTTCTCACTTCATCCGTTTCGACGCAAGAGCTTCACTCGCAGTTCTATAGGGACGTAGAGGTTATCACTTGTGTAAACTGCTGAATCCGTACATCGCTGACAGCCTAGAGCGAAAATTACGCCTACACTCGCAGAGTGCGGCAACCCAACGGGCAGCAGTGTTTCGCAGGCTGCAGGAAGGAAGGAAGGTTAGGGTTTAACGTACTGTCGACGACAAGATCATTTGAAGCAGATTACTAGCTCGGAATGAGGATGGATGGGCAAAGAAATCGGTCATTCTCTTTTAAAGGAACCGTTATGATTTTCACCTTCAACGATTTAGGGAAAACCCGGAATCCAAAATCTCGATGAATGGTCAGCAGTTCTCCGGTATACCAATCCTGTGTCTTGCCACTGTTCCACTTTGGCCCCCAGAAGCAGGGTGAATTCCATACACTGCACAGTTTCAAGATGACATATCAGCCCGCAACGTAACTATAATATTTCCTCCACCTTCCTCACATTTAACACCAAGCAATAGCTGCATATTTGAGTAGATATAATATGGGGACTAAGATTTACTTTTCACCTCAAACCAATTTCTAATATAAGAATTATAATATATGGACAAGGACAAAAATTCTTAGTCCCATTCGATAAACAAAAGGGCATTTGTCGTCACATAGCACTGTTTTTTATGTTCTGGTCTTCAGTCCGAAGAGTGGTTTAGATGCAGCTCCCCACGCTAGTCTTCTCTTGTGCAAGCCTTTTCATCACTGAATAAATACTGCAAGCTACTTCCTTTCCTATCTGGTTATCATACCCGTTCTTTGGTTTCCTTTTGCGATTGTTAACACACCGTCCATCCCCGCTCTTCCCACCATTACCAATTAGAGAATTTCTCAGTACGTCTCCTATTAACCATCCCGTTCTCTTAGCCACCTCGTTCCACCAATTTCTTTTATACCCAGTTTGCTTTCTACCCACACTCAACTAATCCTCAACTTCCTTCTGTAGCGCCACATTTCAAAAGCTACTTCTCTCTTTTTATCTGATCTGTTTGTAGTACACGTTTCACTTCAACACAAAGCTACAATCCAGACAAATACCCTAAGATATTCGTAGCACTTAGATTTATATTTCATTTTAAGAAGTTCCTCAGTTTCAGAAATGCTTCTCTTACTATAGCCAGCCTACACTTATATCCTCTCTACTCCGACCATCATCACTTTATTCTTAGCCAAGATAGCAAAGCTCGCCTACTGCCCTCAGTGTATCATTTTCTATTCTCTTCTCTTACCCGGCCGGTGTGGCCGAGCGGTTCTAGCCGCTTCAGTCTGGAACTGCGCGACCGCTACGGTCGCTGGTTCGAATCCTGCCTCAGGCATGGATGTGTGTGATGTCCTTAGGTTAGTTAGGTTTAAGTAGGTCTAAGTTCTAGGGTACTGATAACCTCAGCCCCATAGTGCTCAGAACCATTTGACCCATTTGATCTTCGCTTACTTTTGTTTGTGTTCGCCTTAGAAACACTCTTCAAGACACTATGCCTTCCATTCCACTTAGGTTCTAAGTCAGTTGCCGTCTCTGACAGAATTATAGCGTTATTAGCAGCGAACCTCAAAGTTCTTTAATTTTTTCTCCCTGACCTTTAATTCACTCCGTGTTCAAGCCACGAGTGGCCTACCGGGACCATCCGACCGCTGTGTCATCCTCAGTGGAGGATGCGGATAGGCGGACAGAAGGGGCGTGGGATCAGCACACTGCTCTCCTGGTCGTTATGATGGTATTCTTGACCGAAGCCACTACTAATCGGTCGAGTAGCTCCTCAATTGACATCACGAGGCTGAGTGCACCCCGAAAAATGGCAACAGTGCATGGCGGCCTGGATGGTCACCCAGCCAAGGGCCGACCACGCCCGACAGCGCTTAACTTCGGTGATCTCACGGGAACCGGTGTATGCACTGCAGCAAGGCTGTTGCCGACCTTTAATTCGCTTTACAAATTTTTTCTTGATTTTCTTTACTGCTTGTTCATCGTACAGATTTAATAACATCAGAGATTGGCTACAAACCTGTCTCATTCCTTTCTCAGTTACTACTTCCCCTTCACATCCTTCATTTCTTACTACTGCAGTCTGCTTTATGCATGAATTCCTTCAAAATTTAAAAAGGTGTAGTTCAGACAACACCGTCAAAACCATTCTCTAAATCTACACATGCAGGTTTTTCTTTCTTCATGTAATTGCATGTATCTCAACGGCCTGTTGGAAGTCCTTCAAGTGGTCGCCACTTTGGCGTTTGCGTGTCTCTAATATACGTAAGTTACTTAATCAAGACAAGGGAACATACATTTTAAAGTGGAATCCGATCCACATGTAGTTAGTGGAAACTTCTCTCGTCGGTGAGAGGTGAAGGTTGGATTAAAGGCAGACTCAAATTTTCGTTGTTCAACCAGGTTTCGATCTTGCGACCTCTGGATTTTCATGCAAGCACTTTACCGCTAGACCAACAGGCCCGACTACGCGAAGATAATTGATAGGGTCAGTAGTACTGCCTTGGATGTTCCTACATTTCTGCAGGAATCAAACTGATCTTCCTTCAGGATGGTTTCTACCAGTTTTTCCATTCTCCTATATACAATTCGTGTCAAAATTTTGAGATCGTGACCTATTAAACGCATAGTCCGGTACGATTCATACTTGTCTGCATCTGCCTTCTTTTGAGGTTGAATAATTAAATTTCTCTTGAACTCTGTGGGTATTTCATTTGTCTCATATATTTTGCACATGAGGTGTAATAGTTTTGTAATGAATATCTCTCTCAAGGATCACAGTATTTATGAGGGAATGTCGTCCACTCCAGGAGCCTTGTTTCGTCTAAACTTTTTCAATGCTCTGTCAAATTCTTCTCGCAATATAATGTCTTCCATCACATCTTCACCTTTTACCTCTTTCTACAATATTTTTCTCTGTAAGAGAACCTCCGATATTCCTTCCACCTTTCAGTTTTCCGTTCTTTACTCTGAACTGGATTGCAATCTGGCCTCCCGATATTGATGCAGCTGCTTCTCTTTTCTCCAAAGGTCACTTAAACTTTCCTTTATGCAGCATGTATCTTTCTGCTACTCATACATGTTTCTACGGTTTTTATTTGTCCTCTAGCCATTCCTGTTTAGCCATTTTGCGTTTTCTGTCCAAGTCATTTTTTAGATGTCAGCATTTCATTTCGCCTGTCTCAATTAGTGTATATTTATACTTCCTCCTGCCTTCAATTAAATTCAGTATCTCTTGTGATATAAAAGGATTTCTTCTGGGCCTTGTTTTTTCTCCTGTATGATACTGTGCTGCCCTCACTATTTTATCTCTAAAAGCTACACTTTGGTCTTCTACTGCACTCCTTTCTTCTGTTTCAGAACAACGTTGCGTGATGTCCCTCTGAAACTCTCAACAACCTCTGGTTCTGGTTCAGTTTATCCCATTTTCTTAGGTTCCTTTTTACTGTTTCTTCACTTTGAATGTGCAGTTCATACACCAATAAATATTACAATAGTCCACATCTAATCCTATAAATGTGCTTCAGTTGAAAATCTGGTTTCTAAATCTCATTTTGCCATGTAGTCAACATAAAACTTTTCACAGGTCTCTTCCAGGCATACAGTATTGTATCATGATTCTTAAACCAAGTCTTAGTGATCACAAAATTACGCAAAATTCTACCAGATGGCTTCCTCTTCCATTACCTTTCAGGAGCTCATGTTTTCCTACTACTTTCCTTCTCTTCTTTTTCCTTCTGTTCAATTCCAGTTAGCCACTGCAGCTAGATGGTCGTCTTTCTAAACTATCCAAATAATTCATCATCCATTCTTCCAGTCTTTTCATCACCTGCGGACAGCTTGGCACTAAAACTTGCACTAGCAAGGTGGGTGTGCACTTCGTGTCTATCTTGACTATGCTGCTCATAAAACCTTACATGCATTTCTATTTCCTTATTCATTATTAGGCCAACTCCTGCATTACCTCTATTTTTATGTTGTTAACCCGGTACTAAAGTGACTGAAAGTCCCATTCTTTCTGCTATCACACTTCACCAGTTCCCGCTATACCTAACTACAACCTGTTCTTTTCCATTTTCAAATTCTCTAATTTATCTATCCCACTAAGGACTCTGAAATACCACAATCCGATATGCGAAATGACAGTTTTGTTTTTCCTGATGTCGGTGACCATAGTACTATCCAATACAAAATATTACCAACATATTTTATACAAATTATGGTCTTCAAACCCTAAACGTTTATTAGCTAAGGAAACTAATAAACGCTCCGTAGAAAGAAAGGGAAAAGAAGGCATTTCCCTCTCTTAGCTAACACGCTTTTTAAAACTGTCTATAATTTCGGAAATGAAAGGAATAATCAAACAAAATATTATGAAATATATGTACCTCAAAAATAATGCTACTAGAACATATTCATTAAAGCACAGATCTACAAATATGGAAAATATTCCTCCTATAAACAAACGAACCTACTAGCAGAATGAAATATCCCATTTTATAAATTTTTTTAGAGAATTCAATAAATTTACAATCCCCAGTTTGCCCTCATAAATTTTTTCTCATAGTAAATGACAATTGAAACGTACATTTGATGTGGAAATGAGAAGGTTTCAGATTACATTTACCACCATCCAGAATCAAAAGCGAGACACTCAAGTATACATAAAACCTGTACTGAAGACATAAATGAACGATGGACAAAAAGCCTTAAAGTATATATGTAGAATAATACTAAATAAGAACACAAAAACATAATAAGATTACATTTGCAAAAGTTAGCAACAAAGTGTTGTAAAAGGTATTTTGTTGCTGTGGGTAATACGTCTGTAGAAAATATCTTGAAAAACATGAGGATATTGACATATACAAAAGGAAAATAAGCTCAGAAAATAATTGCAAAATATTAAGTTCATAACATTTCCACTGAGTTTTGCTCGTGAAGCAGTTAATTTTAAAATAAAGAAAAAGATGTTGAAAATTGGCATGAGATAATTTTTGTATAAACTTTTTATGTTGCTTTCAAATTATGCTGGTATTAAATGTAGATAAATAACCATGTTTAGGATTTTGATGTTATGAAAGTTGTGGAATTAATGGCAACTGAAGAGAAAATATTACCACAAGTTTCAAAAAGATGATGTAACTAAGGCTACAGCCACACTACAGCGTTGTTACAACGACGAAATAAAAGTTTAAAGAATTATCACTTCATAATATAAGTATCCCCCCCCCCCCATGAACCATGGACCTTCCTGTTGGAGGGGAGGATGCGTGCCTCAGCGATACAGATAGCCGTACCGTAGGTGCAACCACAATGGAAGGGTATCTGCTGAGAGGCCAGACAAACGTGTGGTTCCTGAAGAGGGGCAGCAGCCTTTTCAGAAGTTGCAAGGGCAACAGTCTGGATGACTGACTGATCTGGCCTTGTAACACTAACCAAAACGGCCTTGCTGTGCTGGTACTGCGAACGGCTGAAAGCAAGGGGAAACTACAGCCGTAATTTTTTCCAAGGGCATGCAGCTTTACTGTATGGTTAAATGATGGTGGCGTCCTCTTGGGTAAAATATTCCGGAGGTAAAACAGTCCCCCATTCGGATCTCCTGGCGGGGACTACTCAGGAGGACGTTGTTATCAGGAGAAAGAAAACTGGCGTTCTACGGATCGGTGCGTGGAATGTCAGATCCCTTAATCGGGCAGGTAGGTTAGAAAATTTAAAAACGGAAATGGACAGGGTAAAGTTAGATATAGTGGGAATTAGTGAAGTTCGGTGGCAGGAGGAACAAGACTTCTCGTCAGGTGAATACAGGATTATAAATACAAAATGAGATAGGGCCAATGCAGAAGTAGGTTTAATAATGAATAAGAAAATAGGAATGCGAGTTAGCTACTACAAACAGCATACGGAACGCATTATTGTGACCAAGATAGATACGAAGCCCACGTTCACCACAGTAGTACAAGTTTATATGCCAACTAGCTTCGCAGATGACGAAGAAATTGATGAAATGTATGGTGAGATAAAAGAAATTTTTCAGATAGTGAAGGGATGCGAAAATTTAATAGTCATGGGTGATTGGAATTCGATAGTAGGAAAAGGGAGAGAAGGTAACGTAGTAGATGAATATGGATTGGGGAGAAGAAATTAAAGAGGCAACCGCCTGGTAGAATTTTGCACAGAGCATAACTTAATCATAGCTAACACTTGGTTCAAGAATCATGAAAGAAGGTTGTATACATGGAAGAAGCCTGGAGATACTAGAAGGTATCAGATAGATTATATAATGGTAAGACAGAGATTCAGGAATCAAGTTCTAAATTTTAAGACATTCCAGGAGCAGATGTGGACTCTGACCACAATCTATTGGTTCTGAACTGTAGATTAAAACTGAAGAAACGGCAAAAAGGTGGGAATTTGAGGAGATAGAAATTGGATAAACTGAAAGAACCAAGGGTTGTAGAGAGCTTCAGGGAAAGCATTAGGGAACGATTGACGAGAATGGGGGAAAGAAATACAGTAGGAGAAGAATGGGTAGCTTTGAGACACGAAATAGTGAAGGTAGCAGAGGATCAAGTAGGTAAAAAGACGAGGGCTAATAGAAATCCTTGGATAACAGAAGAGAAACTGAATTTCATTGATGAAAGGAGAAAATATAAAAATGTAGTAAATGAAGCAGGCAAAAAGGAATACAAACGTCCCAAAAATGAGATCGACTCGAAGTGCAAAATAGCTAAGCAGGAATGGCTGGAGGACAAATGTAAGGATGTAGAGGCACACATCAGTAGGGGTAAGATAGATACTGTCTACAGGAAAATTAAAGAGACCTTTGGAGGAAAGAGATCCACTTCTATGAATATTAAGAGCTCAGATGGAAACCCAGTTCTAAGAAAAGAAGGGAAAGCAGAAAGGTGGAAGTAGTATACAGAGGGTCTATACAAGGGTGATTTATTTGAGGACAATATTATAGAAATGGAAGAGAATGTAGATGAAGATGAAATAGGAGATATGATACTGCATGAAGAGTTTGACAGAGCACTGAAAGATCTAAGTCGAAACGAGGCCCCGGGAGTAGACAACATTCCATTAGAACTACTGAAAGCCTTGGGAGAGCCAGGCCTAACAAATCTCTACCATCTGGTGAGCAAGATGTATGAGAAAGGCGAAATACCCTCAGACTTCAAGAAGAACGTAATAATTCCAATCCCAAAGAAAGCGGGTGTTGACAGATATGAAAATTACCGAACTATCAGTTTAATAAGTCACAGCTGCAAAATACTAACACGAATTCTTTACAGACGAATGGAAAAACTGATAGAAGCCGACCTCGGGGAATATCAGTTTGGATTCCGTAGAAATGTTGGAACACGTGAGGCAATACTGACCCTACGACGTATCTTAGAACATAGATTAAGGAAAGGCAAACCTACGTTTCTAGCATTTGTAGACTTAGAGAAAGCTTTTGACAATGGTGACTGAAATACCCTCTTTCAAATTATGAAGGTGGCAGGGGTAAAACACAGGGAGCGAAAGGCTATTTACAATTTGTACAGAAACCAGATGGCAGTTATAAGAGTCGAGGGGCTCAGAAGGGAAGCAGTGGTTGGGACGGGAGTGAGACAGGGTTGTAGCCTCTTCCCGATGTTATTCAATCTGTATATTGAGCAAGCAGCAAAGGAAACAAAAGAAAAATTCGGAGTAGGTATTAAAATCTATGGAGAAGAAATAAAAACTTTGAGGCTCTTCGATGACATTGTAATTCTGTCAGAGACAGTAAAGGACTTGGAAGAGCAGCTGAACGGAATGGACAGTGTCTTGAAAGGGAGATATAAAATGAACGTCAACAAAAGCAAAGCAAGAATAATGGAATGTAGTCGAATTAAATCGGGTGATGCTGCGGAAATTAGATTAGGAAATGAGACGCTTAAAGTAGTAAATGAGTTTTGCTATTTGGGGAGCAAAATAACTGATGATGCTCGAAGTAGAGAGTATATAAAATGTAGACTGGCAATGGCAAGGAAAGCGTTTCTGAAGAAGAGAAATTTGTTAACATCGAATATAGATTTAAGTGTCAGGAAGTCGTTTCTGAAAGTATTTGTATGGAGTGTAGCCATGTATGGAAGTGAAACGTGGACGATAATTAATTTAGATGAAAAGAGAATAGAAGCTTTCGAAATGTGGTGCTACAGAAGAATGCTGAAGATTAGATGGGTAGATCGCGTAACTAATGAGGAGGTATTGAATAGAATTGGGGAGAAGAGGAGCATGTGGCACAACTTGACTAGGAGAAGGGATCGGTTGGTAGGGCATTTTCTGAGGCATCAAGGGATCACCAATTTAGTATTGGAGGGCAGCGTGGAGGGGAAAAATCGTAGAGGGAGACCGAGAGATGAATACACTAAGCAGATTCAGAAGGATGTAGGTTGCAGCAGGTACTGGGAGATAAGGAACCTTGCACAGGATAGAGTAGCATGGAGAGCTGCATCAAACCAGTCTGTGGACTGAAGACCACAACAATAACAATATAAGTATAAAAGAAGACTTGGAAGGTGAAGAAAAGGGACTGAGAATTATAGTTTCCATTTTATACGAATGAGTTTGAAGAACATCGAATAAGGGGAAGGGAAATGGATGTACACTGGTTAATAACGGGTTTCAATGTATAATTCAACATTTAATATAGCAAATTAGGGTACTTATTATTTCTTCCAATGACAACTGCCATTTATTGTTATTTCAGTATTGCACTAGCATATGTCTATAGCTTTAAGTATCCCCATATGTTCTCATCTTATAACATTATTCTCATTTCAGTTCCTTATCTAAAGACT
The DNA here is from genome assembly GCF_023864345.2 of Schistocerca serialis cubense. NCBI lineage: Eukaryota > Metazoa > Arthropoda > Insecta > Orthoptera > Acrididae > Schistocerca > Schistocerca serialis. Next base: position 583,742,483 of record NC_064644.1, read on the forward strand.
GTAATGCCACAATTCTAATGTAATTGAAATTCTGAACGGGGTTGTGTCTTTCCATTTATTGACAGAAATAGTTGAGAGCTACATATAAAATTGAGACCTAATTTTAGTTCCCAAATTAACATTTTAGTCCTTTTGTGACCGATTTACGAGTTAAATTTCTATTTGCGTATATCTATTTCTCTTTTTTAGATATCTTCTAGAGGTTTTACTTATGTGTGAATGCTCATCTGTTCATATTATATAGTGATAGAAATAGATTTGTTAGGAGAAACGAAATGGTGAAATTTTAAATCCACTGAATTTCTATACACATTATGTGCTTTGGAAAAATTCATCCTGCTAATAGATTTTGTACTTTGTATTTTGATGAATGTTTTCTAGATGCCACATTTTCTGGGGTACCTGCCTTTTACAACTGGGGAATTATGTTTCATGCCGCAGATTCTGTAGGAGGTACTTTCAATTTCTGGTGTAATTAGTATTTAGTGAATGTTAAACGAAGTCAATACAGATTTTTTTTTTGTTGATAACTGGTGTAGGCTGGAAAATGAGTTAAAACCCATGTGTTACACTTATTTAGTGAGTGTGGAGAAGGCGGTGACCAAACGTCTTGTGGATTCCAGAATGAGATTTTCGTTCTGCAGCAGAGTCTGCACTGATATGAAACTTCCTGGAAGATTAAAACTATGTGCCGGACCTAGACTCGAACTCACGAAAGGCCAAGGTCCCGAGTTCGAGTCTCGGTCCGGCACACAGTTTTAATCTGCCAGGAAGTTCCTTGTGGATTTCCATATTAATGGTCACAAGATTATAATAATGCTTGTCATGTCAACCATTCCCATTGACTCATGTCTACAGTCTTTAAATAACTTTTTTGTGACCAGGTTTCTTTATAAAGTAAATATAAATAACCATGTGTGGTGTCACCACCTGACACCACACTTGCTAGGTGGTAGCCTTTAAATCGGCCGCGGTCCGTTAGTAGGCGTTGGACCCGCGTGTCGCCACTGTCAGTGATTGCAGACCGAGCGCCGCCACACGGCAGGTCTAGAGAGACTTCCTAGCACTCGCCCTAGTTGTAAAGCCGACTTTGCTAGCGATGGTTCACTGACAAATTACGCTATCAATTGCCGAGACGATAGTTACCATAGCCTTCAGCTACGTCATTTGCTACGACCTAGCAATGCGCCATTACCAGTTAATATTGAGATTGTAAAACATGTACCGTCAAGAGCGATGTTCACCAATTATGGATTAAAGTTAAGTATTCCAGAAGCTATGTACCTTTTTTGCTGGTCTCAAGACCTAGCCCTGTTCCAGACCTCACGCCATCCTGCGTGAGCTTAAACGCGTGCCTTTCGGCTTCCTGTCATAGTGGATTGGCTGTCTTGCCAGTCCAAACAGTTGGCGACGAGAATTCTGCGTTCGTAACTATATCGCCCTGATTTACTTGTGTTATGGCTTCGCCACAATCTCCAGATATACTGTCCGAATTTTATCGCTTGCAGAATCAGCAGACGCAGGCCTTATTGGATGCCCCTGGACAGCTCGTCCAGTGTCAACGTGCAATGCAAAACGATGCGGCAGCCGCCGCTCCACCACTACTGCAGCCACAACACGCTGTTGCACCACCTTTTCGTCCGTTTGATGCTGCACTGGAAAGCTGGACGGAGTGGTCACGCCAATTTGGATTCCATCTCGCCGCCTACAGAGTTCAAGGTAACGAGCGGCAGCCTTTTTTGTTAGCATCCGTAGGCGTCCAGACATACCATGTGATAGTGAAATTATTTCCCCAACGCGACGTAGCAACTCTGTCCTACGACGAAATATTGTCTGCATTAGATGCATATTTCAAAGAATCAGTCAATGTAGTTGCAAAAAGGTATACCATCTTTCGTTCAAAACGTACGGTAGGTCAGTCTAATAGGGAGTGGGTTGCAACCTTGCAAGGCCTTACTAGGGATTGTACTTTTGAATGTCAATGTGGACTCCCTTATTCAGATACTATGGTACGTGATGCAATTGCACAGAACGTTTCTGATGTTCGTATAAGGGAACAGATTTTGAAACTAGTCAATCCCTCCTTTCAACAAGTGATGGACATATTGGATCGACAGGACACACTTGACTTTGCTCAGAAATCATTTGAAACTTTGCCACCCGTGTGTCAGGTTAACCGGCCCGCCGGGCGAGCTGCACGGAACGGTAAACAGCCCTCGCGCCCGTCCACGCAGTTGCCGCCAAGCTCTCAGCCACGTGTGCCGCGCAAGCAGGCAAATGCAGTGCTAAAATCATGCCCGCGGTGTGCTACTAGACATGCGCGTGAGAATTGCCTGTCGCGCCAAGCTATTTGCTTTTTCTGTAATAAAAAAGGACATGTTCAAAGTGTTTACCAGAAAAAGCTCCCATCGGAAGCTCAAAACCATTCCAGGCCCTTTGCTTCGCGCCGAAATCGAACCAAGGATACTCCGGCTCGTGAAACTTCGCCCATTGAAATTCATGTAGTTCATTCCACTCCGCCCGGTGCTACTCTCTCTAACAGTGACTGTGTTCGTCCCACAAATAGTGTGCGTCGACATCGCCGGAAATCCCATGAAGTCGCAAGTGATTCTGTACCAGTGTCAGTTCACGTTGCATGTGACAGTCGCTCTTGTCATCAACAGGACAATAAACTTTTTGTAGACTTGGCCATTACATCACAAGATGTAATTGAACGTGTGCAGGCTTCTCTCTGGGCATCACCCTTAGTAATTTTGCAAAAACCTTCTGGAAAATTGAGACTTTGTGTGGACTTCAAGGCAACAGTGAATCCACAACTAATGACTGCATCTTTTCCTTTACCCCGCCCGGAAGATCTTTTTGGCAAACTGTGCCCAGGTAAATATTTTTCGAAGTTGGACCTAGCAGATGCGTACTTGCAAATACCGGTGGACAAAGAATCCCAGCGCGTTTTGGTGGTTAACACGCATCTTGGTTTGTATCGATTCAAACGACTGCCATTCGGGTGTGCATACGCCCCTGCATTGTTTCAGCAATATTTGCAAACTGTTTGTGCGTCGGTCCCTACTGCAGCAAACTATCTGGACGATATAGTGATCTCTGCACAGATGGAAGAAGAACATTTCGCCAATCTCAGAACATTATTTCAGGCCTTGCGACAAAATGGTCTTCGCTTGCGGAAGGACAAATAAGTGTTTTTTGCTCGTGACTTACCTTACCTGGGACATGTACTCAATGCCCAAGGTATACATCCCAGTCCTGAGCACCTCCGTGCCATACAAGACTTGCCTTCGCCACAGAATTTGAAGCAGCTACAGAGTGTGCTGGGAAAAATCAATTATTATCATCGCTATGTGCGCCACGCCTCTTCCATTTCAGCTCCGCTTCATCGCTTACGCCGTAAAGGTGTTCCGTTCGTCTGGACGACGGAATGCGAAGGCGCCTTTCGCCAGTTGAAATCGGCGTTGCTTTCCAATACTTGCCTTACGCCATTCGATCCACAGAAACCCCTTTTGTTGTTGGTGGATGCATCGGATTTCTGGATCGGTGCTGTGCTTGCGCACAAAGATGGATCGCATGATCGCCCTATTGCCTTTGCGTCCAAATTGCTCTCGTCTGCGCAAAGAAATTATTCACAGATGGAGAAAGAAGCTTTGGCTCTCGTGTTTGGTGTTACTAAGTTCCATGATTTCTTGTATGGTCGTCACTTTACCATCATCACAGACCACAAACCTTTGACAGCGCTTTTTCATACGAACAAGCCTGTACCTCCATGTACAGCGCAGAAATTCATTCGCTGGTCTATTTTCCTCTCGCAATACCGCTACGATACCTTGTATCGGTCCACTGCTAAGCACGGAAACGCCGATGAGTTGTCCCGTTTGCCTGTTGCTGAGGATAGAGCATTCGATTCCTCCGAACTTGCTTGCATGTTCATTGATGCGGAAACCGATGACGTGGTCGAATCGTTTCCGATTGATTTTCGTCGTGTAGCTACAGCCACAGCTGCTGACCCTGTCCTTGCTACCGTTCTGCGTTTTGTTGCCACGCAATGGTCATTGTCAAAGTCACAGATCAGGGATCCGTTGGTTCACCGATTTTTTGCTCACAAGGAGAGACTTCTTGTACGACGTGGTGTTTTACTGTTGCGTTCTGATAATGATCAGTCCAGGGTCGTGGTCCCCCGTTCGTTACAGTCCTCTGTCTTAGGGCTTCTCCACCAAGGACATTGGGGTATAGTGAGAACGAAACAACTTGCTCGTCAGCACTGTACTTGGTTCGGAATCGATGCTGCGATTACGAATATGTGCTCTTCTTGCATGGCGTGTGCCGGAAAACATTCCGCACCACCGCGGAAATTCTTTGCATGGCCAAAGGCCACTTCCCCTTGGCAACGCTTACACATCGATTTTGCTGGTCCATTCTGGAATGCTCGATGGTTGGTTGTGGTAGATTCCTTCAGTAATTTTCCTTTTGTTGTCCGGATGTCTTCCACGACGTCATCTGCCACCATCCAAGCGTTATCTGCTACCTTTTGCATTGAAGGTCTTCCACAGACTATTGTTTCCGACAATGGTCCACAATTCATGTCCGCAAATTTCAGTCATCCTGCAAGGCCAATGGTATTCAACATCTGACAACCGCGCCGTTTTCGCCACACTCAAACGGTGCCGCTGAACGATTGTTCCGGACTTTCAAGTTACAGATGTTGAAGTTGAAAGAGTCGCATTCTCGGGAGGACGCGTTATTGCTCTTTTTTCCTCGGGGTCGCTCTCAGCCCCGAGATGGTCGCTCGCCGGCTGAGTTGCTCCACGGTCGTCCTCATCGAACCTTGATGTCTTTGCTGCATCCGCCGCATCAGGTTCCTGTGCAGTGGCGGTCACCTGCTTTTGTTCCAGGCGACGTTGTCTCCTATCGTAACTATCGAGGTTCACGGCGTTGGCTCGAAGGGCGCATTCTTCGCTGCGTCGGCCGCGCTATGTATCTGGTTTTGGGGGCCTCTGGTGAGGTGCGTCGGCATCTCAATCAGCTGCGCCTCTGTCGTCGCACTGGTTCTGCCGCTCCCCGTCTGCTTTCAGCGACGGTGCCGTCCGGTCAGCGCCCTGAGGACCCATCTACTGGCTCGCCTCAGCCCCAAGTGTTACCGACGCTGCCTTCCATTTTGCCCCATGGCGACGCGCCGCCGCCGCCACCTGTTCTCCCGCCGGCGACGCCCGCAGTGGACGCGTCGCTGCAGCCGCCTGGCGCCTCCCTGGGTCACGCGCCGCCGATCGCTTCCCGTGACCGGATGTCCTCCGACATGGAACTCTTGCCCGCGCCGGACCATATGCCATCTTCGCCCGTCGGGTGCCCCGACCCGATGGAGGTCGACCCTTCGGCCCCTCCTGTCTCTCTACGGGCGCATACACCGCATGTTGGCGTGCACCCTGGAGTAGGTTTTCAGGCATTTCCTAGCTCCCCTCGTACTGAATGGCAGGGTGTGGGTGGCACAGCCTCGCCTGTTGTTAGGCTCCCCACCTCGTCGCATACGTCAACATGGGGTCCTCCCCACGGCGGGCGGTAGCCTTATAACACAACCGTACGCCGATTTGCGGGGGAGGAATGTGGTGTCACCGCCAGACACCACACTTGCTAGGTGGTAGCCTTTAAATCGGCCGCGGTCCATTAGTAGACGTCGGACCTGCGTGTCGCCACTGTCAGTGATTGCAGACCGAGCGCCGCCACACGGCAGGTCTAGAGAGACTTCCTAGCACTCGCCCCAGTTGTAAAGCCGAGTTTGCTAGCGATGGTTCACTGACAAATTACGCTCTCAATTGCCGAGACGATAGTTAGCATAGCCTTCAGCTACGTCATTTGCTACGACCTAGCAAGGCGCCATTACCAGTTACTATTGATGCTGTAAAACATATATTGTCAAGAGCGATGTTCACCATTTACGGATTAAAGTTAAGTATTCCAGAAGCTACGTACCTTTTTTGCTAGTCTCAAGACCTAGTCCTGTTCCAGACGTCACGCCATCCTGCGTGAGCTTAAACGCGTGCCTTTCGGCTTCCTGTCATAGTGGATTGGCTGTCTTGCCAGTCCACAACACCATGTATGGTTATTGTTATAGCTTCACAACATGTTTCTCCGAAATTTTGATATACTCCGTAGTGGAAGCTAGGGTATGTAATGACTGGGTAAGTGTCTCACCGAAGGAGGTTGCTACGTTGGTGACGAGGATGGCGACGAGGATGCAGCAGAAGAAGCGCTCCGGCGCCGGGTTGAGGCCCACCAGGTAGTAGGAGACGGCTGTGAAGAGGCACGGGATGGCCGAGAAGATGGGCAGCTCGGCCAGCGTCTTGGCCAGGAAGTAGACGTCGACGCGGTACATGCCGCTGCGGTGCTCGTGCAGGAACACCGGCATCTCCGAGCAGAACACCTGCGACAGACACCTGCCGTCAGTTCGTCTCAGCGGCCGAGGTGTCATATTGACAAAACTTTCGCCGGCGGATGTCCGCGACTACAAGTTATCGTTTAGGGCTATTGTTGCTCGTAACAGACTGCCTTCAAGTACCAGTGTTATATTTTCCTACTCAAGTTCGAGACGTTTCCTACTGCAGTTTCATTCTCAAGAAATACATTGACACTTTTGAGTGTTGTATCTATTTCAGTTTATCACCTGGTAGCTCACGAACGACACAGATGTCATTGGTCAATCGCTTGAATGTAATGAAAACATGAATACTTACAAATAACTCAATCTGTCTTTGTTAGAATTTCCATAGCCAAATGAAGAATGGCATTGGGACAAATTATCGAACTGATCAGTGTGAGATCTAGTTTCCCCAAAAAAAGGTTAAATGCTTGAAAGTAATCGGTTAATGAACAAAGACTTAATTTATGATTTGGGGTAGAATTTAGCCGTGGGTATCAGCTTTTATTTTCGTAAAAAATATGGTTCAAATGGCTCTGAGCACTATGGAACTTAACATCTGAGGTCATAAGTCCCCTAGAACTTTGAACTACTTAAACCTAACTAACCTAAAGACCTCACAAACATCCATGCCTGAGGCAGGATTCGAACCTGCGACCGTAGCGGTCGCACGGTTCCAGACTGAAGAGCTTAGAACCGCTCGGCCACTGCGGCCGGCTTTATTTTCGTAGCCAAATGAAGGAAAGGAAATGGACAAATGTAGTATCAAACTGACAGGCGTGAGATTTTGTTTTGCAAAAGATAAGTTTAAGGGTATAAAAGTAATATGGTAACTAAGAAAAATTAAATAATTATTTAAGCTAAATATCTGCTACGAATTTTCACCTCCAAACGAAGAGGCGGAAACGTAAAAGGAGAGTATTGTCACCAGTGTGACATCTATTGCAGCAAAAAATATTTCTATATACCGGTACTTGAAAGTAGTTAGGTTGATTAAGAAAAGCTTTGTGATTTGAAGGAAAATGGCTTTATGGATTTTTGTCTGCGTTTTCGTAGTCAATTGAGCAGTGAGAGACGCACAAATTCAGCAGAGTGAGATCTACGGTTACTAGTAAGCAGGTAAGCAAGATAACCAAGAAAAACTTAATTAGTGATCTGAGGTGAAATTGAAATATTTCATAGCAGGTGCTGTTGTATACGTAAATGAAGTGTCAAGAAGGTCATCCCTCCAATGCTGAGCATAAAAATGCATTAGTGTTGTAAATAACTGTCAAAATGGCAACCTTATAATATTTTGGACGTATGCTTTCTAAAAGAAATTTGAAATTTTTTTAAAAAATGAGAAAAGGACGGTGAATCGTACCGTGAAATGATTGGTCTAAAGTTAACAAACAAAAACATTAGAAAGACATTTAACTCGCCTTTGAATGATCCTCTAAATTATCTACAGCAAATGAGTTGCCAGTAGGGAATGCAAATTCTCATTCCTGATATTTCAAGGATTATCTATTGCAAAATTTACGAGACTGAAAAATTGTTGAAGTATTTTGAAACCGTCAGGCATAGAGTACTCGTATGTCAAGGCAACACTATACTGTCTGCATACTCCACCAAACAACTATTCTCTAGTATACTTTAACATTGTAAGAGAGTTAAACACTGAACTTCAAATATTCAATCGGACACTCATTTGCTGTAAGTGGTTTCAGCGTCATCCGAAGGCACTTACAATGATTCTCTAACCCATTTAATTTCTGACTTTCAGACAAATCATTTCACAAACCAACTGTCTGATTTTTTTGCTGACAATACATAACCACAAATATTAAAACCGAATAAAGCATTATTTGTGATTAGCTTCTTATGCTATAAAGTGTTCATCTCCAAGATTTGAAAAAAATTTCCACACTTTCGCATACAATTCAAATTATTCATCATTTCAATCACTGTACTACATTACTCATTTGACATAATTTATAATTCAGGGGCGTATTAAAGGAGCAAATGCATTCTTCACTCTAAGACCAAAAGGAAATAAAACAAAGACGCACCACGATGCAATTATCCGAAAGGGTAGATGTAATGTGCATGTACAGACAAACAGATGATTATAGTTTCAGAAAAATGGATGATTTATCCAAGAGACGGAAAGAGCTTCATTAACTGAGAAGTCAATAACGCTTTGGTCCACCTCTGGCCCAACTGAAAGCAGTTCATCAGCTTGGCATTGATTAATAGAGTTTTTGGATGTCCTCTTGACGGCTGTCACGCCAAATTCGGCCCAACTGGCGCCTTAGATCGTCCAAATTCCGAGCCAGCTGGGCTCAGTTCGAGACGGGGCTTATCACTGAAGATAGCTCTAATACAGCCAATGAGACTCTAGAGCGAGGACGTTTCTGGAGACGCCCCAGACAGTCGTGGGATACCGGTCTGACTGTCACCCACCATGAAGCCCAGCATCCAGCAGTAATGATCTGTGGTGTCTTTTCACTCCATAGCAGGACCCTTTGGTTGTCATCCACGGCACCCTTATAGCACTTCGGTATGTCACGATATTCTACGCTCCATTTTGTTGGCCTTTAAGACAAGAGTACTTTTCAGCAAGGTACAAGAGTACTTTTCAGCAAGGTAATTCCCGCCAGTACACGGCGATTGTTTCTGCTGCTTGTCTTCGTGCTTGCAAAACCCTACCTTGGTCAGCAAGGTCGCAGAATCTCTTCCAAACTGAGTACATTTGGAGCATTTTGGGTAGGTCCCTACAACCAGCTCGGCAGTTTTACGATTTAAAGAGGATATTGGACAATAATTGGTGGTGCTGTGACCGAAAAACATGGACTGCAAAGGAATGACGTCGCATTTTCTTCAGTGGTCGGCTCTGCGCGACAACGGATAGTAATCGTTGTCGAGTATGGTGGCGATCTGGGGAGAGCTCCTTTTCTTCCGGTGTCGTCGAGAGGCCCAGTGGTGCTGGTCCTGGTGTCATGGTGCAGGGGACCACCACATATAATTTCGAGTCACGGCTTGTAATGATTGAGGGTACTCTAACTGCGAAACAGTACCTCATGGAGAACCTGCGTCCTCATGTTCTACCCCCCAAGCGACGGTATCGTGATGCTATTTTTCAACAGCACCATACTCGTACAGACTATAAATTGTCTGCTTGATGATGAAGTACCTCGTAGGCCGGCTACATTCCCAGATCCGTCCCCGATAGAACATGCATGAGACCAGCTCGGATTCAACTCCGTCCTAATGCTGGTACTCTTTTTATCAAGGACACGTAGAACGGTTGTGGGCCAGCTTACCTCGGGAAGGAGACAACGGCTTTATTTTACTCTTCCCAACACAATCGGTGTGTGCATCCAGGCAAGAAGGGGTGCAACGTCATACTGATTAGTGATTTCATACTGCCGAACTCCATTTCACTTGGCATTGTGATCAATGAAATAACGTCACATACACCACGCTCAGGACAAAAGCGTTCACAACCTTCGAGAATGTGCAATACAGATACATCGATATACAATATTTAGTCACAAAATACTTACAGTAATAACGGCGAAGATGTTCTGGAAAGTCATGTTCGTAATGAAAATGATAATGGCACCGTTTATGTTCATCACACTTTCTTCATTAAGACTTTGACCGTAGAAAACAATGCCAATCATAAGTGAAATCATCTGCAAAGAAAAAAAAATAGAATAAAACCGTTACATAAACTCGAAGATACAAGTCACATGAGAATATTTTTAAACTTTTTGGCTAAACTCCAATAGGTATTATTCTCAGTACTTGACAAGATAAATAGTAAAATAAAGATAATTCATAATTATCAGTGAAAGACTTAAATCATTTACATTCCCTTGAGTCATATTTCAGTTTCTGAATCTCTAACGTATATATGAAGTGATTTTTGTGCAGTTCATGGTTATCAAAATAATGAAAACACTCGAAGTAACACCATTAATCTAGTCCTCGCTTTCTCACCGTTTAGATTCTGTGTAGAATACCTGTATTTAAATTTGTGCATTTCATCATTTAAACGTAGTAATCCTTCTATGAGTAACGATGGGTCTGAAATGAAAATGGCACTTAGTTATGTAATATCTACTCGGGTACCAAATGATGCTAAATCTGGAAGAATGGACGGTCAGTGATGATTAGTAACTCAGCATTTTTGTCACACAGTGCTTGCACGGCGAAAGCAGCGTGAATTGATAAATTGCAGTCTTGATATGAAATAGCTCCGTCATTACCACGAGATTCACGTGGTCACCTGAAGTACTCACATAACGTTTGGCCGTAATTCGTCTTGTAAGAATAAAAAGAATGCCACGAATTTTCCATGGAATGGTGTGTCATATCACCAGACTGGATGGAGCCCAATGATTAATAGCTGGGAATGCACAGCAGGAGTAAGAGCCCGTTGTACAAGAACCAGTCCTGTCGTTAAAAAACACAGTGAAGTTTGACGAAATGGATCATCATTTGCCATGTTTGAAGGTGCTGTCATCATTTTCGCCGTTTTAAAGTATCGTTACTAGAGACGAAAAGTTGTGGAATGGATTCCAAGCAACGCACCTTGAATTCTAATGGAACTGTTCTTGAATTAGAGGTTTACATGTGCGTTAGTTTTGTTGGGTTGTACGCGCTCTCGTCAGTCGTGAGTGATTCCTATCAGAAAGTATCGATTTTCACCAAGCATTTCTCTTCGCTTTCGATGTATGCGGCTTCGTAATGTACACTTCGTCCAAGAGTAATCACTTTTCATTCTGAAGAACAGCGAGGCGCACCGTTGTCTTACGCTAGCGGTATGCTTTGCAAACCTTTCAACAAAGGTGCAAGCAATTCTTCTCACGTCGGAGATTTTCCAAGGCTGTTCAAGTGGATAGAGTACGAAATAGCGTTTTAAAATCTTGGAGACTTGCTACACATTTTGATTCGCAAATTGCAAGATGCCTTCCCGGTACCACACCTTCGTAAAAGTTTTTGTTTAGCAACAAGTCGTAGAACGTAGTGTGGACGACGAACAGTAACAACTGGTGATACCTTCTCAACCGCTACTGCAGTAGTTAAGCTAATCCTTTCCTGGATTATATTAATGAATCGGCGTGCACGTTTTCCTCCTAGCTGTCTTCTGTGACACTCTCACTAAGGTTGTCCCTCGAAACAGTTCTCGTAGCGCATTAGATTCTTCAGAAGGTGCAAACAGGCTATCCGTGATTTTAAGTGGACTCGAAGTGAGTCCCAGGATGTTAGTGCGATGCATTTATTAGTAAACACCATAAAATGGTTACAATTAAATATCAAGACTGCAATTTATCAATTCACGCTGCTTTCGCCGTGCAAGCACTGTGTGACAAAAATGCGATTCATCTCAAAAAGTTAATAAAATTCGAGAAAAGTAAAACCGACTATCACAGAAGGAAATCTGTGAATCCGTTCTGTCACTGACTTGTGAGATTCTCACAAGGCCGAGATCTGTTGCGTACTTCTTAAAACTTCGTAATAGTTCCTACATTGTCGGCAGCTTAGCAAAATTCGTTTCTCTTTTGATTTAACTGATTTACTGCTTAGTAGTATTGTTGTGTTGAAGCTCTGATAACCAGTAAGGTCTCCCTAGTACTTGTTATGCCGAAAGTGGAATTTTACAATCAATAGTTAATAAAGAAAATTCTGAGTTTCCAGCCAGATCACCTGTGGTTCCTCTACGTACCGAACGCCGAGCAAGATTCGTTCTCAAGGCTCTCGTACTTCTGCCCACGCCAATAACTCACTGCCGCACCATGTGGTCCATTCACCAGGACTACCTCCACGAGAACCAGCTTCTCACTCATGCTGTACTACTCTGCAGAGCTACTTAAGGCAGCGAAGTACTTCTCCTATTTGCAAAGTCTCAGTAAAATGTAAAATTTGGAAAATAAAATTCAGTTCGAAACGAGAGTAATCTCAAATTATCCGCATGGTTCCTTGGACAAGATGAGACTTCCTTACCTTATGGACATCCGATGCTCGGTCGTATCCTGCTCTTTTATCCAAGCAATGCTAATTTCGTCCAGTGTTGCTTTTCCATGAACTGGCGTGGGATGCCACAACATCGTTCAGAGTTGACATTTTTATTTAATTACCAAGCACCACTACATAAATTAATGTGTGGGTATTCTTAGTTTTGACCTTCGTTGTGGATATACTGTAGTACAGGTCAAAATTCGGATTTCTGAAAATGTTCAACAGTTTTACTCCTATCTGTGTATATTTCTTGGTATTACTTTTGTTAATAAATTCGCCTCTACTGCCTGTGATCAGATTTTACAATTTGCAGCAATTTCCAATTTTTATTTAGTAGTTTCACTTTTAATGTCATTTAGACATTTTCTATTTCCTTGTTCGTAATACTTTTTTGTGTATGGCCTTTTACAATGTTCTGTAGGCTTTGCTAATCTTAGTAGTTGTGTTATACTTACTAAAGTTGTAGTCTGCTGTTAAAGAGTTGATCCATATTAGAGTTGCGTTCGTCAGGATAGGTTGCTTCTTCGTGTACGGTTCTTAGAAGATCGTATCCAAGTCGGACTGATTAAGTTAATATTCGAATTAATTTTACTTATTCTTCCACATCATTCTATATGTGGGTACAGAACGCGAACTTACTGCCAAAATTACGCCGAATCCTTGTAGTCGAGCAACTGGTTTCAACACCTTATTCTTCAACAAGATACTGACTTATGTCGTCCACTTTGCTTTCTTTGTGTTACGACTATCGATTTCTGCACTTTCAAACTAATTTTATTGGCTTTGGTCCATCCTTCGATTTGCTATATTAGAAACATTCTCTGCCGCAAGTTCATGTCTCGCTTCCTCAGCAGCGGCGATCATTTGTGTTTGTATTGTGTAACCGAAGTAAAGCGTTTTAATATTCTGTGAAATCTTTATCACTCATTAAAGAATATTTTAACTAAATTATATTTCTTAAGGAACTGCAATTTCTGTATCTAACTGAGATCTCTTGTCCACCAAGCGGCGTCGGTAACACATTGAATTCGTACGTCGAGGATAACCATTAACCCATATCGACCACGCGCCAGACTGTTTCAACAGATTTATTTCGCGCCTCTGGAGCTTCTACAGTGTTTTTCCGCTGTATAACGCCTTACTGTTTGGTGTTAAGTAGGCCTTTCGTGAAATCAAACTGCATGACTACGGTTACTGGAATTTTTTTCATAACTTTTTCCTCTGTATGCAGGAAGCTCATTGGGCGATATTTGATGCATTGCTTGTTGCTCTCTTTCCCTGATTTTAATGTTCGTTTTATTCTGGGTTTCTTCCATTATATCGGGAGATATTTAAGCAAGATCGATGGGACATACGTTTGAGGAACCGCCAGTCGACAGAGCATAACGTTGCTGTGGTAAGAGACTAGACTCGCAGACCTTCGACCCATTCAGATCTGATTTCTAGTGGTTCCTTAAATCCGATATGGTAAATGCCGGGCTGCTTTCTTTGGAATGATTCCGACCGATTTCTGCGCTCCATCCCTAACGTCCATGCCGACAGCAGAGCGTTGAAGTCTCGTCCACCTTTATTTTTGAACACGCGAAAGACACTAAACCGCATGCTTTTCTACAGGCTACTCAAGCGAACGATTTTATTATACGAAAAACTTTATTCTTCGCTACGTTCCCATTGATGTGTAACACGTAGTAAACGAGCAATACCTATTGTGAGGTCAATATTATTTTTCCCTCTGGGTCTATCGAATTTTGACGCGGCACTCGCGTCACCCAAAACGAATAACATTTAATTCAAGTATGCTCCACATCTCTGTTACGTACTTGGCCTCGTGTTACAATCTATGGGAATTAAAACACCAGCTCTTTCGTCGGCAAATAAAATTTTGTCAGCGTTTCTCAAAACACTTTTTAAGTTACTCACTATAACATAGAATCGTAAGCATTTGTTTGTCAGTTCTAACACCACAATATACTTCTCGGAAAACTGATTCAACATTATTCCGTTTATTCTATTGTGTACGTTTACTGTTGCTGCAAGTTATAGTTTGTTCGTACCAGTTCGGATTTCCTGAAGATTTATCAGTATTCTTTTGATTTTAGCAGCGGTATTCCTCTTTCTAAGCCTAACGATAGTCATTTTAGCTTACATCTTGTATTAATACCTAGTACATTGGGGATTTTCTTACTTTATCCAGTTTTTGGGTACGAGGGTTCTTGTGAATTCTTTTGGCACTGGGAAGGCCTGTTTAGAATTCCTACTTGCTTCGTACACTCACGCTTCGTACCGATACGCATGACCAATCGATAGTTTTCAGTGCCCCGCATCAACTTCAATATCGCATATCCTGAGTCACCCGCCTGCCTATTGAACAAACATAGCCAGAAAACAAATTGTTGTTGCGTTCTCGGTATGCGAACCTCGTGCTTAAAATAATACGTCAGCCTTATAGTTAGTATCATCATCGGTGTTAGCTATAACCAGATTCCATAAATTTCTCTGCTGATATTATTCAGAGTTTTTCGATTCTCGTCGCCTACAAACTTTTTAAAACCGTTTACAATTTCAGAAATAAAAGGAATAAACAAATAAACTATTATAAAACGTAGGTAACTCAAAAATGATGCTATTAGAAAATATTCGTTAAAACACATTCTGTAGTATATGGAAAATATTCTACCCTTAAAAACGAACTACTAACAGAATGAGATATTAAATTTTATAAAATTTTTACAGGATTCAAATAAATTTATAATCCCCAGTTTGCCCTAACAAATTTTTTTCTCGTAATAAATGACAAATGAAACGTGCACTTGGTGTCGAAATGAGAAGGTTTCAGACTATAATTTACCACTATCCAGAATCAAAAGTGAGATTCTCAAGTATATGTAAAAACTGTACTGTGGACATAACTGAACAATGGACAAAGAGCTTTAAAAAATATCTATAATAATATTTCAGAAGAACACAAAAACATAATAAGTTTACATTTACAAAAACTAGCAACAAAATGTAGTAAAAGATATTTTGTTGCTGTTGGTAATACATTTGTAGAAAATATTTTGAAAACATAATATTTTGACATACATAAACGGAAAATAAGCTCTGAAAATAATCATAAAAGAATAAATTGATATCATTTGCACTGAGGTTTGCTCAAGAAGCAGTTAATTTTTAAATAACAAGAAAGGTATTGAAAATTGACATGAGATTATCTTTGTCTAAACTTTATATGTAGCTTTCAACTTATGCTGGTATTAAATTGAGATAAATAACCATGTTTAGGATTTTGATGTAATGAAAGTTGTGGAATTAATGGCAACTGAAGACAAAATATTATCACAAGTTTCAAAAAGATGATGTAACTAAGGCTACAGCCAGACTACAGCGTTGTAATAACGATGAAATACAAGTTTAAGGAATTACCACTTCATAATGCAATTATACTCGTAAAAGATGACTATGAAGGAGAAGAAAAAGAAGTGAGACTTAAAATTTCCATTTTATACGATTGAGTTTGAAGAACATCGAATGAGAGAGAGAAACAGATGTACTGCGGTTAATAACGGTTTTCAATGTATAATTCAACATTTAATATAGAAAATTCGGGATGCTCAATCGTGCTTCGCATTACAACTGCCATTTATTGTTATTTCAGTATTGCATTAGCATGTGTCTATAGCTTTAAGTATCCACAAATGTTCTCATCTTATAATAACATTCTACCTTCACTTCCTTACCTAAAGACTGTAATGCCGCAATTTTAATACAACTGAAATTCTGATCTGGGTTGTTTTTTTTCATTTATTAACAGAAACAGTTATGGGCTACGTATAAAGTTAAGTTGAGGGCTCTTTTTTATTTAGAAACTAACTACTTCATGAGATAATTTTAATTCGAATATTAATATTTTATACATTTTGTGGCCAATCTCCGAGTTAATTTTCTATTTGCGTATATCTATGTCTTTTTCTCTTTTGTAGATATTTTCTGGGAGTTTTACTTACGTGTGAATGCTCATCTGTTGATTTTGTATAGTGAAACAAATACGTTTATTAGGAGCAACAAAATGGCGAAATTTTGAAACTATTGAATTCCTGTATTCATGATGTTAGCACTCCGTCTTCAGGCCACAAGCGGCTTATCGGGAGTTACCAGCTTTCACATGGGACTTTCTCATTCGGAAGACACCATACTTTCTTCGTCGATTCTGCACGTAACCTCCTCATTCTTCATCAGTCAACCAAATTTTCAACATCCTTCCACAGAATCATATCTCGAACGCTTCGACTGTCTTATTTTCCTCCTTTCCCACAGTCCGTGATTCAGTACCATACATGATGAGTGGAAAAGGACTTACCAATTTTTGGAATTATATAGAATTTTATTGAGATAACTTACAGAATTGGTAGATGTCATTTTGTAGCAAACAACCTCAAGTTTACAAAAAAGTGACAAGTTTCATTTTGGTTGAAGAGACCACCATTCGTGATGCAGCAAACATCCCACCGGTGATCAATTTCTTCCCACACTCGTTGCAGAAAATCGAGTGTAACTTATAAAACGGCAGTGTGGGTTCTATTTTCAGGTCACCTAAGTTGTTTGGTTTGCAGACGAAAATACAAACGGTCTTTAATGAAACCCCTGAGACAGAAATTCTGTGGTGTAAAGTTTGGGGAGCGAGGTGCCCATGCGATGGGCCCTTCACCATCAATCCACTCACCTGGGAATCGATTATCGAGAAAATATAGAACGCCCATGAAGAAATTAGGTGGTGCACCATCTTGCTTGTAATAAACCATCCCATTTCGGTTTTTAAGCATATCCAGATATACGCTGGCGACCTGTTGATTTATCCTCTCTTAGTGAACAACCCGTCTCAGCGAAGCTCTTCTGCCAAGAATATATTGTAGGCCTACTTAGAGTTTCTTTAGCGTATTTGGTGCGAAATTTACGTCGAACAACTGTTGCAGAGTTAGTTTCATGAAACCGAAATGCACAGCAATCACACTGCGTGCTAGTGAAAGTAACCATTTTAACTGTACACTTCAGTGGCGCTCCTGGTGGCGGAGTGGGGTACTGATGCACTACATGAATCAACCTTGAGGCTGTTTACTACAAAATGACATATCTACCGATTCTGTAAGTTACCTCCATAAATTTGTACATAATTCCAAACTTGTGAAGACCTTTTTGACTCATCTTCTACAATGATGTTCTCCAAATGCACATTCTTAGAAATTTCTTCCTCAATTTAAGGCCAGTGTTTGATACCAATATACTTCTGTTGGCCTGGATAGTCTTGGTTTTATATCCTATTTTCTTTTTCCGTCATGTGTTACATTGCTTCAAGGCAGACGAAGTTAAGGAAATCTGCTACCGTGTGTCCCCAATTTTCATGTTAATTTTATCGTTAACCACGCTTCTGCTATTTCTCGTAAGTTTCGTCTTTCTTCGGTTTATTTTCATTTCATTTTCTGTAATCAGTAGCATGTCCATTCCATTCGACACCTCCCTTAGTTCCTCCTCTCTTTCACTGATGCTAGGAATGTTGTCAGCAAAGCTTAACATCCTTCCACCACGAATTTTAATTCCACTCTTGAAACTTTCTTTTATTTCCGTCATTACTTATTGTACACGTAGGTTGAACACTAAGAGCGAAAGATTACGTCCCTGTCTTACGTTTTTAATTGAAGCACTTTGTCTTTGGTCTTCCATTCCTATTGTCCCTCTCTTGCTTCTTGCACATGTTGAATGTTAGCCGTCTTGTCCTGCGGCTTCATATTACTTTTCACACGATTTTGTACATCCTGCACCAATTTACATTGTCGGACACTTTTTCCAGGTCGACAGATCCCATGAATTTGTTTTGCTTTCATTATTACTCTCAATGTCAGAACTGCCTCCATGGTGCCCTTATCTTTTCCAAACTGGTTGTCAACAAACGGATCTGTTTTTCTTTCCTGTGCGATAGGTTTAAAAGTAAAAATGTATGCTCACTAGAGCGCTATGTTTCTCCAATCGTGAACCGGACTATGCGGCTCTTGCATTCTATTCAGTCAGTCAACACGCCTTGAATGGTCATTTCAGACTCTGACTGTACTGCGCCAGCTGCCAGGCAATCAGTTCGTCAACATACCTAACGATGACAACTTGATCGCTTTCCAAATATTGTGACCGTTTTACACTGACTTCTGACCATTCCTCCACGAACTATTTCGTCATAAATTACACTGGGAGAAACTGCAGAATCACAATTTCTCTGAGCTTTGATGATCGCCGTACGAGAGTGTTGAGGCACCTGATCAAAATTTCAGGCATGCAATGAAATGTTGCAGAACGGAGGAGGGTCAGTCATGTCTCGGGGCAGTATCATGTAGGGCCTATAGATGTCAGGCGCCTCTCATCACTAATGAATGGTACGATGATAACTGTCCAGTATCCTGGAAAGGAGCTACCAACATATTGCCCAGTCCTACTGTCAACATATTGGCGAAGTGGGTAGTCTTTCAAGACGATAGTGCGGAAGCATAACGCTACTCCATCATTAATATCTTACTCGAGAAGGCATGAGTAAAAGAAACGTAATAACCTGCTGACACGATCCTGACCCAGCGCGCTCAGGAAATCGTTTTACGCAGATATGGCTAACGGAGTATGTTGTTCCACTAACAGTTTTGCAGCTCAGTGCAGGTACTCGCAGTTAGCTATGACACCAGAAATGATGTGCTTAGAGTTGATTATTTTCTATGAATGATACTCGGTGGACTACTCTTCTTCTGTACATGGCACGCACCTCTCAGTTTGTAGATCATACAGAAAGCATTAACTGCTATTTTGAAGATTATCTGAAGAGAAATACGAGTGTTGTCTGTGAACGTATTGATAAATGGACTCGTGGTTCACTGGTGTAGAAAGTATACTTTGCACTCGTGCTAGCAGAGATCACATGAGAGCAATGTAAATATGGTATTGACGGGATCAAGATGGCGTTGCTCAGCGGAATGCAGGATCTCAGGCACCTTACACGACTAGCGCCCGAGAGGAATAACATATTGTGTGGTCTGGCTTGCAGAAATGTACAACTACGTCATCTACCTTGATTCAGGAAATACGCTTGCTTGTAGGGAGACAAGTATCTTAGACGACACTGCGCTACTTCTGGAGCACCACGGAGAGTCAGTAAGTGACCATTGTTGCAGCTTCGCTTGACGCGACAGCAGAGAGAGGCGTCCCCAACAACAACACTGGCACACGAATGGCACCAACGTCGTCTTTTCAGACGATTTCTGGTTCTACATACTACACTTCTACGCACAACACCGAGGAGAACAAACACCGCCATGTCCCATCATCATCCTCAAATACCCAGCACATGTCATGGTGCTATAGAATGCTACTGGGTACATAAAAATGGCTCTGAGCACTATGGGACTTAACTTCTGAGGTCATCAGTCCCCTCGAACTTAGAACTACTTAAACCTAACTAACCTAAGGACATTACACAACCTGCGACCGTAGTTACTGGGTACACAACAAGAACACTTCTGGTTTATGATGCCTTAAGGCCATTGGCTATGTCCTATCTTCGGAGTCTCCATGACTTAGTCTTTTCACAAAATAAACAAAATAAAACAAGAGCGAATGTTGATTGTGGTGTCCTGACCTATCTCGATACAGAGGTTGTTCGACTGCTGCCCTGACCAGCACATTCTGCAGATCTCTCAACCATTGACAATACCTGGTCGTGGGTTACCTAGAGACGCCACCACTCACTGTGACTGATGAACTCTGGCACATATTTCATGCACCATTTGTCATCCAATCTCAGGTCAATGCTCGGTTGGGTTAAAACCTTGCTGCCGAAGTTAGCAGCTATATGCACTGACTGTCGCACTCTGTGTACAAATCGCGTACAAATTTATGAACTATAGTTCCTGTTGTACTTATACGCACAATAAGTAAAATTTCGTTATCTGCAACCCCTCCTGCTGCTGCAATTTTAATGGCTACTAGTGCAGATTTCACCTCGACCTATGTGTTGACTTCCAGAATGTTATGAAAGGTATCGTCCTCAACGTACCAAGGTCTGCAGCATGCGCATCTTGATGAGCACGGGCTCCTTGACGACGCTGAGCCAGGACCTCCAGAGCACAGCACGCATCTGGCCGCACCAGCCCGTCTTGTAAGGGGAGGAGCCCCGACCTGCCGCCACCAGCGCCACGACCTGCTCGTCGTCAGAGTTGCCGTTGGCGTGCTGAAAGACAACCGTAAGGAAACAACGTGCACAGTTCTTGGTCAACCACCTGTAATTCAGATACGTAATTACAAATCCTGAACCATGGACCTTGCCGTTGGTGGGGAGGCTTGCGTGCCTCAGCGATACAGATGGACGTATCGTACGTGCAACCACAAGGGAGGGGTATCTGTTGAGAGGACAGACAAACGTGTGGTTCCTGAAGAGGGGCAGCAGCCTTTCCAGTAGTTGCAGGGGCAACAGTCTGGATGATTGCCTGATCTCGCCTTGTAACACTAACCAAAACGGCCTTGCTGTGCTGGTACTGCGAACGGCTGAAAGCAAGGGGAAACTACAGCCGTAATTTTTCCCGAGGGCATGCAGATTTACTGTGAGGTTAAATGATGGTGGCGTCCTCTTGGGTAAAATATTCAGGAAGTAAAAGAGTCCCCTACTCGGATCTCCGGGCGGGGACTACTCAGGAGAACATTGTTATCAGGAGAAGGAAAACTGGCATTCTACGGATCGGAGCGTGCGGTGTCAGATCCCTTAATCGGGCAGGTAGGTTAGAAAATTTAAAAACGGAAATGGATAGGTTGAAGTTAGATATAGTGGGAATCAGTGAAGTTCGTTGGCAGGAGGAACAAGGTGAATACAGGGTTATAAATACAAAATCAAATAGGGGTAATGCAGGAGTAGGTTTAATAATGAATAAAAAATAGGATTGCGGGTAAGCTACTACAAACAGCATAATGAACGCATTATTGTGGCTAAGATAGACACGAAGCCCACATCTACTACAGTAGCACATGTTTATATGCCAACTAGCTCTGCAGATGATGAAGAAATTGATGAAATGTATGATGATGTAAAAGAAATTATTCAGATAGTAAAGGACGAAAATTTAATAGTCATGGTCGAAGTAGAGAGGACATAAAATGTAGACTGGCAATGGTAAGGAAAGCGTTTCTGAAGAAGATATATTTGTTAACTTCGAGTATAGATTTAAGTGTCAGGAAGTTGTATATGAAAGTATTTGTATGGAGTGTAGCCATGTATGGAAGTGAAACATGGACGATAAATAGTTTGGACAAGAAGAAAAAAGAAGCTTTCGAAATGTGGTGCTACAGAAGAATGCTGAAGATTAGATAGGTAGATCACATAACTAATCAGGAGGTATTGAATAGAATTGGGGAGAAGAGGAGTTTGTGGCACAACTTGACAAGAAGATGGGACCGGTTGGTAGGACATGTTCTCAGGCATCAAGGGGTCACAAATTTAGCAGTTGAGTGCAGCGTGGAGGGTAAAAATCTCAGAGAGAGACCAAGAGATGAATAAACTAAGCAGATTCAGAAAGATGTAGGTTGCAGTAAGTACTGGGAGATGAAGAAGCTTCCACAAAATAGAGTAGCATGGAGAGCCTTATCAAACCAGTCTCAGGACTGAAGACCACAAGAACAACAATTACAAATCTACATCACACATCGACGTGAAGTCAGGATCCACAGCAAAAGCCTATACAATTCAACGTCCCTGAAAGCTAGTGAAGACGGTGAAAATGTGTGGATGGGTCAAGAGCAGCAGTGCATTTCGGAGGGATCACATCAGAAACACTCGAGATTGAGACATGTCTCAGACAAGAGAATGCTCTCTAATGTGTTCTCTTCAATGTCTTCATACCGATAGAGAAAGTAATAAGGGAATTTAGGCAGTAGGAGTGGGCTGTACAGATTGGTGATAATTACAGTTCTCGCTTATATACACTCCTGGAAATGGATAAAAGAACACATTGACACCGGTGCGTCAGACCCACCATACTTGCTCCGGACACTGCGAGAGGGCTGTACAAGCAATGATCACACGCACGGCACAGCGGACACACCAGCAACCGCGGTGTTGGCCGTCGAATGGCGCTAGCTGCGCAGCATTTGTGCACCGCCGCCGTCAGTGTCAGCCAGTTTGCCGTGGCATACGGAGCTCCATCGCAGTCTTTAACACTGGTAGCATGCCGCGACAGCGTGGACGTGAACCGTATGTGCAGTTGACGGACTTTGAGCGAGGGCGTATAGTGGATATGCGGGAGGCCGGGTGGACGTACCGCCGAATTGCTCAACACGTGGGGCGTGAGGTCTCCACAGTACATCGATGTTGTCGCCAGTGGTCGGCGGAAGGTGCACGTGCCCGTCGACCTGGGACCGGACCGCAGCGACACACGGATGCACGCCAAGACCGTAGGATCCTACGCAGTGCCGTAGGGGACCGCACCGCTACTTCCCAGCAAATTAGGGACACTGTTGCTCCTGGGGTATCGGCGAGGACCATTCGCAACCGTCTCCATGAAGCTGGGCTACGGTCCCGCACACCGTTAGGCCGTCTTCCGCTCACGCCCCAACATCGTGCAGCCCGCCTCCAGTGGTGTCGCGACAGGCGTGAATGGAGGGGCGAATGGAGACGTGTCGTCTTCAGCGATGAGAGTCGCTTCTGCCTTGTTGCCAATGATGGTCGTATGCGTGTTTGGCGCCGTGCAGGTGAGCGCCACAATCAGGACTGCATACGACCGAGGCACACAGGGCCAACACCCGGCATCATGGTGTGGGGAGCGATCTCCTACACTGGCCGTACACCACTGGTGATCGTCGAGGGGACACTGAATAGTGCACGGTACATCCAAACCGTCATCGAACCCATCGTTCTACCATTCCTAGACCGGCAAGGGAACTTGCTGTTCCAACAGGACAATGCACGTCCGCATGTATCCCGTGCCACCCAACGTGCTCTAGAAGGTGTAAGTCAACTACCCTGGCCAGCAAGATCTCAGGATCTGTCCCCCATTGAGCATGTTTGGGACTGGATGAAGCGTCGTCTCTCGCGGTCTGCACATCCAGCACGAACGCTGGTCCAACTGAGGCGCCAGGTGGAAATGGCATGGCAAGCCGTTCCACAGGACTACATCCAGCATCTCTACGATCGTCTCCATGGGAGAATAGCAGCCTGCATTGCTGCGAAAGGTGGATATACACTGTACTAGTGCCGACATTGTGCGTGCTCTGTTGCCTGTGTCTATGTGCCTGTGGTTCTGTCAGTGTGATCATGTGATGTATCTGACCCCAGGAATGTGTCAATAAAGTTTCCCCTTCCTGGGACAATGAATTCACGGTGTTCTTATTTCAATTTCCAGGAGTGTAGATGATGTAATCCCACTAACTGAATCACGCCATGGGTCGAAAGAAAAGTTCCAGAAAAACAGCAGCTACGCACAGGAGGTGCAACTAAAGGTGAAACTAGACAAAACAGAGATCATGCAATTGAGAAGAGGACAAGAGCAGTGACAATTTCTTGAGATGTAAGGCTTAAGGCTCAAGTTGTTCAACGGTGTAAATACTCGTAATCTTGGTTTACCAGTGATGACTGGATAGAAATGGAGATCGAGGAGAGAAAAGCAGTGGGAACGAAGTGTATGTAGTTACTCAGGGAGACGCTTAGTTCAAATTTAGTATCAGTGGACACTAAGATGAGAATTTTAACACTGTGATATTCCCAGCAATCAGTATGGCTCGGAAACCTGGAGCATGACTAAACGAGAAAAAGAAAAACTGTTACTATTTGAGAGCAGAGCAATGAGAAAGATATGGAAACCGGTCTTAGATAAAGGAGAATGGAAGAGGAAAAAGAGCTAGGGAATCTACCTTTTGATGCAACAACCAACCGCCCTAAAGAAGCCAAAGAGAAGAGCAAAATAATCCAGTGGGCCTGCCTTGTATCTCATATGCCAGAAGAAAACCAGGTAAAGAAGGCACTTTACAGAAAACCAAACACCAGACGTCGCATAGGTGGACGAAGGCGACACTGGATGCACGATCTGGTGAAGAACCTGGCAGGCCTGAGAACTGAAGACAGCTGGAGGAACCGAGCAAAAATCACAAAAGATGGAGGCAGTTTCTGCAAGCAGCGCTCGGTCTGCAGGCCTGTGATTCCTGGATATGTATGTATTCTGTAGATGTGTAATTACGTGCCTGATTAACTATAACACAAAGTACTCTTCTCTTTGCATGCTAATTGCCAGAAAGTCGTTTCATTATTTCACACCGGTCATGAGATACGAGTAATGATATAAATATTTCACTTTTCGTGCATCAGTTGCGCGTGTGAGTAGAAATGACTCGATCTGTGGATCTACTCCAAAATTTAAAGAAAAATCAATATTTTAGCTGCATTTCATATACAACACTGTGTGACTTAAGATGCACCAAGAGATCTACAGCAATGACGTTAATTTATTGCAAACTGCACAGAAACTTAGTCACCCCAGGAGACATATAACACCACCACTAGCCCTGATAATGGCCTGGCCTCATCTTGGTGAGGAACAGAGGCCACAATATTTTTTTCCAGTAGGGTATATCAAGCGGAAGCCACTCGTTGATGATCAGATACAGTAGAGCTACCATGTTGCAGGGATGGCGATGCTACGTCTCATCCACTGTTCCAAACACACCCACACATTTTCTATGGGATTAAAATCAGTTGATTTAGCGAATCAGCAGAGGTGTAATAGGTTGCCTGACAGTTCATCAAACGTGGAATGCATGCTGGCTCCTGTGTGTACGCAGATTGTTTCATCCGCAGCATAGTCATCATGAAGATCTACACTGTCCAGTCACTTTAATGTGACCACTTCTTATGTTCGACGTCAACGTGCAATGACCACTCACAGACGACAAGTGGCAGCACTAGCAGTGAAGGATGTACAAAGCATGTTGGCGGCGGGTAGGGGTCGAAAACAGTAGTTGTCGTAATGTGGAAATGGAGCGACTTACCTGACGTCCAAATGTTCATTGTCTTTCGGGCCAAGGGTGAAAGCATTTCCGGACTGGCTAAGTTATAAACAGTTCGCATTCCGCCCTGGTTAAAGTACATGGTTCATGGAAAAATGGTTCTCTCCAATGGCCGTAGATGACATGGGTGAATAAAGGTCGCGGTAGTGTGTACAGGCGAACAGACGGTCAACTGTCGAGCAACTGACCGCCCAGATGAACCAAGGAACTACCAACATGTCTCCTAGACGACTGCTCAGCTAAAGTTCTGGTGTGGTCTGCACAGCAGACACCTGATTTGTGCACCCATGCTGACCAAGTTGGAGTTTGCACTGCGATACCACCATAGAGGGGGCGACAGGTGGCCCTTTCAGATGAATCACGTTTTATGCACCATTGGACTGACGGGCATTGTCATGCAAACACCCTGCGACAATCGTCAGTGACGTGCAGCTGGAAGGCATTCCCTGGGCGATCTCGTCATTCTGGAAGGCACAGTGGTAAACACAAGTATGCATGCATCTTTCAGTGCTCTGTCGATACCTATACGCAGTTTGTTTTTCCTTGGCACCTTGGCCTCTGCCAGTAGATCAATGCAACGTCTCACACGGCTCACAGTGTACGTGTGTTGTTCGAAGAGCACCAGGATAAGTTTACTGTATCGGCCCCTGGTCACCAGACTCCCTGGATTTAAGCCCAGTCGAGAACCTGTATGACTACCTCGACCGGGCCGTTCGCCCCATGGATCTACAGCCGAGAAACCTAGCACAGCATCCCACGGCACTGAAGTCCCCGTGCCTCCACATTTCCATTCGTACCTTCCAGAATCTCACTCTCTCTTCATGCACTTTGATAAGCGGTCTGTGACGCAAAAGGTGGTCATTCAGGCATCTGGTAGGAGATCAAACTAATGTGACTGGACAGTGTAGAAGAATGAGCAGCAATTTGTCACCCAAATATTAACTTGAAAAATCTGGTTCTAGTTCTCTGTAACCAAGAGTGACCCAGAGCCACTGTACGAGGAGCACAGCGCACAGTATCACACCACTTCCTTCCCCTCAGTGCACGCCTCGCACCATTTGAAAAAAGACAAAATCTCAATTTATCGGACCACCCTCCACGCTTCCAGTCACCTGTATCTATGTTTCTATGTTGCTGAAGTCGTGCAATTTTATGTGGCACTCTGACCAATGGCCTTTTGCGGGGTACCCCACACCAAATGTCCATTTCATGCAGCACCCTTCACAACGTTTGCTCTGTAACTAGTTGATATGGACATTCATGCACTGACAGCAGGCCGGCCGTAGTGGCCGAGCGGTTCTAGGCACTACAGTCCGGAACCGCGCGACCGTTACTGTCGCAGGTTCGAATCCTGCCTCGGGCATGGATGTGTGTGATATCCTTAGGTTAGTTAGGTTTAAGTAGTTCTATGTTCTAGGGGACCAATGACCTCAGAAGTTAAGACCCATAGTGCTCAAAGCCATTTTTGAATTGCCAGCAGGAATTTCTCTCAGGTCTGAAACCGACTGCCATTGGTCCCTACCAGCATTATTTTTATGACCACTGTTCTTACACCATGTAACATGGTAGTGAGTTGTTCACCGGCCCTTGTAAGAACGCTGAAGCGTCCACGTTGGTACACCAACAGATTGGCAGCTTCATTCACAGTGTGTTCATGGGCAGGTTTGAACACGAGAGCTCCTTGCTGATATTCTGTCCGTTTGCACACGAAATGATCTTACATCGCGGATTTTGTGCAACCGATTGGCACATACACACTATCTATGTCATAAGTCACATTAGTAGTGGGCAGTTACACAACCGCCTGGTAGCATGTGCACAAAATAACGTGGCCCCAACCTGCACAGAAGGCATGGTAGGGGAGGGGAGAACCGTAGTGCTGGAGGTTTCACTGCAAGTGGCCACCACATAGTAGGGGAACTGTAGTTCGACAGCTGTAGGCTCGGCGCAAAAAGAACAGTTAGAAAGTCTGCAAATGATTGTGTTAACAAGTAATGCCAGGACGGCCAGTAATTCGATAAGTCACCCATTTACTATCAAAAACCGCACTGGGTTACAGGATTATGATAAAAATTACTAGTCAAGGAGCGACTTACTTTCACCTGAAAATGGTTCAAATGGCTCTGAGCACCATGGGACTTAACATCTGAGGTCATCAGTCCCCTAGAGCTTAGAACTACTTAAACCTAACTAACCTACGGACATCACGCACATCCATGCACGAAGCAGGATTCGAACCTGCGACCGTAGAAGTCGCGCGGTGCCGGACTGACCGCCTAGAACCGCTAGGCCACCGCGGCCGGCTGAAAAGCACATTTTATGTGTAAAGTAAACGTAAGATTTCTACACTTACGTTGTTGGAAACCCATAGTAATTCTCATTTCCCCAGCTATCGATGGCCCATATAAAAATCAGATTATTTCATTGAAGAAATCTGTAGATACTGGCACATCACAGTAGATAATAAAGTTTCATATGTTAACTGTGCAGAAAAATACTCTTCTCTTTGCATGCTATCATTTGCCAAAAACTCGCTTCATTACCTGAAACCGTTCATGAGATTCAGTTGACGTTATAAATGTTTCAATTTTCCTGTATCATTTGCGCAGGTGAGTGGAAAAGACAAACTGCGGATAGATGTAGATCTCTCCCGAAGGAAAAGAAGAATTCAATATGTTAGCTGCATTTCAGACATAGCGTGTATGATCTAACATGCACGAAACGTATATACTGAATCTCATTTTCCATTGCAATCTCTTTTAATTTCAGCTGATGGATTACTTCCAAATATCTCAGTAACTACGATAGATAAAGAAACGATAGACAGTCCGCAATGAAGCTGACGAAAGAGACCAGAACATGCGCAGGTATTCATTACTTTTACCAAATAGTTTCTTCAGTACCGTGTGAAAAATTTCACAGTTACTAGCTTCAATACACCGCCGTTTCCGGAGTACAGTTGCGCCAATGGAGACGAAGAATGTTTCGTGCACAGTGGATGCAGTAGGTGAATGCAAACCAAAGGCGTCCTTCCCATGGGACCAAACTGACAGAGTCGCCCAGTGATGAGAACAAGAATGCGTTTCTGCGCATTGTCCAAGTTACACTACTGGCCATTAAAATTGCTACACCAAGAAGAAATGCAGATGATAAACGGATATTTATTGGACAAATATACTAGAAGTGGCATGTGATTATATTTTCACGCAATTTGGCTGCATAGATCCTGAGAAATCAGTACCCAGAACAACCACCTCTGGCCGCAATAACGGCCTTGATAAGGCTGGGCATTGAGTCAAACAGAGCTTGGATGATGTGTACAGGTACAGCTGCCCATGCAGCTTCAACCCGATACCACAGTTCATCAAGACTAGTGACTAGCGTATTGTGACGAGCCAGTTGTTCCGACACCATTGAGCAGACGTTTTCAATTGGCGAGACATCTGGAGAATGTGCTGGCCAGGACAGCAGTCGAACATTTTCTGTATCCAGAAAGGCCCGTACAGAACCTGCAAAATGCGGTCGTGCATTATCCTGCTGAAATGTAGGGTTTCGCAGGGATCGAATAAAGGGTAGAGCCACGGGTCGTATCACATCTGAAATGTAACGTCCACTGTTCAAAGTGCCGTCAATGCGAACAAGAGGTGACTGAGACGTGTAACCAATGGCACCCCAGATCATCACGCCGGGTGATACGCTAGTATGGCGATGACGGATACAAACTTCCAATGTGCGTTCACTGCGATATCGCCAAACACGGATGCGACCATCATGATGCTGTAAACAGAACCTGGATTCATCCGAAAAAATGACGTTTCGCCGTTAATGCACCCTGGTCCGTCGTTGAGTACACCATCACAGGCGCTCCTGTCTGTGATGCAGCGTCAAGAGTAACCGCAGCCAGGGACTCCGAGCTCATAGTCCATGATGCTGCAAACGTCGTCGAACTGTTCGTGCAGATGTTTGTTGTCTTGCAAACGTCCCCATCTGCTGAGTCAGGGATCGAGACGTGGCTGCGCGATCCGTTACAGCCGTGCGGATAAGATGCCTGTCATCTCGATTGCTAGTGATACGAGGCCGTTGGGATCCAGCACGGTGTTCCGTATTACCCTCCTGAACCCACCGATTCCATATTCTGTTAACAGTTATTGGATCTCGACCAACGCGAGCAGCAGTGTCGCGATACGATAAACCACAATCGCGATACGCTTCAATCCGACCTTTGTCAAGTCGGAAACGTGATGGTACGCATTTCTCCTCCTTACACGTGGCATCACAACAACGTTTCACCAGGCAACGCCGGTCAACTGCTGTTTGTGTACGAGAAACGGTTGGAAACTTTCCTCATGTCAGCACGTTGTAGGTATCGCCAGCGGCGCCAACTTTGTGTGAATGCTCTGAAAAGCTAATCATTTGCATATCACAGCATCTTCTTCCTGTCGGTTAAATTTCGCGTCTGTAGCACGTCATCTTCGTCGTGTAGCAATTTTAATGGCCAGTAGTGAATTTTGTGCGATCTGTACCAAGGGCACTCCAAATTTGTGGAAGACTAATATCTTGTAGCGTGACCTTATGAGTCAAGTAATTTGCGCTTGCGCCGCGGCAGCCCTCACCTGGCCGTTGGAGACCGCCACCTTGGCGCCGGGCGACCGCTGGAAGTTGTCGCAGAGCAGCTCGATGGTGCTGCGGCACTCCTCCTCTTTCTCGGGCACGACGGCCAGCAGGTGCAGGAAGAAATCGGCCGGGTTGTAACCCGCAGGGCAGGTCGCGCCCATGCTGCGACACAGGCCAGGCAGGCGTTCTCACACGGTGCTCACACAAGCCTCATCGGCCGTCTAGAAAATGTACGAGACTACTCTGGTGTGAACACCACCGGTAAATGGCAACGGAAAATGGCAACCGAAGGAGTTCCGAAGATAGAAGGGAAGTACCGGCGGAAGTAAAAATGGTTGAAATGGCTCTGAGCACTATGGGACTTAACTTCTAAGGTCATCAGTCCCCTAGAACTTAGAACTACTTAAACCTAACTAACCTAAGGACATCACACACATCCATGCCCGAGGCTGGATTCGAACCTGCGACCGTAGCGGTCCAGACTGTAGCGCCTAGAACCGCTCGGCCACTCTGGTCGGCGCGGAAGTAAAACTCTGAGGGTAGATTGAAAGTTGCACCTGGATAGCTCAATCCGCAGAGTTGTTATCGGTGAATGATGAATCTCTCAGCTGTGAGTCTGGGTCTGGCATTCAGCTTTAACCTTCCAAGAAGTTTCACATCAGCAAAAACTCCACTGTAGAAATTTCCTGGCAGATTAAAATTGTGTGCCAGACCGAGACTCGAACTCGGGACCTTCACCTTTCCCGGGCAAGTGCTCTACCATCTGAGCCACCGAAGCTCGACTCACGCCCGGTCCTCACAGCTTTACTTCTGCCAGTGCCTCGTCTCCTACCTTCCAAATTTTACAGAAGCTCTCCAGCAGGAGGTACTGGCAGAAGTAAAGCTGTGAGGAGGGGGCGTGAGTCGTGCTTGAATAGCTCAGTTGGTAGAGCACTTGCCCGCGAAAGGCAAAGGTCCCGATTTCGAGTCTCGGTCGGGCACACAGTTTCAATCTGCCAGGAAGTTTCATATCAGCGCACACTCCGCTGCAGAGTGAACTCATTCTGGAAACATCCCCCAGGCTGTGGCTAAGCCATGTCTCCGCAATATCCTTTCCTTCAGGAGTGCTAGTTCTGCAAGGTTCGCAGGAGAGCTTCTGTAAAGTTTGGAAGGTAGGAGACGACGTACTGGCAGAAGTAAAGTTGTGAGGAGGGGGCGTGAGTCGTGCTTGGGTAACTCAGGTGGTAGAGCACTTGCCCGCGAAAGGCAAAGGTCCTGAGTTCGACTCTCGGTCTGGCATACAGTTTTAATCTGCCAGGAAGTTTCATATCAGGCACACTCCGTTATAGAGTGAAAATCTCATTCTGAACTCCACTGTAGAGTCAAACTAATACCAAAGGACTGGATTCTCGCCGCATCCCAATGTGACAGAGACGCGGAAAGCACAGTGTAGAGGATGTTTGGTTTTTCCCAAAAAGTATATAATAATTCCAATACCAAAGAAAGCAGGTGTTGACAGATGTGAAAATTACCGAACTATCAGTTTAATAAGCCATGGCTGCAAAATACTAACACGAATTCTTTACAGACGAATGGAAAAAACTGGTAGAAGCCGACCTCGGGGAAGATCAGTTTGGATTCCGTAGAAATATTGGAGCACGTGAGGCAATACTGACCTTACGACTTATCTAAGAAGAAAGATTAAGGAAAGTCAAACCTACGTTTCTAGCATTTGTAGACTTAGAGAAAGCTTTTGACAATGTTGACTGGAATACTCTCTTTCAAATTCTAAAGGTGGTAGGGATAAAATAACAGGGAGCGAAAGGCTATTTACAATTTGTACAGAAACCAGATGGCAGTTATAAGAGTCGACGGGCACGAAAGGGAAGCAGTGGTTGCGAAGGGAGTGCGACAGGGTTGTAGCCTCTCCCCGATGTTATTCAATCTGTATATTGAGCAAGCAGTAAAGGAAACAAAATTCGGAGTAGGTATTAAAATCCGCGGAGAAGAAATAAAAACTTTGAGGTTCGCCGATGACATTGTAATTCTGTTAGAGACAGCAAAGTACTTGGAAGAGCAGTTGAACGGAATGGAAAGTATCTTGAAAGGTGGATATAAGATGAACATCAACAAAAGCAAAACGAGGATAATGGAATGTAGTCGAATTAAGTCGGGTGACGCTGAGGGAATTAGATTAGGAAATGACACACTTAAAGTAGTAAAGGAGTTTTGCAATTTGGGGAGAAAAA
This sequence comes from Schistocerca serialis cubense, assembly GCF_023864345.2. Lineage (NCBI taxonomy): Eukaryota > Metazoa > Arthropoda > Insecta > Orthoptera > Acrididae > Schistocerca > Schistocerca serialis. Next base: position 583,774,817 of record NC_064644.1, read on the forward strand.
TAATTGATGATGGTAGAAGTATAAAATGTAAACTGTCAATGGCAAGGAAAGCGTTTCTGAAGAAGAGAAATTTGTTAACATCGAGCATAGATTTAAGTGTCAGGAAGTCGTTTCTGAAAGTATTTGTATGGAGTGTAGCCATGTATGGAAGTGAAACATCGACGATAAATAGTTTGGACAAGAAGAGAACAGAAGTTTTCGAAATGTGGTGCTACAGAAGAATGCAGAAGATTAGATGGGTAGATCACATAACTAATGAGGATGTATTGAACAGAATTGGGGAGAAGAGGAGCTTGTGGCACAACTTGACTGGAAGAAGGGATCGGTTGGTAGGACATGTTCTGAGACATCGAGGGATCACCAATTTAGTATTGGAGGGCAGCGTGGAGGGTAAAAATCGTAGAGGGAGACCAAGAGATGAATACACTAAGCAGATTCAGAAGGATGTAGGTTGCAGTAGGTACTGGGAGATGAAGACGCTTGCACAGTATAGAGTAGCATGGAGAGCTGCATCAAACCATCAGACCACAACAACAACAACGTGTGTAAAGCTGCAGCTAAATTAGACAAAACTACAAAATCTGGCAATGCTCGGCAATTGCTAAACATCTACGGTAATTGGATATTCATCCTTATCTCCTTCTCCACTCTATAAATCTGCTCCCCCACCCCCCCTTCTCTTTGTCCATCTAGTCCTCCTCCTCTCTTTCTCCCTCTCTGTCCATCTCCCCTTCCCCATTTCTCTCTCTGTCTCTCTCTCTCTCTCTCTCCCTCTCTCTCCCTCCCTATTTCCTCCTTCCCTCTGTGTATGTCAATTTCCTCCTCCCCCCCCCCCGTCCCTTCCCATGTCTGTGCGTCTCCTCTTCCAAATCTATCCTACCTAAGGCCTTCTTTGGCAACGGCCTTGCCGCAGTGGATACACCGGTTCCCGTCAGAGGTTAAGCTCTGTCGGGCGTGGCCGGCACTTGGGTGGGTGACCATCCGGACCACTATGATTTGTTGCCATTTCTCGGAGTGAACTCAGCCTCGTGATGCGAATAGTAGCGGCTCCGGTCGAAGAAAACCATCATAACGACTGGGAGAGCGGTATGCTGACCACACGCCCCTCCTATCCGCATCTTCAGCCGAGGATGACACGGCGGTCGGATGGCCCCTATGGGGCCCCTATGCGGCCTGAAGACAGAGTGATTTTTTAGCCCTTCTTTAATATTATTGCGAGAAAAACCTTGACTGAGAACTTGTCGCTTGAAATTAGTGGGTAAATTGGTTGGCATCAATGGTATACAGACTATGGCATATACTATTCCAGCTGCTGGATCTATGATAATAGTTTCATAACAATATTTTGCATAGTTTTCATCTGCGAACTGATAGGACTGTGGGATTATTGGTAGTTGGAAGCTCCAATGTTAATCGTGTTATGAGGCCACTTAGGGACATCGCTGCCAGGAGGGAAAGAAAGCCAGTGTGCATTCCGTGTGGATACTGGACGGAGTCATTCCACATGTGTAATGGGTCCTTCTGGATGCCAGGAAGAGCACAGTATTTAGGCAACTGCATGTGGTAGCTCACATCGGTAGCAATGATGTGTGTTGCTTTGGAGTGGAGCGGCTATCAAAAGTGGTAAAGGCTACCAGTCTTGCTTGCCAGATGAAAGCAGAGCTCACCATTTGCTGCATATAGGACCGATTGGACCTCTGGTACAGAGCCTAATGGAGGGTCTGAATCAGAGGCTCAGACGGGTCCGCAACCGTGTAGGCTGCAGATTCCTCGACTTGCACTATAGAGTGGTTAGGTTTCGGGTTCCGGTAAATAGGTCGAGAGTCCGTTAGACCCAGGAGGCGGCTACACTGGTAGCAGGGGCTGTGTGGCGTGGACTTGGCATTTTTTTAGGTCGAGGGTCTCGGGGAAATACAAAATTAGCTTCAGTCTGAAAGGGTGCAAGCCGAACACAATAAGAACGTAGATCCAGAAAACATAGGCATAACAGTGTAGGGGATGTACTAGAGCTTCAAGCGCTAATAAAAAGCACTGATGCTCAAATCGTTATAGGCACTGGAAGCTGGCTAACGCCGGAGACAAGCTCAGCCGAAATTTTTGTAAAAGACTTAACGGCGTTCAGAAAGAATGGGCTAAACAAGATGGCTGTGGCGTGTTTGTTCCAGTTAGAAGTATTTTATCTTGAAGCGATGTTGAAGTAGACGGTTCCTTTCTGTTAGTATGGATAGCGGTCTTTCTTGGCAACCGGAACAAAATAATAATTGGAACCTTTTACAGACCACCCAACTCAGATTACATCTACATCTACATATATACTCAGCTAGCCACCAAGCGGAGTGTGACGGAGGGCACAATTCGCGCCAAAGTCATATTCCCCCCCCCCCCCCCCCCTCTCTGTTCCACTCGCGGATCGCGCGAGGGAAAAACGACTGTCTGAACGCCTCAGTACGAGCTCGAATTTCCCTTATCTTTGAATGGTGATCATTGCCAGATTTGAAAGTTGCTGGTAATAATATATGCTCTACATCGACGGTGAAGATCGGATTTCAGAATTTAGTGAACAGCCCCTTCTGTTTAGCTCGCCGTCTACCTGCAAGTGTCCCACTTCAAACATTCTATGAGATTTGTAACGCTCTCGCGATGGCTAAATGTACCAGTCACGAATCTTGCCGCTCTTCTTTGGACCTTATCAATCTCTTGAATCAGACCCAACTGGTTTGGGTCCCACACAGACGAACAATCCTCCAAGACTGGACGAACTAACGTATTGTAAGCTATTTCCTTTGTTGAAGGATGGCATCGCTTCACGTTACTACCAATAAACCACAATCTAGAGTTCGCCTTACCCGTTACTTGTACACTCCTGGAAATGGAAAAAAGAACACATTGACACCGGTGTGTCAGACCCACCATACATGCTCAGGACACTGCGAGAGGGCTGTACAAGCAATGATCACACGCACGGCACAACGGACACACCAGGAACCGCGGTGTTGGCCGTCGAATGGCGCTAGCTGCGCAGCATTTGTGCACCGCCGCCGTCAGTGTCAGCCAGTTTGCCGTGGCATACGGAGCTCCATCGCAGTCTTTAACACTGGTAGCATGCCGCGACAGCGTGGACGTGAACCGTATGTGCAGTTGACGGACTTTGAGCGAGGGCGTATAGTGGGCATGCGGGAGGCCGAGTGGACGTACCGCCGAATTGCTCAACACGTGAGGCGTGAGGTCTCCACAGTACATCGATGTTGTCGCCAGTGGTCGGCGGAAGGTGCACGTGCCCGTCGACCTGGGACCGGACCGCAGCGACACACGGATGCACGCCAAGACCGTAGGATCCTACGCAGTGCCGTACGGGACCGCACCGCCACTTCCCCAGCAAATTAGGGACACTGTTGCTCCTGGGGTATCGGCGAGGACCATTCGCAACCGTCTCCATGAAGCTGGGCTACGGTCCCGCACACCGTTAGGCCGTCTTCCGCTCACGCCCCAACATCGTGCAGCCCGCCTCCAGTGGTGTCGCGACAGGCGTGAATGGAGGGACGAATGGAGACGTGTCGTCTTCAGCGATGAGAGTCGCTTCTGCCTTGGTGCCAATGATGGTCGTATGCGTGTTTGGCGCCGTGCAGGTGAGCGCCACAATCAGGACTGCATACGACCGAGGCACACAGGGCCAACACCCGGCATCATGGTGTGGGGAGCGATCTCCTACACTGGCCGTACACCACTGGTGATCGTCGAGGGGACACTGAATAGTGCACGGTACATCCAAACCGTCATCGAACCCATCGTTCTACCATTCCTAGACCGGCAAGGGAACTTGCTGTTCCAACAGGACAATGCACGTCAGCATGTATCCCGTGCCACCCAACGTGCTCTAGAAGGTGTAAGTCAACTACCCTGGCCAGCAAGATCTCCGGATCTGTCCCCCATTGAGCATGTTTGGGACTGGATGAAGCGTCGTCTCACGCGGTCTGCACGTCCAGCACGAACGCTGGTCCAACTGAGGCGCCAGGTGGAAATGGCATGGCAAGCCGTTCCACAGGACTACATCCAGCATCTCTACGATCGTCTCCATGGGAGAATAGCAGCCTGCATTGCTGCGAAAGGTGGATATACACTGTACTAGTGCCGACATTGTGCATGCTCTGTTGCCTGTGTCTATGTGCCTGTGGTTCTGTCAGTGTGATCATGTGATGTATCTGACCCCAGGAATGTGTCAATAAAGTTTCCCCTTCCTGGGACAATGAATTCACGGTGTTCTTATTTCAATTTCCAGGAGTGTATAATCTGATCATTCCATTTGAGATAATTTCGAGTAGTCACACTCAGATACTTGACGGACGTTACCGTTTCCAAAGACTGGGCATTTATTTTGTACTCGTACATTAATGGGGATTTTCGCCTTGTTATCCGCAGTGTGATACTGCTTTCCTATAGACTACAGCATCATGACTACAGCATCACCGGCAAACAGTCTAAGGCCGTTGTCAATACCATCAACCAGATTGTTTATATAAATCGTAAAAAGCAGAGGACTTATGACGCTGCCCTGGGGCACACCTGAAGTTACGCTTGTTTCTGTTGAAGTCACCCCGTTCAGGACGACATACTGCTTCCTGTCTGTTAGAAAACTTTCTATCCAACCGCATATGTCATCGGATAGACCGTAAGCGTGCACTTTTTGCAGCAAGCGACAGTGCGGAACTGAGCCGAACGCCTTTTGAAACTCGATAAATATGGCATCAAGCTGGGGGCAGGTATCTAGAGCCTGTTGTATATCACGCACAAAGAGAGCCAGCAGTGTCTCTCATGACCGCTGTTTCCTAAAACCGTGCTGGTTTCTGCAGATGAGCTTCTCAGAGTCTAGGAAGGTCATTATGTCTAAACACAAAATATGTTCCATGATTGCTGAAAGGTTCAACGAAGACTTGAGTCATGTCAAACATGTACCCGACTCATATAAATATACCTTGTGGTGACTTCAATTTACCCTCGAAAATACATGTTTAAATCCGGAGGTAAGCGTAAAATATCATCCGAAATTTCACTGAATGCTTTCTCTGAAAATTATTTCGAGCAGTTAGTTCACGAGCCCACTCAAATATTAAACGGTTACGAAAACACATTTGACCTTTTAGCAACAAATAATAATGAGCTGGTAGCAAACCGGATACAGGGATTAGTGAACAGAGGGTTGTCGTGGCGAGACTGCGTATTGCTCTTAGATCTAAGACCAATACGCAATCGCTTGCATGCATTTCTACATGTCGACCTGCATGCCACTACAATTCGACATCCATCAGATGTTGTAACTCTCAAATCCTCTTGTGCTGGACGGCGCACATCGACATAACCACGCCACCTTCATGAGAACCATTAGCGTTGCCTAACCACCATATTTCCTGTCATACAATCTAGGAGTTTGCGATAACCCCCACCACCACCACGACGACCACCACCACCACCCTCCCACGCACCTATGGCTATCGATGTTTTCAAAGTAGATTATGACTGGTTATCTCTTTTATATATATTTTTATCACAGACTGAGATAATGCTATTTATAGCAGTCACTTTATATAATACAGTACTGGCCATTAAAATTGCAACACCAAGAAGAAATGCAGATGATAAACGGCTATTCATTGGACAAATATATTATACTAGAACTGGCATGTGATTACATTTTAACGTAATTTGTGTGCATAGATCCTGAGAAATCAGTACCCAGAACAGCCACCTCTGGGCGTAGTAAGGGTACAGCCACGGGTCGTAACACATCTGAAATGTAACGTCCACTGTTCAAAGTGCCGTCAATGCGAAGAGAGGTGACCGAGACGTGTAACCAATGGCACCCCATACAATCAGCATGGCGATGACGAATACACGCTTCCAATGTGTTGCCAAACACGGATGCGACCATCATGATGCTGTAAACAGAACCTATATTCATACGAAGAAATGACGTTTTGCCATTCGTGCACCCAGGTTCGTCATTGAGTACACCATCGCAGGCCCTCCTGTCTGTGATGCAGCGTCAAAGGTCTCCGATCTGATAGTCCATGCTGCTGCAAGCGTCGTCAAACTGTTCGTGCAGATGGTTGTTGTCTTGCAAACGTCCCCATCTGCTGACTCAGGGATCGAAACGGGGCTGCACGATCCGTTAGAGCCATGCGGATAAGAAGCCTGTCATCTCGACTGCTAGTGATGCGAGACCGTTGGGATCCAGCACGGCGTTCCGTATTACCCTCCTGAACCCACCGATTCCATATGCTGCTAATAGTCATTGGATCTCGACCAACGCGAGCAGCAATGTCGCGATACGATAAACCGCAATCGCGATAGGCTACAATCCGACCTTTATCAAAGTCGGAAACGTGATGGTTCTCCTCCTTACACGAGGCATCACAACAATGTTTCACCAGGCAACGCCGGTCAACTGCTGTTTGTGTATGAGAAATCCGTTGGAAACTTCTCATGTCAGCACGTTGTAGGTGTCGCCACCGACGCCAACCTTGTGTGAATGCTCTGAAAAGCTAATCATTTTCATATCACAGCAGCATCTTCTTCCTGTCGGTTAAATTTGGCGTCTTTAGCACGTCATCTTCGTGTGTAGCAATTTTAATGGCCAGTAGTGTATAGGGCATCTATTTCATCTGTTGTTAATTTTAGTGTCACCGTTCTGGAGATACAGGGTGATTATAACTAAAGTTAAACTTTCAAACCGCTGTAGAAATAACATCACTTCTCAGAATGATGTAAAATTGCAATAGAATATTATGGGAGTAGTGGGAAAACGTGTGGGAGAAGAAAAATAAGTAGTTACAAAATGTAGCAATAGATGGCGCTGCAAGCAGTGGTCGACTACATCATACAACAATGTCTGAGGTGTACGTCTGACGTTAACAAAACTGTACTACTCAGTGTACAGGTGTGATACTGTTAGATACGTAAGCCCACCCACCACGGCAAGGATGGGGAAAATCAATTTTTAATTGTTCAGAGGCCAAAATCGCTTAAAAAGCACCAATCACATCGGTTTTTAATTGTTCTGAGGCTAAAAACCGCATAAAAAGCATCAATCACATCGGTTTTTAACTGTCCTGAAGCCAAAAAAAACATGAAAAGCATCAATCAAAATCAAATCGGATTATTAATTTCCGTGTGACTGGCGCAAAACATGAACTATATGCTGTCCACCGTTTTCTGTAACAAGTTGAAATCGAGAAACAGCATGTTCCACAACTGATCGAAGTGTTTCCGGCTTGACGTTCAGAATTTGTTGCGCAATGCCTTCAGTGCAGCTAAGTTTGCAATCGGGACACTGAACACAACATCTTTTAGACAGCCCCACTACCAGAAGTCACACGGATTAAGATCAGGTCATCGGGACGGCCAGGCTGTAGGGCAAAGTCGGCTGATAGTTCTAGCATTTCCGAAATGGCGCTTCAGCAGCTCCTTAACTATATTTGCAATGTGCGGAGGTGAGCCACCTTGCATAAAATTATTCCACTCACATATCCACGCTGTTGGAGAGCTGGAATGACGTGGTTGCGCAAACGACACTCATACCGCTTACCAGTGACAGTACAGGTAATATGACCAGAAGCACCTTTCGAAAAAATATGGCCCTATGATAAATGATGCCGTAAACTCGCACCACACAGTAACCTTTTCAGGATGAAGTGGTACTGGTTGATTTGTGTGTGGGTTTTCCGTTGCTCATATTCGACAATTCGTCTCTCCACAAAATCTTTCACAGCCAATCATTGCCCACTTCCATGCAGCAAGAAATTATAAAGCAAAGGTCTCTCTTGCTGGCAGTTCAAAAGGAAGCGCCTCGTGCACATGGGTAATTTTGAATGGATAGCAATGAAGGATGTTTCGTAGGATTTTATGCACCGTGCTCACGGTGTGTCGAATATTCGGACAATTCTCCGTACACTACGCGTTTGCACACCACCACTCGTCTCCTCCTGCATTGCCGTGGCCACTGCTTCCACTGACGTCGTATCAATTCGTTTCCTCCCTCTACCAGGTTGCACACCAAAAGATCCCGTCTTTTCGAATTTTCGAATAATTTTCTCCAGAGCCACGACAATAATCGGAACAACACCTCTTTTCAAACTCTTCAGTGTCAGGAACTTCTGCAGAGCGACGTGTGGGCAGTCATCATTCTTGTGACACAGCTTTACAAGCAGAGCGCGATCCTGCATTGAGATAGTCATGGCGAACGTCGCAGACGCGGAAGAAGGAAAAGCCTTGTACCCGACGTGTTCATACCAACGTCAATCAGTCGTGCGCATGACGGGTGTTTTCATTTACGTATTCTGATCAAATTTACACTATTTTTTTTCTTCTGCCGTAGGTTTTCCCCCTTCTCCGATAATATTCGGTTACAAAAAAAAAAGGTTCAAATGGCTCTGAGCACTATGGGACTCAACTTCTGAGGTCATCAGTCCCCTAGAACTTAGAACCACTTAAACCTAACCAACCTAAGGACATCACACAGATACATGCCCGAGGCAGGATTGTAACCTGCGACTGTAGCAGTCGCGCGGTTCCGGACTGAAGCGCCTAGAACCGCACGGCCACTCCGGCCGGCATTTCGTTAAAATTTGACGTCATTCTGACCAGTGGTTTTATTTCTACAGCGTTTTGAAAGTTTAATTAAAATCAGCCTGTATTTTATTGTAATGACAATTTTATGTCCTGTGTCCCTGACCGGCTAACGTTGTGCAGTAGGCGGAGCATCGCCTGTTTAAGCAACACCTGTGCATTGCTCTGCTTGGAAGTTGGCGTTCGTGGAGCCATAGCACCTGCTCTGTTCACCACCGCAGTCTACCATCACCGGTATAATTTCTTCTTTCATTATTTGTTATGTAAGCTATATTTTATATGTTACTACGTCCTCTGATTCTCTTGTATGTACATATTTCAGCGCTAGGTCTGAGGATAGTCTAAAACAGACCATCACAGGTAATCTCACAAAACAAGGAAATTTCTTACTATTGTAGCTGTCCACGTTCATTTTTAAGTTTATTATTGTTACTGTAAAACTGTTGTTAGCGTCCAGTCATTAACTGTGTCATTATTACCTGATATATGATCCTATACCTATTCGTAATGATTATTACGAAAGCTTTTGGGGTAATGAAAAACTCACAATATACAATGAAACTGAGCTCAATAGAAGGTTTAGAAATGTGGTGCTACAGAAGAATGCTGAAGATAAGACGGGTAGATCACATAACTAATGAGGAGGTATTGAATAGAACTGGGGAGAAGAGGAGTTTGTGGCACAACTTGACTAGAAGTAGCGATCGATTGGTAGGACATATTCTGAGGCATCAGGGGATCACCAATTTAGTACTGCAGGGCAGCGCAGAGGATAAAAAGCGTAGAGGGAGACCAAGAGATGAATACGCTAAACAGATTCAGAAGGATGTAGGTTGCAAAATGGTTCAAATGGCTCTGAGCACTATGGGACTTAACATCTGAGGTCATCAGTCCCCTAGAACAACTTAAACCTGACCTAAGAACACCATACACATCCATGCCCGAGGCAGGATTAGAACCTGCGACCGTAGCAGTCGCCTGATTCGGGACTGAAGCGCCTAGAACCGCTCGGCCATCGCAGCCGGCGATATAGGTTGCAGTAGCTACTGGGAAATGAAGAAGCTTGCACAGGATAGAGTAGCATGGAGAGCTGCAACAAACCAGTCTCAGGACTGAAGACCACAACAACAACAACATTAGTTTGCAATACTGATATAGTTTGCAGTACAAGTATACCGACAGGAAAAAATCGCGATACCAAAAATTAATTTAGATTAATGAAATTTTGGGAATACATTGCTATTGGCAACATATTTAAGTGATTAACGTTGCAAGATCACAGGTTAACGTAAGTGCGAGCTAACCCATTCCAGATGTGAAATGCTGGTATATTAATAACTGGTCTAGCCGCCAGACTGTTGAATGCAAGCGTGCAAATACGTATGCAAGGCGTTTACAGGTGGTGGATGTATGTTTGTGGGGTGGAGTCCCTTGCCTGTTGCACCTGGTCCGTCAATACAGGGGTGGTTACGCTGTTTGTGGATGACGCTGGAGCTGTCATCCGATGACGTCCCATATGTGCTCGATCAGGTGGTAGAGCACTCCAAGGCAACACGTCAGCACTCTGCAGAGTACAGCGGTGTTTGGGCGAGCGTTATCCTGATGGAAAACAGCCTCTGGAGTACTGTTCATGAAAGGCAGCACAAGAGAGCGAATCATGAGACTGATGTACGAATTTGCAGTTATGATGCTTGAGATAACCAGGAGAGTTCACCTGCTGTCATACGAAATCGTACCCCAAACCATAGCTCGGGGTGTAGATCCAGTGTGTCTAGCACGCAGACAGGTTGGTGCAGGCCTTCAACTGGCCTCCTTCTAACCGACATACGGTCATCGCTACCACCGAGACAGAACCACCTTGCATCAGGAAACATAATGGACCTCCACCCAGGCGTCCAATGAGTTCTTGCTTGGCACCATTGAAGACGCAAATGACGGTGCTTTGGGGTCAGTGGAATGCACGCTATAGGGCGTCTGTCTGGGTGGTTTCCCGGAAGTGAGCAATTTTCAACAGTTCGTTGTGTCACAGTGGTGCCAACTGCAGATGAAAGTGGTGCTGCAGATGCAGTGCGATGTGCCAGAGCCATACGCCGAACACGATGGTCTTCCTTCTCGGTGGTGCCACGTGGCCGTCGAGAGCCCGGTCTTCTTGCGACCGTACATCCTCGTGACCATAGCAGCCAGCACTAATGTACAGTGCCTACATTCTTGCCAAATCTTTCTGCAGTATCGTACAAGAAACATCCAGCTTCATAGCCCCATTACGCGACCTCGTCCAAACTCCTTGAGCTGTTGGTAATGGCGTCTTTTTCGCCTAAAAGGAATTCCTGACTAACATCAGCTCACCACGTCAAATTTCACAGGTAACTAACGCTCACGACAGTTACAGCGTGTATTTAAAATAACATATTTTTGCATCCTCTTTGTGGCGCTATTAGCGGCACTCTTATACGACTGGAGCAAAATCTGAGTCGACATCATCTTTCAGGTGTAGAAATATGCCTTAGAACTCATGTTTATGTAGCACAATTCGTTCTTGGTGTAGCGATTCAACTTTTTTCCGTCAGTATACATAACGCCTCTCCACAGCTCTTATAGACGGGTACTGTTTTCGCCTAGAGCCGCTCCCGCTTGGCAATTGAAAGCTGCAGAAAGCACTGCCAGATGTCAGGGATTTCATGGAGTTGACTCTACCGCGGAAGTGCCTTAGTACACTACTGGCCATTAAAATTGCTACACCACGAAGATGACGTGCTACGGACGCGAAATTTAACTGACAGGAAGAAGATGCTGTGATATGCAAATGATTAGCTTTCCACAGCATTCACACAAGGTTGGCACCGGTGGCGACACCTACAACGTGCTGACATGAGGAAAGTTTTCAACCGATTTCTCATACACAAACAGCAGTTGACCAGCGTTGCCTGGTGAAACGTTGTTGTGATGCCTCGTGTAAGGAGGAGAAATCGGAACCATCACGTTTCCGACTTTGATGAAGGTCGGATTGCAGCGTGTCGCGATTACGGTTTATCGTATCGCGACATTGCTGCTCGCGTTGGTCGAGATGCAATGACTGTTTGTAGAACATGGAATCGGTGGGTTCAGGAGGGTAATACGGAACGCCGTGCTGGATCCCAACGGCCTCGTATCACTAGCAGTCGAGATGACAGGCATCTTATCCGCATGGCTGTAACGGATCGTGCAGCCACGTCTCGATTCCTGAGTCAACAGATGGGGACGTTTGCAAGACAACAACCATCTGCACGAACAGTTCGACGACGTTTGCAGCAGCATGGACTATCATCTCGGAGACCGTGGCTGCGGTTACCCTTGACGCTGCATCACAGACAGGAGCGCCTGCGATGGTGTACTCAACGACGAACCTGAGTGCACGAATGGCAAAACGTCATTTTTTCGGATGAATCCAGTTTCTGTTTACAGCATCGTGATGGTCGCATCCGTCTTTGGCGACATCACGGTGGACGCACATTGGAAGCATGTATTCGTCATCGCCATACTGGCTTATCAACCAGCGTGATGGTATGAGCTGCTATTGGTTACACGTCTCGGTCACCTCTTGTTCGGACTTTGAACAGTGGACGTTACATTATAGATGTGTTACGACCCGTAGCTCTACCCTGCATTCGATCTCTGTGAAACCCTACATTTCAGCAGGATAATGCACGACCGCATGTTGCAGGTCCTGTACGGGCTTTTCTGGATACAGAAAATGTTCGACTGCTGCCCTGGCCAGCACATTCTCACCAATTGAAAACGTCTGGTCAATGGTGGCCAAGCAACTGGCTGGTCACAATACGCCAGTCACTACTATTGATGATCTGTTGTATCGTGTTGAAGCTGCAAGGGCAGCTGTACCTGTACACGCCATCCAAGCTCTGTGTGACTCAATGCGCAGGCACATCAGGGCCGTTATTACGGCCAGAGGTGGTTGTTCTGGTTACCGATTTCTCAGGAGCTATGCACCCAAGTTGCGTGAAAATGTAATCACATGTCAGTTCTAGTATATTTGTCCAATGAATACCCGTTTATCATATGCATTTCTTCTTGGTGTAGCAATTTTTAGTGGCCAGTAGTATAGTAAAGAATAAATATTTTAAAACTTTATGCACGATGCGCCTTTTTTCACACTTCTCAGTGTTTATGACGTCGTATCTGTTGAACTACGTGTCATACAAAAACAAATTTGTGTAGGTACAGTCAGCGGCATATGTGGATATTGTGTGCAAAATGTATTGCGAACCGAGGTAGTAGCAAAGACGTAATAAACTTAAACGTCATTCACAATGCGGCTGTTTTTCAAGTAAACTATAACGTCATATCTCCTGAACTATGCTTGGTACCACGACAAAATTGTATTGGTGTATTTACCGCCGCAAGTACACACTGTACGCGAAATTTATTGCGAATAGAGTTAGTAGCACAGGAGTAATAAATTTAAACGAGATGAATGATGCGGCAGCACGCATTTCGTTGTTCATAACCTCATAGTTTAAGATACATTATAGATAGGTGATTTTTACCCCCATAGCAATTATTTCCTGGCAGGAAGGGATACATGTACCAAGTTTGGTTGAAATCGGCCCATTAGGAGTAGATGCGGAACATACACGCAGATATACATACATATATTCATTTTTGTAATACTTATGGATGTACATATGTTGTATTTAAGCTTAGCTCAACAGCCGAAATACTTCTAAAAAGCTGCCGTCTTAAAACGAAAAAGAAATCGGCATCATTGAGGTAATCTGATGACATTTTATTCTGATACAATTGCGCACATACTTGTTGAACTACACACGTGTTCAGAAAAAAAGAACAGAAGACTTTGATCGACTAGAGATAGGGCGTTCACATTCACAGGACATGTACATTAGTACTGCAGAAATGATTAGCATCTGAACCATGTCGGCCCGCGAGTTCCAGTTCAACAGCAACACACCACTTAGCGATAGATGCGTCTGCGGCTCTCATTATTATAAACCGAGGAAAATGGATCAGTGTGACTTGAGCAGGCGTGCAGGATGCCTCGCAGACGTGTGTACGAAACGCATCGTCAAATCAGTGATTCTGAAAGATGCATTATTTGCCTGAAAGAATGTGATGCATCCATACGAGAAACTGCTGCTCGTGTGGGGCTAAGTGTCTCGGCAGTGCAACGGATGTTTGCAGAATGGTTCGCGGAGGGCCGCAGAACAGGAGGAGATGGGTCAGCTCGCACCATCCAGACCACAACTTGAGAAGATCGATACGTCATCCGAGTGGTATTGCAGGACAGATCCGCGTCATCCTCGGCTGTGGCGCAACACTGAAACACTAACTAAGGGTGACAGTTAGTTTATTACGGCATGGGTGACGTAACCGTCGTCCACTTCACCGCTAACTTTGACGAATGTACAGAAACGAGCTAGACGTCACTGGAGAAAGAAATGGCATCAGATAAAAGTTGTTTTTGTTTGAAAATAATGGCCGCATTATAGTTCGCCGCAGAGAGGGGGGCGGCATCACAGTGACTGCATTCATCCAAGACATTCAGCGCCAACTCAAGACCTTATGCTGTGGGGTACTATCACAAATCGCAGGTGGTGCGAGTCCAGGGTACTATGACGTACATGAATGGAATCCTGCGGCCCTTGGATGTACTCTTTCTGCACAACACTCCGGACGCCATTTTTCAGTAAAACAATGCGCAACCACGTGTTGCTGCACTAACACGGCCTTCTTGGTGTCACAAGATGTCAGCCTTTTGCCCTGTTCCGCCAAATCACTAGACTTATCGCCAATCTAAAACTTATGAGATATGGTGAAAAGATGGGTACAGTGCTATGAGCCAATGCCAACCAACACAGATGAACTTTTGAACCAGGTGAAAGCAGCACGGATGTACATACAACACGAAGACATTCTCGCCTTACATTCTTCGATGCAATCACGCATGGAACAAGTAATCAGACCCCATGCGGACCCTATGCCTAGCCTACAAGGCAACACCACACATGCTGAACCGAGGTGACTGAAATGTTAAGCATTTCTGCAGAACATACTAATATACATGTGTTGTGAATATGAACGTTCTGTCTCTAATCTTTCAAGGTGTTCTTTATCTGAACGTGAGTGTACTTATGTGTACCTGTGTTTTGACTGAACTGATTACGTTGTTGCTCCGGCGTTAAACTGTCTTCGTGAAGGCATTAACGTTTCGTGTGTTATTCGGAAAAAAGGGACTCTAAATAGTTATGGTTAGATCAGGTAGTGCAAACTTTTACAGGTAAACGTTAATATAAGGCAACGCATGTGCATGGTTGTAAAAGTATTATATCAGTCTCACTCACTACAGTGCAAGTTAAGGTACAACCCCTGTCCAAAAAATTTCACTACTGAACAACTTATTAATTATAGATTTGACGGCTCATTCAGGGAAGCTTTAATCAGAAAATATCGGTAATATCTGTACAGGTCACTCTTTGTTTCAAGGGAGAATGTGGGAAACAAACTACCAACGCTGCAAGGGAGAATATCTTCCTGAATAACGTTGTCTGGGGAAAGACTGGGAACGGTGCATGTTGTGTCAATTCTCTGGGAAGTCGGGAGGCAGGCTTACCTAGCACTCGGGTACATGTTCCCCGGGGACATCGGACGCAGTAAAGCTAACCCGTTCATGGTAATGTTTGCTACGAAGCCTATGTGACACCTGGAGTTCTTACGGAATCATAGCGGCTCCGGGATCACCGAGACTATTCGACAACATCGAAACATCGAAAAGATGTGGGTCTGCAGCTTTCGTTTAAGACAGTATTTGTGGTTTCCAGACAACTACATCGCAGATTTCTCCCTAGAGGGACAAGCAAGGTGGTGGGTTAGTAGTGAGCCGAGCGCTCAGTGTGGGCAAGTCTCTGTGGATGTTTGCGAGACAAGCAATCAAAAGGGGAAAGAGGCCAGGAATACGTACAGGGATACAGGAGAGGAAAGGAAGCGGGAACAGTCGGTGCGAGAGTTGTGTTGGCCGCGCAGGGGTGGACTGGCGACTGACGGGTGCGACGAGAGAAATTCTACATCTACATCTACATTGATACTCCGCAAGCCACCCAACGGTGTGTGGCGGAGGGCACTTTACGTGCCACTGTCATTACCTCCCTTTCCTGTTCCAGTCGCGTATGGTTCGCGGGAAGAACGACTGTCTGAAAGCCTCCGTGCGCGCTCTAATCTCTCTAATTTTACATTCGTGATCTCCTCTGGAAGTATAAGTAGGTGGAAGCAATATATTCGATACCTCATCCAGAAACGCACCCTCTCGAAACCTGGCGAGCAAGCTACACCGCGATGCAGAGCGCCTCTCTTGCAGAGTCTGCCACTTGAGTTTATTAAACATCTCCGTAACGCTATCACGGTTACCAAATAACCCGGTGACGAAACGCGCCGCTCTTCTTTGGATCTTCTCTATCTCCTCCGTCAACCCGACCTGGTACGGATCCCACACTGATGAGCAATACTCAAGTATAGGTCGAACGAGTGTTTTGTAAGCCACCTCCTTTGTAGATGGACTACATTTTCTAAGCACTCTCCCAATGAATCTCAACCTGGTACCCGCCTTACCAACAATTAAATTTATATGATCATTCCACTTCAAATCGTTCCGTACGCATACTCCCAGATATTTTACAGAAGTAACTGCTACCAGTGTTTGTTCCGCTATCATATAATCATACAATAAAGGATCCTTCTTTCTATGTATTCGCAGTACATTACATTTGTCTATGTTAAGGGTCAGTTGCCACTCCCTGCACCAAGTGCCTATCCGCTGCAGATCTTCCTGTATTTCGCTACAATTTTCTAATGCAGCAACTTCTCTGTATACTACAGCATCATCCGCGAAAAGCCGCATGGAACTTCCGACACTATCTACTAAGTCATTTATATATATTGTGAAAAGCAATGGTCCCATAACACTCCCCTGTGGCACGCCAGAGGTTACTTTAACGTCTGTAGACGTCTCTCCATTGATAACAACATGCTGTGTTCTGTTTGCTAAAAACTCTTCAATCCAGCCACACAGCTGGTCTGATATTCCGTAGGCTCTTACTTTGTTTATCAGGCGACAGTGCGGAACTGTATCGAACGCCTTCCGGAAGTCAAGAAAAATAGCATCTACCTGGGAGCCTGTATCTAATATTTTCTGGGTCTCATGAACAAATAAGGCGAGTTGGGTCTCACACGATCGCTGTTTCCGGAATCCATGTTGATTCCTACATAGTACACTCCTGGAAATTGAAATAAGAACACCGTGAATTCATTGTCCCAGGAAGGGGAAACTTTATTGACACATTCCTGGGGTCAGACACATCACATGATCACACTGACAGAACCACAGGCACATAGACACAGGCAACAGATCATGCACAATGTCGGCACTAGTACAGTGTATATCCACCTTTCTCAGCAATGCAGGCTGCTATTCTCCCATGGAGACGATCGTAGAGATGCTGGATGTAGTCCTGTGGAACGGCTTGCCATGCCATTTCCACCTGGCGCCTCAGTTGGACCAGCGTTCGTGCTGGACGTGCAGACCGCGTGAGACGACGCTTCATCCAGTCCCAAACATGCTCAATGGGGGACAGATCCGGAGATCTTGCTGGCCAGGGTAGTTGACTTACACCTTCTAGAGCACGTTGGGTGCACGGGATACATGCGGACCTGCATTGTCCTGTTGGAACAGCAAGTTCCCTTGCCGGTCTAGGAATGGTAGAACGATGGGTTCGATGACGGTTTGGATGTACCGTGCACTATTCAGTGTCCCCTCGACGATCACCAGTGGTGTACGGCCAGTGTAGGAGATCGCTCCCCACACCATGATGCCGGGTGTTGGCCCTGTGTGCCTCGGTCGTATGCAGTCCTGATTGTGGCGCTCACCTGCACGGCGCCAAACACGCATACGACCATCATTGGCACCAAGGCAGAAGCGACTCTCATCGCTGAAGACGACACGTCTCCATTCGTCCCTCCATTCACGCCTGTCGCGACACCACTGGAGGCGGGCTGCACGATGTTGGGGCGTGAGCGGAAGACGGCCTAACGGTGTGCGGGACCGTAGCCCAGCTTCATGGAGACGGTTGCGAATGGTCCTCGCCGATACCCCAGGAGCAACAGTGTCCCTAATTTGCTGGGAAGTGGCGGTGCGGTCCCCTACGGCACTGCGTAGGATCCAACGGTCTTGGCGTGCATCCGTGCGTCGCTGCGGTCCGGTCCCAGGTCGACGGGCACGTGCACCTTCCGCCGACCACTGGCGACAACATCGATGTACTGTGGAGACCTCACGCCCCACGTGTTGAGCAATTCGGCCGTACGTCCACCCGGCCTCCCGCATGCCCACTATACGCCCTCGCTCAAAGTCCGTCAACTGCACATACGGTTCACGTCCACGCTGTCGCGGCATGCTACCAGTGTTAAAGACTGCGATGGAGCTCCGTATGCCACGGCAAACTGGCTGACACTGACGGTGGCGGTGCACAAATGCTGCGCAGCTAGCGCCATTCGACGGCCAACACCGCGGTTCCTGGTGTGTCCACTGTGCCGTGCGTGTGATCATTGCTTGTACAGCCCTCTCGCAGTGTCCGGAGCAAGTATGGTGGGTCTGACACACCGGTGTCAATGTGTTCTTTTTTCCATTTCCAGGAGTGTAGATTCTGGGTTTCCAGAAATGACACGATACGCGAGCAAAAAACATGTTCTAAAATTCTACAAGAGATCGACGTAAGAGATATAGGTCTATAGTTTTGCGCATCTGCTCGACGACCCTTCTTGAAGACTGGGACTATCTGTGCTCTTTTCCAATCATTTGGAACCCTCCGTTCCTCTAGAGACTTGCGGTACACGGCTGTTAGAAGGGGGGCAAGTTCTTTCGCGTACTCTGTGTAGAATCGAATTGGTATCCCGTCAGGTCCAGTGGACTTTCCTCTATTGAGTGATTCCAGTTGCTTTTCTATTCCTTGGACACTTATTTCGATGTCAGCCATTTTTTCGTTTGTGCGAGGATTTAGAGAAGGAACTGCAGTGCGGTCTTCCTCTGTGAAACAGCTTTGGAAAAAGGTGTTTAGTATTTCAGCTTTACGCGTGTCATCCTCTGTTTCAATGCCATCATCATCCCGTAGTGTCTGGATATGCTGTTTCGAGCCACTTACTGATTTAACGTAAGACCAGAACTTCCTAGGATTTTCTGTCAAGTCGGTACATAGAATTTTACTTTCGAATTCAATGAACGCTTCACGCATAGCCCTCCTTACGCTAACTTTGACATCGTTTAGCTTCTGTTTGTCTGAGAGGTTTTGGCTGCGTTTATACTTGGAGTGGAGCTCTCTTTGCTTTCGCAGTAGTTTCCTAACTTTGTTGTTGTACCACGGTGGGTTTTTCCCGTCCCTCACAGTTTTACTCGGCACGTACCTGTCTAAAACGCATTTTACGATTGCCTTGAACTTTTTCCATAAACACTCAACATTGTCAGTGTCGGAACAGAAATTTTCGTTTTGATCTGTTAGGTAGTCTGAAATCTGCCTTCTATTACTCTTGCTAAACAGATAAACCTTCCTCCCTTTTTTTATATTCCTATTAACTTCCATATTCAGGGATGCTGCAGCAGTCGGTACTCTGTGCGAAGGAAGACGCTGGGAGTTCTGCCTAGAGTGGAGGAAATCGAAGAGACGCCGTCTGCTTAACTCAAGGCACAGTGCTGAAGGGAACTCGTTTTATTTTTATATGTGTGAGGAAGAAACTCTATTCGATAAAGGACTGGAGAGACCGCAGTTTTCAGCGAATGGTTTCCAGGAGAACCTATGAGTTACTAAGGGTGGCACTCAGACTTAGCAAAGTTTTAGCAATTACCTGAGTTGAGATACGAAGCCAAGAACTGCTGATCATTAATCTAATAGTGTAACTGAACTCAAGCGTAATAAAAGATCTCCACTCTTAATTTATATTGATATCTCATTATTAGCAGTCGTTCCTCTCTTTAAAGCGTTGCATGCATATTTTAAGACTAATCAACCTTATTTGGTTCATGATATAAGGAATAAGATGACGTGAATATTTGATAATATAGGTGTGGTATTTCATATTGAGACATGTCAGACAAGGAAAACATGTTTAATATACATTACCAAGTTAGATTGTCCACCGTTCACTGATTATAATAAGAGTGTGTTGTCGTTTAATGTTGGGTTGTACTGATGGCTGAGTCGGATGAAGGAATTGGATTGTAGAGACCCATGCTTGGCGACTAACTGCAACCGTGTGCGTTTTATTGTGAAATAATTTGAGTAATTTAGGGTTAAGGAAAAAAGAGTTTGGAGTTGAGTAGATGCGAACTGTTGTACAGAGGATGGCCTAAGAAAGTAGTAGATGTAGAATGCGATGACTCATTGTCGCTGAATTTCAGTGTGTTCTGGAAAATCTTGCGTGACAGAGGTATGTGAAACGAGTTGTTCATTTAATTCGCGTTATTGTTGCCCGATTTCCAGCTTTGGTATCCCTATAGTTCACCGATCCTTTGAACCGACGCTGGGTTTTCACGAAATGAAGAGTCAGAAGGGCCTGGTCAGAGCTAGAATTCTCCTCGTTTCGTGGGTCAACACTTTATAGCGAGGCTGTCGACCAGTTATACATAGTTATCGGTGTTGGAACAGGAAGTATTATAGACAACCGAAAGCGATCAACTTAATTTGTGTCGCTTGGTACAGGAGTGGTACGTCACAATACGTAAATTAACCGTAGTGGGCTACCGATTGCATTGTTTTCTAGCAAATATTTTTGTTCTTTAAAATTTTGGAAAATATTAAGCAATGCCGCCGTTTCTACCTCATGGAGATTTCCTCTACATCTAATCAGAATTATCACATATTATTTAACTAAAATTTTAGTAGGTCGGTGGGATAGATGTCAGCGGATGTACATACGCCGTCTCGTTTCAGCTTCAATTCCTAACCGACCGCCTTTATTTCTGAACTGGTAGGTCTCTGCTCAGACGGCCATTCCACCGCTCGGAGAAGGTGGACGTCTGCCACGAGGCCTTCCTCTATCGCGATATGGTTTGCGACTGCCAGAGCAACCACGGCCAGAATAACCACGTCCGGAGTGATAAATATCCATGAGACACCCTCGCTTTCATCACCAGTTTGGAACCGCGCGACCGCTACGGTCGCAGGTTCGAATCCTGCTTCGGGCATGGATGTGTGTGTTGTCCTTAGGTTAGTTAGGTTTAAGTAGTTCTAAGTTCTAGGGAACTTATGACCTCAACAGTTGAGTCCCATAGTGCTCAGAGCCATTTTTGAACCAGTTTGGATCCCACGAGTACAGAGGCTCCACGCGATACAGCAGTGCCATTTGAGTTGCCTGCTAAGCAGGCGCTAAGCCGAGAGCTGACGTACCGCTAAAGCTGTGTGGCCTACAGACGGCCTCCCTACGTAACATCACCCGTCATGTGGGCCCAAATAGTGTTTTGCTCGGTATCATCCCGCTCGTCTGGTATTTATGTGGGGCACACTGCCTTACAATGAGTCAACTGTAGAGTCAATTGGCAGGTCCACTTTCGAAGTCTTCGCCCAGACATCTGGTTACGAAGAGCGACAGCAAACAACACCCTGCACGTCTATCAGTTCATCGCTCCCTGATTAGAGTTAGAAAAATTTGTTTTTGGAAGTGTTCAGCAACCGGATTAGGACTTTGATTCACAGTGATACTCATCAAATATCGCACCTAACGCCAGATAATTAACAGTGTGACCTTTGAGTATGGACAGTCGGACGTATTAACTTTACACATGTTAATGTGGGGTAGTGATGATCTTATGGAAAGAAATTGGTTAATCCATTGAATGACAGCCTCAAATTGCGTATCGTTCAACTTGCTTTCAATGCAAGGTTGCCCACTTCAGCATCGTTTTATCTTTGACATCTTTGCGCTCCTATACTGCAATATCTTTCTTGTAGTTATGGGAGTTAGCCACAGATGACATTTATTCTATGAATAAACAATGTAAACAAGCCTTAGACCTCAGTTTGTCCTTTATCGAAATAGTCTTTCATGTTATATAATTATTAGTGTTTACTCACGATGAATGTGACAATTTTAAGCGAATTGGGAATGAATTAAGGATTTGTTGGCAGATGCTGGTTGAAGTGTGAGACCTGTGTTTCTCCTGGCGTATACAATTTTCAAACAACTTGCGGGAATTGACCCAGGTACTGTTTACAGCGACCGCCGATATTTCGGCCTTGAAAACGGCGGAGTGTACTCCCGTCGAAATATCGGCGGTCCCTGTAAACAGTACCTGGGTCAATTCCCGTAAGTTGTTTGAAGATGGTTGAAGTGATCGATACAGAAAAAAATCTACTAATACCAGTATTTCTGGCCCCTTTCTTGGCCAGAACCGGGATAGAATCTTCCTACACGTCGGTCAGGGGCCTGAAGATGGCGTAGTAAAACGCTGAAACAAAACTAGTTTGGAAACTAGACGGCTGAAAGGTGTTTCGTTTGACATCCTGTATCGAACAGCTGAGTCCCGCAACTATCTGTACAAAGATGGACATACAGAGACTGGACCCCACAAAAAAAAAGTAACCGAAGATACATCTGGACGTTCTCTTGATGAGAATGTTTCTAGGAAGAAGATATATTCTGATTTCCTGTCGCAATATGATAATTCAAGTGGACATAATTTTATCCATATCCTGCATTTTTCTGGGTTGAGGCTGATTTTAAGCTCCAAAATTCAATAATTTTTACAATCTACTGAGTGCAGTATCGGAGGCAAAATGGAAATTATAGAAAAAGTAAATAAGAGATGGGGAACTCTAAGTGTATTTACAGTGCAGTGATTGTGATGCAGAGGATTCTTTTTATACATCAAAAGCATATAGAGGGAACTATGAGAAAAACCTAAGGTCTGGTTATGCTCTGAGGGTGATAGATAAGGGGGGAGCAGCTGGTGTTGTGCTCACACCTATACTGAATATGCCTCCTCCCGTGCTGCGATTTGATGACATAAATTCATCTTCATCATCATCATCATCATTTAAGACTGATTGTGCCTTTCAGCGTTCAGTCTGGAGCATAGCCCCCCTCATAAATTTCTTCCATGATCCCCTATTCAGTGCTAACATTGGTGCCTCTTCTGATGTTAACCTATTACTTCGAAATCATTCTTAACCGAGTCCAGGTACCTTCTCCTTGGTCTGCCCCGACTCCTACTACCCTCTACTGCTGAACCCATGAGTCTCTTGGGTAACCTTGCTTCTCCCATGCGTGTAACATGACCCCACCATCTAAGCCTGTTCGCCCTGACTGCTACATCTATAGAGTTCATTCCCAGTTTTTCTTTGATTTCCTCATTGTGAACACCCTCCTGCCATTGTTCCCGTCTACTAGTACCTGCAATCATCCTAGCTACTTTCATATCCGTAACCTCAACCTTGTTGATAAGGTAACCTGAATCCACCCAGCTTTCACTCCCATACAACAAAGTTGGTCGAAAGATTGAACGGTGCACAGATAACTTAGTCTTGGTACTGACTTCCTTCTTGCAGAAGAGAGTAGATCGTAACTGAGCGCTCACTGCATTAGCTTTGCTACACCTCGCTTCCAGTTCTTTCGCTATGTTGCCATCCTTACATTTCTGATCTAGCTCTGAAATATTACTTTGCAAACTTTCAATCGAATCTGCCATCACAACTAAGTCATCCGCATATGCAAGACTGCTTATTTTGTGCTCACATATCTTAATCTCACCCAACCAGTCTATTGTTTTCAACATATGATCCATAAATAATATGAACAACAGTGGAGACAGGTTGCAGCCTTGTCTTACCCCTGAAACTACTCTGAACCATGAACTCAATTTACCGTCAACTCTAACTGCTGCCTGACTATCCATGTAAAGACCTTTAATTGCTTGCAAAAGTTTGCCTCCTATTCCATAATCTCGTAGAACAGACAATAACTTCCTCCTAGAAACCCGGTCATATGCCTTTTCTAGATCTATAAAGCATAGATACAATTCCCTGTTCCACTTATAACACTTCTCCATTATTTGCCGTAAGCTAAAGATCTGGTCGTAACAACCTCTAAGAGGCCTAAACCCACACTGATTTTCATCCAATTGGTCCTCAACTAATACTCGCACTTTCCTTTCAACAATACCTGAGAAGATTTTACCCACAACGCTGATTAAAGAGATACCTCTGTAGTTGTTACAATCTTTTCTGTTTCCATGTTTAAAGATTGGTGTGATTACTGCTTTTGTCCAGTCTGATGGAAACTGTCCCGACTCCCAGGCCAATTCAATTATCCTGTGTAGCCATTTAAGACCTGACATTCCACTGTATTTGATGAGTTCCGACTTAATTTCATCCACCCCAGCTGCTTTATTGCACTGCAATCATTTTCTCCACTTCCTCAAACGTGATCCTATTTCCATCATCATTCCTATCCCATTCTACCTGGAAATCTGAAAAATTACTGATCGTATTTTCACCTACATTGAGCAACTCTTCAAAATATTCCCTCCATCTGCCCAAGGCATCCACAGGATTCACCAGCAGTTTTCCTGACCTGTCCAAAATACTTGTCATTTCCTTCTTACCTCCCTTTCGAAGACTGCTAATTACACTCCAGAATGGTTTTCCAGCAGCTTGACCCATAGTCTCCAACCTGTTTCCAAAGTCTTCCCAAGATTTCTTCTTGGATGCTGCAATTATCTGTTTGGCTTTGTTTCTTTCTACAACATAACTTTCTCTGTCTACCTGAGTTCTAGTATGTAGCCATTTTTTATACGCCTTCTTTTACCTTTTACAGGCTGCCTTGACTGTGTCATTCCACCAAGCTGCTTGCTTCCTCCTACTTTTACACACTACTGTTCCAAGACATTCTTTAGCCACTTCTAGTACTGTGTCCCTGTACCTTGTCCATTCCTTTTCCAATGACTGTAATTGACTACATTGAACTAACTGGTACCTTTCTGAGATCGCTGTTATGTACTTGTGCCTGATTTCCTTATCCTGAAGTTTCTCCACTCTTATCCTCCTACGTATGGACCTGACCTCCTGCACTTTCGGCCTCGCAATCCCAATTTCACTGCAGATTAAATAATGATCAGTGTCATCAAAGAATCCCCTGAATACACGTATGTCCCTCACAGCCTTCCTGAATTCCTGATCTGTTATTATATAGTCAATGACAGATCTGGTTCCCCTGCTTTCCCACGTATACCGGTGAATGTCCTTATGTTTAAAAAAGGAGTTTGTGATTACTAAGCCCATACTGGCACAAAAATCCAAGAGTTGCTTCCCGTTCCTGTTGGCCTCCATATCCTCTCCAAATTTACCCATAACCTTTTCATACCCTTCTGTTCGATTTCCAATCCTGGCGTTAAAATCACCCATGAGCAGAACACTGTCCTTGTCCTTTAACAACTACATCACTGAGTGCCTCATAAAAACTGTCCATCTTATCTTGATCAGTCCCTTCACAATGCGAATATACTGACACAATCCTAATTTTCCTGCTAGACATTGTCAAATCTATCCACATCAGTCGTTCGTTTACATACCTTATTGCAACTACGCTGGGTTCCATTTCTTTCCTGATGTAAAGCCCTACACCCCATTGTGCTATTCCTGCTTTGACTCCTGACAAGCAGACCTTGTATTCTCCCACTTCCTCTTCTTTCTCACCCCTTACCCGAATGTCACTAACAGCTAAAACGTCCAGCCCCATCTTACTTGCAGCCTCTGCCAGCTCTACCTTCTTCCCAGAGTAGCCCCCATTGATATTAATAGCTCCCCATCTCATTACCATTTGTTTGCCAAGTCGTATCTTAGGAGTCCCTGGTTTGTCAGTTAGAGGTGGGACTCCATCACGTCCAAAGGTCCGAGGCATTTTGCTCTGATTGTTGCCAGCATCATATTTAAAGTACCAGGGAAGCAGGTTGCTAGCCTTACTTGCCCCGAGTCCCATTGGGTTTTACCCCTAACGGCTGAGGGACTAACCGGTGGATTTGGTAGTCTTTGCCGTATGAGCGCAAAGGTGACCACGACTCAGAATATGTCCGAGATGCCCAGCCTTATTCCAAAGTAACTGGTATCCCGACTGTCGGGACCACTTACTTGGCCACTCATACGTTGCCCATGGTTCATGAACTAGGACATGACTACAGGAACCCACACCATGAACCATTGACATAAATTCAACTGAATTAAATTAGAATTATATGTTAATACCTTCAGTTGCTGACGGGGGTTGATATATATCTACGGGACATGCCCGAAAGAACAGACACCATATCCACATAAGTATAAATTCAACTGTGTTCAGCTCTTGAAGTTCAGCTCTTGCATGTACACAAAGTATGTGAAAAGCTTCCTTTGATACCGGTCATTATGATGAAGGAAGCGCCGATCTTACTGTGTCAGTAGATGGTTCATGGATGGAGAGAGGACACACATTTTTTCATGGTATTGCACCTGTAATCAGTGTTGACGGTGGGAAACTATTGGATGTGCAATTTGTGTCAAAATATTTCCTCTTCTGTTCAACAAGGACACTTTTAGTAGATAAATAATTAGAAGGACAGCAACGAAGTCACAAAGAATCACGCAACAAGAACCACAGTGGGACAAGTGGAGGCTTGGAAGATCACGCTGCAATAAAAATGTCTGAAAGCTCTGTCATGAAACACAATGTAAGGTACATCAGTTATTTAGGGGATGCCGATAGCAAAGCAGTATGTGAAGGAAACCCATATGGTACTGACTGTAAGGTAACAAAGCTGACGTGTATGGGATATACACAGAAAAGTTTCGGCGGTAGATTCACTGATAAAAAGAAAAAAAGAGGTGTGGTGGGAGGGAGGCGAGGGTGCGAAGAAGGTAAGCTTTCAGGCAAGGAAACTGATACACTGCAAGTTAGTTTTGGAACAGCAATCTGAAGAAATACTACAGGTGTAGATTCTACGAAAAGGGCTATTTGGACCACATTTTTCCGTAAACTATCCTGCACAACATATTTTGTGCCCCAGAAGCGGTGACACATGGTACACATATTGGAAATGTAAGAAGGCTGGTGAAACATATGACCGTCAAAATGGCTTTTCCTCTGTAATTTTAAATCAAATAAGGCTTGTGCACTGAGACCTTGCACTTCCCAGGCTTTTGGAAAAATGTTTGAATAAAGGTATACAAAACTGTTATGAAAGCTGAACTGTCAGGTTTCGCTACGATGACCCAAAAATACATTTTGTGGTGCTAAAACTGTTCAGATAGCAATGTGTACATGATATTGTTCTGCATTGTAATGACGGAAATTAAGCAAAAGTGAAGGTATTACAACTTTTAGGAATGAATTCAGGGATGCACACATTACAAACATTGAAAGTCCTGGACAAAGACTGGGTCGAGCGGAATGATACAGCATCGATAAACCCAACCGACATTCATCGACAGTTGACAATATCACAAGAAGAGATAGAGAACACGAGGAACACCATTAATATGGTGCAGGAAATTTCTAAACATCCATAAAATGAGTGTATTTGAATGAAAAGTTGTAAAATTTGAAAATATTATCTTTAAATACTTTTTTAGAGATGATATTTTTTTTTAGTTTTTAGGAACATGTAACTCGATAATGGTTTAAGCTAGTACCTTCAATTTTCTCAGCTTGTGTGTATAGGTAACCTACTTAAAATGGACTACGATGAAGCAGGTAGGGGGTATATTACAAGTGATATGTGACAAAACACATGAACAATTGGTATTAAAAAACTGTCCGTATTACAAAAACTTCATCAAACTGTAATTAATGAATGAGCAGTATTCATCTAATCCACGTTGCGTATGAAACCATTACGACTGTTTTAGCCAAGTGTCGTTACAGTGTGTATTTTGATTGACAGATTGTGTGCTGGCACTGTATAAGACCAGCTAATAACACGTTATATGCTGCCTCCCCATCTCAACTGAGTTTGTTATCTGTTACATGCTGTTCTTTCAAAACGTACTGCAGCAGATGCTGGAGGAAGCACGTCATTTTCTGTCAGAAGTGGTGGTGGCGGCTGTGCATCACGTGACTTCGATATTAACGTCCACGAGTAGCACAACAGAGACCCTCTTTCTTGGATTGGAAGAGGGCGCCTGTCCCATGCCCAACGCGTAGTTGGTGCTTGAAGCCGAAGCAAAAACTGAAGAGAAATTGGTTGGTAGAGTCCCAGACGACTGCCTCATTCTACAACAAGGAACAGAGTTTTTTGAGAGACGGTGGTCAGCAGTTTTATTTGTAACTGTAACGCAAGCATTGAGACCGAGGATCGTCACTTTGCACTCTCGCTGTATGATTAAGTTGTTCATAATAAGTGGTTTTTTACGGTAGAGCGTGTGAGATAGCTCACCCACTTCGTCCACGAGAATCAGAAGGTAGCAGATACCGGTGTCCAAGTTGATGTGTTCATTGCCTTCCGTAAGGCGTTCGGTACAGCTGCACGCTGTCGTCTTATGAATAAAATACGAGGGCACGGAACGCTAGAACACCTTTGTGAATTGAGTAAAGAGATTCTAGCAACTACAACAGAGCTTTTCGTTCCTGACAGAGAGAAATCTTTAGACGTACAATAAAGTTCGGGCGTACTCCAAGGAGAGTTATAGGACCATTTCTGTTTACAACATATGGAAATGGCGCAGTCGATAACGCCGGGCCTCCGTGAAGCTCTTTGTGGCTGATGCTACTGTATATGGAGCAATCGCAGTGCTATAAGACTTTAGCTGAATACAGCAAGAGGTGTAAAGCATCGACGCTTGCTGTAGGGACATGCAGTTGACTCTCAACATATTCTATTGTAACGTACTTCACATAAATAAGAGGAAAAACCGTTATTGTTCGATTACACATTTTTTTAACAATCACGAGAGGCAATCACCTCCATTACATATCACGGAGAGAGCGTACAGCGGACTTAATGTGGAGCGATAGCCGGAAATGCAGATAGTAGACTGACATTCATTGGAACACTCCTGAGGAAGTGTACTCAACACACGAAGGAGGTAGCTGACAAAACGGTCATTCGACCGACATTCGTTTTGTACTTGCCACTCTAGGACTCCCACGAGTACCTATTGACAGAAGAAATACAGAAGATGCAAAGGTGGCCTGCCCGATGAGTTCGAAAGCCCGCCAGAACGCAAGGATCTAGACGACTTATCGTTCTGGCTACGAAGTCTTTCGCGACGTATTTCTTGAATAAAATTCTCTCGGTGTACATGCCGCGTCAGGTCAGGATAAAACTCCAAGCTTTCGACCACTACTTCCATGGTCGTCGTCAGGGCTAAAACAGACTGGTGTGAACTATTTTTTTTTCATTTATTGAATTTCAATTCCCCCCGAAGGGGGCGGGCTGGCAGCAGCTTAGTACGCCGCTCTTCAGCCGACAGATTTTGTGACAAAGATCAAGAGAACAAATAATAAAAAACAGGCGATAAAATCGGAGATTTAGAGAGTAACAAGGCGAAAAGGAATCGTGGAACTTAAAACAACAACACAGGGATGATGACGCTAATAAAAATACATACGAAGCAGACAGGGAAAACAATAGACAATTAAAAAAAACACGGCGACAGTCTGGATTCTGTTCGCAAAGGACATAAAATTCACACCTAGCGACAGCATAGTTTCTGTTCGCAACACGAGAAAGACAAACAACACTGAATAGTCACTGGAACACTGCACGAAAAAGTTGGCAAATGTGACACCACAGTCGAGAGCAGGTTGGGGGAAACTGGACAGAAGATGGGAAAACAAAAAAGGGGGGGAAAGGAGAGTAAAAGCGAAGGGGGGAGCCGGGAAAGCTGAAGGAGGATGAGGACCCATAAGAGGGGTGGGGGGCAGACGTGACAGGGAGTGGGGTAGGCAGAGTAGGGGAATACAAAAGGACTGGGGGGGAGAAGGGAGGTAAGGAGATGTTTAGTGGGGAGAAAAACAGGGCGGAAGGGGGGGGGGGAGAGGGAGCCCAGGGAAAGGACAGAGGAAAGGAGGGGGATTGAGGATCAGAGTTGATAGGAAGGATAAATGGAGGGAGGGTGTGAACTAGCGAGGCTCCCACTTTTATATGCGAAGGACGGCTTCTGATTGGCAGGAATACGTCATAGCAACAGCGTTATGGTGCGTAGTGAAGTGGTGCCCTCTACTTTCATAGATGTAGTTTCTATCCCACGTTGCTTGCAGTGCCATCCCTTGAATGAGGAGGTAAAGTGCAGGAAGTTTTTCTCTGCGATTTTTCTTTATCCAATGCACTCTTCCAAGTGTTGCTAAGTGCACAGCCGTTGTCTCTGTTAAAGTTATCATCGCTAAGTCCAATTTCGACTGCTTCCCGTATCACAGAGTCCCAGCAATTCGATGCGTGGGCTATTACTCCGGTTTCTTCAAATAAAATCTTTTGCTTGTTAAGCAGGCTATGTTCAGCCACCCCTGATTTTTCCAAATACCTGTATTTCAGGTGGCGCTGGTGCTCGATGCAGCGGTCGGCAACGGTTCTCACAGACTGGCCCACGTAATTCTTGCCGCATTCGCAAGGAATAGTATTAATTCCCGGCACTCTTAAGCCGAGACTATCTTTGACTGATCTCAACATTTCCTTAATTTTCTTAGGTGGTCGGAAAACTGGTTTTATTCCTTGCCTCTTTAGTACTCTGCCTATCTTGCTTGTTGTAGCACCGCAAAAAGGAATCCGCGCTATGTGTTGGTTCTCTCCTTGTATATGGCCGGTATCGTGTCTTACTTTCTTGGACAATACTGATTTAATTTCACCGGCAGAATAACCATTCCTCTTGAAAACAGTTAATCCCGGGAGCGAGGCGGTCCTTGTCGGAAATAGTCCTGGCTCTGTGTACTAAAGTATTCAGCATAGCTCTCTTCTGAGACGGATGATGGAAGCTGTGGCTATGCAGATATAAGTCTGTATGGGTTGGCTTCCTGTACACAGAATGGCCCAGTCGTCCATCCGGCTTTCGCTCCACCAACACATCTAAAAAAATGTAACTTCCTTCTCTACCTCCAATGTAAACTTTATGTTTGGATGTACACCATTTAAATGTTCGACGAACTGCTGCAGCGTGTCACTGCCGTGTGGCCAGATTAAAAAAGTATCGTCGACGTATCTGCAGAAGCATGATGGGCGGAGGTGAGCACTGCTCAGGGCTCGTTCTTCAAAATCCTCCATGAATAAATTTGCTATTGCTGGTGACAGTGGCGAACCCATGGCTGTTCCATCCGTCATTTCATAATAATTTCCACGGTATAAAAAGTAAGTGGTCGTCAGGGTATGCCGGAACAACTTCAAAATTTCTGAGGAAAAATGAGCTGCCAACAGTTGTAATGTGTCATCCACAGGTACTTTGGTGAACAGAGAAACCACATCGAGGCTGACTATGATATCATTTGGGCCTATCTTCATTTGTTTTATGATATCAACAAACATTTTTGAATCCACAATATGATGTGGGCAGTGACCAACTACAGGCGCCAACAATTTAGTTAAGTGTTTTGCAAGCCTGTACGTAGGAGAGCCAATAGCGCTAACAATCGGTCTCAACGGGACGTTCTCCTTATGAACCTTTGGCAAACCGTACAGTCTTGGTGGCCTAGGTGCTCTCGGCCGTAAGTTCTTCACCAGTTGGTCGGAGAGGCCAGAGGTTTTTAGTAGCTCCCTTGTCTTCCTGCTGAGCGCCGATGTGGGATGCCGATTGAG
The DNA here is from genome assembly GCF_023864345.2 of Schistocerca serialis cubense. NCBI lineage: Eukaryota > Metazoa > Arthropoda > Insecta > Orthoptera > Acrididae > Schistocerca > Schistocerca serialis. The sequence goes on from NC_064644.1 coordinate 583,806,231, forward strand.
AATCTGGTATGTGCTGTCCTCCAGTAACAATCCGACTTTCTTGTGGTAATCTGTAGCATTGAGGATTACCGTGGCGTCCCCTTGGTCAGCAGGTAAAACAACTAGATCTTCATCCTTCTGCAACAATTTCAGTCCTTGTCTTCAGAGAGAGATCTAACGAACAAAATTGTATTGCAAAATGGCCTCTCACAGGGGGAACTGCCCATCGCACCGCCCTCAGATTTAGTGGTAAGATGGCCCATAGGACAGCCCGTAAAAAAGTGGACACAGGTCAAGCATGAAAATAATGATACGTCGCGCGGGAGGCGCCAGTGCCTCTTTATTGTAGTGTCATCCTTGCCATCGATTTAGCTTTGGCCTACCGCGAGTCAGATGTTTATTGCGGGTACGGCTGTGTAAGTCTGCAGCGTCGAGGCAGCAGCTCCCACTGTACGATCTGTCGGTTGCGGTTAGGAGGTTGGTCCTTACTTGGTGCGCATGCTCAATGCGCGTGGTATTACTAGAGTGCTGCGGCTGGAGACGGCCGAAAGGTCTGGTTCCGGCACGAGGCGTGCTGTTTGGCTTTCCTCGTCACGCACTGCGTGCTGAGAGGAAGAGATTACCGGAGCGCCGCCTGGCACTAAGCGTTCGCCTGGGTTTATGGTGTGTGTTTGATTTAAACAGGTGCAACTGTGTTCTTATCTATATTTGTTAATGGCTAACGTCTTGAGTGTGAATTTGGTGACGAGTCAGTCAAGTTTGTGTCACCCGTGGCACGATAATGGGGCTTGGGCTTTCCATCTCAGTTTCCTACCACTTGAAGGATTTGCAGCTATATGTAAGGAACCCCTGTGAGCTGCTCATTATTGACTAACTGTACACGTAAAATTGTTGTAAACTTGGTGATTAAGTACCAAAATTTGCACCTTAGTTTACGAGTAACGAAATACTATGCTTTCTCGTAAAACTACATCAGATTCCATGGAAGTGTAGTTCCGGTAGGCTCTTGCTCGTTTAAGGAAACACTCAGCTCTTACTATCACGTTTCAAGGAACAGTCATATCTACAGGCATATTGTAGTGTTTAAATAAATTCTTAAGTGTCGACTTAAAGAAATTTTTAGGGAGCTTTCCCGTTTTAATGTTATGTTTTATTCTTTTCTGTAAGATGAATGAGCAATAGCAAGTGTGCTGTTGTATTTGATTTATGTTTCAGCACTACGGAGCGCAGTGTATTTCGTCCGATACGGCGGGGCGTGGCACCGGGACTTGAGGACTTGCTCGTTATCAGTGGAACAGTCTTTCGTTAGACAGGGCTCCATGTTGATTTCAATCTGTCTCGATCTCGAGTATTGCTGTTATCTTTCTTCCTGGCTCTGTAGCTCGTCCCTCCACCTCTTTGGTGAATGCACCTTTCGCTCGAAATATGAATTTAAGCCGGTAAAGCTGGGTTTCACTCAACAATTAGTGCCGGATCAAATTGCTGGAGGCTCTGTCTTTTTTTTTTTTTTTTTTTTTTTGTCATCAGTCTACTGACTGGTTTGATGCGACCCGCCACGAATTCCTTTGCTGTGCTAACCTCTTCATCTCAGAGTAGCACTTGCAACCTACGTCCTCAATTATTTGCTTGACGTATTCCAATCTCTGTCTCCCTCTACAGTTTTTGCCTTCTACAGCTCCCTCTAGTACAATGGAAGTCATTCCCTCATGTCTTAGCAGATGTCCTATCATTCTGTCCCTTATCCTTATCAGTGTTTTCCACATATTCCTTTCCTCTCCGATTCTGCGTAGAACCTCCTCATTCCTTACCTTATCAGTCCACCTAATTTTCGACATTCGTCTATAGCACCACATCTCAAATGCTTCGATTCTCTTCTGTTCCGGTTTTCCCACAGTCCATACAATGCTGTACTCCAGACGCACATCCTCAGAAATTTCTTCCTCAAATTAAGGCCGGTATTTGATATTAGTAGACTTCTCTTGGCCAGAAATGCCTTTTTTGCCATAGCGATTCTGCTTTTGATGTCCTCCTTGCTCCGTCCGTCATTGGTTATTTTACTGCCTAGGTAGCAGAATTCCTTAACTTCATTGACTTCGTGACCATCAATCCTGATGTTAAGTTTCTCGCTCTTCTCATTTCTACAACTTCTCGTTACCTTCGTCTTTCTCCGATTTACTCTCAAACCATTAGACTCTTCATTCCGTTCAGCAGATAATTTAATTCTTCTTCACTTTCACTCAGTATAGCAATGTCATCAGCGAATCGTATCATTGATATCCTTTCACCTTGTACTTTAATTCCACTCCTGAACCTTTCTTTTATTTCCATCATTGCTTCCTCGATGTACAGATTGAAGAGTAGGGGCGAAAGGCTACAGCCTTGTCTTACACCCTTCTTAATACGAGCACTTCGTTCTTGATCGTCCACTCTTATTATTTCCTCTTGGTTGTTGTACATATTGTATATGACCCGTCTCTCCCTATAGCTTACCCCTACTTTTTTCAGAATCTCGAACAGCTTGCACCATTTTATATTGTCGAACGCTTTTTCCAGGTCGACAAATCCTATGAAAGTGTCTTGATTTTTCTTTATCCTTGCTTCCATTATTAGCCGCAACGTCAGAACTGCCTCTCTCGTCCCTTTACTTTTCCTAAAGCCAAACTGATCGTCACCTAGCGCATTCTCAATTTTCTTTTCCATTCTTCTGTATATTATTCTTGTAAGCAGCTTCGATGCATGAGCTGTTAAGCTGATTGTGCGATAATCCTCGCACTTGTCAGCTCTTGCCGTCTTCGGAATTGTGTGGATGATGCTCTTCCGAAAGTCAGATGGAAATATCGCCAGATTCATATATTCTACACACCAAGGGGAATAGTCGTTTTGTTGCCACTTCCCCCAATGATTTTAAAAATTCTGATGGAATGTTATCTATCCCTTCTGCCTTATTTGACCGTAAGTCCTCCAAAGCTCTTTTAAATTCCGATTCTAATACTGGGTCCCCTATCTCTTCTAAATCGACTCTTATTGACTCTGTATTCCCGTATCAGCCATTTGTTTATTACATTTGTACCTTGTGTCCTGGTTGTGAATTTCAATTTTTATAAAGGAGGCTTCCATGTGTGTATGTTCTCAGAGAAAGTATAGATGCTGAGGGGCTGTTTTTATTAATTGTTTGTTACTTTAATTAGCCCCTCCCTGCACTGGCGTCAGCTTTGTTATTCCATAGTCAGTAGTTAGTGTGCCCGGTGTCTTCAATGCCGAGCGCTGAAGTTTTGGAAGTTGCTTTTATTATTACTTGTGTACCTTTTGTTATGCCTCAATGTTACACCTTGGTATGAATTTATATTGAAAAAGAGGAGTCAATGTACAAGATAGTCTTGCGGGTTCAGAGTTTGGCGAGTTTTGATTTTATTAAGTATTTACACCAGAAGAAAGTTTGTTTATGTTTATGCATTTGTTATGCAGATTTTATTAGGGGTTTAAGAAAAAAATTTTATTGTGCTCCTGTAAGGTTGTTAAATGTATCTGATTTATTGTATTAAATTGTGCAAGGTAATAAATATTGTTTAACAAAAGCTGTGTATGCTTGATAATTATGGCCCTGCTGCTTCCTGTCATATTACTGCACGCAAATAGCACGTCTCAAACAGAAAGAAGGTATACTGAGCTGTAAAAAAAAATAGAAATATTGAACGATCCAAGCTTCACTAGAAAATATTGAGCGAAATTCAGAGCGGCCTCGTGGTTAAGTGGCCACTGAAAACGAACGAGTCACTTTCAAACCTCCCTCTTGCTATTTATTTATCACAGCATTATGAACTGTCCGTCCGGTCAATGAAGTGTCTACTCTCTTTCTGTAGTCTTGGCAGTTGTCATACTAGACACTGGTTTAGAGTATGAAGCATTTGATGAATAGGTTACCGTCGCAACCAAACATGATGATTGGTGAGAGCAGGAGAGATACCATATAGATAGGGAGTGTGATCTGTGTTACAGCAAAGGAATTAAAGAGTTCAATTCGGAACAGAGAAACTGCATGATTGTGAGACTGTTGCGTTCATTCGTTGCAGCTTATGTGGCGAACTATATATTCATCATTTCCTTGGGAATGATCACATTCACATTCATACGAACACGTAAATCGAGCAAGGAGGCATGTCTCACTCACTCACCAGGAAAACAAATCAGGTGCGGCCGTAAGAGATTCCTGTCATTTGACACACGTGCTGTCACGAACGTCGTGTGCAACACTCCAGATGTGTTTTTCGTTGGAGGATTCAGTTGACTAGTCGCTTTGTCATCAAACGTTTGCGGTTCCCATGCGAAAGCCACTTCCTTTCGGATGCTAAGAGAGTAGTTGTGCAGAATCGACTGTCATTATAGGTCCCTTCCTTACATCTCGCTTTTGCAAACGGACGTTACACAACGACACAGACACAAATTCCAATACAGCGAATAGCGAAAAAGAAATTGCACGAAGAAGATTTGAAGACGGTTCGCTGCTTGGTAGTCTAGCACCGAGACCACTATTATTACTTTTGTTTTTTGAAGAAAACCGTATAGATTTAAAAGTAAGTGCTAGCAGGATTCGAACCGTCGTCTCGTTCACGACACTTTAACACAACACCGTTGCTATTTTATGCTGCTCCATGTTGCATTTCTTGCCCTTGGAGCGTGCATGGTTTGTACTTTTTTTTTTACCATCCTTACACCTCCTCCCTGTTTTCATGCTTGATCCGGGTTAAGATTTTGACGCGCTGTCCACTGGCCCCTCTTATCACAAAATCTGAGGGGGAAGCGATGGGGAGTTTCACTTCTCAGAAACCAGAGATGAAGTTTCTTATGTTAGTTACTTAATATTGAAGAGAATATAAAATCTACTAAATCTGACTTCAAGAAGGTAAGCAAAAAATTTATTATTTTACGACACTCTTAAAATACATGAACTGGATTGATGTGTACAGTGCTCATTGCATGAACGAAAAATACAGCTCTTTCATTAATAAAATCCTTACATTATATGATCACTATTTTCCCCCAAACCTAATTCAGATTGTACATAAGTCTACAAAGAAGCAACAGATTACTGAAAGAGTAGAGACACAAACCCAAAATTCTAGTGGTTACGATAACATATCAACGAAGTTAATTAAAGACTCTGATGAGTTTAATGCTATTGAGTTCTCTGTTAAATCAGTCATTTATCAGTGGAACACTTCCTCAGCGATTGAAGTAAGCTGAAGTTAGGCCTTTTCTTAAAAACTGAGATAAAGAATTACCATCATATTTTCATCGCAAACAGCTCTGAGCTTATGTTATAGTTCTTTACAAGAAAAACTGCAAAATATTAAAGACAGTTATAGGGCATCAACGCAAATGCCTTATGAGAAGCAGATAATCTCATCAGAAAACAAAATAAAGCCAATATGAAACAGTGAAGCACAAGAGTGGTAGAAGCAGAAAAAGGAGAACAGATAACATTAAGAGCAAACGGTACATTGATAACGGATGTATGCAGTGTTGCAAAACTTTTTACATAATCTTTTCATTACTGTTACTGAAAAGATGGAGTTGTCACGTTCAGTAGATGTTGCCATGGAATATTCCAGACCATTCATTACAAATAACTTCAGTAATATGAATATGAACATCACTATATAAGCAGATGTAATACCCACCATAAAATATTTACAATGAACACAATTTTTCAATAACTTTCCAGCAGCTGCAAAAAGATTACTTACAAATAAACTTCAGTTTAAGAGGAGCCTAAAGGATTAGTTGGTGGCCAATTCCTTTGATGAATCTCTTAGTAGAAATTGATATAGGCATGCCTATTCAAATACAGAAATATGTAAACAGACAGAATACGGCGCTGCGGTCGCCAAAACCTATACAAGACATCAATTGTCTGGCGCAGTTGTCAGATCGGTTACTGCTGCTACAATGGCGAGTTAGCAAGATTTAAATGACTTTGAAAGTGATGTTATAGTCGGCACACGAGTGATAGACGCAGCATCACCGAGGTAGCGATGAAGTGGGGATTTTCCCGTACGACTCTTTCACATACCGTGAATATCAGGGATCCGGTAAAACATCGAATCCCCGACATCCGTGCGGCCAGAAAAAGATCGTGCAAGGACGGGACCAACGACGACGGAAGAGAATTGTCAACGTAACACAAGTGCAACGCTTCCGCAAATTGCTGCAGATTTGAATGGTGCGCCATCAACAAGTGTCAGCGTGTAAACCATTCCATGAAACATCATCGATATGGGCTTTCGAAGCTGGAGGCACACTCGTGTACCCTTGATGGCTGCACGACACAAAACTTTATGACTCGCCTGGGCCTGCCAACACCGATCTTGGAGTGTTGATGACTGGAAACAAGTCGCCAGGTATGACGAGTCTCGTTTCAAATTGTATCGAGCGGACAGACGTGTAAGGGTATGTAGACAACCTATGAACCCATGGACCTTGAACGTCAGCAGGGAACTGTTCAAACTGGTGAAGGCTCTGTTATGGTGTGGGGCGTGTACAGTTGGGTGTTATGTGACCTGTGATACGTCTAGATACGTTTCTGACAGCTGACACGTACGTAGGCATCCTGTATGATCACCTGCAACCGTTCGTGTCCTTTGTGCATCCTGACGGACTTCGGCAATTCCAGCAGGACAATGCGACACCCCACACGTCAATAATTGCTACAGAGTGGCTCCAGGAACACTCTTGTGAGTTTACACGCTTACGCTGGCCACCAAACTCCCCAGACATGAACATCATTGAGCACATCTGGGATGCCTTGCAACGTGCTGTTCAGGAGAGATATCCACCCCCTCGTTCTCTTATAGATTTATGGACAGCCCTGCAGGATTCATGGTGTCAGTTCCCTCCAGCGCTACTTCAGACATTAGTAGAGTGCACGCCACGTAGCTTTTGGCGTTTTTGCGTGCTCGCGGGGCCGTACGCGGTATTAGGCAGGTGTGACAGTTTCTTTGGCTCTTCACTGTGCCAAATTTAAAAAAATTCAGTAACTGTAATGCAATCATTGTTGTGGTCTTCAGTCCTGAGACTGGTTTGATGCAGCTCTCCACGCTACTCTATCCTGTGCAATGTGCAAGCTTCTTCATCCCCCCAGTACCTACTGCAACCTACATCCTTCTGAATCTGCTTGGTGTATTCATCTCTTGTTCTCCCTCTACGATTTTTCCCCTCAAACTGCCCTCCAATACTAAATTGGTGATTCCTTGATGCCTCAGAACATGTCCTACGAACCGATCCCTTCTTCTAGTCATGTTGTGCCACACTTATCCCCAGTCCTGTGTTGTAAAATGATTTTCCTGTTTGATGATGCATAGCTGTAATAGCATAAGAATTATCGTATGTGTATCTGCATATGTAACATTGACATGTTTTGGAACAAGTTACTTTTTACCGTTGAAATGAAAGTATGTTTAAGACAATTTTTACTTATTGATCACCCATAACAAACCCTTCACTAAAGATGTGTACAAGGCACAATAGCATATTTGTTTTTCTTTGCAATTATTTATTGTGTATTCCTGTTTCTACGAAATGTTCTACATCCTGGAGGAGTTTCTCACTACGGCTCTGTTGGAACTGATAGTCTATGTAATCTCATATGATGTAACGTAGATGGGTCAGGCAACATATTACGTGAAACTTCCTGGCAGATTAAAACTGTGTGCCGGACCGAGACTCGAACTCGGGACCTTTGCCTTTCATGGGCAAGTTCGAGTCTCGGTCCGGCACACAGTTTTAATCTGTCAGGAAGTTTCATATCAGCGCACACTCCGCTGTCGAGTGAAAATTTCATTCTAGAAACATCCCCCAGGCTGTGGCTAAGCCATGTCTACGCAGTATCCTTTCTTCCAGGAGTGCTAGTTCTGCAAGGTTCGCAGGAGAGCTTCTGTGAAGTTTGGAAGGTAGGATACGAGGTACTGGCGGAATTAAAGCTGTGAGGACGGGGCGTGAGTCGTGCTTGGGTAGCTCAGGCGGTAGAGCACTTGCCCGCGAAAGGCAAAGGTCCCGAGTTCGAGAGTCGGTCCGGCACACAGTTTTAATCTGCCAGGAAGTTTCATATCAGCGCACACTCCACTGTAGGGTGAAAATTTCATTCGAGAAACATATTACGTGTTCCCACGCATTTCCCACGAGAAGATCATGAAGGTAAGCTCATACTGATGCTAACCAGCAGTCATTATACCCACGCACAATTCGCGACTGGGACAGGAAAGGGAAGGAAGTGGCAGTGGTACATCAGCAGGCGGCTTGCGTCAAAGAGATGTAACTGCGGAAGTAGATACGCCAGAGTCGCCGTACAGGGTGACAAAACATCAGTAGCCTGCGTAGCGGTGAAGCCCAGCGTGAGGTGAAGTACGTGCGTGTCTCGTGTCGACTTACGTTCGTTACAGATTTCGGGCCGATACTTGAAATAGCCTGTAGGTCCCCCCTGTGACGTAGCTGGGCTAACAGAACGGGGATTGCTGTACAGTTTACAGAACGGGGCATGGGCGAGGCCGCCGTGTGAACACGCCTTCCGCGGGCGGCCAATCACGTTCATCCGCAAAGCCTGACACGTGCGCTTACGTAACTCTGCCACCGAGGACGGCCCGCCAGTTAGACGGTACTGTTTTACATTTGCTCGCTTTCCTGACCGACCGCTATAAGCAACGGACTTGCTTGTAAGCTTTGGGCCGCAGGCTGGGCTACCTACTGGCTTGGTTTTAGCGCCAGTTACCGACGGTCAGTTTGTGACAAGCATCCGCGATTGTAACTATTTGACTCGACGACAAATCTACAGCCACCCAGTCATTTAATAAACGTAGAATGAAAGAGCTAATTGATCTAAGTCGCTAATCTGGCAATTGGCGTTTATTCTTTCATAGTAAGCACCAGATATTACTGAGAGCTTCAGAGCAATAGGCAACGTTTGACTGAAACAGAGTATACAGTAGATAACAAACGGCTATCTTTGAGAGATAAAATATTGAAGGTTGCAGAACATTAAATAGGTAAAGAGACAAGGCATTATACATATGCTTGGATAACACAGTTGATACTGAATCTAAGTAGCGAAAGGAGAAAATATAAAAATGCAACAAGTGAAGCAGGCAAAAGAGGAAACAGACGTCTGAAAGATGAAACTGGTAGAAATTGCAAAATGGTTAAGCAGGAATGGCTAGAGGATGAATGTAAGGCTGTAGAAGAATGTATGGGAAAGATGGGTACAGCCTATAGAAAGATTCAAGATGCGTTTTCAGAAAAGAGAAACAATTATATTCGTATCGAGAGCAACTGGCAAGACAACACTAAGCAAATAAAAGCTGCAACCTGCAAGGTGGAAGAATTTGTATAGGGGATCTAAAAGGGAAATGAAGTTGAAGGCAATTTTTAGATTAGGAAATGGTACACTGAAAGTAGCGATCATTAATCATTGAAGAACAAATTCAGAACTTCACAAAGTCCAAGAAGGGGAAGATATAGTGGATGGGAGATAGAATACTGCGAGAAGAATTTGACAGAGCACTGAAAGACCCAAGTCCCCTAGAGCAGACGATATTGCCTCAACACTATTGATGTCCTTGGGAAAGCCAGCCATGAGAGAACTATACCACCTGGTGTGCGAGATGTATGAGACAGGCGAAATACCCGCCGACTTCTGAAAGATTGTAATAATCCCAGTTCCAAAGAAAGCAGGTATGAACAGCTGTGAATATTAGCGAACCTTCAATTTAATAAACCATGCTTGCAAAATCATGACACGATGTATTGAAAAAAATGGTTCAAATGGCTCTGAGCACTATGGGACTTAACTGCTGAGGTCATCTAACTAACCTAAGGACATCATACACATCCATGCCCGAGGCAGGATTCGAACCCGCGACCGAAGCGGTCGCGCGGTGCCAGACTGTAGTGCCTAGAACCGCTCGGCCACTCCGGCCGGCATTTATTTACAGACAAATGGAATAAATGCTAGGAGGCGACCTCAAGGAGACGTTTCCGGAAAATTGTAGGAACACTCGAATCCATTCTGACTCTACGGCTTGTCTTAGAAGACATGTTGAAGAAAAACAAAGCTAATTTATAGCAGTTGTAGGTTTAGAGCAAGCGTTTGACAATGTTAATTACAATACTTTCCTTGAAATTCTAAAGATAGCAGGGATAAAAACAGGGAGCGAATAGTTACAGTTTGTACAGAAATCAGGCTTCCGTTATAAGAGTCGAAAAACGTGGATGGAATCGATGATTGAGCTGGGGTGAGACAGGGTTGCAGCCTATCCCCTACGTCGTTCAATCTGTACACTGAACAATCAGTAAAGGAAACCAGGGTAAAATTTGGAGAAGGTATTAACTTTGAGTGAGAAGAAATAAAATGTTTGAGGTTTGCTAGTGTCTTTGCTATTCTGTCAGAGACAGAGAACTTTAACGGAATGGACGATGTCTTAAAAACGATTATAAGATGAACATCAACAAAAGTAAAACAAGGCTACAGCAAAGTTATAGAATTAAAACTGGCGATGCTGAGGGAATTAGGAAAAGAGACACAAGAAGTAGTTAGCAGTAATCATCAAAAAGGAAACCAAGAAACTTAACAAAATCTCAAATAGATTACTTTTGCTATTTAAGAAGCTAATTAAATCATTGCCGAAGTGTCGAGGCTAAAAATTGCAGACTGCCTATGTCAACGGAAGTATTTCTGGAATACAAGAAGTTAACATCGGATATGCATTTAAGAGTTACGAAGCCTGCGGGATATGTATGTAGCGTAGCCTTGTACGGGAGTGAAGTGTAGGTGATAAGCAGTTGACTGAAGAAGAAAATAGAAGCTTTCGAAATGTGGTGCAAAGGAATAGTGAGGATTAGATGGGAAGAGCGCGTATTAATAAGGAGCTACCGAATCGAATTGGGGAAGAAAAGAAATTAATGGCACAACTTGATTGAAATAAAGAGTCGATTGATGTAACACATTCTGAAGCATCAATGAGTTGTAACTTTGGTACAGAAGGGAAGTGTGTGTAAAAATTGTGGAAGGAGTCAAGGAGATGAGTACTGTAAGCAGGTTTAAATGGATATAGGTTGCAGTAGATATTCGGAGACGAAGAGGCATGCACGGGATACATTACCGTGGAGAGCTGTGTTAGACCAGTCTTGAGACTGAAGACCACAATAGCAACAGTAATGCACGCAGTGGTACCAATACGTAGATACATAAAAGTGGCAACTCGTATTCATTGCAGTTATCTGTGGCGTCAACTTATGCTGCCACTGCTGTAGGTAGCTCTAAGTACCGCAGCATTACTGGAAGCTTAGGTAGCAATCCTTTGTTTGACTGTGATGCAGTTTGCTGCTCATTCGGCTTATTGTTGTGGTCATACTTTATATGTTTTGTGAAACTGATGTCCAAGATTTCAGTTCATCTGAAAATGGGAAGAAGAAACCAAAGACGAAGCTAGAACAGTAGTGTCGGTAGCGAGGAACACGCTACTCAAAACAGCAAGAATAAGGACGTGTGATTACAAACGCCAGCGAAAGACATTTTAATTTCGATTGTCGTTTTTCCCGCATTTTAAACATTAATACTGTTTTAGACCATATCAAACCTACAGGATTTTAGATAAGTCAGGATAAATCTAAGATTTAGGGAGTACCTCAAGAAACTACGCACAAACATTGAGCTTTCCTGTTAGCTAGGCTTCAAGGCTGTCGATTACGTAAGAAGCTACGGTAGTCGTCTGTTACAGGAAAAGCTACGGTCACTTCCACCACAGAGAGACAGGCAGTTTATTCAGAAACGAAAGTGAGATGAGCAAAACTCTTAAGGCTCCTGTAGTACTGCTGAACGAACAATGGAAAAGAACATTCGTTCCATGTGTGACTGTTTGATGCGGTGTGAAGGGGGGGGGGATGAGGGGTAACAAGGAACTAGACTACAGAATTCTAATTCCCTATGAACTCATTTAATGACTGAACTCACCTCACATTGCACAAACCGACATAGACATAGATCTCTTTTGATTTTGAAAAATAGAAACATTTTGTAGCAGTTATTTGGAGTGTTGAACCTGCTTACAGCATAAGTTTGAATAGTTTTTCTTTAAACCTAGAATTGTTTATTATTATGAGCAGTTAACAAAACAGTAAAAAAATATTACGTTTAAATTATTACCACCAAGTACTTTTCATCACTATCTTGAATGACCAAGTTGACTTCAGATCAGGGTAAGGTATGAGAGAAGCAGTATTGGCAACGCGTCAGATTTTGAAAACAAGATTAGAAGTAAACTATTAAATGTACGCTCATGTTCAGAAAAAACAGAACACTTTGAATAATTAGAGATAGGACGTTCATATATACAGGCCAAGTTCATTAGTATGTTCTGTAGAAATGATTAGCACTTCAGTCACCTCGGTTCAGCATGTGTCCTGTTGCCTGGTAGGCACAGGGTCTGCCATGGGCCCTCATGACTTGCTCCATGCGTGATGACATCGACTCATATAAAGCGGGAATACCTTCCTGTAGTACAGACACCCATGCTGCCTTCACCTGGTTCCGAAGTTCATCTGTGGTGATTGGCATTGGATCACAGTGCTGAGGCAGTCGTTCCACCACATCCCACATACTTTAGATTGGCGACGGGTCTGGTGATCTGGCGGGTCAGGAAAAAAGTCTGACATCCTGTGACACCAAGAAGGCACGTATCAGTGCAGCAGCATGTGATTGTGCATTGTTCTGCTGAAAAATGGCGTTCCGAGTCTTGTGCAGAAAGGGTATGGCTACAGGTCGCAGATGTCATTCACGTATGTCACACTGGTCACAGGTACCCTGGACACGCACCAGCTGTGATTTTTTTTTTTTTTTTTTTTTTTTGTGCCCAACAGCACCCCACATCATAAGATCTTGAGTTGGTGCGGTATGTCTTGTGTAAATGCAGTCACAGTGATGCCGCCTCCCCTGCCTGGGGTGAACTAAAATGCAGCCATCATCTGCAAATAAAAGGAACCTTGATTCATTCGAAAACACTATCTGATGCCATTTCTGTCCCCAGTCACGTCTTTCTATACAACGTTTCCGTCTAGTAGGTTTCTGTACATTCGTCAAAGGCATACGGTGAAGTGGACGTCGCGCATGTAACCCATGCCGTAATAAATGGCCAAGAACTGTCACGCTTGATAGTGTACGACGTGCTACACTGTTCCACTGTTGCGCCAGAGCCGAGGGGGACGCCGATCCGTCCTGCAACGCCATTCGGATGAGGTGTAAGTGTTCCCTGGGGGTGGTCTGGATGGTGCGACCGACCCATCTCGTCGTGTTCTACGGCCTCCCTAGAAACCATTCTACACGCATACGTTGCACTACCGCAACACTTCGTCCCACACGAGCAGCGGTTTCCCGGACGAATGTATCGCATCTTCTCATGGCAGTAATGCGCTCTCTTCCAGACTCACCGATCTGACGGAGCGGTTTGCTGATACATCTGCGAGTTATCCTGCATGTCTGTCCAAGTCACATCGATCCATTACCCTCGATTTACAACAACGAGAGCCGCAGGCATATTTTACCAGCTGGTGAGTTTTTTTAAACATAAGAACATTCACCGGTATACTTGGGAAGGCAGGGGAACCAGATCTGTCATTTATATAATAACAGATCAGGAATTCAGGAAGGCTGTGAGGGACACACGTGTATTCAGAGGATTCTTTGATGACACTGATTATTATTTAATCTGCAGTCAAATTGGGATTGTGAGGCCGAAAGTGCAGGAGGTCAGCTCCATATGTAGGAGGATAAGAGTGGAGAAACTTCAGGATAAGGAAATCAGGCACAAGTACATAACAGCGATCTCAGAAAGGTACCAGTTATTTGAATGTAGTCAATTACAGCCATTGGAAAAGGAATGGACAAGGTACAGGGACGCAGTACTAGAAGTGGCTAAAGAATGTCTTGGAACAGTAGTGTGTAAAAGTAGGATGAAGCAAACAGCTTGGTGCAATGACACAGTCAATGCAGCCTGTAAAAGGAAAAAGAAGGCGTATCAAAAATGGCTACATACTAGAACTCAGGTAGACAGAGAAATGTTGAAGAAAGAAACAAAGCCAAACAGATAATTGCAGCATCCAAGAAGAAATCTTGGGAAGACTTTGGAAACAGGTTGGAGACTATGGGTCAAGGTGCTGGAAAACCATTCTGGAGTGTAGTTAGCAGTCTACGAAAGGGAGGTAAGAAGGAAATGACAAGTATTTTGGACAGGTCAGGAAAACTGCTGGTGAATCCTGTGGATTCCTTGCGCAGGTGGAGGGAATATTTTGAAGAGTTGCTTAATGTAGGTGAAAATACGATCAGCAATGTTTCAGATTTCGAGGTAGAATGGGATAGGAATGATGATGGAAATAGGATCACATTTGAGGAAGTGGAGAAAATGGTCAGTAGATTGCAGTGCAATAAAGCAGCTGGGGTGGATGAAATTAAGTCGGAACTCATCAAATAAAGTGAAATGTCAGGTCTTAAATGGCTACACAGGATAATTGAAATGGCCGGGGAGTCGGGACAGTTTCCATCAGACTGGACAAAAGCAGTAATCACACCAATATTTAAACATGGAAACAGAAAAGATTGTAACAACTACAGAGGTATCTCTTTAATCAGCGTTGTGGGTAAAATCTTCTCAGGTATTGTTGAAAGGAAAGTGCGAGTATTAGTTGAGGACCAATTGGATGAAAATCAGTGTGGGTTTAGGCCTCTTAGAGGTTGTCAGGACCAGATCTTTAGCTTACGGCAAATAATGGAGAAGTGTTATGAGTGGAACAGGGAATTGTATCCATGCTTTATAGATCTAGAAAAGGCATACGACCGGGTTCCTAGGTGGACGTTATTGTCTGTTCTACGAGATTATGGAATAGGAGGCAAACTTTTGCAAGCAATTAAAGGTCTTTACATGGATAGTCAGGCAGCAGTTAGAGTTGACGGTAAATTGAGTTCATGTTTCAGAGTAGTTTCAGGGGTAAGACAAGGCTGCAAACTGTCTCCACTGTTGTTCACATTATATATGGATCATATGTTGAAAACGACTGGATGGGTGAGATTAAGATATGTGAGCACAAAATAAGCAGTCTTGCATATGCGGATGACTTAGTTGTGATGGCAGATTCGATTGAAAGTTTGCAAAGTAATATTTCAGAGCTAGATCAGAAATGTAAGGACTACGGTATGAAGATTAGCATCTCCAAAACGAAAATAATGTCAGTGGGAAAGAAATATAAACGGATTGAGTGCCAAATAGGAGGAACAAAGAACAGGTGGACGGTTTCAAGTACTTAGGATGCATATTCTCACAGGATGGCAACATAGTGAAAGGACTGGAAGCGAAGTGTAGCAAAGCTAATGCAGTGAGCGCTCAGCTACGATCTACTCTCTTCTGCAAGAAGGGAGTCAGTACCAAGACTAAGTTATCTGTGCACCGTTCAATCTTTCGACCAACTTTGTTGTATTGGAGTGAATGCTGGGTGGATTCAGGTTACCTTATCAACAAGGTTGAGGTTACGGATATGAAAGTAGCTAGGATGATTGCAGGTACTAGTAGATGGGAACAATGGCAGGAGGGTGTCCACAACGAGGAAATCAAAGAAAAACTGGGAATGAACTCTATAGATGTAGCAGTCAGGGCGAACAGGCTTAGATGGTGGGGTCATGTTACACGCATGGGAGAAGCAAGGTTACCCAAGATACTCATGGGTTCAGCAGTAGAGGGTAGGGGAAGTCGGGACAGACCAAGGAGAAGGTATCTGGATTCGGTTAAGAATGATTTAGGTTTAACATCAGAAGAGGCACCAATGTTAGCACTGAATAGGGGATCATGGAGGAATTTTATAAGGGGGGCTATGCTCCAGACTGAACGCTGAAAGACATAATCAGTCTTAAATGATGATGATGATGATGATGATGATGATGATTATGATGGTGATGTTGTCCCACGATGTCGATATTGGCCTTGAAGCTGCGGGCCGACATTGTTGAAACGATAATCAATTCTGCAGAACTTACTACTGTACATGTCCTGTGAATATGAGCGCCCTATCTCTAGCCGTACATAGTGTACGGTTTTTTTTTTCTAAACATGAGTGTATATAGCACTCATTGATCTTCAAAACACATTTGATTTGGTTTGCCACAAGTTATTATCTAAAGCAAGGCGCAAAGGAGGATTTGACTGGAACTACAGGTGATTAATTTTAAGTACATAAAAGAGTCAGAGTATTTAAGTGGCTTTTATTGGAAGCAAGAATCAAGTAAATGTCGAAATGAGTTGAGGGTAGGGGTACTGCCTCTCACCTTACTTATCTAATACGTTCATCGGAGAGGCAATAACAAGAGTGAAAGGAAAGACGATTGTAATCAAATTTATTGGTATTCATATTCACTACATCAAATTTTGCCGATGACACTGCAATAGCGCCAGATTCAAAGAAAAACTAAATAATATGCTTAAGGTCCCAAATCAAGAAACAACAAAGTTAAAACAAAAAATAAATATCAAGAAGACAAATGTCGTCGTTATAGACATGAAAGGAGGTGGCTGTAAGACTGGCATCAAAATAGGCAGTGAGCAACTCGAGTAAGTAACCGAATTTTACTATCTCGGTAGCACTGTGAAGGAAAACTATAGACGTCTCAGAGACATCAAGGGAAGAATAGCACTGAACAACAGCGTCTTCCAAAAATAAGACTGAGTCTGGTTAGCACACTGAACTCGCATTCGGGAGACGACGGTTCAAATCTCCGTCCGACGATCCGGATTCTAGTTTTTCGTGATTTCCCTAAACAGCTCCAGGTAAGTGTGGGATGGTACCTTGATATGATCGGTTACCTTCCCAAGCCAAGCTTTTGCTCGATCATTAACGATCTCGTTGTCGCTGAGATGTTAAATAGTAATTTTTCGTCTCTCCCTTTTACACCGTAACGGGAATAGTCTTTCACTGCCTCTGGCTAGCGACTTGGTAACTCTTTGTTAGGAAAGTTTCTGTATGTTAACGCTAGCTGCAAAATCTGTTCGAAGTAGGATAAAGTGAAAGACAAAAGGCGTTAAAAAGCGTTAGACAATGAAAAGGTGTTCACAATTTTGAGAAAAATAGAAATAAACTATAGGGAAAGGTGGGTAATACGCAATATATCAATATGTACAAGAAACAAGAGGGAACAGTAGCACAGGAAGACCAAGAACAAAGTGTTAAATCTGCACATCGAAGAAGCAAAACGGAAACAAGACAAAGATGGAAGAGTGAGGCTAAAATTTAAAGTGATAGGATATCAATGATTAGATTCGCTGATGCCGTTGTAATCCTCAGCGAAAGTGAAGAAGAATTACAGCATCTGTTGACTGGAACGAACAGTCTACTGGTTACAGAATAAATACTGAAAGAAAATCGAAGAAAGACGAAAGTAATGCGGACTAGCAGAAATGAGACAAGCGATAAACGTATGATCAGTATTGGTGATCACGAAGTAGATGAAGTTAAGAAATTCTGTTATCCTGGAAGCAAAATAACACACGACGGACAAAGAAAGGAAGACATTTTTAAAAAAAGCAGGTTAGTACACGCACAGAGGGCATTCCTGGTCAAGAGAGTTCGTAAGTATTATCCATCGGTCATAATCTAAGGAAGAAATTTCTGAGAATTTACAATAGGCGAGCCCAGCGTTGTATAAAAGGAAACCCGTATTGAAGAGAATCGACGCGTTTGAGATGTTGTGATATAGAAGGATGTTGAAAGTTAGATAGACTGATAAGAAGTGAGGAGGTTCCCCGTATAATCGGCGAAGAAAGAAGCATTTAAGAACCATCGACAAAGAGAAGAGAGGATAAACTGAAATGTGATAGAAAATGGGTATATGGTTCAAATGGCTCTCAGCACTATGGGACTTAACATCTGAGGTCATCAGTCCCCTAGAACTTAGAACTACTTAAACCTAACTAACCTAAGGACGACACGCACATCTATGCCCGAGGCAGAATTCGAACCTGCGACCGTAGCGGTCGCGCGGTACCAGACTGAAGCGCCTAGAACCGCTTGGCCACACCGGCCGTCAAAATGGGTATAGTTTCCATGACACTAGGGAGAGCTATAGAGCGTAAAACTGTAATGGAAGACAGAGCTTGGAACTCATCCAACAAATAACTGAGGACGTTGGGTGGTGATGATGACGATGGGTCTGTGTGGCGCTCAAATGCGCGGTCATCAGCGCCCGTACCAAGTCCCAGTCTTTACACAGTCCAATCTAGCCACTTTCACAAATGACGATGAAATGATGAGGACAACGCAAACATCCAGTCCCCGGGTAGAGAAAATACACAACCCGGCCGGGAATCGAACCCGGGACCCTGTGATCCAGAGGCAGGAACACTAGCCACTAGCCCACAAGCTTAGCAGAGGATGTTGGGTGTGTAAGTAGGCTGTTTAGGTTATTACGTTGGTAACGGCATGTAGCGCTCTATATGAAAATCACTGACTGTGCTGTGTGCAGTCTGTGGCTGATTGGCAGTGTTGGAACATTCGCTATTGTAGTGTTGGGCAGTTGGATGTGAACAGCGAGTAGAGTTGTGCAGTTGGAGGTGAGCCGCCAGCAGTGGTGGATGTGGGGAGAGAGATGGCGGAGTTTTGGGATCGGGTGATCTGGACGTGTGTGCATCAGAGACGGTAAATTTGTAAGACTGGATGTCATGAACTGATGTATATATTATGACTTTTGAACACTATTAACGTAAATACATTGTTTGTTCACTATCAAAATCTTTCATTTGATAACTATGCCTATCAGTAATTAATGCCTTCAGTAGTTTGAATCTTTTATTTGGCTGGCAGTAGTGGCGCTCGCTGTGTTGCAGTAGTTCGAGTAACGAAGATTTTTGTGAGATAAGTGATTCATGAAAGGTATAGGTTATTGTTAGTCAGGGATTTTTGAAAGTCAGATTGCGTTGGGCTAAAAAATATTGTGTATCAGTTTAAGCACAGTAATTTATAATTTTTTTAAGGGGAGTGAAAGTGAAGAAGAATTAAATGATCTGCTGAACGGAATGAACAGTCTAATGAGTACACAGTATGGTTTGAGAGTAAATCGGAGAAAGACGAAGGTAATGAGAAGTAGTAGAAATGAGAACCGCGAGAAACTGAACATCAGGATTGATGGTCACGAAGTCAATGAAATTAAGGAATTCTGCTACTTAGGCAGTAAAATAACCAATGACGGACGGAGCAAGGAGGACATCAAAAGCAGACTCGCTATGGTAAAAAAGGCATTTCTGGCCAATAGAAGTCTACTAATATCAAATACCGGACTTATTTTGAGGAAGAAATTTCTGAGGATGTACGTCTTGAGTACAGCATTGTATGGTAGTGAAACATGGACTGTGGGAAAACCGCAACAGAAGAGAATTGAAGCATTTGAAATGTTGTGCTATAGGCGAATGTTGAAAATTAGGTGGACTGATGAGGTAAGGAATGAGGAGGCTCTACGCAGAATCGGAGAGGAATGGAATATGTGGAAAACACTGATAAGGAGAAGGGACAGGATGATAGGACATCTGCTAAGACATGAGGGAATGACTTCCATGGTACGAGAGGGAGCTGTAGAGGGCAAAAACTGTAGAGGAAGACAGAGATTGGAATACGCCAAGCAAATAATTGAGGACGTAGGTTGTAAGTGCTACTCTGAGATGAAGAGGTTAAGAGGTTAGCACAGCAAAGGAATTCGTGGCGGGTCGCATCAAACCAGTCAGTAGACTGATGACCAAAAAAAAAAGGGGGACGTTTCAGGTGAAAGAGCTATTCTGAGATCTCTGAGATGAAGAACGTACTGCAGGAGAGGAATTCGTAGCGGGCTGCATGAAACGAGAGGAATTATGACTTTAAAAAAACGTCATTTGCTCTCGCAATGTGACAGCAGTGCGCTGCCGCTGTAGTTTCTGGGACAGAGTGCGGACGACCCACCTGGAGAAGAAGGCGAGCGCCTCGTCGGGCGTGCCCTGGAAGGCGACGCGGCCCTCGGCGATGAGCAGCAGCCTGTCGAAGAGGGCGTACATCTCGGAGGACGGCTGGTGCACCGTGGCCACCACGGTCTTGCCCTTGCGCGCCATCGCCTTGAGGGCGGTCGCCACGGCCAGCGCCATGAACGAGTCGAGGCCGGACGTGGGCTCGTCGCAGAACATGAGCGGCGGGTCGGTCAGCACCTGACACACATCCACCACAGTTGAGGGCCCAGCTGGAGGAGAAGGCTGGTGACGCTCCAGTCCATTCACCACCACCAAAGTGGGTGCAACCGGGGATGCAGGAAGGGTAGCGAGTGGATGTTGTGTCCCAGGTACAAGCTTCCAGATGGAAAGTCGGAATTAATAGTAACTTAGAATGTTTATTCAGAAAACAAGGTTAAACATAACTCAACGTAATCACTCGTGTCCAGGTACGAAGCCAAAGTTCATCTCCCGTAAACACTATCACAGCTTCGCGACTGAGAGGAGATCTTCTCCGTTCCCCTGGAGGCCCACCAGACGAATCCCCATCAGGGTGGGCCACGACTTAATCACCGGGATGGGAAGGGGGGAGGTTGCATCCCTTTCGGCACCGTCGACTGTCCAGCGATATGACGGCTGCATCTCTTGTGGCGCCCCCACTGTGAGCATTTGAAGTATGCCGCGCCGCTGAAACCGGAACGTTGGTACACGATGCTCGAGAAGGCGATGGCCGTGTCTTACGTGTGGCGGCTGCGCTGTGTGAACTCACGGCACAACAGTGAACGCACTATGTTTCCAGAATGAGATTTTCACTCTGCAGCGGAGTGTGCGCTGATATGAAGCTTCCTGGCGAATTTAAAACTGTGTGCCCGACCGAGACTCGAACTCAGGACCTTTGCCTTTCGCGGGCAAGTGCTCTACAAACTGAGCTACCGAAGCACGACTCACGCCCCGTCCCCACAGCTTCAATTCCGCCAGTACCTCGTCACCAGAAGCTCTTCTGCGAACCTTGCAGAACTTGCACTCCTGGAAGAAAGCATATTGCGGAGACGTGGCTTAGCCACACCCTGGGGGATGTTTCCAGTATGAGATTTTCACTCTGCAGCGGAGTGTGCACTGATATGAATTCCTGGCGAATTTAAAACTGTGTGCCGGACCGAGACTCGAACTCAGGACCTTTGCCTCTCGCAGGCAAGTGCTCTACCAACTGAGCCACCCAAGCACGACTCACGCCCCGCCCGCACAGCTTCAATTCCGCCAGTACCTCGTCACCAGAAGCTCTTCTGCGAACCTTGCAGAGCTTGCACTCCTGGAAGAAAGGATATTGCGGAGACGTGGCTTAGCCACACCCTGGGGGATGTTTCCAGTATGAGATTTTCACTCTGCAGCGGAGTGTGCGCTGATATGAAACTTCCTGGCAGATTAAAACTGTGTGCCCGACCGAGACTCGAACTCGGGACCTTTGCCTTTCGCGGGCAAGTGCTCTACCAACTGAGCTACCCGAGCACGACTCACGACCCGTCCTCACAGCTTCCATTCCGCCAGGAAGTTTCATATCAGCGCACACTCCGCTGCAGAGTGCGAAATTATATCATTTGCAGCACAGAGTTCACGAGACACGTCGTCGCAAACAGTGAACTGCGTGAAAATGAAAGTGCTGGCCAAAATTCTCTAGACATGCAGATCAAATATGTGTACAAATACCCGTGGAATTTGATAAACATGTGTGAAATGTATACGATATGTGCGTGTGCAGGCAAACGCACGGGTAAAAACAAGCTCATATGTTACAATCTTTAAAGAAATACTGAAGGGGTACAAAGAACCAGCCTCTTATCGGCGTGAGTGTGACAACGTGGAGAGAGAACAGGGATGACGAGGTGATAGACATACAGCAGGGGGGAGGGGGGAGCAGGAGATAGGCAAAGACAGGAGGAGGAGCAGGTGGCAGAGGTAGGGGAGAGGGAAACGGACAGTGATAGGAGAGAGGAGGTGGAGGACAAAGACAGGGGAAGGAAGAGATAGGCAGAGGGATGGGGGAAGAGATGAACAGCGGGGGAGGCGGAAATGTACAGAGGGAGGCGGAGGAGGGGATGGAACTAGAGGGGGGAGGAAGAGGGGAAGGAGCAAGTGGACAGAGAGAGGTGGCACGGAGGAGACGGACATACCCAGGGAATGCCAAGTACTCAGCTATTTAAATAGAAAGGCAACAAACCAGAAAAAAGTGTGCCTGAAAGTAACTGAATTTAAATTAACAATCCCAGCACAATAAAATTACTATGTGACAAGAAGAACAGTGTAAAGAGATATTGCATGTGCGGAGAGAGCAAAAGGTAGAACTCACATTTATAGCAACATAATATGTATGTAGTTCATATATGATTACAATACAATAAATAAAAATATGAAACTGGAAGAATGGAATGGAACAGTCAGCATTGTAAAACTGAGAGGATTAAGTGAAGTTTATATTTACGACCTACCCCCATGAACCATGGACCTTGCCATTGGTGGAGAGGCTTCCGTGCCTCAGCGATACAGATGGCCGTACCATAGCTGCAACCACAAAAGAGGGGTATCTGTTGAGAGGCCAGACAAACGTGTGGCTCCTGAAGAGGGGCAGCAGCCTTTTCTGTACTTGCAGGGGCAACAGTCTGGATGATTGACTGATCTAGCCTTGTAACACTAACCAAAACGGCCTTGCTGTGCTGGTACTGCGAACGGCTGAAAGCAAGGGGAAACTACAGCCGTAATTTTTCCCGAGGACATGCAGCTTTACTGTATGATTAAATGATGATGGCGTCCTCTTGGGTAAAATATTCCGGAGGTAAAATAGTCCCCCATTCGGATCTCCGGGCGGGGACTACTCAAGAGGATGTCGTTATCAGGAGAAAGAAAACTGGCATTGTACGGATCGGAGCGTGGAATGTCAGATCCCCTAATCGGGCAGGTAGGTTAGAAAATTTAAAAAGGGAAATGGATAGGTTAAAGTTAGATATAGTGGGAATTAGTGAAGTTCGGTGGCAGGAGGAACAAGACTTTTGGTCAGGTGATTACAGGGTTATAAATACAAAATCAAATAGGGGTAATGCAGGAGTAAGTTTAATAATGAATAAAAAAAAATAGGAGTGCTGGTTAGCTACTACAAACAGCATAGTGAACGCATTATTGTGGCCAAGATAGACACGATGCCCATGCCTACTACAGTAGTACAAGTTTATATGCCAACTAGCTCTGCAGATGATGAAGATATTGATGAAATGTATGAGAAAAAAGAAATTATTCAGGTAGTGAAGGGAGGCGAAAATTTAATAGTCATGGGTGATTGGAATTCGAGAGTAGGAAAAGGGAGAGAAGGAAGCAGTAGGTGAATATGGATTGGGGCTAAGAAATGAAAGAGGAAGCCGCCTGGTAGAATTTTGCGCAGAGCGTAACTTAATCATAGCTAACACTTGGTTCAAGAATCATAAAAGAAGGTTGTATACATGGAAGAATCCTGGAGATACTAGAAGGTATCAAATAGATTATATAATGGTAACACAGAGATTTAGGAACCAGGTCTCAAACTGTAAGACATTTCCAGGGGCAGATGTGGACTCTGACCAAAATCTATTGGTTATGAACTGTAGATTAAAACTGAAGAAACTACAAAAAGGCGGGAATTCAAGGAGATGGGACCTGGATAAACTGACTAAACCAGAGGTTGTACAGAGTTTCAGGGAGAGCATATGGGAACAATTGACAAGAATGGGGGAAAGAAATAGGTAGCTCTGAGGGCTGAAGTAGTGAAGGCAGCAGAGGATCAAGCAGGTATAAAGATTAGGGCTAGTAGATATCCTAGGGTAACAGAAGAAATATTGAATTTAATTGATGAAAGGAGAAAATATAAAAATGCAGTAAATGAATCAGGCAAAAAGGAATACAAACGTCTCAAAAATGAGATCGACAGGAATTGCAAAATGGCTAAAACAGGGATGGCTAGAGGACAAATGTAAGGATGTAGAGGCTTATCTCTCGAGGGGTAAGATAGATACTGCCTACAGGAAAATTAAAGAGACCTTTGGAGAAAAGAGAACCACTTGCATGAATATCAAGACGTCAGATGGAAACCCAGTTATAAGCAAAGAAGGGAAAGCAGGAAGGTGGAAGGAGTATATAGAGGGTCTATGCAACGGCGATGTACTTGAGGACAATATTATGGAAGAGGATGTAGATGAGCCGGCCGAGGTGGTCGAGGGGTTCTAGGCGCTTCAGTCCGGAACCGCGCGACTGCTACGGTCGCAGGTTCGAATCCTGCCTCGGGCATGGATGGGTGTGATGTCCTTAGGTTAGTTAGGTTTAAGTAGTTCTAAGTTCTAGGGGACTGATGACCTCCGATGTAAGTCCCATAGTGCTCAGAGCCATATGAACCATTTTTGATGTAGATGAAGATGAAATGGGAGATACGATACTGTGTGCAGAGTTTGACAGAGCACTGAAAGACCTGAGTCGAAAAAAGGTCCCGGGAGTGGACAACATTCCATTGGAACTACAGACGGCCTGGGAGAGCCAGTCCTGACAAAACTCTACCATCTGGTGAGCAAGATGTATGAGACAGGCGAAATACCCCCAGACTTCAAGAAGAATATAATAATTCCAATCCCAAAGAAAGCAGGTGTTGACATATGTGAAAATTACCAAACTGTCAGTTTAATAAGTCACAGCTGCAGAATACTAACGCGAATTCTTTACAGCCGAATGGAAAAACTGGTAGAAGCCGACCTCGGGAAAGATCAGTTTGGATTCCGTGCAAATATTGGAACACGTGAGGCAATATTGAACTTACGACTTATTTTAGAAGAAAGATAAAGGGAAGGCAAACCTACGTTTCTAGCATTTGTAGACTTGGAGAAAGCTTTTGATAATGTTGACTGGAATACTCTCTTTCAAATTCTAAAGGTGTCAGGGGTAAAATACACGGAGCGAAAGGCTATTTACAATTTGTACAGAAACCAGATGGCAGTTATAAGAGTCGAGGGGCATGAAAGGGAAGCAGTGGTTGGGAAGGGGGTGAGACAGGGGATAATGGAATGTAGTCGAATTAAGTCGGGTGTTGCTGAGGGAATTAGATTAGGAAATGAGACACTTAAAAGTAGTAAAGGAGTTTTGCTATTTGGGGAGAAAAATAACTGACGATGGTCGAAGTAGAGACGATATAAAATGTAGACTAGCAATGGCAAGGAAAGCGTTTCTGAAGAAGAGAAATTTGTTAATATCGAGTGGACTTTAAATAATTTGGACAAGAAGAGAATAGAAGCTTTCGAAATGTGGTGCCATAGAAGAATGCTGAAGATTAGATGGGTAGATCGCATAACTAATGAGGAGGTATTGAATAGGATTGGGGAGAAGAGAAGTTTGTGGGATAACTTGACTAGAAGAAGGGATCGGTTGGTAGGACACGTTCTGAGGCATCAAGGGATCACCAATTTAGTATTGGAGGGCTGCGTGGAGGGTAAAAATCGTAGAGGGAGACCAAGAGATGAATACACTAAGCAGATTCAGAAGAATGTAGGTTGCAGTAGGTACTGGGAGATGAAGAAGCTTGCACAGGATAGAGTAGCATGGAGAGCTGCATCAAACCAGTCTCAGGACTGAAGGCCACAACAACAACAACAAGATATCGCTGAAAACAAACATGTGATAAATGAGCAAACACACATCAGAACAGGCTCCATACTATACTTAATAAAAGTAATGATAAGATAGAAATCGTCCGTCTCACACAAGCAGCCAAAAAAATCTCCCCGTTCCTTCGCCTTCTGGACACACTCACACACAAAAAGATCACAGATACTTCAAAAATTACATTCGATCTTTGGAAATAACAGCCGACAGCAGGCAACACAGACGAAAATATTGCATCAATACAAGTGTTTGGTTCCTAGAGCTGTGAAATGTGGAAGAAAACCCCAAATGGCAATTATAAGAAGAGGAACAGAACCCAAAATGGAACAGAAACGTAACATACAATGTGATCAAAAGTATCCGGACGACCCCAAAATCATACGTTTTTCATATTAGGTACATTGTGCTGACACCTACTGCCAGGTACTCCATAGCAGCGACCTCAATAGTCATTAGACATCGTGAGAGAGCAGAATGAGGCGCTCCGCGAAACTCACGGACTTCGAGCGTGGTCAGATGACAGGATGTCACTTGTGTCATACGTCTGTACGCGTTGATTTCCACATTCCTAAACATTCCTATGTCCAATTTTTCCGATGTGATAGTGAAGTGGAAAAGTGAAGGGACACCTACAGCACAAAAGCGAACAGGCGACCTCATCTGTTCACTGACAGAGACCACCGACATTTGAAGATGGTCGTAATGTGTAATAGGCAGACATCTATCCAGACCCTCACACATGAATTCCAAACTGCGTCAGGATCCACTGCAAGAGCTACGAAAGTTAGGCAGGAGGTGAGAAAACTTGGATTTCATGGCCGAGCAGCTGCTCATAAGCCACGCATCACGCCGGTAAATGCCAAACGACGCCTCGGTTGGTGTAAGGAGCGTGAACATAGGACGATTGAACAGGATATAGCGAATGCCCGGTGAACGTCATCTGCCAGCGTGTGTAGTGCCAATAGTAAAATTCGGAGGCGGTGGTGTTATGGTGTGGTTGCACGCTTTGTTTTTCGCATGGCACTACCACATCACAGGCCTAAATTGATCTTTTAAGCACCTTCTTACTTCTCACAGTTAAAAAGCAATTTGGGGATGGCTATTGCATCTTTCAACACGGCATAATGCACGGCCTATGGCGGAGTGGTTACACGACAATAACATCCCTGTAATGGAGTTCTGACATGAATCCTACAGAACACCTTTGGGATGTTTTGGAACGCCGACTTCGTGCCTGGCCTCACCGACAGACATCGATACCTCCCCTCTGTGCAGCGTACCATGAAGAATGGGCTGCCATTCCCCAAGAAACCCTCCAGCACTTGATTGAACGTATGTCTGCGAGATTGGAAGCTGTGATCAAGGCTAAGGGTGAGCCAACACCATATCGAATTCAAGCATTGCCGATGGTGGGCGCCACGAACTTTTAAGTCATTTTCGGTCAGGCGTCCTGATACACATAGTGTAGGCAGAAAATCGTCCACACAACCAGTAAGTAGAATTTAAAATATTACTACATCATATCAAAAACCAACCACCAGAACTGTTTATAATCTATAGGTACATTGCCTCAATATGTAAACTAAATAGTAAAAACATGTACATATTTCAAGCCACTATGCCTTGCAGAAAATAAAGGCGAAACGCGTATGGCACGAAAATTGTGTTTCATTCAGTTGTAGTCAGACTGTCCATACAGTAAAAATAATCAATATTACACGCAACTGTGGAAGACAGGACTACAAAAGGTGAAGATGTTAACACAGCTATGTCGTTTGAATACATTTATGGACACGGGTTCCTGTCCTCAATTTGTTTCTCACGACACCCTCTACAACCCATCGAAATTTGTTGCTATCGTCTCGTAATACCTTGTATAAAAAAGGGATTGTTATAATTAATCAAAACAAGATCCTTCATTGACTGATTATTTCTTGGTTTGGCAAAAAAACGTAGAAAACTTATGAGTTTCAATTGTTTGAATGTTAACTAAATGCTGTAAACGATTTATCACTTTTAAAATACAAGTGCTAGTTTTTTACAGTCTAATGTTTAAGCAGGTCCCAAACTTTGTTCAGGGTACTGTATGACACATGACGTCGTTCAGGGGTGATGGTCTCAAAAAGATAGCTATCCACTGCTCTAGAGGGTGTGGAACTGCTACAACGTCGTTTGTGGTCTACCGCTGCTGACGGAAGTCACGGCAGTGAAGTGGATTGAATGTGCCAGTCGATTTTACGGATTCAGCACAGTGGCATGGGTCGATGAGGACATACGATAGAATGGAAGAACGGAGCTATAGTATTCGGACTTTTCGTTGAATCAAGTCGACAAGACTGTTGACGTATTAACGAGGACCGCCCAACGTGTCTACAAGGAATGATGTATCCACTCGCAGCCATGCAACACAGCACAACTACAGTGGTCATAAATGGATTCTAACCGACGGAGATTGGAAACGAGTGCCCTGCAAGTTGGTAGCTCCAAGGGATCTGCTCATCAATCCATAGCTTCAGCCGAATATTGCACAACTGAAAAAAAAAACTCCTGAATTCTCTCGCTCGCCGAACTCAGACCGTTATCAACGCTAGGGGCGGTGTTACGCGGTATCAACTTGAAGTCGGCCGGGGGTGGCTGGTTCTTGTAATGGGTGCTTACCGTATTGCACATCAACCTGCTTGATCTGTCATCAAAGAGGCCGTGAATATCTCAGTATGCAGCAATAACTTCAGTTGGGACACCAGTCATAAACTAAGATGTATACGTATCCAGGGTGTCGACGCTGAAAGACGACAAAGAATTCGTCAGTTTATTTACGTCCAAACGGGAGCCACTAACATTTCATACATCGCCGGAATCTCTAATGGCATCACGGAGGCAGTTGAGATTACCGTCGAAAGTTCGTAATTTTATTCTAATATGAAGCAGCAAGAGCTCTGAGAACATTTTATACAAAAAAACCACTTCTCCACAGTTTGAAGCCTTTATCAAGCAGATATGATGGAGAATCGCTCTTTGAACAGAAGGTCGGCATCCAAGTCTCAATCTAGATTCACTAAGAGCTATATCATACAGTTCCTGAATGTAACAGTATGTGAAGTCGAATAGTCACATGGGCTTAGTGGTAGATAAAGAGCATAACGAACACTTTTTATGGTGGTAGGACACTTAGACACATGTTTCGCTACGACAGACATTGTTTATCGACGATTCTTGAGGGCTATGAAGCTGCATTAACATCTACACCTGTGTCTACGGTTTCTGCTGCACTAGCCACCATGTGGTGTGAGGCATGTATTTTATGTCCCTCCGTTCTTCTCAATCCGTATTTGGAATTTAGCTGTGTGGGGTCCGGAGCACATTAGATTATTAGCATGCAGTGAGCGAATGCAAACAAGAGTAACGTCTAATCGCAGTGTCGTTTAGCTCTCGATAGAGTTAACAGAATTACTGAAAAATCTCAACTTTATCAAATAGGTGGCAAAATCTAGCAAAAAGTAAACAAGTTCGTGAATACAGCGGAAGGTACAGTAAGCTGCGACAACAAGTGTGTAGTTTGTGAGACGTCGAAGAGCCACGCACTTCCACGCATATACTAGATAGAAATTTCTAAATGCTCACTGGCAGCTGAAGTAAAACATACCTGTGCATCACTGTTCGTCTGCTGGCTCTTGTGAGTAACTATACCTGTGACTATTGATTCCAACGTATCTTGCCAAAGACCGACCATCCAACAGAGTGAATGAGGTGTCTGTCTCTCTCCACGCCGGCTGCTGTGTGAAGAATCAGTTAAAAAATGGCACCTTTGCTCAGCGTTATAAGAGGTATGCTCAAAGTTTTGACATGGTTGTTCTGCTCTGGTCAGCCTTACTGAAGCATTTGGAACGGGAAGACGACACGAATGAACGAGACTCACTCACTGGAAACACCATTTAGCAAGTGATTATCTTCTCTTTTCTTGTAAATTCTGCTTGCTGGTGAACATATCATTCTCAAGCTATCACAAAGTAAATATCTCATACAGAATCATGAATTTAAAACTGTGTTTAGTCATAGTATGGCACCCACGAACTAAGTTTCGTGGCATTACGTGAAGCAAAAAAAGGCTTCGAATAAATATTAATAAAAGTCTTCCCTTCGCTTTATTGAAAATAATTCCAGAATCAAATCCAGCTTCCCAATTTAATATTTCACTTACTTTTGATGCACAGTCATAAAAATGATACTTGACATATACCATAGGTGCCTTACCTCAGCTATACACTCAAATTCTGGGTTCAATTCGCTTATTTCGTGGCGGAAACTTTATATATATATATATATATATATATATATATATATATATACACTCCATCTTATAATTTGATAGCGATTTGTAGCGTACAGGCACGCAAGAAAATACAGAACAAAGTAAGCTGAAAAACTAGAGGTACCATTTTTCCATTATCAAAACGTGCCACGCCATTACTACCTTATTTTACATAAGGTCGAATTACAATCAGTGAGGAGTGAGAAGTCATATTTAACTGCGAGTTTACTTGCAAAATCTTCAGCATTCACTGCTTACCTCAGCTGCGAAGGCAAGCCGCTTCATCTCGCCACCGCTGATGCCCCTGATGCGTCCAGGGATTCCGATCATCACGTGCTGGCAGTCGGTCAACGAAAACTGCGCAGAAGAGAGAGGATAACAATTAGTGATGTGCAGCCAGGCGTTAACAAGTGCGTGATTACTTGTGAGCATACTGGCTACGTTTGGGTGCCGTGACTGTGTGGAATAATAGCTTATTTGTATTTTCTGCTGCTACTGACTTTACTTGTTTTACGTTTAATTTAAGATAACACAACGCGTTTCGAGCATTTTCTGCCCATCTTCAGGCATTTATGCATGCAACTAATTGTTACTTAAAATAAGTGGTTTTGATTAACTAAAAATATTTTGTTTACTGTTCGCTGCTCTATGGACTATTTGGATATTTGGAGAAAGGGAGAAAGAGATTGGGGGGAGAGGGGGGGGGGGGGCAGAAGCTGGCCAGAAACTGCTGTCAAGTGATGAGTACTGCTGGTGTGGAGCTGTGCCTCGTTTTGCTATGATTGAAACCACAGCCTGTGTGGGATGCAGGTAGTTTTGCATCAGTTGTTGGGGTGCGAAAGTCTTGTGACAGACTTTTTTCTTTGAGAGATGTTCACTTACGATTTTGGTGGCCCAAAGCTTCGATTGCATTATTTGTACGCTGGTGGAGATGTCTGTGACGCTATCCTGTTGCACTATTCATCTGTTTTTCGACAGAATTAACTGCATAAATGTTTTGTACATACATGAAAACAAAATACGCTTAATACAGTATGGCGGCCTTCCAGAACGTGAATGAATACCGACTATCGAATTTTCCATCGATATTCACGATAGTGACGGTCTGGTGGTCGTCTGTTTCACTTTGGCCATCTTAAATCAATTGTATTATAACTAGCTTAAGGCTACTGAAGAATATGAGTTGAATTCAGTTATTTCATTTGGCACGTTATCTACTTTCTTTGTATTACGACTGAAAAATCCCATTTCTTCTATCATATACATTCTTTTGCTTTTTCCGATTTTGTGCAAAATTTCGTGACTCTCTTCGATTTTCAAAGAGTGTCCAGTGTCTCCAATATGTGTTGCTTCTTGTGATTTGGTACATTTATCCAGTCTGTAGCAGTCTAAATGTTCTTTAAATCGAATTCTGAAATTTCTGTCTGTCTGGCATATACAATATTTGTTGCATGGGTTCACAGGTAATTTTGTAAATGCCAGTTGCATCGAGATATGTATATAGTGAATAAGCTTTCTGCTTAGGTGGTTGTTGTTGCTGAAACTTATTAATTCATCTACGTTTTTGAATAGCATTTCTAATTTGTCAGACATTATACCTAGGTACAGCGTGTTTACGTATTTAGCTGTTGGGCTGCCGTCAGTTATCAGTGGAATTTTATGTTTAGTTTTGTTTTTTATCTATTGTGGCATTGTATTAATAAGTGAATGATCATATGTGGTATATTTTATGGTTTCAATTCCTTGCTGGAGGTTTGTACGTGCAAGTGGAAATTTGTGGACTCTGGATAACATTGATCTACACTGTTGAGTCAAAACATTATGTCCGGCTGCTTAACAGCTTGTCTGTCCATCTTTGGAATGAAGTATATCACTGATTCTGCGTACCAGGGATCGGACAGTTTGTTGGTAGGTTTGAGGAGGTACGTGGCATTATATGTCCAAGCAAAGGTCACGTAATTCGCTTAAGTAACGGGCCGCTGGTTTGCGTACGCGTTGGTGACGCCCGATAGCGACCCAGATGGATTCCATAAGATACACATCAGGCAAATTCGGTCTCCGAGACATCAAAGTGAACTCACTACAACGCTCCTCACACCACTGTAGCACGGTTCTACCTCAGAAAAACGGACAACCATACTGAGAGATGACATCGCCATCGGGGAAGAAGGGATGCAGGTGGGTCGCAGTTGTCGATTACAGCCACAGCTCAGGAGAATGTCTCCCATAGCATAATACTCCTCCCTCCAGCCTGCGTCCGTGGCGCGCTGCACGAATCGAGCCGCCGTCCACCGCTATGACAGCGTTTGTGGAGACGACCATCGACACAGTGTAGCGAAAATGTGATTCACCCGAAGAGCCGACACGTTTCCATTGATCGACGGTCGAATCCCGATAGTCATGTGCCCACACCAATCGTAATTGACGATGTCGCTGGGTCAACATGTGAACACGCTGTGGAGCTCCATGTTCAACAATATATAAAAAACTTTTGCGTGCACCAGCATTGTTCTCTTTCGGCAGAGATGCCACAGATCACCATCTACCCTACTTTATAGAGCAGACAAGCCCCCGAATCCCATCTTCTGTGAAGAGTCGTGGACATCCAATCATTTACCGCCTAGTGATAGTTTCACTGTTCCTCCGTAGATGCTCGAGACAGTAGCACGTGAAAATTCGATCGGTTTCGCCGTTTTGCATGTACTCCGTCCTCGTCTGCTTCACTTACATACTTTCGCTACCGCAACACATTCCCGCAAACAGGCCAAACAGGCAAAAATTTCAGAATTCGATTTAAAGAATATTTAGACTGCTCATACTGGATAAATGTAACAAATCTCCAGTAGGTACTCACATTAGAGACACAGGCCGCTCTTTGAAAATCGAAAACAATCACGAAATTTTGCACAAAACCGGAAAATTCAAAAGAATGTGTATCATGGAAGAAATGGGAATGTTCATTCATAATACAAAGAATGCAGATTATGTTCTTAATGAAATCACCGAATTCAACAACTCAGATTCTTGTATAATCTTAAGCTAGTTCTAATACAATAGACTGAAGATTTGCCAATGTGAAACAAACGATCCCTAGACCGTCACTATCGCGAATATCGATGTAAAATGCGATAGTCGATACTCATTCACACGCTGGATAGCCTCCATGTTGTATTATGAGTATAGTGTTTACATGCATGTTGAAAATATCTGTGTAGTGAATTACTGCAAAGGTAAATAATGCAACAGAATAATGTCTCACAACACCTCCACCAGGGCACCAATGATGCAATCGAAGCTTTGGGACGCCAAAATCTTAAGTGAAAAACAATCAAATAAAAGTCTCTATCACAAGATTTTCGCAGAATAACAACAAGTGTAAAACTACCTGCGTCCCACACAAGCTGTGGTGTCAGTCATAACAAAACGAGACACACCTCTAAATTATCGTAGATATCACTGAACAGTAATTTTTGGCGAATCTCTGCCCGGCCCCCTGCTTCCACACACCACAAAAGCCCCTCCAGCAGTGAAAAAGTACTGTGTGCTATGTTAATCTAGTTTAAGACAATGTATTTTAAGTAATAATTTTCTATGCGTATGATGAAGATTGCTGAAAATGCTCGAAAGGCGTCATGTTGTGTTAAATTAAACATATAACAAAGTGACTAGTAGCAGAAAGTACAAATGGGCAACAAGAAAGGGACTCCTAGAGAGCCGTTTCACGATAATCTACTTATTTCGAGCTCAAGGAAAACGTAATGCAGATGAAGCATAGTGAATTTTCTAATTTCAACCATAATTTGTAGTTGCGGAGTTGCTTGTGTACTATGCAGGGGGGGGGGGGGGGTGATTACCAGTGCATTTACTAAAAAATATTAATGTTTTACTTTATCATGGACTGTGTTTCGGTCCCTGTGGGCCATCATTAGCTACAACCCGTTTCTTACCTCAGCGTAATGAACCCCACAGGTATAAGCGTTGTCATTGTCTGTTTTGATCACACAAAGCTGGCTTCTACGAACGTTATTTTTATCCTTGATTACATTGGCTTTATGGGCATTAAGTCATGGTCTAAAGCATATTTCAGTGCCTAATGAGCAGCCCTTCGTTCAGGATATGTACTTACATTTTATGAACAGATACTTTAATTGTGTCTTTATAGTTGATTAACTACGCCTTCATAGCCTCTGGGAATGTCTCGTACAGGAGAGGACGGAACATTTGGCGCATAAAATTGCTTTAGACCACAAAACAATGTAGCCAATGTGAGTTGGTTCTAGTTTTCGAGATTTCCAGACTTAACCCTAAGACTCTCGTAACAGCAACATGCATTTCTACGATCGCATCTCGCTCAAGGAAACGAGAACAAATGTGAGAATCTAATTGCTCCTGACGATCGCCTGGTACATTCCACATAAAATCTTAATTATGGTACATCTCCAGCACAGTGTACCGAAATTCTTGATCTGATGGAATTACAGATAACTGGAGACATACTGAGCCTCAACTCTATATTCGATAAAGATAGAAGATTAAGTAATGGATTGGACCCGAGTCTGCTGCTTACTAGGCAGCTAACACACCTGTTTAGTGAGCAGGAGATTAGGATTCAAGTGCCAGTCGTGGCACACATTATAATCCATTACTTCAGTTTCTATCTGTACCATGTGTTACTGAAGAGACACTGAACAAACTTTTGTCATGGTTTGCGAGCTCTACAAGGGAAATCTTAGTTGTGTTCCGTTGTTATGGAACATTAAAGTGCCACTAGAGTCATCAGAAATGGTTTACATGTCGAAGACAAAGTTGCATATTATACAAAGAAAATGAATTTTTATTACACAATGTAAGTAGGCTGTTTAGGTTTTTTATTGGTAACGCCACCTCTGTATGAAAATCACTGGCTGTGCTGTGTGCAGTCTGTGGCTGCTTTGCATTGTTGTAATACTGCCATTGTAGTGTTGGGCAGCGGCAGCTGGATGTGAACAGCGCGTAGCGTTGCGCAGTTGGAGGTGAGCAGCCAGCAGTGGTGGATGTGGGGAGAGAGATGGCGGAGTTTTGAAATTTGTCATGAACTGCTATATTTATATATGATGATATCAAGGTAAATACATTGTTTGTTCTCTATTAATATCTTTCATTTGCTAACTATCCCTATCAGTAGTTAGTGCCTTCCATAGTTTGAATCTTTTATTTAGCTGGCAGTAGTGGCGCTCGCTGTATTGCAGTAGCTTGAGCAGCGAAGATTTTTGTGAAGTAAGTGATTTGTGAAAGGTATAGTTTAATGTTTGTCAGGGCCATTCTTTAGTAGGGAATTTTGAAAGTCAGATTGCGTTGCGCTAACAAAATATTGTGTGTCAGTTTAAGCACAGTCACGTAGAATTGCTCAAAGAGGACGTTTCAACAAGACTTAGTTTTTCGTATTCTAGCTTTGTTGCAACTACTACTGCACTGTAGTAGCAGTAGTGCTGAAGGGTTGTTACAGCTGGCGAGACATTTTGCACATATTGGCATCGGCATGGAGGTGGGAAAAGATTCCAAAGTCCTGTGCTCCATCATGAAATTCTCATGCAATTCAGCAATCATTGTCTAATATGCTAATAAGCCACTTCTGCAGTCAAGGTGGATGTGACCCATTACAGAACAGGTCCAGTATAGAGTCGTCAATGTTTTATCTGTCGGTTGCTCGTAGGTCCCTTATCGAGATACACGAAGTAACCGCTCCAACGTCCTGGAATGTGTATACCGACTGCTGTACCTTGCCACATAAAAATGTCTGCAGTAATACCATTCTGACTTCCGTCCCCAATATTCCCTTAAGAACTCACCCTCCCTCCCACACACAGCACAACTAGTATGAAGTTGAAGAAGATCTATGGCGGCTTCCTCAGACTGGTCACAGTTTTACACAGCAGAACTACTGTAGTGGACTCTGTAGAAGGCGGTTGTGCTACACCATTAGAATGCACTACAGTGAGGTGACAGAAGTTACGGCATACCTTCTAATACCGTGTCGGGTCTCCTTTTGGGAGGAGTACTGCAGCAGCTCTATGTGGTATGTACTCATTGCTCATAGCGTGCACAATGTTCTTCAAACCAACAGCGAACAGTTGTGGCCTGTGATATGGCGCACAGTCATCCATTAAAATTCCATCGTTGATTATAAACATGACGTCGATGAATGGCTGCGAATGGTCACCAAGTAGTCGAACATCTAGAGGACGCAGCCCATTCCATGTAAACACAGCCCACACCGTTTATGAAGTCACCAACAGCTTGCACTGTGCTTTGTTGAAAACTTGTGTCCATAGCTTCATGAGGTCTGCGCCACACTTGTCCCCTACCATCACCTCTTACCGACAGAAATCGGGATTCATCGGACCACACCACGGTTTTTCAGTCGTTTAAGGTCCAACTGAGGTCGACACGAGATCAGTTGAGGCGTTGCAGGTGATGTCATTCTGTTAGCAAATCACTCGCGTCGGTTGTCTGCTGCCACAGCTCATTAACGCCTAATGGATACGCTCGTCGTTCCTCCCACATTGATATCTGCGGTTATTTCAAGCAGTGTTGCCCGTCTGTTAGCATCGACAACTCTACGCAAACGCCGCTGCTCTCGGTCGTTAAGTGAAGGTCGTCGGCCACTGCACTGTCCGTGGTGAGGGCTAATGTGTGAAATGTGGTATACTCGGCATACTCTTGACACCGTGGATCTCGGAATACTGAATTTCCTAACGATTTCCGAAAGCGAATACCCCATGCGTCTAGCTTCAATTATCATTCTGCGTTTAAAATGTGTTAATTCCAAGCTGCGGCCCAAATCATGTCGGAAACTTTATAATATGAACCACCTGAGTAAAAATTACAGCTTCACCTGTGCACTGTTCTGTTATACCTATATATGCAATACAAGTGTGAAAGGTCTCTGTTGGATTCCTTTCATGTTAATTTCTTAAATCTGTTGTCATTCATGGCATAAATTACTCTTATAAATTTACTGTGGCGTTTCTGACTATCTGGGAGGAGACTGAGCAGTGGAACGTGTTACTCTTACACATAAAAAATAACGATCTGTCACACTACTACACTTTAAAACACAGTTTATATGTAATTCATATATGTAATTCATGTCACACAGTCTCATACGGAACCTACATCTTGAGGGTAGCAGACAAGCCTGTCTGCTAGAGAACATTAGGACCAACGTCGGAACAGGTAGCTACGCTTTCTAAAAGCAGAGAGGTTTCTATTCTTAGTATGGTCCTGTCTGTCCCTTGTCATGTTGGTATAGGAAGCTGCCTCTCTGGTCACTTCCGTTTGTATTTGTGAGGCACCCCTCAGGAAGGGACCATGGCAGTCTGTCCGCAGCGAGCGTCTGAAGTGGTAAGATCTCCGGCTAAGCGTGTTTGCTAAGTCCGTAGGACAATGGATTTCTTAAGTTCAGCCTAACTAAAAATTTAATCACCTTTATTTCAGGTTTAGCTCTAAAATATCTAATGTTATCTTAAATTGCAACGCAGTGTAATTCGAGTGTGAAGTTCAGAATATATTCTGGTAGTTGCTTTGTCACTACTTTGTGAGTAAAGTGGAACCACGTGTTGATCAGTAACTCTAACTAAGATCATCAATCTTAAATGCGAATGTGCGTGAATTATAAAGTCTCGACTTGACAATATTTTTCAATATAGTAACTTTTCTTTATGTTCAACCCACGTGGGGTGTACTTTGTGAGACCAGTACCACGTGCTTATACAATTGTTTGACCCATCAGGTTAATAGTAAGACGATAGTAACTAGTTCGAGGTTTTTCTTTAGTAAATTGCGTTTCGATGTAATTTATTTTAGTTATCAAAATTATTTTGGAGTTACACTCTTTGTGTAAACCAAGTTGACCACGTGAAGCATGTTGTGTAAGCATCAAAGTAGCCCTCAGCTATTCTTTTCGGGAAGATTTCACAGAGAGTTAGTATGAATTTAGTATACCAGTGTGTGCTAATTTCATGACGGACAGGATTGCACTACGAACGTAACTTCTTTGGGTGAAAATTGAATCGGTTGGTTGTGGTTAATTTCCTCTTGCATATGTTTCAACGTTCTTTGTGTGTTATTTTATGAATGCAATGTTGTGTGCAGTCTCCCAATCTTGGCTCCATATTTGATGTGTTCCGTAAGATTACAAGCTCACATTTTCACAATCCTAAATAAGGCACCAGTTTAGATATGAATCAAGTTTAATATGCTGAAATTTCAATGATCAATGTTAAAATAAATTTCCAAATATAAACTGATTTATTTCTTTTTTATTTAAATTCTCTTATATATATATATATATATATATATATATATATATATATATATATATATATATTCTCTTATATATATATATATATATATATATATATTCTCTTATATATATATATATATATATATAAGAGAATTTAAATAAAAAAGAAATAAATCAGTTTATATTTGGAAATTTATTTTAACATTGATCATTGAAATTTCAGCATATTAAACTTGATTCATATCTAAACTGGTGCCTTATTTAGGATTGTGAAAATGTGAGCTTGTAATCTTACGGAACACATCAAATATGGAGCCAAGATTGGGAGACTGCACACAACATTGCATTCATAAAATAACACACAAAGAACGTTGAAACATATGCAAGAGGAAATTAACCACAACCAACCGATTCAATTTTCACCCAAAGAAGTTACGTTCGTAGTGCAATCCTGTCCGTCATGAAATTAGCACACACTGGTATACTAAATTCATACTAACTCTCTGTGAAATCTTCCCGAAAAGAATAGCTGAGGGCTACTTTGATGCTTACACAACATGCTTCACGTGGTCAACTTGGTTTACACAAAGAGTGTAACTCCAAAATAATTTTGATAACTAAAATAAATTACATCGAAACGCAATTTACTAAAGAAAAACCTCGAACTAGTTACTATCGTCTTACTATTAACCTGATGGGTCAAACAATTGTATAAGCACGTGGTACTGGTCTCACAAAGTACACCCCACGTGGGTTGAACATAAAGAAAAGTTACTATATTGAAAAATATATATATATATATATCACCGATTGTCGTATGACTATTAAAAGATTATAATTAATGTTAGTCTGATTGGGAATTTGGTAAGCTAGACTGGATACCTGGTGAAACAGTTGCACAGTAATGCAAGGTTAACTTCCCCAGACAGCTCACAGCTTTTAACCCACTTTTATGGTCTTGAATATCAGCACCGCTTTCACAACAAATTAAAGCAACAACGTTACAAGTGTCATCTGTATACATATGTACATCGCTATCCCACGACTTTTGTCACCTCGGTGTATATGTACATCTACGCATCCAGACCTACCGGCTGAGAAGAGAGGGAAAAAAATGGGAAATTTCAATGTCTAAAACGTGTCATCTTCAGGAAGTGGTATCTACTCGTACACTGTATTCACTGAGTGTGGCACGGTACAACAACCTATAGTAAAGTTATGTGTCCTGCAGTTCAGTGTGTAAAACTGGGGAGATGAGGACTTTTTTATTCCAATCCTACCCTGTGAAAATTCGTCGGCCAAATAGCGATTGGTTTTTGGGCGTTTTCCCAATCAATAAAGGCGAATGCTGGCCCTGTATTACACTTTACCCAAACAATGCAAAAAATGTAGCTTTCACAACACATTTTCGTCAGGTTCAAGTACGTCAATCACGATTAAATAACAGAAACAGTACATAATGTTCGGAGCAGATGCTGTACTTAAAGTCAGAAATAAAGTATCTGAAAAGAAAATCTAAAATTTCATAAACGCTTTTCCAGACATCAGAAAACTTATGACAAGAAGTCACTGTTTGAAATTCTTAACGAACTGGGCTCAGACAGTAAAACAACAGCTCAAATGAAGCAATCGCTAACGAACATCAACTGTAAAGTGAAACTTAGGGGTCAAATTTTTCAAGTGTTAAGATCTTCTTCCCAGTGCTAATTGTATTCTATAAAAATCTTTAGGGAATAGGAGAACGCCATTAGGAAATATACGAATCAAAAAGGGAGCTACATTAAGTTACAAAAAGAACAACTTAGACTGCCTAGCGTTTGCAGACGACCTAGGTAGTTTCCTGGACTCCGTGGAAAAAGTCACAATATAGAGAGAACTGCTGAAAAAGGAATTAAGAAGCTGGCTTATAAATTTCCTTTGAGAAAACGAAATTTATCAGAACGTTAAGGTAGGCCACAAGATAATGGAAAATAAATATGGAAAAATTGAGACAAATAATAAATTCGAGTAACTAGGAGAAGTAAGTGAATAAGACATTTCGGAGAAAGAAGCCACTGAAGTAAGTGATAATAAGACGAAAATAGCGTACTACCTCATTGAGGTAGTTTATAATAGAAAATCAATATCCGTGAACGCTAAACTAAGACACTGTTCTACAGTAATTTGCTCAAGAACACTTTCTTTTCAACAGGATGTGTAATTGTAAATGAAAAGACGATGATGGAAGCTCTGGAATTGACACAAAGAAAAATACTGAGGAAAATTTTGCGAACAGTTAAATAGCAAACACAGTTAGGAGACATGACAATAGTGAACTTTATACACCTACTAAAAATATTATAGACATAATTAGAAAAAGAATAGTTTTCTACAGTGACATGTAAAGGACGAGCATACTAGGAAAAAAAGACTTTACACTTATTTAGATAAATTAAAAATGAACAATACATAGCACAAAGAAGTTGGAAGCGACATTGACAAGGCACGAGTTGATCAACAAGGTACTGAGCAGAGATTGTCACTCAGAAAGAAATTCCAAGATTCCAAAAATTTCCAAGAAAAATCTCAGCAGACAGGAGCCACTTGAACAGAAGAAACAGGACAGAAATGCCGGAAACTGATGTGAGAAGTGTGCAAGGAAAGAACTGAGAAACGAAATAAAGGTATTCCACAGCAGAAGGAGGAAAAGACCAGAAAATAATGCAATGCATCCATTAACATGGCCAGACTTGACGTTCTGTAAGCAAATCAGGCTTCGGAAATGTCATCTCCTGTTTCTCGACATTCAGAAGTATTACTCGCGTTTATATGGCATTTTTTGCTGGTTTTCTCCGTCATTCCGTTTTTTTTTTTCTTTTTTACTGCTGCGTTCTGATTCCGGCCTAACGCCAATGGCCTTGCCGCAGTGGTAACACCGGTTCCCGTCAGATCACCGAAGTTAAGCACTGTCGGGCTGGACTAGTACTTGGATGGGTGACCATCCAGTCTGCCGAGCGCTGTTGGCAAGCAGGGTGCACCCAGCCCTTGTGAGGCAAACTGAGCAGCTACTTGATTGAGAAGTAGAGGCTCCGGTCTCGGAAACTGGCATACGGCCGGGAGAGCGGTGTGCTGACCACATGCCCCTCCATATCCGCATCCAGTGACGCCTATGGGCTGAGGATGACACGGCGGCAGGTCGGTACCGTTGGGCCTTCATGGCCTTTTCGGGAGGAGTTTAGTTCTTAAAAATTCCAGCCTAACGGGTTCCTAGGTCCCGACTCCGACATCGAAATCTGATGCAGCACAATCACTGACAGACACGGCAACACGTCAGATGATGTGTGGCCAGCATAGAGGGACCCGCATCGGCCCTGCAACTACACTGTGAACAGTATAGCAGCTTATGGCATTACCCAAACGACGGTGAAAACCTGCCATGGTCTGTGGACTTGGATTCTTACCGGACTACTACATCTGAAGTGTTTGTTATTTCGTGAGATTACTCGGCCTTGGGTTCTAGAACCTTTTGGCTCTAGTGAACTTCATCTCGGCACTGAGAGGCTATAAATTATTTCACTAATTGCAGTGTCAAACAGTTTGCTTTCTGTTTCAAATTTATAATTTTCATTGTCAACGAGTCATTATTGGTATGTGAATAAAATAACTTGGATATCCTGTATTTAAGAGCAGATATAGGGCAAAATTGTGACAAAATTCGAATTTTTGTATAATTGCGTAATTTATTAGATTGATTATTTAAGGATAACATCGCAAAGTTTCATAATCGAATTCTGGTTAGAAATATGTTTTGAAAAAGTTAGTTTGGGCATCTGCGCCTGCCACGCCCAATCCTTCTAGGCTGTTACAGACACCCCATCCCAGCTAGAAATTTTTTGTGCGGTAAAGATTCGTTCAGAAAATTGAAACTAACTGTAGATGAGTCTATAAGGCTGGGAGAAAGATTATCTTTGCTTGTTCC
Organism: Schistocerca serialis cubense; assembly: GCF_023864345.2. Taxonomy (NCBI): domain Eukaryota; kingdom Metazoa; phylum Arthropoda; class Insecta; order Orthoptera; family Acrididae; genus Schistocerca; species Schistocerca serialis. The sequence goes on from NC_064644.1 coordinate 583,848,449, forward strand.
TTTGTTTACAACGTGATTTGTTTTAACAGTACGTGCTATAAACATCTCGAAGAACAGAATGCTGCTCCCAAGCATTTTTCACACCGGTGTGCAGACAACGGTTTCGGCCAAAGAGGTGGAAAAAACTGCCTACCTGGAGCTAGCTGTTAGGTGCCTCTAGGCACAGCAGGGGAGAGGGTGCGAGTCAGGTACCTAGCCGATCCTGAACTTCTGACAAAATGGGTACATGGGAAAACACAGAATCCGAATGAGAGCTACAACCACCTTATATGGATGCGTTGTCCAAAAACAGAATTTGTGTCCTTAGTTGTTGTGAATAGCTTAATGTAATGCCTGTCCAGTGTTCAGTGTCCAGTGTTCAGTAGTGGAAATGTAGGTTGGATTAAGTGCCTGTAGAGACAAGGCTTCCATCCAGGTAAATTCACAGAAGCATCGATGAAGCAAATCTCAGGCAGTAGAAGGAAAAATGCAAATGTTGGCTAGGCAAAGGAGGCAGGGGAAGTGACTATTCCTGGAAGACCAGGAAGAGAATAAAGGTTATAATGTCAAAAATTGAAATAAAATCTTTAAATGCGAATTGCCGTAAGCTAACTCTTTTGAGCTATAACATACTTTTTCTCAGGAGCTCTGAAAGTTAACAACCTGAAATTTGCCATAGCTCTTAAGAATTACTTACTGGATAATCTTGTGTAGCATTTCTCAGGTTTTTTTTTTTTTTTTAGAAAATTTCTTCATCTCAATTTGAGAAAAATAGTGCAGTCGCAGGTAATAAAAAACTGAACCATTAATTTCAAAGCATCTATGACCTTATACAAAAATCTATTCAATACGTTTTATTAGCCTCTTATGCAGATGTAAACTGTGCAATTCCAGTTTTATTGTTTGATTAATTTACGAGAGAAGCTACATTATAAAAACGATGGTAATTAAAAATCCAAATCCTTATAAATGTATGTCCACCCGCATTTTCAAATAAAAGTTGCACAGAATGTCAAGCATTATGTTGTGCGTAGTAGTCTCAAGTTGTACTATTCTAGCTGTAATATTTTTGGAGATATAAATGTTTAACTACAAGAATGCATTTTGCCCTACGTCTGTCCTTAAACTTGAGAAAGTATATAGTTTCAGATCTCTGAATCAGAAACTTGGCACTCGTATTGATATTAATAGTATAGAGATACTTCGCATTCAACTACTGAAATGTATTTACCATTTAGCAATGAAGATAATTTTTGGTTGAAGAAATTAAGTGGATACCTTTCACAGATTTTGTATACTTCCTGATAGATTTTGTTCTTGAGACACGTCACTTTCTCTGACTCACCGAATCAGTTACATAAAAATTAAAATTTTATAAACTTTCCTCTCTTCGATAAATGTCTGAGTATCCCCATCGTTGCACATTTTCGTTTCCAACAATATATTTTAATTTACAGTTATTGATATGGTTGTAAGGATGAATGTCCACTATTCTTAGCAAAGATTAAAACTCAGAAATTAAACTTCTAGCAGCAAGTGATGCAGACGCCTGAAACTGTTGTAACCTGTACATTGGCTGCATTTATTTACAGCCTACACATTATTATGAACACGTTGCTGAATCACGTCGTAAAGTATGCAGTGAAAGTGAATGATTTGTATAGTTTGCCAACAGTGTTATATCAGTAGCTACTCGAAGTTACCTTTTCACTATAGTAAACATACGATCGTGAGGCTTTGAAAATGAAATCTATAATATGGATACCCATCTTCAGAAGAAGCTGCTGCAGGACAAGTATTATTTCTTTGGTTTTTCTGTCTTAAGCGTACTGTGAACAAAGGTTTTCGCCTGACGCGTCTCGCCTTACTTCTAAGGATCATTACTGGTCATTTTTTAGACATTTTGCACACATGAGATGTTTTACATTTTGATTCCTATACAAAGCTTTTGCTTAATTGCGCTATGTTCTGTATACGTTACTTACGGCATCAATTGACTCTTTTAACTCGTTTGAAGAGAGCTGGCTATTCGTCTCTTCATACCATGGCCCCCTTCTCACCCCGCTCACCACCCCCACCCCCCCCCCCCCCCCCACACACGGATACAAAAATGAACTTACTAATACTGGATTCGCAACATGACCAACACATATAAAAAACAATTGGATTCACAACAATACAATACTTAGCGAAAACTAGAACATCTGTAGCAGAATTTGTATGAAGTGAACTTGTGTTAAATTTTGCGAGGTAAAGCGAAGAGCAAAAAAACCAAATCCAGTAATTAATTTCATTTTTTTTTAATTTTTTTCAGATTGTACAAAGCTATCAAGCTTTCTTCTCGACTACAACCACTGATAGCAACACAGAAATAATCAGTTTTCTTCAGAACAAGTGAAAAGGAGTAATAAATGTCGAAAGAAACGTTTATAAAACATACTATTGCTAAGCAAAAAAGATTTTTACACTATGGGTATCAAAATTTAATAACAGATTTTGTTTGTAAAATGTTCACATCATTACGAATGATGATGCTTTACAGATAAAGCGAAGCGCGACTCCTGAAAAGATTCTTAATTTGTAGTACGCTCAGCAGAGAAAAACGTATATATGTCGAAACTAGTGGTCTGTAATAAAAGAATAAATAAACTACTTTTGTATACGGAAAGAAATTTCTAGACATTCAAGCACATTTGCAACGTACGTACAGTGATCAAATTCACATCCAGTATAGTACAATTTCCACAACTATGAGCAAACTCTCAAACAGTCAAATATACAGTATATATATATATATATATATATATATATATATATATATATATATATATGGTACTGGAGAACATCCTATTGCAACAAGTGAGGTATTAAAAGCTCATAGACTCTTTGTCTGAAAAGCAAACAGTTTTTAGCAATATTTTCGATGTTACTTGCCTCTGATATGAGTTCTTCTACGCGCTTCAGCCTGAGATCATAGGGAAAGTGGCGATCCATTCGCAATAATGCCTGCAAAGAAAAAAAAAAAGTGTGGTTAACACACTCGGCTACAAGACGCCTTAAGGGGCGTCGTGGCGAGGGAGGCAGTTTGCAGAGGAGAAGAAATATTTCTTACAAGAATGAAAATAAAATCATTTACAGTGACAGATAAAACATCAAATTGTTGTAGTAATTAATATCGTTTTTCTTCCTTCCAAAAAAGATGAAACCGGAGAAATCTCGTAACTGAAATTAGATATTTCTATTCCACAGGAAAGAGAAGTGAAAGGGAAGTAGTAATAGAGAAGGAAGCGAAACAGCATTGTAATCAGTCGTGTTACCCAGTCTGTATAAAGACCAAGTGCAAGGCAAGCGAAAGCGAAATTTGAAAACCCATTCAAGCAGAGGGAGAAGAAAAAAAACTTTAAGGTTTGCTGATGTCATTGTAGATACGTTAAGGACAGATAAGGCTCGCAAGATCAACTGAACGGAAAATTTTCTGAGTCTACTGAAGGAGGTTTTAATATGAACGTAAAAAAAATAAAACAAGGGAAATAGAACGTAGTCTAATAGAGACAGGTTGTTGTGACTTAGATTAGGAAATGCGTCACTAAAGGCATTAGATGAATTTTTTGGCAGCAAAATAACTGACAGTGGCAGAGAGGATGTATAATGCAGACTGGCAATAAGAAACTTTTCTGAAAATACGAATATATGATTAGCTATTTTGCCAGTCGAAGACAAGCTTGTTTGGCTCATGGAAGAGATTCAAGGAGAAGATGAATCACATGAACTGACAGACGCTTGAAGATAGACACCGATTCCAGCCAAACTCTACTTACAAGTATCCTCGGGTCAGTATGAACTGAGGAATATAGAAGTACATGGTGTTCCACAATTCATGTTACATCGTACTAGAGGTTGTAGAGGGGACTTAGTAGGTCAAGTTTCACACAGGAACCCATATTCGGAAAAGTCATCTAAGGACGCTACAGAGCGTTAAAGTCGTAGGTGCGAGCGTCTCTAAACGTATGTATATACATGGTGTTTCCGTGAGGACGTTACCCACTTTCTATGGTGATGGCGAAGGAGAAGTGTATCATTTTGAGGTAAGGGTCTCTGTACCGGAAACGAATAGCACGTTATACGCGAAACCAGTTCTGATACGTCTGGCAATGGAATACATATAGCTGTACTGTTGGTGCTATGACTGTAGGATAGACAACTTACAGTGGTGGTAGTATGGAGGAAAACAAGAAAAAATGTCCTTAAATGTGGGCTCTAAAATGCATACCCTGAGGAGCTATGGCCTCTCGTTCATCTTCGATACTGTGAAACAGTACTCCTCTACTGAACACGTGCTCATAGCTATTTAGCCTATGCATTTTAGAGCTCAAGTCTGCAGGACATCTTTTCTTCTTTTCGTCCATACTACCACGTCTGAAAGTTGCCTATCCTACAATCATAGAGCACCAGTAGCACCGCTATATGTAATCCACGGTCAGAGATATCAAAACGGGTTTCGCGTATAATTTGCGATTCGTTCGTTTCCGGTACAGAGACCCTTACCTCAAAATGATACATATATTGAAGCGCAATAGAGGTTGGTATAGGCATGCGTATTCAAATACAGATATATGTAAACAGGCAGAAGACGGCACTGTGGTCGGCAACGCCTGTGTAAGACAACAAGTCTCTGGCGCAGTTGTTAGATCGGTTACTGCTGCTACGGTGGCACGTTATCAAGATTTAAGTGAGTTTGAACGTAGTGTTATAGTCGGCGCACGACGATGGGTCACAGCATCTGCGAAATAGAGATGAAGTGGGGATTCTCCCGTACGACCATTTCACGAGTGTACCGTGAATATCAGGAATCCGGTAACACATCAAATCTCCGACATCGCTGTGGCCGGAAAAGATCGAGCAAGAACGGGACCAATGGCGACTGAAGAGAAACTTTCATTGTGACAGATGTGCAATCCTTCCGCAAGCTGCTGCCGTCAACAAGTGTTAGCGTGCCAACCACTCAAAGAGAGCCCACTCGTGTACCATTGATGACTGCACGACACAAAGCTGTACGCCTTCCCTGGGACCGTCAACACCGACGTTGGACTGTGGACTGTTGATGACTGGAAACATGTTGCCTGGTCAAATGGACCTGTACGGATATGGAGACAACCTCATGAATCCATGGATCCTGCATATCAGCAGGGGACTGTTTAAGCAGGTGGAATCTCTGTTATGGCGTGGGGCGTGTGCAGTTGGAGTGATATGGAGCACCTGATACGGGACCCCTGATACGTCTCGATACGACTCAGACAGGTGGCACGTACATGAGCATCCTGTCTGATAACCTGCATCTATTCATGTCCAATGTGCCTTCCCACGGACTAGGACAAAAATGCTACACCCCTGACGTGCAGAACTGCTACAGAGTGGCTCCAGGAACACTCTTCTGAGTTTAAACACTTCCGCTGACGACCAAACTCCCCAGACATGAACATTATTGAGCACATGTGGAATTCTTTGCTGTTCAGAAGAGATCTCGACCCCCTCTTACTTATTTATGGACATCCTTGCAATTGTCATGGTGTCAGTTTCCTCCAGTTTCAGACATTAGTCGAGTCCGTGCCACGTCATGTTACGGGACTTCGTGATTGCGGGGACCCTACACAATATTAGACAGGTTTACCCGTTTCTTTGGCTCTTCAGTGTGTATCCTTCTACATTATAATAGAAAATTTGAAACATCATCACGGGACCACTCTGTATACAAATAAATTTACAGATTCCGGCAAATGTAACTATGTCGCTCTTTAGCGTCGTTGGATGACGGTTTCGGACATGGGCTCCGATGTAAAACTTTATCTACCTAATTTCACCGTAAAACCTCTAGAAGTACCCGCCTCCATGGTGGATGTCGCTAATTCACGTTTCTACGCGGGGGTAAATTGGTTCGAATCTGGTGGTGGAAAAAATTTTACTGCCAGTGTCTGGCTCAGAAGGGGAGGAGAGGTGTTGCCACAAAATTCCTTCTATCAGATTTTGCGCTAATGTACTGTTTTCAATACCAAACGTGTCCACAGTCTGTCATGAGGTGAGAGCATATGACATTGTTGACGGTGATCCGTCCGCCGGATGGGGACGTTAGGCTTGGCGGCACCTCGGTGCTACTCGCACTGGGTTTCACATTCTACCTTCTCTCATCGTCACACAACATACACACAATTCATACATGCAGTATTACAAAAAGTTGTACTGGAGCATGTTACTAACCGTGGTGTGCGTACTGTAATACTTTCGGTACACACACGATCAGATTATTTGACTTGTCGCTCTAACGAAGTAGGCGAGTGTCAGCAATATGTCTCGTGGTCTTATCGTGGGGTGTTTATCTTCTGCCGTTAGGTCAGACGATAGAAATGCCACTTGCACGCTTAGAGTAGCAGATTGACGGTGACCAACTTTAAACAGAACTTGATTAATTTTCACACAGATTTATTGAAATAATAAAAAACATAGATATTACGTAACTTGATTCTGGATGCTGTTTACAATTGACAATCTGAAGTTCCTTTGGTCTTGGTACGTTAATCTTATTCTCACATATCTCTGATACTTGACAAAGTGTCTATACATATCTCTTCATGGCTATGTAAAGGAATATGGTAATCTTATTAAGCGCAGACTGAAACTTGAACTGCAGACTAATGCAGACAAATGCAGACAAATGCAGACTGACTAATCGGAGGTCTGTACACTCGTTATAATACCTCGTGCGTTCAGGTATCACTGCGCGAGTGTGATCTGCGAGGAGAAAAGGTTCTACGTTAGCAGCCATCTCATTAGCTGCGTTACATATTAATACGTGGATCGGCGGAAGCAGAATTTGGTCCGTCTCTAAGACAGCACCATCTCGTAGTGCGGAGACGGACGAGCGCTGTGCCTGCGCTATTTGTGCTTAGCGGGGCGCGCTCTGGTGGGAAAGTTGTGTACGCGCTGACTACGCGGAACTATGTACACAACACAAACAAACCTCTAGAAGTGTGGAACATAAATTGTGAAAGTCCCTGTATAATACAGCTGTCTACGTATCGGTCGCAACAACCAAGGAGTCGTGCGACATAAACAAAAACTGACAGGTGTGTTCCTACATGTAGGCGTGTTTCTACATCTGAAAGGTGATTTCCATTCAAATTTCGAGCCAACTGCACAAGAGTGGTGCTAGTAGCTCCACTATGAGGATGCAAATCACATTTGTTTTCAATACACTCTGTAACGGTCGTGAGCATTCGACAATGGATGCAGTGAGTTGATGCTAATGAACAACGGCCTGACGGTGACAAAGACGTTATCATCAACACGTCATTGCGTTTGAATGAGGTAGTGTAATAGGGGCTACGAGAATCTGGATGCCCCCTCTGCGATACTGCAGAAAGCCTTGGCAGAAATGTAGCCACTGTACGTGATTGCTTGGAGCGCTGGTCACGAGAATGTACAGTCGCAAGAAGACTAGGCTCTCGACAGTCACGTGGCAGCACAGAGAGGGAAAATCATCGTCTCCGACGTATGACTGTGGCTCATCTTTCTGCAACTGCTGCAGCACTTTGAGCAGAAGTTGGCATCACAGTGACACAACAAACTGTTACAAATCGAAAGCAACTGCATAAATGTTAATTTTAATTTTAATAATCAACAGCTACAGTTTCACCGTTTACCTACAATTTACCTAAGTTTCAGTCGGGATAAGCCAGCCTTCTTCAGGATAATAGTAACTACCGTTTGTCCGCAATGGACATCGTCAACCTAAAACTACGAATCCATAAATTATCGTCAGACTGTAAAACTTACCTGGCGGAACTAAAGCTGTGAGGACGGGGCGTGAGTCTTGCTTGGGTAGCTCAGTCGGACACAGTCTGCGTTCGGCAGGGCAGCAGTGCGCACCGCGCTCGGCCGTCCACGCCGCTGCGCGCGCGGAGTGTTTGTTTACTTCCTCGTCACTGAGCTTCTTACAAGGGAACCTCCCCATCGCATCTCCCTCAGATTTACTTATAAGTTGGCATAGGTATAGGCCTTGAAAAACTGAACACAGATCAATCGAGAAAACAGGAAGAAGTTGTGTGGAACTATGAAAAAAATAAACGAAATATACAAACTGAGCAGTCCATGCTAAAGATATCCAATATTAAGGATAATATAAACCGAGGAGCGCTGTGGTCCCGTGGTTAGCGTGAGCGGCTGCGGAGCTAGAGGTCCTTTGTTCAAGTCTGCCCTCGAGTGAAATGTTTACTTTTTTTATTTTCGCAAAGTTATGATCTGTCCTTTCGTTCATTGACGTCTCTGTTCACTGTAATAAGTTTAGGGTCTGTGTTTTTCGACCGCACCGCAAAACCGTGCAATTAGTAGACGAAAGGACGTGCCTCTCCAATGGGAACCGAAAACATTTGATCGCAAGGTCATAGATCAACCGATTCCTCCACATGAAAACACGTCTGATATATTCTATACGACACTGGTGACGGCATGTGCGTCACATGACAGGAATATGTTGTCGACCCACTTAACTTGTACACCTGGCGAATGGGTTAAAAGATTCTTCTACCTTGCCCGATTTAGGTTTTCTTGTGGATGTGGTAATCACTCCCAAAAAAGTGATGAAAACATAAGAATTTGTCACATAAACCGGAACAAATGAATGCCACAGTTTCACAGTCGCACAGTTTTCCCTGGGCTCTGTCAAAACATATGTTTTTACCGTTTTCAAATTTTTCCGTGTGTAGACCGCCAAATCCAGCATATGTCCAAACAAATCTGAACATGTCCTGGAATTTTGGAGAGCGAAGTTGATTATGTGTGAGTGCCTGAACTTTGATAATTGTCTGAAAAAAAAATGAAATTTCTCACTCCAGGAAAGACTTGAACCAAGGACCTCTAGCTCCGCAGTTCCTCGCGCTAACCACGGGACCACGGCGCTCCTGTACGCTGAGTACCCTTGATGTTGCCTATCTTGCACATGGACTATTCAGTTTGTATATTTTGTTTATTTTTTTTTCTTAGTTCCACACAATTTCTTCCTGTTTTCTCGCTTGATCTGTGTTCAGTTTTTCAAGGCCTATCCATTGTGCCAACTTATAACTAAATCTGAGGGGGGTGCGATAGGGAGGTTCCCTTGATAGTCGAACAAGCTCTAATGGCCTACTCTTACAGGAAGGACACTCTTAAGCTCACCTTCTCAAATGAATACGCACGACCCAAAGCATTGGCCGTCGAACGCTTCCTACGCGAAGACGTGAAGATCCCCCGTGACGAACTCATCGGCATACACCTATCGATCATTAGCAGCGTCGTTTATGTTACGATGACTCCCGCCGCTGCCTGCAATGAGATTATTCAAAGGACACGACATAGACTAAAATTTCGGCACTCTGACGGAAACGTGGACCTGTGGATGTCGACCATGCAGGACTTGGCCTTCGGACGATCCGTGTATTCGAACTGCCTTTCGAGGTGAATGAAGATGAAGTCATCGCGGCGCTAAGCCCGTTCGGAAAAGTCCAGAGCCACGTAGCCGAGACATGAGCACAGTTTACGTCGTATCCGGTGCTTAATGGTGTGAGACAAGTCCGAATCGATCTCAAACGGCACGTTCCATCGTACATTTCTATCGGCGGCTGCCGTGCGGTGGTCATTTACGACGGACAACCTCGAACATGTTCCGCTTGTGGCAAAGAAGGCCACGTCCGTAATGAATGCCTGCAACGCCGCATCACACAACTAAGGCCCAACGATACGAACACCGACAGAACCACAACCACCCTTCCAGTCACCTATGCGGCGACACTGCACGTCCAGCCCTCACAAGACGCCGTTCATGAGCGTCTCTCTGGACCGATACACCAGGAGGCGTCCCAGCACCTTGACACCGGCGATGCCGCCCGTGAACATGTCCAACAGCCGGACACGTCCACGCTATAAGATCACAAGGATACCAACGAGACTGTTCTGGAGGCTGTCAAATGGTTCAAATGGCTCTGAGCACTATGGGACAACATCTATGGTCATCAGTCCCCTAGAACTTAGAACTACTTAAACCTAACTAACCTAAGGACATCACACAACACCCAGCCATCACGAGGCAGAGAAAATCCCTGACCCCGCCGGGAATCGAACCCGGGAACCCGGGCGTGGGAAGCGAGAACAAGACTGTTCTGGAGAATGACGACCGCATCATAACACCCGCGGCTTTTGTACCGAAACGACGTGAATCTCTTTCTTCCTCAGACACCGAAACTCATTGCCGAAAGCAGAAGTCGCCCAAACGACGAAAAAATCGCCGCAAGACATCAGAATCGACCATTGAGCCCCCTCCGCAGGACGAAGAGAGTGCACATCACTCTGACGGAGAACACGATAACACTTTCTCCTCTGCCACGGAGACGCGTCATCCACAAGACGGTGAACCGTCCAACAGAGATCGTGCGCAAGCCCCGCGCCCAGAAGCCATGGAACATAGCACGCTTGTTGTCACCGACGCCATTGAGCCGACTCAGCCAGCGCTGCCACCTCTCGCCGATGTCAAACCTGTCGGACATTTTTCATGGGCGGATGACGCGAATTTCCCACCTCCATCTGATGCGGAAATGAGATCTGTTCCTCCGTTAGACCAACACTCAAATGGGGGAAGTTTCTACGGCGACTCCTGCGACTTCTATGGACTTCACGCACCCACGACGACAATCTTCACCAGCTACGAACCTATCGGCAGCACGGATCTCCCAACAGGCGTACCTAATAGCTACTATCAATACTAATAATATCGGCTCCCACGTTAAACTTCAACTGCTCCGTGACACGCTAAGAGCAGCGGACATCGTCATCGCCCTGTTACAAGAACTGAGGACAGCAACTTGGACTGGGTGTTATGGATATGAGACGTACGCCGCCCCTGCAGCTATGGAACACACAGGCGCAGCCATCCTCCTACGAGAAGGGATTGCAGTTTCCGATGTCGCATACCTCCCAACGGCGCGAAGGGTGGCCATAACAGTTGAAGGACTCAAAATCATAAATCTCTACGCCCCATCGGGCACTGATAAACGGAGGGATCGCTCCCAGTTCTACGCAGAAGATATCACGCCTTTATTCCTCAGCCGATACGATCATCTCATCGTAGGCGGGGATTTCAACTGTGTTCTCGAGCGCACAGACCAATTCCCCCATTTCACCACATGTCCGGAACTTCGCTTCCTCGTCCGCCGCTTCGTCTCCTCGATACTTGGCGAGTGGTACACGGCGACTGCCCGGGGTACACACACATCACGAGCCACTCCGCCAGCCGACTTGATAGAATATACATCTCTGACGCTATCAAATCAGTTCTCCTCGACGCTGAACGTTGGCCGTCTGCCTTTTCGGATCATGACATCTACATCTGTACCATGAACCTACGTCGACAATCTATATGGCGCAGTGCAGGACCTTGGAAACTCAATGTCACGCTACTGCGGGACCCTGAATGTCGACAACAGGTCACCGACACGTGGCACACCTGTGTTCAACGCATTATGCGTTACGACACCAGATTGCAGTGGTGGTTGCTGTGCGCCAAACCGGCCATCCGACGCACATTGACACACTATGGTAGAGCCAAAGCCAGGTGAAATCACCACACAACTGATTTCTACTATAGCGCTCTTCGTGAACTCATGGATCATCCTCCATCCCCGGATCGTCTAAAAGAAGCTCAACGCATCAAGGCAAAGATTTTAACCTTGACCAGACGCCGTCTAGAGGGAGCCATTGTACGAGCACGCAGCCAAGATAGGTTTGACGGTGAAGAACCTTCTATGCATCATATTGTTCAACATGTTCGTCGACGCAGACAGGCTTTAATGTCAACTTTAGACCTACCTGATGGACGACGGCTGACATCGCAAGCTACCATTGCGGATGCATTCACAACGCACTATAGACTTTTCTATCAAGAAGTACCTGCCGGTAAAAAAATGGAAATGCCGTGTGGCTAGGGCCTCCCGTCGGGTAGACCGTTCGCCAGGTGCAGGTCTTTCGATTTGACGCCACTTCGGCGACCTGCGCGTCGATGGGGATGAAATGATGATGATTAGGACAACACAACACCCAGTCCCTGAGCGGAGAAAATCTCCGACCCAGGCGGGAATCTAACCGGCCCTTAGGATTGACAGTCTGTCACGCTGACCACTCAGCTGCCGGGGCGGACGTACCTGCCGGTGCAGAGGCCATTGCTGAGGTTGCCCAGGAGACACTTGGTACTCTAAACGCAGCAGCTGCAGCCCTCCTGACTTCTGAAGTGACCACCGACGACGTCCAAGGCGCTGTGGCCAAAGGGTCTCTGAATCGATCTCCCGGCCCGGAAGGTTTATGTACTGGGAACTTTTGTCCGGCGGGGCGAACCCGCCACCAATGTTCATGGAAGGTTTACTTGTACCAGTCCCGAAACCCTCAGGAGGAACACGACAGTTATCGGCCAATCACGTTACTCATTTCCGACTTCAAGATTTTCACACGCCTTCTAGCAGTGCGACTCAAACATGTCTTACGAGACATTGTTTCCCACGAACAAACATCCTTAGGCGGCGATCGTAATATATAGGCAGCCCTCAGTGAATACCGAGATGTGATCGCTGTGGCAACACACTCGCGACTGCCAGGCGCTTTAATCTCCATCGACTTCAAACAAGCGTTTGACCGCGTCAATCATGCATTCCTCAACGCAGTGATGGATCGAATGGCAATTCCCCCGACGTTCACGCAAGTGATTATGCGGCTCCTTCGTGGAGCAACGTCCAGACTTCTCGTCAATGGCAGACTTACAGAACCTATACGAAATGAACGCTCAGTACGGCAGGGTTGCTCTTTGTCGACGGTGCTTTATGCAATTGCGATGGAACCACTCATTTGCGGATTACGGCGACGTTTGACAGGTATTCCACTCCGGGATCATATGTTCCGCTGCCGAGCTTACGCGGACGACTTGGCCCTCGTCGTACGTTCAGCGGCCGACGTACAAGCTGCGATGCAGTGTATTACCCGATACAGAGCAGGGACAGGGAGCGCTATGAACATGGCAATATCATGCTCCATGAAGATCGGCCACGGCCTTCCCGCAGACAGCGTAGTCCCATTTCAACTGGTGGACACTCTTCGTTGTCTCGGATTGGTGTACACGCGAGACATTCGCCGCACCTCGGCGATCAATTTTCGGGCGCTACTGCAACGCATCCGGGCCAACATACAAAATCACATACTACGCCCGCTGAATATGTGCCAGAGAGTCACCTTCGTCAATACCCATCTGGCAGCCCGGATATCCCATATAGCGCAGATTCTGCCCATCACTGCGACAATGGCGGCCAGATTACAGGCGGCTTTCGGCTATTTTATTTGTTCTGGACACATCTTCAAAGTCCTGTATGAAGCTCTCACCTTACCGAAGCGGGATGTGGCCTCGATATGGTTAATGTGAGAGCCAGGACTACGGCACTTTACACCAATACTATGCTCCGGTTATGGAAAAGCCAAAATGCTAGTTTTACTGGAATGTTGACCACCGAGCTCGCACCTGTTTCGAGACGCCCACCGACGTCTCTGGCACACATCCCACCTCCGATGTCACATATCGGCCGTTTCTTTTTGGAGTACAGCTACATATGCACCGAGCTCCCCAGGACCAGGAAGACGACCACCAGCGACATCTATTGCCTTCTCCGAAAGTCTCCACCCCACAAGCCCGTCGAAACACGTCACCCCCAGGTTTCATGGCCTATAGTTTGGAAAGCGATCCACCAACCATATCACACCACTGACACCACCTCTGTGTGATACCTTCTCGTCAACGGCAAGTATACTACAAGACAGAAACTGCATCGCATCGCACTGGTGGACTCACACCTGTGCCTCAAGTGCAATGTCGAAGATACAGATTGACATCGTTTTGAGTGTGGGCCAGCAGCAGCTGTCTGGACCCTCGCACAGAAGATTGTGGCTTTCTACCTCCGAGTACCACCACATCACTTTTCTCCTACCATGATGATATATCCCGACTGGACCTACTTTCCATCGGCTAAGTGGCACGCCATCACATGGATCAGTGGCATGGCTGTCAACTACCTCTTCCGGGACGACATCGTCGATCCGGCGGACTTTTGGACACGCCTCCAAGTACATCACCACACCCTTCGCCGACATCGACACTATCGGGCCACTTTCGCCAATTATTTACAGGGTATTTTCACCAACCCGCCTCAAAGCTGGAATCTCAACGAACTGTGCCAGCCAAGACTGGACGATCCCACGTTCCCCTTTAACGGTCAATGATAGAATGCATTTTGTTCTGATGGCGCGCCAAAGTGGAGCATGGCGCGGAAAGTATTCCTATTTTATTTCACTTCTCTTTTCTCCTCCTCTTCTAAGTTTTTTTTCCTTACACATGTAAAAAAAATAAATAAATAAAAAAAGATGGCCGTTGCGGAAATACAGCTACCTTTTATGTTTTACGTTTTCAAAGGATATTGTGTTATTTTATGAAGAATGTCTTTTATTTTCATACACAAGAGGTTTTTATTTGTTTTCTCCTTACCTGCAACTTAAAAAAAGAAAAAAAGACTAAAACGTTGGTAGAAAAAATAAAAAGAAAAAAGAAAAAAAAGAAAAAAGAAAAAAGTTGGTAGAAAAAAAGTGGTCAGCAATCGTAAAAAAAAATGTCGGTAGAGCACTTGCCCGCGAAAGGCAAAGGTCCTGAGTTCGAGTCTCGGTCCGCCATACAGTTTTAATCTGCCAGGAAGTTTCAGTTCCAGATAAGTTTTACAGTCTGACGATAATTTATGGATTTGTAGTTTTAGCTTGACGATGTCCACTATGGACAAGCGGTAGTTACTGTTATTCTGAAGAGGGCTGGGTTATCCCGACTAAAACCTAGGTATATTCTAGGTAAACTGTGCAACTGAGGCTGTTAATTATTAAAATTAAAATTAATGTTACAAATCGGTTACTTCAAGAACAGCTACGTGACAGACGCCCTGTGGCGTGTATCACACTGACCTCAATCCAGCGCCATTTGTGACTTCAGTGGTGTCAAGCAAGAGCCCATTGGAGAGCAGGGTGGAAGTCTGTTGTGTTTTCTAATGAAAGCTGGATCTGCCTCGGTGCCAGTTACGGCCTTGTGTTGGTTACAAGGAGGCCAGTTGAGATCCTGCAACCAACGTGTCAGCATGCTAGACACTCCGGACCTACACCTGGATTTACGGTCTGGGGTGCAATTTCGTATGACAGCAGGAGCACTCTCATGGTTATTCCACTCATCCTAACGGCAAATTTGCACGTCCAACTGGCGATTCGAATTGTTGTGCTGGAATTCATGAACAGCATTTGAGGAGATGGTTTTCAACAGGATAACGCTCGCCCACATACCGCTGTTGCAGCCCAACATGCTGTGCAGAGTGTCGACTTGTTGTCTTGGTCTGCTGTATCACCAGATCTGTCTCCAGTCGAGCACATATGGGACGTCATCTGACAACTCGAGCGTCATTCACAAACAGCGTCAACCGTCCCTGTATTGACCGTTCAAGTGCAACGTCATGGAACTTATACTGGTTGGGGAGAGAGGTGTATACATCACTTACCGGGAAGCTGCATAACAAATTTCCCAGAAACGCGCGATGGCATACATTAAATAAATGTTAATCTCGTATTGACATCTTCAACTTTTGTAGTCCTGTCTTCCTCAGTTGCGTGTAATATTACGGTATATTGATAATTTTTACTTATAGACCGTCTAACAGCAACTGAATAAAACACAATTTTAGTGCCATACGCGTTTCGCCTTTATTTTCTGCAAGGTATCATCAGTAGCCTGGAATATGTACATATGTTTGCTATTTAATTTACATTTTTGTCACTGTGCCTATAGGTTATAAACAGTTTTGGTGGTTGGTATTTCCTATTAAGTAGTAATGTTTTGAACTGTACTTACAAGTTGCGTGGACAATTTCTTAGATATTACGCTCCTGTTGCATTATTGGTGTTGTTCTGCTTCTTATGCACGACAATATGCGGTTTTTTTTTCCAGATTTCACAACACTATGAACTGAACGCTTGTTTCAATTCAGTGTTTTGGTTTCTGTTGCCGACTGTCAAACGTTTTTGCGAAAGATCGAATGTTATTGCCAAACCTGCGAGTGTAGTTATTGAAGTATCTGTGATCTGTTAGTGTATGCATTTGCGTGCGTGTGTGTGTGTGTGTGTGTGTGTGTGTGTGTGTGTGTGTGTGATATAATTTTTTGTACTGTGTGTGTATGTGTGTGTGTATATATTTTTGTATTTTGGTGTGGTAATTTTTTTTTTTTTTGTGGGCTGTGTGTGTGTGTGTGTGTGTGTGTGTGTGTGTGTGTGTGTGTGTGTGTGTGTGTGTGTGTGTGTGCGTGTCCAGATGGTGAAAGGGGAAGTTTTTTTGTTTTATGTTATCATTTCCTTTGTTAAGTGTAGTAGGGAGCCTGTGCTGATGTGTGTTTGTTTTCTGCTATGGCTTTCTGGATGTGGAAATTTTCTTACGTTTGTATAAGATGTTTGTCATGGCTGCTTATTCTCATTATTTTCATTTCTTGTTCCATGTTTGTAGGATGATGGTTATGGTGTTTTAAATGCTCTGCAAATGTGGAATGGTTTGTTTCAACATCTGATATGTTCTTTGTATCGTGTTTCAAAATTCCTCCATGTCATGCCTATGTACACTGCATCACAACTTTGACATTCAAGTTTATATATTCCTGATTGTTGGAATTTGTTCCTCTTGGTAGCTGGCTGGCTTAGGTGTGATTGGGACCCTGTGCTCGGGAAGCGAGAACGCTACCGCGAGACCACGAGGGCGGACGATTGGAGGGTTTGCCCAGGCTTGTAGGTTATTTTGAAGCCCTGTCTCTTTAGGATGTTTGCAACTCTGTGTGTCAGTTTATGTGTGTAGGTCATGGTGTACCATCTGGTTCTTTTCTGTGTGGTGTTGTTATTGTGTGTGTTTGTTGAGTGTGTTTGTAAGTTTTCAGCTTGTGAGTTCTCTTGTATTCTGGAAATGTTGTGTTTGTTTTGTGTTCGTGCTTTTATTTTTTGATTGAGGCTGTGTACCACATGTGTGTCATACGCGTTGTTCCTAGCTATTTGTATGATTATACTTATTTCTTGTTCATAGTTTCTCTTGCTGAGTGGGATTCTGCTTAATCTATGTAACATGTGTCTTAGTGCTGCAAGTTTCTGGCTGTGGGGATGGTTGGATGTGGAATGTATTATTGTGTCAGCCACAGATGTTAAATGTATGTTTGCCATTTTCTTTATTTATTGTAACGTCAAGAAAATTTATTTGATTTTCTTTTTCTTTTTCAAGTGTGAATTTTATGTTCTGGTGAGCTTTGCTTATTTTTGAAAGGAGTTCATCTATTTTTTCACTTGGCTCATCTACCAGAAAAATAATGTCATCCACGTATCTGTACCAAGATATGATTTTGAAACTTTCATTAGTGGTTATCATTTCAAATATCTGATTTTCTAGGTGACTGGTGAGAATGTTTGCTAGTGTTCCTGATATTGGGGATCCCACAGGCAGTCCATCACCTTGTAGATAATATTCATTCTCAAACTGAAAGTAGTTTTGTTCAGTTGTCAGTCTGCGCATATCTGTTATTTCTTTTATTGCATCTGTGGTGAGGTTGCTGTGGGATGAGAGATTTTGTTGTATGATTTCTATTGTTTCTGTGATAGGGATGGAGGTATACATATTTTCTATATCGAATGAAATCAGTGATGCTGTGTGTGGTACCTGTATGTTCTGTATCTTTTCTGTTAGGTTTCCTGTTTTTATCACTGTTCCGTTGTTTTTTACTTTATAGTGTTTTGTAAGTAACTTTTGGAGGTGTTTGGTTATGTGGTATGTTGGGGCTTTCTTGAAGTTGATAACAGCTCTCATTGGCATTCCGTCTTTATGTACTTTCGGTTGACTGCAGAGTGTTGGTACTTGTGGGTTTTTCTGTGTTCTGTAGTATTTCAGTTTGTCTGTGAGTGTGTGTTCAATGTTTTTCAATGTTCGTTTCACGTTTGCCTGGAATCGTGTAGTTGGATCTGACTTCAGTTTTTGTATGGCATTGGTGTTTATGTATTCCTTGGTTTGTGTGAACAAAATAATTGTGAAATAAACATAGGACTGACAAGAGAACTAGTAAAAGACGAAATAAAAGGCATAATGAAACAAACACAGCAGACACACAATGAGAACAACCAAACAGAAGCAGCCACTATGAAAAGGTTAAAACAAAAGTTAACAAACAATAACATATTAATAACAAGAGCAGACAAGGGAAATGTAACAGTACTCATGGATAAAGAGCAATACATCACAAACCAGATATAATGATACAGCCCTACAATATCTTTGACGTACGGAGACGGCGCGAATATTTATTTGTATGTGTAGGCCATTTAAAGAACCTACACAAACTCCATCGTACAGGATGCTTGCATTCGACGTTCTGCCGGTTACACCGGTTATTAATATACCAGCATTTTACATTTGCAGTGGCTTATCTCGCACTTACTTTAACCTGTGTTACTGCAACGTTAATCACTTAAATATATTACCTGGGCAAATGTATTCACGAAACTTCACTCCTCTGCATTAATTATTTTTTGGTGTTGCGATTTTTTTTCCATCAATGTAGACGTAGACATGTGAGGGGTGGGCTGCGACTCACGTGGAAGATGAGGTGTTCGCGGACGGTGAGGGCGCCCACGAAGTAGTTCTGCTGGGCGACGTAGGCGGCGTGGGCGGCGAGGTGGGCGGCGTCGGCGGGCCGGCCGTTGAGCAGGCGCTCCCCCGAGTGGAGGGCGGCGCGGAAGGTGAGCGCCTGCAGCAGCGAGGTCTTGCCGGCGCCGCTGGCGCCCAGCACCGCCAGCAGCTCCCCGGGCAGCGCCTGGCCGCTCACTGCAACAGCCGGCCGACAGCGTGCTCGCAGTCTGTCAGACTGTCGGGCGCGTGGAGTCGACATCGACTCAAAGGAAGGCCTCGGGGCTTGTTGGTGACGTCACGTCAGCCAGGCACGGCCAACGTCAGGTCTGTTGCAGGCAGAAACGCCTGGGCGTGCTAGTCACTATAAATCTCTCATTTTTGGACCAAATGTTTGGTATAGTTTTGGATTCTGCAGTTTTATTTACATGAAATATTTTCGTACTATCGTAAAGCTACAAATGAAGATCATAGTTCTGTATTACTGAATCCTGTCGAAAATGGCTGACATCAAAATAAGTGTCCAAGGAATAGAAAAGCAACTGGAATCACTCAACAGAGGCAAGTCCACTGGACCTGACGCGAAAGAACTTGCCCCCCCCTTCTAACAGCCGTGTACCGCAAGTCTCTAGAGCAGGGCCGGCCAAACGCTGCACAGTGTGCAGACGTGCGGAAGTGCTGCACATGTGCGCACGTGTGCGACAGCGAGCGACAGCGACATCTGTTATTAGACATGTGTCCTAAATGAACGGCGGCGGCTCCACTTCCCTGTTAATGTGGTACAAGCAAGAACGCAACATACCCAGTCTCGTTTACCCCTGGTAACCGTAACCTTAACAGAGAAGTACTGAGAAATGGCAAGTACTGTGAAAAAGCAAAGGACGGGAGATCTATGTTCTCAGTCGTTTAAAAAATACTGGGAACTGCAATTCTTTTTTCGTAGCCGTCGGTGAAAACTCACAGTGTTTGCTGTGCCGCCGAATAATAGGCGGCCAGCGTAAGTTTTCAATTGAAAGACATTACAATACGTATCACAAAGACGAGTGCAGTGTACTCAACAGTGAAGAACGGCAAGCAAAATTAAATGTCCTTCAGAAAATGGGTGAGACACATCAACTCGATTTTACTGTACGTCAAAGTAACTGACACTTCTTGAATTCTTAGTTTCTTGTGTTACATTTATGTCTGTTTTACTGTACGCTGTACAATGTACTGTTTACAATTTTCCAGAATGACAACCACACTAAATCTTCACTGCGAGCAAGTTTTAAAATCGCATTAAGAATTGCACAATCTGGGAAATCCTTTTCCGAAGGGGAGTTTGTGAAACGGTGTCTGATTGATGCTGCAGAACTTGGGTGTCCCACGAACGTTAGCAGGTTTCAAGAAATCAGTCTATCCAAACAAACAGTGACAAGACGTATCAGTGCTATGGCCGGCGATCTGCACAGGCAGCTAATAAATAAGGCAAAATACTTTGTTGCTTTCTCTGTTGCGCTCGATGAAGCAACAGATCTTACAGATACAGCCCAGGTTGTGATATACATACGAGGTGTCGATAACGCACTTTGTGTAACAGAGGAGCGACATCTGTGCGTAGAAACATGCACTACATGAACGCTGACGGCTGCGGCGTGCACGCTGTGACCCGGAAGTTGCACATGTGCAAGAGCACAGCACGCGTGCAGAATTTCTGGCCGGCCCTGCTCTAGAGGAACGGAAGGTTCCAAATGATTGGAAAAGAGCCCAGATAGTCCCAGTCTTCAAGAAGCGTCGCCGAACAGATGCGCAAAACTATAGACCTATATCTCTGACGTCGATCTGTTGTAGAATTTTACAACATGTTTTTTGCTCGCGTATCATGTTGTTTTTGGAAACCCAGAATCTACTCTGTAGGAATCAACATGGATTCCGGAAACAGCGATCGTGTGAGACCCAACTCGCTTTATTTGTTCATGAGATACAGAAAATATTAGATACAGGCTCCCAGGTAGATGCTATTTTCCTTGACTTCCGGAAGGCGTTCGATACAGTTCCGCACTGTCGCCTGATAAACAGAGTAAGAGCCTATGGAATATCAGACCAGCTCTGTTGCTGGATTGAAGAGTTTTTAGCAAACAGAACACAGCATATTGTTATCAATGGAGAGACGTCTACAAACGTTAAAGTAACCTCTGGCGTGCCACAGGGTAGTGTTATGGGACCATTGCTTTTCACAATATATATAAATGACCTAGTACATAGTGTCAGAAGTTCCATGCGGCTTTTCGCGGATGATGCTGTAGTATACAGAGAAGTTGCAGCGTTAGGAAATTGTAGCGAAATGCAGGAGGATCTGCAGCGGATAGGCACTTGGTGCAGGGAGTGCCAACTGACCCTTAACATAGACAAATGTAATGTATTGCGAATACATAGAAAGAAAGATCCTTTATTGTATGATTATATGATAGCGGAAGAAACACTGGTAGCAGTTACTTCTGTAAAATATCTGGGAGTATGCGTGCGGAACGATTTGAAGTGGAATGATCATATAAAATTAATTGTTGGTAAGGCGGGTACCAGGTTGAGATTCATTGGGAGAGTCCTTAGAAAATGTAGTCCATCAACAAAGGAGGTGTCTTACAAAACACTCGTTCGACCTATATTTGAGTATTGCTCATCAGTGTGGGATCCGTACCAGGTCGGGTTGACAGAGGAGATAGAGAAGATCCAAAGAAGAGCGGCGCGTTTCGTCACAGGGTTATTTGGTAACCGTGATAGGAGATGTTTAGCAAACTCAAGTGGCAGACTCTGCCAGAGAGGCGCTCTGCATCGCGGTGTAGCGTGCTGTCCAGGTTTCGAGAGAGTGCGTTTCTGGATGAGGAACGGAATATATTGCTTCCCCCTACTTATACCTCCCGAGGAGATCACGAATGTAAAATTAGAGATATTCGAGCGCGCACGGAGGCTTCCAGACAGTCGTTATTCCCGCGAACCATACGCGACTGGAACAGAAAAGGGAGGTAATGACAGTGGCACGTAAAGTGCCCTCCGCCACACACCGTTGGGTG
This sequence comes from Schistocerca serialis cubense, assembly GCF_023864345.2. NCBI lineage: Eukaryota > Metazoa > Arthropoda > Insecta > Orthoptera > Acrididae > Schistocerca > Schistocerca serialis. The sequence continues at coordinate 583,870,256 of NC_064644.1, forward strand.
GCTTGCGGAGTATAAACGTAGATGTAGATGAAATTAGAGCTCGTACTGAGGCGTTCAGACAGTCGTTTTTCCCTCGCGCGATCCGTGAGTGGAATAGTGGGAGGGGGATATGTCCAAGGCGCGAATTGTGCCCTCCGCCACACACAGCTTGGTGGCTAGCGGAGTATAGATGTAGATGTAGAACAAACGTAGATAAGTATGAGAAGATGCTTTGCCCCATTGTAAGCTTCGGAAATTTTACATTCAAATAACTATATTTACTTGATCCATTTTGTTATCGAAACTTACCCCAACCCCCCTACAATGAAATCGTTTCTTTTATTTATTTACTTCTTTTCGTTTGACATCATCACTGGAAATGCGAATTAATTTACATGTGTAAATGTCCAACTGTTGCCAGTCATTAGATTTCTGTCGTTTTCAACCAAAGCCGGCCGCGGTGGTCAAGCGGTTCTAGGCGCTCAGTCCGGAACCGCGCGACTGCTACGGTCGCAGGTTCGAATCCTGCCTCGGACATGGATGTGTGTGATGTCCTTAGGTTAGTTACGTTTAAGTAGTTCTAAGTTGTAGGGGACTGATGACCACAAATTTTAAGTCCCATAGTGCTCAGAGCCATTTTTCAACGAAAGGAATTCTAAACAGGAAACAAAATAGCTTCATATATCGAAAATACTGCTGAGATTAAACTTTTTTAAACATGCACATTAGAAAAGATAAATATTCCCCTCTTGTAACTGAAAGGATAAACTTTATAAGATAAAAAAAATTTATTTGATAAAACAAGTATCTCTCTTTTGCCTCTTCTTCTGTCCCGCTCACCTTCCCCAAACGTGTAAAATCGCAAGATATTTCATTAACATTCAGTGCTCCTCACCCCATAGTCAACCAAGATACCTGAAGAAGAGCACCAATATGTTCACAGTTTCTCGTAAAAGCAACCGAGTACAAACGTAACTTCCTCTGATTCACACATAAGGTAAGGAAGCACGAATTCTGTTGCTGCTGGACCATGAAGTTGTTTTTGTATGTCAATCCTTAAAACAGGTGGAAATTTAAGTTCACCAGTACATTATCTGTTTAGAAGTGTAATGAATTGCACAATTAATTGATTGCAGAAATCTCTCAGAACAATGTGTGTTGGTCAACTACCGCCAATAGTTTCACATTTTCCTGTGTCAGAGAGGGAGACACCACCATTATGACTGTGCCTGCAACAGACCTGGCGTTGGCCGTGCCTAGCTGACGTGACATCACGAACAAGCGCCGAGGCCTTCCTTTGAGTCGGTAGGGTGCGTCTCAGAAATACAGGGTGTCAGACTAGAAGCGGAAGGGGCGAGTAGAGGACAATGAAACAAGCAACCCCGTACATATTATAAAAATAGATGTACGTTCACCCACTGGTGTGAGAACAGTAATGGAATAGCGGCATGCACATTCACAGATGGCGGTAGGATGGCGTAAACAACTGACAAAGGGCAACGCCTTAGCGCAGCTGCCGTTTGCACTCAGGTGACTAATGTTCGACTTGATTATGGCCACACGCCGGGAATTACACTACTGGTCATTGAAATTGCTACACCACCAAGACGACGTGCTACAGACGCGGAATTTAACCGACAGGAAGAAGATGGTCTCATATGGAAATGATTAGCTATTCAGACCATTCACACAAGGCTGCCACCTACTACTTGCTGACATGATGCAAGTTTCCAACCGATTTCTCATACACAAACAGCAGTTGACCGGCGTTGCCTGCTGAAACGTTGTTGCAATGCCTCGTGTAAGGAGGAGAAATGCGTACCATCACGTTTCCGACTTTGATAACGGTCGGATTGTAACCTATCGCGATTGCGGTTTATTGTATCGCGACATGGCTGCTCGCGTTGGTCGAGATCCAATGACTGTTAGCAGAATATGGAGTCGGTGGGTTCAGGAGGGTAATACGGAACGCCGTGCTGGATCCCAACGGCCTCGTATCACTAGCAGTCCAGATGACAGGCACCTTATCCTCATGACTGTAACGGATCGTGCAGCCACGTCTCGATCTCTGAGTCAGCAGATGGGGACGCTTTCAAGACAACAACCATCTGCACGAACAGTTCGACGACGTTTGCAGCAGCATGGACTATCAGCTCGGAGACCATGGCTGCGGTTACCGTTGACGCTGCATCACAGACAGGAGCGCCTGCGACGGTGTTCTCAACGACGAACCTGGGTGCACAAATGGCAAAACGTCATTTTTTTCAGATGAATCCAGTTACTGTTTACAGCATCATGACGGACGCATCCGTGTTTGGCGACATCGCCGTGATCGCACATTGGAAGCGTGTATTCGTCATCGCCATACTGGCGTATCACCAGGCGTGATGGTGTGGGGTGACGGTGGTTACACGTCTCGGTCACCTCTTGTTCGTATTGACGGCACTTTGAACAGTGGACGTTACATTTCAGATGTGTTACGACCCGTGGCTCTACCCTTCATTCGATCCCTGTGAAACCCTACGTTTCAGCAGGATAATGCACGACCGCATGTTGCTGGTCCTGTACGGCCCTTTCTGGATACAGAAAATGTTCGACTGCTGCCCTGCCCACCACGTTCTCCAGATCTCTCACCAATTGAAAACGTCTCGTCAATGGCGGCCGAGCAACTGGCTCGTCACAATACGCCAGTCACTACTCTTGATCAACTGTGGTATCGTGTTGAAGTTGCATGGGCAGCTGTACCTGTACACACCATCCAAGCTCTGTTTGACTCAATGCCCAGGCGTATGAAGGCCGTTATTACGGCGAGAGGTGGTTGTACTGGGTACTGATTTCTTTGGATCTATGCACCCAAGTCGCGTGAAAATGTAATCACACGTCAGTTCTAGTATGATATATGTGTCCAATAAATACCAGTTTATCGTCTGCCTTTCTTCTTGGTGTAGCAATTTTAATGACCAGTAGTGTAACAGACTCTGAGCGCGGAATGTTAGTTCGTGCTAGACGCATTGGATATCTCATTTCGAAAATCGTTAGGGAATTCAACACTCCGATATCCACAATGTCAAGAGTGTGTCGACAATACCACATTTCACACGTTACCTCTCACTACGGACAGCGCAGTGCCCGATGGCCTTCACTTAACTATTGAGAGCAGCGGCGTTTGCGTTAGAGTTGTCAGTGCTAACAGACAAGAAACACTTCGTAAAATAACCGGGCAAATCAATGTGGGACGTACGACAAACGTATCCATTAGGACAGTGCGGCGAAATTCAACGTCAATCTGCTGTGGCGGAGACGACCGACACGAGTCATAAAACACATCATCTGCAATGCCGATCTTGGGCTCGGGACCATATCGGTTGGACCCTAGACTACTGGTGAACCGGTTCCAGTTGGTAAAGGCTGATGGTACGGTTCGAGCGTGGCGCAGATGCCACGAAGCCATGGAACCAATCTGTCAACAGCGCTCTGTGCAAGCTGGTAGTGGCTCCATAATCGTGTGGGCGGAGTTTGCGTGGAATGGACTGGGTGCTCTGGTCCAACTAAACTGACCACTGGCTGGAGGTAATTATGTCCGGCTACTTCGACACCAAACAACGATCTAAATTTTATGTATGACAATGCGTCATGTCACCGAATCACAATTGTTCGCGATTTGTTTGAAGAACATTCTGGACAGTTCGAGTGAAACATTTTTGGAAACAGTGATCAATAAAGTATTATATTTTAACTAAAGTTCAGTCTTGATCACAACATTTATGTCTCAATAACATAGGTGACCGGTTTCGGTTATATTTATATAACCATCTTCAGACCCATGGCTTCCTTGGAGGGTGGTAGGCGGAGCTCTCCTCAGCTGCTACAAAGTGAGTTGACTTTGAAGATGTTTATATAAATATAACCGAAACGGGTCACCTATGTTATAGAGACATAAAGTGTTGTGATCAAGACTGAACTTTAGTTAAAATATAGTTCGAGTGAATGATTTAGCTACCTAAACCGCCCAACACGAATCCCACCGAATATTTCAGGGATACAATCGAGAGGTCACGAAACCCTGCACCGGCAACCCTTTCACAGTCATAGAGGCCTATAGGGGGAGCAGGGTTCATTATTTCAGCAGGGGACTTCCAGCAAATTGTTGAATCCATATCACGTCGAGATTCTGTGCTTCGCTGGGAAAATGAATGTCCGATACCATATTAGGAGGCACTCCCCGAATTTTTTTATATCATTATATACGTATGTATGCATGTACGTTCCATATCTACTCATAAACCAGTGGCGGGATTTCAATCATAGTTGGCACACGTATCACTTATACACATATGAAGGGCTTATTTCAATAGTGGTACAAGTCCATTACCTCCACTTTTCTCCCTATAATGCCTCTGATATTAATGATCCAAACAAACAGAACGAAAGGTTCATCTCTAGCAAGAAGCCAAATGCTTGGATATTTCTGGTAACTCAAATGCAGATTTTTCAACGCTCATTTAGGACTCTGTATTTTCAGATGAACAAAAATTGGACTTCGACATAAAAGTTTTCTGGGTTTGGTACCGCGACATAATGTAAAAACTATTGCTGCTGGAGAAAAACCAACGTTTCGGCCACGATTGCAGTGGCCTTCTTCTGGGTCTAATGGTGCGTTCTAGCTATGAAGTGTCCTTTATATTTTGTTGTTAGTGTTCACTGCGCATTCCATTACGTCATAATTTTAAAAAGGTAGTTAGTTTCATTGGTCACATAAGAAAGAAGGAGAGGAAACTTTATTTTTAATAGGTTTTTGCGGTGGAGGGAGAACGTGACCTCTGTTGTCTATTGGCTCTTATGTTATGTACCATGATTGGTGGTCACCGACGAATGAGAAGTTTGCTGCTATTTACCAACTGCTGGACGTCGGCCGCGCGGCGGCAGTTACTCGCAACAAGAAAGGTAAGCAAGAAATAGACAAACTGCGGGCAACAGTGCGCTTGCCTTATCTGAAAAACGTTACTGACCCAATAGGCAAACACCTTCGCCGCGTTGGGGTGCGGCCTGTCTTCTATTGTGGCCGTAGGATCCACACGTAGAGTGTATCCACAGGACATGTGGCCTGTAATTGAAGAAGTGTCATGATGATCTCTCCATTGGCAAAAGATTCCGGAATAGTCCCCCATTCGGATCTCCGGGAGGGGACTGCCAAGGGGGAGGTTACCATGAGAAAAAGATTGAATAATCTACGAAAGGATAACGTTCTACGAGTCGGGGCGTGGAATGTCAGAAGCTTGAACGTGATAGAGAAACCAGAAAATCTGAAAAGGGAAATGCAAAGGCTCAATCTAGATATAGTAGGGGTCAGTGAAGTGAAGTGGAAGGAAGACAAGGATTTCTGGTCAGATGAGTATCGGGTAATATCAACAGCAGCATAAAATAGTATAACAGGTGTAGGATTCGTTATGAATAGGAAGGTAGGGCAGAGGGTGTGTTACTGTGAACAGTTCAGTGACCGGGTTGTTCTAATCAGAATCGACAGCAGACCAACACCGACAACGATAGTTCAGGTATACATGCTGACGTCGCAAGCTGAAGATGAACAGATAGAGAAAGTGTATGAGGATATTGAAAGGGTAATGCAGTATGTAAAGGGGGACGAAAATCTAATAGTCATGGGCGACTGGACTGAAATGCAGTTGTAGGGCAAGGAGTAGAAGAAAAGGTTACAGGACAATATGGGCTTGGGACTAGGAATGAAAGAGGAGAAAGACTAATTGAGTTCTGTAACAAGTTTCAGCTAGTAACAGCGAATACCCTGTTCAAGAATCACAAGAGGAGGAGGTATACTTGGAAAAGGCCGGGAGATACGGGAAGATTTCAATTAGATTACACATGGTCAGACAGAGATTCCGAAATCAGATACTGGATTGTAAGGCGTACCCAGGAGCAGATGTAGACTCAGATCACAATATAGTAGTGATGAAGAGTATGCTGAAGTTCAAGACATTAGTCAGGAAGAATCAATACGCAAAGATGTGGGATACGGAAGTACTAAGGAATGACGAGATACGTTTGAAGTTCTCTAACGCTATAGATATAGCAATAAGGAATAGCGCAGTAGGCAGTACAGTTGATGAGGAATGGACATCTCTAAAAAGGGGCATCACAGAAGTTGGGAAGGAAAACATAGGTACAAAGAAGGTAGCCATGGGTAACAGAAGAAATACTTCAGTTGATTGATGAAAGGAGGAAGTACAAACATGTTCCGGGAAAATCGGGAATACAGAAATACAAGTCGCTGAGGAATGAAATAAATAGGAAGTGCCGGAAAGCTAAGACGAAATGGCTGCAGGAAAAATTTGAAGACATCGAAAAGGATATGATAGTCGGAAGGACAGACTCAGCATACAGGAAAGTCAAAACAACTTTTGGTGACATTAAAAGCAACGGTGGTAACATTAAGAGTGCAACGGGAATTCCACTGTTAAATTCAGAGGAGAGAGCAGATAGGTGGAAAGAAAACATTGAAAGCCTCTATGAGGGAGAAGATTTGTCTGATGTGATAGAAGAAGAAACAGGAGTCGATTTAGAAGAGATAGGGGATCCAGTATTAGAATCGGAATTTAAAAGAGCTTTGAGGGACGTATGGGCAAATAAGGCAGAGGGGATAGATAACATTCCATCAGAATTTCTAAAATCATTGGGGGAAGTGGCAACAAAACGACTATTCACGTTGGTGTGTAGAATATATGAGTCTGGCGATATACCATCTGACTTTCGGAAAAGCATCATCCACACAATTCCGAAGACGGAAAGAGCTGACAAGTGCGAGAATTATCGCACAATCAGCTTAACAGCTCATGCATCGAAGCTGCTTACAACAATAATATACAGAAAAATGGAAAAGAAAATTGAGAATGCGTTTGGTGACGATCAGTTTGGCTTTAGGAAAAGTAAAGGGACGAGAGAGGCAATTCTGACGTTACGGCTAATAATGGAAGCAAGGCTAAAGAAAAATCAAGACACTTTCATAGGATTTGTCGACCTGGAAAAAGCGTTCGACAATATAAAATGGTGCAAGCTGTTCAAGATTCTGAAAAAAGTAGGGGTAAGCTATAGGGAGAGACGGGTCATATACAATATGTACAACAACCAAGAGGGAAAAATAAGAGTGGACGATCAAGAACGAAGTGCTCGTATTAAGAAGGGTGTAAGACAAGGCTGTAGCCTTTCGCCCCTACTCTTCAATCTGTACGTCGAGGAAGCAAGGATGCAAATAAAAGAAAGGTTCAGGAGTGGAATTAAAATACAAGGTGAAAGGATATCAATGATACGATTCGCTGATGACATTGCTATCCTGAGTGAAAGTGAAGAAGAATTAAATGATCTGCTGAACGGAATGAACAGTCTAATGAGTACACAGTATGGTTTGAGAGTAAATCGGAGAAAGACGAAGGTAATGAGAAGTAGTAGAAATGAGAACAGCGAGAAACTTAACATCAGGATTGATGGTCACGAAGTCAATGAAGTTAAGGAATTCTGCTACCTAGGCAGTAAAATAAACAATGACGGACGGAGCAAGGAGGACATCAAAAGCAGACTCGCTATGGCAAAAAAAGGCATTTCTGGCCAAGAGAAGTCTACTAATATCAAACACCGGCCTTAATTTGAGGAAGAAATTTCTGAGGATGTACGTCTGGAGTACAGCATTGTATGGTAGTGAAACATGGACTGTGGGAAAACCGGAACAGAAGAGAATCGAAGCATTTGAGATGTGGTGCTATAGACGAATGTTGAAAATTAGGTGGACTGATAAGGCAAGGAATGAGGAGGCTCTACGCAGAATCGGAGAGGAAAGGAATATGTGGAAAACACTGATATGGAGAAGGGACAAGATGATAGGACATCTGCTGAGATGGTACTAGAGGGAGCTGTAGAGGGCAAAAACTGTAGAGGAAGACAGAGATTGGAATACGTCAAGCAAATAATTGAGGACGTAGGTTGCAAGTGCTACTCTGAGATGAAGAGGTTAGCACAGGAAAGGAATTCGTGGCGGGCGCATCAAACCAGTCCATAGCCTGATGACCAAAAAAAAAAGGATCCAGAACGTGCTAGGCTCCACTAAGGACAAGGTGGATGCATTACACACTGCAGGCGTTTACAAGGTGACTGGTAGGCCAATAGCAACGCGCGTTCAGGAACACGAGCGTTATATTCGTCTAGGGCAACACAACAAATTCAAATGGTTCAAATGACTCTGAGCACTATGCGACTTAACTTCTCAGGTCATCAGTCGCCTAGAACGTACAACTAATTAAACCTAACTAACCTAAGGACATCGCACATATCCATGCCCGAGGCAGGATTCGAACCTGCGACCGTAGCGACACAACAAATCCGCAGTGGCAGAACATCACCAAGACTGCGGAAAAGAAATAAAATTCAGCGAAGCCAATGTGTTGGCCAAGCAGCCAAATTTGAGGAAACGCAAAATCAGAGTGACCATCGAAATACTTAAACACCCTAACAACATGAACAGGGAGGATGGACTCAGGCTTGCCCCATCTTGGCTGCCAGCGATCAGAGCCCAACAGACCGCACTGTCAACACGAGGCTCGAGTACTACCGGCGAGTAACTGCCGCCGCGCGGCCGACGTCCTGCAGTTGGTAAACAGCAGCAAACTTCTCATTCGACGGTGGCCACCAATCATGGTACATAACACAAGAGCCAATAGACAACAGAGGTCACGTTCTCCCTCCACCGCAATAACCTATTAAAAATAAAGTTCCCTCTCCTTCCTCCTTAAGTGACCAATGAAACTAACTACCTTTTTAAAATTATGACGTAATGGAATGCGCAGTGAACACTAACAACAAAATATAAAGGACACTGCATAGCTAGAACGCACCATTAGACCCAGAAGAAGGCCGCTGCAACCGTGGCCGAAACGTTGGTTTTTCTCCAGCAGCAGTAGTTTTTACATTATGACGCGGTACCAAACCCAGAAAACTTTTATGTCGACTGACTCTGGCCGCGGAAGCCTACGCAATTACAAAAATGGACTTGTATCACTATTCAAATAAGTCCTTCATATCACTGTCTGGAAGGAATCCTGTGGGCTAAGAAACACGTACTTGTCAAAGGGGTGCAGGTGGGTATGAGAAAGCAGTGCAGTCCAAGACGCGGCAGTCCACTATTATCATCCAGTTATTTGAGAATGAGAGCATTTACCGAGTTGCAACAAGCTTCACACGTAAATTCAAACCAATACGGAACTTTTCTCGCTGACGACGCTCACAAAACGATGAAAGGCAGAAAGTCTATAGCTTACTACATTTTCGCTGTTCGTACAGCTAAATTTGTGCATATGCTCTAAACGTACATTTCGCAGACGGTATTCGCATATATCACTGAAGGTATGTACCTGTGAAACTACACCATGGTACGACACATAGGTCAGGGGATAAGGTGCCATGAATAGTGAGTCGCGTGAAAATGAAACTGTGGGGCGAAATTCGCTAGATATATAGGTGGAATGCGTGTACAGATACGTTTGAAATATGTCAAATATATGTGATATACATTTTATATGTGTGTACGCCGTCAAAGTCGTTGGTAAAAAGCTCATTCTAAACCCCCGGAAAGATTTCAGCCAAACCACGAGACTCTTATTGATACGAATGTGATAACGTAGAGAAAGAAGAGGGGTACATGGTGGATAGACAGGATGAAGGTGGAGAAAGGTATGAATACAGGGAGGAAGCTATGGACAGGGAGAGGGGGAAAGGGACCGAGGGAGGGCAGACGAGGAGATGGAGAAAGGAAAGACAAGACAAGACAAGAAGAGAGCAAAGGATGAGACGGAGTAATAGAAGATTGGAATAAATGCATACCCAGACCACGCCAGGTACTCAGCTGGTAATCCTTATAAACTCAGGAAGTTATAAGAGCAGTCGCACCCTTGTTACAAGACTGTTAACTGCTAGTGGTATGTTTATGCTGCAGCTTCACTGCTGCTACAGTGCCGTCAGTCATTAGAGTACGTTACTTTCGTTAGTGTGAAGCAAATAGGTCCCTTCAAGGCTTGCCGGCCGATGTGGCCGTGCGGTTCTAGGCGCTACAGTCTGGAACCGCGTGACTGCTACGGTCGCTGGTTCGAATCCTGCCTCGGGCATGTATGTGTGTGATGTCCTTAGGTTAGTTAGGTTTAAGTAGTTCTAGGGGACTGATGACATTAGAAGTTAAGTCCCATAGTGTTCAGAGCCATTTGAACCTTCAAGACTTGAAGCACTTGGTTAGAAGCTGAGTTACTTACACATTTTGAAACCGTGCTATGAGCTTATCAAAAATTAATTCGAGTACTGGCGGCGTTCGCATGTTCATCGTGTGGGCTCTTATTTCGCTGCATGAAGTGCATAAAGTAAGCTACGTTTTTATAGGTGGTTTCGAGATGAAAGCACTGGCGCAATTTGTACATGTCACATGAACTTATAAAATTTAGACCAACTTTTGCCTATAATGTGGGATTATAATTCGTTCTAGACATTATGATTTCACGGAAGTTCCGACATTTGAGAATTTGTCAAGGAAAAAGGCGAAATTTCTTTCAACTGTATCACAAATAATGATGGATGGTTGAGAACTGTATGTGCTAGTTGTTCCAAATCTAAATTCTCACCTTAACACTATTGACTGTTTGCTTTTTGCCGGTTTGTTCTTATATTCGTTGCTTACTAAGATAATATAAGTTAGTTCGGTGAAAAACTAAAATTATAAGCTGTATTGAAACTACCACCTACAAACGAGAGTGGTTGTTTACTTTTTGTTATTGTCAACTTTTACTCCTTAGTTGCTATGATAATAAAAGTTAATTTGGTGAAAATTTTTGAAATATACTTCTTTCATATTGCTGGGGCTCAAAGAGTTAACCTAACACGTATGACACAGCTTGGTCAATCGATCATAGCTTACTGCAGGTGCGAATAGTGGGACAATTCAGGTTCAACCTCACTTATTTATGACCCTTCTGTAAACAAGCAAGTCTCTGGTATTAGCCTCCTTATATAGAAAACTCATTCACTTGAACTCTTTAAGTTACGAGTAAAAGCTTTAGTCTCATCTTATTTATGCACAAAAAATTGTCTGCCTCATCTCCCCTACATCTTTGTGTCAATTGCTGAGGAGAATTACTGTAATTTATGATCAAAAAAAAACATCAGACACTTTGACATTACAGTAGATGTGTGGAAAATGGTGGGGTGTCATCCTGATAGCTGCTTTAGTGTAATCTAATGATTCATGGCTGCTCAATAACGTTTTCCAAAAGTACTCCAATGCGTGTCCACCATCCATTTTTATTTACAGTTTTGGGTCAATTTTACCCATTATTTCCAATGCCTTCTTTTGAAATCATTATCCAAATATGCACATAGATTGTCATAAATATCAGACTTTCAGTATTTAACATTTAACACCGTGCATTACTTAAACAAAGTACACTGGTATCCCATGTTCACTGTTTCATAATAATCACTACAGTGCATTATTTAAACAACTACATTCCTGCTACTTACCAAATCTCTATTTCACTGTAAGTAACTTTTCCTTGTATTATTACAGTATTAGAAGCAATATTCCAACCGCTATGACGTCGCCATCAGACAGCCTCAGGGCACTGCGATTATGGTAGACTCGTAAATAATGTTTGTAAATACATGTGCTTAAACAGAATAAGAAATCCAGTACTGTTTTATTAGACTACTGCTGTAAACAATAATCATCATAAAATACCAAGGAGTAAGCATCTGGAGCGACCTAAAGTAGACTGGCTACATCAAGTAACAGCAGATCCCCAGCTGAGACATCTTACAGAACTATAATACATCCATGGATGAAGTGCTTTTCAAAACACTATTATTGATACAATCGTGTCACTTGATTGATTGTAGCTAATCTATGAAGAAGCTCCCTCAGTAAAAATGATTCAATGGATATTGTTGGAAGCTCCATGAGGCAGGTACACTTCATTCGAACTATAACAGAAAAATTTGGAAAAAGAGAATGTATTTCTAACAAAACGGTATTGCGCAAATTTGAGCAAACTGCATTGAACGAAAACTGTGATACCATTATGCCACCACCATCATATATGTGGTGGAACAGTCATAAGAATAAGATGTAATGGAAAAGTACATACAGGGGCATATATATATATATATATATATATATATATATATATATATATATATATATATATATATATATATATAATTTTTTGCCCTACAGTCTGGAACCGCTACGGTCACAGGTTCGAATCCTGCCTCGCGAATGGACGTGTGTGATGTCCTTAGGTTAATTAGGTTTCAGTAGTTCTAAGTTCTAAGGGACTGATAACCTCAGAAGTTAAGTCCCATAGTGCTGAGAGCCATTTGAATCAATTATTTTTTCCTCGATTTTTGGAATAGGAACGAAAATCGATAATACTCTTACCCCCACCCAGTACTGTACAGTAGCTGCAGGATGTTCACAAACAATGCTGTTGTCTATAGGAGGGTCGCAACACTAGTAGGCTGTAGCGATTAGCAGAAAGACTTGCAGAGAACTGACGACTTGTGTAGGCAATGGGAACTGCAGCTGAATGTAAATAAATGTAACCCACTACATATAAACAGGCAAAGAGACCTGCCAGCGTTCTATTACACTTTTATTCATTAGAACGGTTTGGTGCTATCATCATATTGTATGCTGAATGACGAGCGGGGGTAAATGGGAAAAGGTTGTCCTTCCTGGCTTTCACGCGCCCATTTCTCAATAATGTAAAAACCTATTCTTCTTTGTACTTTTTTCCAATCTCATCCATCAGTCCTTTCTGGTAATGATTGTACACCAGTCGTGAACAGGGCAAACAAATGTAGTGTAGGCAATCTCGTTTTAGTACAGATTTGTTCTGTCTTCGAAGTGTTGTGGTGATTAACTAGTGTATTTGACTCACCCTTCCACTTGACATAAACACTGCAGTAGAGGATCATATTATTTCGCCCTATTTCTGTGTATGTAGAGACGTTGTTTAGTGAATGAAACATGCCGATCAGTGTCTAAATGTTACTGTTGCAGCGTCACCGGTTTCCTAGAGAATATTTTGCTACAATAGCTCGAAATCAAATACCTGCTACGTATCGCAAACCCCTTTTCTTTTTAAGTACAGCATGTGATCTGAACAGTACACAGGTAGCATTAGCGTCTTCTAGTATGTGTCCGAATACTTAACACCACATAATATAGATTGCTAAGGTGGAAGCAAGTTTTCAAATAAGTTCGGTTAAGTGTTATGTATAATTTTCAATATCATTTAAGAGTCCTGGCTGAGGCGACTGCAGCACCGAGAGCTGCAACAAACCACTGTCTCTTCCAGCCACTGCTTACTTACGCCCTTGCCCAACGGAAGCCTTTGGCCGTTCCCCCACTCACTTATTGAGAAAATCGCGCTACCTCCCGTCTCTGGGCGACTCAGAGGTGAGGGTGTGAGGTGGCCGTGGCCGTGGATGCAGCAGGCAAAACCCTCACAGCAGTGAGAATGCTGACGGTGCAGAGATCTCATGCACTTATAGAGTGGAACACAGAAGATATTTTTGGCTTGTTGTAAATAAAGTGTGTAGCTCTGTCTTTACTATGATATCCCCAATGGTGGGGTTAGCAGCACCAGCGTGGGAAATTGTTTATAGTGTAATTTAGCGATGACTTGTATGTATGAACAAACCTATCTTAAAAATGTGCCTACTTGGATTTATTTTATTTTCTACTACTGTTTACAAGGTTACTGTAACCTTACAGTATCACAGTCCTCTAAGACAGCCTGATAATGAGGTCTTGGAGTGTTTACCATTGTTTTAACTTATTCACAATGCACGGAGAGGTTCATGGCAATGAAATGTAAACTTGGTATGTGTCAGGAATGTATGTTGCAGTGATGCATCCTTTTCCTTGAATGAGGGGTATCGAGTCCTTAAATACATAGGTCAGACAAAAGTTGTTTGTGATTGAGAGTAGTCGATACGTGGTGAATAACCAGCTGTTTGGAGGTGTTTCAAATCGTAGGTGCTAACGATCCAGTGACTGTACGGAAGTGGGTAGCAGTCAGACAACCCTACCTGCTGTGACAGACATAGTTCACATGGAGCATGCAGTAGAGAAGAAAGAGCTCCAAGAAATCTAAGAACGCGAAATTTCAAACAAAACAAATGTATTGCAATTATTAGTTATTAAGATGAACATCAGATCTGTATGTATGTAGTACAGAGAGGCAGTATACAAATTTGTACCTGTCCTCATTTATCAAGTATTGATTTATAATTTTGTAGATACTATAAGAAGGTGAATTGAATCTCACTTCTCATTTATGTGGTGGCATGAATGAGAACCGGAAGTTATTTTCAGCAGTTTTATCTGCAGCCTGTAAGGAGGTGAAGTCGGAGCCAAGTTGGAGGAAGAAGGCACACAGATTCATGGCAGAGACTATCTGGACCGTGATTAATAACTCTTAACGGCAGCCGATTATTCAGTAATCAACATTCATTTTATATAAAGGGAGTGCTCAGGTGCATGAAGTGAAGTATAAAAAACCCACCATGCAGTCCAAGCCAACCTGAACACTTCAGTGTGTTTCAATAATGCACTGTGCTGGTAACTGTTAAACATTAAACCATAGGACACTGGCGTAATTTAAGTATTGCACTGTGGTAACGGTTAAACATTTAATGTCTCATGTTTACGATAATGGATGGTGACCTTCAAAGGTGAATAATTGGAATACTGGTTGAAAACTGACACAAAACTGTAAATAAAAATGGTACGCGGCCTAACGTTAGAGTGATGGCAGAAAATGTTATTGGGCAACAATTACGTCATTAAACTGTAGAAATTCAGTCAATAGGATAAAGTCTCACCTTTTCCGCATATCTACTGTAGCATCGAAATGTCTGGAATCATTTTTGTCGTCATAAATTACAATAATTAAGATTAGGCTAAAAGCGGTTGATCATAAATTGGACTTGCATAAACATAACTTAACAGTTCAAGTGAGTGGTTCGCTTACATAAGGAGGTTAGGTCAAGTGGCTGACTTCTTTACATAATGAGAACAGTGGATCCATTGAACCAGTTAGGAGCGGAGGTGAAATTAAAAAGGACAGGTGATGTTTACTTACATAAGGATCACAGATGAATAGCCTTGAAGCTGCCCTGTCACACTAATGGCGCAGATCCTAATATGTGGGAAAATGGGAATCACTTGCTTGTCGTGAAGGTCTTCTACAAATCAGTTCTTTCTAAGTGAAACGTTTATTACTTTACATGTCTCATTTTTTCAGACAACTCTTAATAGAAGAAAGAATTATGAAAACTCAGTAGATCAGGTGAGAGAGGTAGAGACAATCCACGGAAACTGCGACTTTCTAGAATGTAAGTGGGAACGAGTGAAAAGACAGAGTCTCTCACCATTTAATTTACAGTATTGCACAGCCCTAGCCTCTAAACCTGTTTCACAGTCAGAGTGCTAAATGTAAAACCAATGCTGATGAGGGCAGTGCGTACACGCATTCCAAATCGGATGGACTACGATGCTGCCATTGTAGTGAGATTCGTTCCGCTTATGGTCATTAAATGATGCATAAACTCACCAATTTGTCAACGAGTGCTTTCCAAATAATGCCTTCCTCTTCTTGCAGCGGTGTACCATACGTCTCTAGAAGAGCGTAGCGTTCCAAAGGATTGGAAAAGTGCACAGTTCATCTCCTTTTTCAAGAAGGGACGTCGAACAGATGTGCAGAACTATAGACCTATATCTCTAACGTCGATCAGTTGTAGAATTTTGGAACACGTATTTTGTTCGAGTATAATGACTTTTCTGGAAACTATAAATCTACTCTGTAGGAATCAGCATGGGTTTCGAAAAAGACGATCATGTGAAACCCAGCTCGCGCTATTCGTCCACCAGACTCAGAGGGCCATAGACACGGGTTCACAGGTAGATGCCGTGTTTCTTGACTTCCGCAAGGCGTTCGATACAGTTCCCCACAGTCGTTTAATGAACAAAGTAAGAGCATATGGACTATCAGACCAATTGTGTGATTGGATTGAAGAGTTCCTAGATAACAGAACGCAGGATGTCATTCTCAGTGAGTAAGAGTGATTTCAGGTGTGCCGCAGGGGAGTGTCGTAGGACCGTTGCTATTCACAATATACATAAATGACCTTGTGGATGACATCGGAAGTTCACTGAGGCTTTTTGCGGATGATGCTGTGGTATATCGAGAGGTTGTAACAATGAAAAATTGTACTGAAATGCGGGAGGATCTGCAGCGAATTGACGCATGGTGCAGGGAATGGCAATTGAATCTCAATGTAGAAAAGTGTAATGTGCTGCGAATACATAGAAAGAAAGATCCTTTATCATTTAGCTACAATATAGCAGGTCAGCAACTGGAAGCAGTTGACTCCGTGAATTATCCGGGAGTGGGTATTAGGAGTGATTTAAAATCGAATGATCATATAAAGTTGATTCTCGGTAAATCAGATGCCAGACTGAGATTCATTGGAAGAATCCTAAGGAAATGCAATCAGAAAACAAAGGAAGTAGGTTACAGTACACTTGTTCGCCCACTGCTTGAATATTGCTGACCAGTGTGGGATCCGTACCATATAGGGTCGATAGAAGAGATAGAGGAGATCCAACGGAGAGCAGCGCGCTTCGTTACAGGATCATTTAGTAATCGCGCAAGCGTTACGGAGATGATAGATAAACTCCAGTGGAAGACTTTGCAGGAGAGACCCTCAGTAGCTCGGTACGGGCTTTTGTTGAAGTTTCGAGAACGTACCTTCACCGAAGAGTCAAGCAGTATATTGCTCCCTCCTACGTATATCTCGCGAAGAGACCATGAGGATAAAATCAGAGCGATTAGAGCCCACACAGAGGCGTACCGACAATCCTTCTTTCCACGAAGAATACGAGACTGGAATAGAAGGGAGAAGCTACAGAGGTACTCAAGGTACCCTCAGCCACACAGGTGGCTTGCAGAGTATGGATGTAGATGTAGATGTAGATGTAGAAGTGCAATTTCTTGGAAGTTATGCTAAATCACTTATGTAAAAAAATTGTTATTATTATAAATCTGATTGTTACGATGTTATTAATAAAATCTAGGCAACTGTGGTACGATGAAATAGCAGTGATGGTATTTTTATTTGGTTCAAATGGCTCTGACCGCTATGGGACTTAACATCTGAGGTCATCAGTCTCCTAGAACTCAGAACTACTTAAACCTAACTAACCGAAGGACGTCACACACATCCATGCCCGAGAGAGGATTCGAACCTGCGACCGTAGCGGTCGCGCGGTTCCAGACTGTAGCGCCTAGAACCGCTCGGCCACACCGGCCGGCGTATTTTTATTTGTCGGGTTTGGTGGAGAGGGCGCAGTGAAACTCGAGACTGAAAATCCACTAGTTTATTCAAACTAGACTACACGCTGAAGAATGAACAACAACAAAAAGACGTGAAAGGAGAGGGAGTCTAGCTGCAAATGTGACCGCCCCCCCTCCCCCCCCCCCCCCCCCCCCCCCCCCCCCAAGAACTGAGTGCTCGGGCCGCGTGCCTGGTTCGCCGCCGTAACACGAGGCCAAGGACGGTCCTCGAGGCTCGGCGACACGTGGAGCAGCCGGGACACACTTACCGTCCCTGAGCAGCGGCTTTCCGTCCTGTCCCGACCCGCGGGCGGAGCCCCCGTAAGCGCGCAGGCTCCTCCAGGTGTAGGTGAGGCCCGGCGGCTTGCGCTTCAGACCCGCCGGCGCCAGGCAGTCGGCAGCCTCCTCGGCGCAGGACGAGACCTCCTCTGCTGTCGACAAGTCGCTCATGTCCAGCGCCACCGACGCGAAGTCCTGCGGGCAGTGCAGCTTCAGTATTCGGCCACGCACATGGCGCACAAAATCTGTAACATTTTTCGCATCGCACGCTAATGAGTGATACAAATTGTTTTAAGTGGGTGGACGTCAAACGGGCCGACTTGGAGCAGGAGAGGCACTACAGGACACTTTATTTTCTACTGTCCATACTTTTACAAATAAATTCATAAAACTTTGTCAACATGACCAGGAAGGATTCAGGATTCACACTCATAGCAGTGGAACTGCAAAAACATAACAAAATAAATTTTTTTTAGATATGAAATTTCATCATTTTTTCAGTTAATGTTGGCTGCATTTGTTGTATAACACCCCACCCGTCACTTATCCGGTTTTGGTCTCTGTTCACCCCAGGTAATTGACTAACAGATCAACAGAGAGTGAAAAACTGCCGCAATGTCGGATAACGCAAAGAAAGTAATAGGGCCCTGTGACTCCTGATTGAAATGCGGTGGCAGTGTTGACATTAATTGATTCAGAATTGATCCCTTTTAATCAAAAAGGGGTGGATATTGATGTTATATTCAGCTATTGAACACCAGATGCAAATGTTGAACATAAAATTAATTAAGAAAGTGACTTGGGATTTCAACTACTTGATTGAAAACAGATGCAGTCGATTAGCACAGATTTATTTTAACTCATGACCTTCAATCATCACATCATATGACTCTCCTAACAGGCAGTGGTAATAAAATGCGTTTGCGTGGAGTAAAGCGCGATAAATCAAAAGTAATTCCTATCGACTGACCCAGGCGTAATGCGAAGTGCGAGAAGAATTCTACAATACACGGTCCATGACACCCTCGTGGAAACTTTGCCGACGTGATCTAAGAAATAAATCAGTGGCCGGAGCGGGCGCAATATCACCGAATTCAGTGTGGCGGAGCGGCGTTGTTGTGTGGACGTCGACCGACCTCATGGTGCTGCAAGGCTGCGCTCGTCTATTCACTCCTACCTATCTTGCTCAGTACATAGCTGAACCAAAACTTCCTACCTCCAAGTTCAGTCGTTCCCTAAACTGCAGAGATGCTCACTTTTTCTCAGGCAAGCTGAGTCAAGACCGCCACGTCCGCACTCTAGGCAAGCTGGGAACGGAAGACTTCTACGGAGACTTCTCACAGTCCGCTCCGCCTCAGTTTCCCCTCCAGCAAAATCACTTACGCCAATTGCAGCGTAAGTCGCGTTAATTATGCGTCGCTTCCCAGTGCCGACCAATGCCTGCTCTGGGAAGTGAACAAATTCCCACAAAATTTCCCTTCCTCTCAACTTCTGTTATTTATCTCCTCCCAGGCCACCCATCAAGGTTAGCGTCTGCACAAACACCAATTTTTCCGGAATTCTGACTCCCAGCAGAGTACTTCAAATTCTTCGGTCCCATCAGAGACCGGTGTATTTCATTCTGTCGCTCTTCGCCTGATTTACTTCAGACTCTGCAGACCGCGAATTCAGCATGAAGTTGCTATAGTCACGAACACGCATATTTTGACCTCTGTTGACCGCTCCACTGTAGCTTTGCGCGGCTTTCTCGTATGTTTCACTGAAAACTGGACGACGGACATTTATCAACAGGTGTACAAGTTCTCCGTCTGCTTCCCGGTACACCAGCATGGGGTCGGGGTCAACCACCCATGCTGTCACTCATCTTAAGGCGGCTGGAGGCCGCGCCGCGTTACCGCTTTCTCAGAGCTTGAGCCGTCCTAAGCTGCCTATTGTCGCTTCCCTTCGCTGTTCCCCAGCCGGCCACGGTCAACTCTAAATACTTCCCTGGGGTAAACTAGCGTCCAGTAAATCGACTCGTTTCCACAAAGTTTTCATGTCGTGTGAATTACTTTAAAACCATCACCCGACATTAATTATTCCAATACGTCCTTACTATACCCTCTACAAGATGCATTGCGCCTTGTCAGTTATTTTTGTTCAGCCCTACTGTTCGCTCAACGTGAGTTAGGTGATCTTTAATGACTTCATGTAAGGGGCACAGCTCTTGCCATCTAACAGTTGCTATAGGTACATTTTTCTTCACAAGTAAGACAGATTCTTTGATGAATTTTGCATAGCATAGAAACCATACTTACAGGTGTACGAAACTCTAGAATTTTCCAAATCTATTAAAAACTGGGATAAAAATAGAGACAATTAACTACAAAATTTGATTTTTTTCTAAACGTAAAGTTTAAAACAAACAGCTCACTCATTTCTACATAAATTAAATAGATTCTAGAGTTTCAGACACCTGTAAGTATGGTTTGTATGCTGCATTCATCGAACAGTCTCTCTTACTTATGAAGAGAAGTGTTCCTATAGCAACAAATGCAGCCAATAGCAAGTGAAAAAATGATGAAATTTCACATGTAAAAGAATTATTTTGTTATGTTTCTGATCTTCCGCTGCTACGACTGTGAATCCTGAATCCTTCCTGTTATGAATTTACTTGCAAAAGTATAGACAGTGGAAATTAAAATGTCCTGTGGTGCCTCTCCTTCTCCAAGTCGGGCCGTTTGACGTCCTACCCCCCTTAAACTTCGTGTCTAATTAATACTGTCTTTCGGAACAGAACTGGAACCCACAGATTTGCTTTTCGCAGGAAATACCTGAGACTGATAGAGTTACTAGGAGAGTGATGGCATGCAACAAGTTTCTACACTCATCGAAAAAAGCTTTGCATAACCCCGGTTCTTAGAACTCCTGTAGATAGAGGTTTATTGTGGGTATTGTATCACAGACACAGTCCCTTTAACTGTTCAGAGAAGTCACTAAAAAAAGATGTAAACAACCACGCATGAGCAGCGCCTATTAGACGGAGGGGGTCCGACAAGCTATCAGTTCCAGTCATTCCACCAGGAAGGAGGTACACGGCTTCTGTTGTGTCTGTAGTTCAACCATGCCTAGACGGTCAATACAGCGGTTCGATCGCGTCCGCGTTGTTTATTTTGTGTCAGGAAGGGCTCTCAACAAGGGAAGTGTGCAGGCGTCTCGGAGTGAACCAAAGCGTCGTTGTTCGGACATGGGGGAGATACAGAGAGGCAGGAACTGTCGACGACATGCCACGCTCAGGCCGCCCAAGGGCTACAACTGCAGTGGATGACCACTACCTACGAATTACGGCTCGGAGGAACCCTGACAGCAACGCCACCATTTCGGATATTGCTTTTCGTGCTGCTACAGGACATCTTGTCACGACTCAAACTGTGCACAACAGGCTGCATGATGCGCAACTTCACTCCCGACGTCCATGGCGAGGTTCATCTTTCCAACCACGACACCATGTAGCACGGTACAGATTGGCCCAACAATATGCCAAATGGACCGCTCAGTATTGACATCATGTTCTGTTCACCGATGAGTGTCGCATACGCCTTCAACCAGACAATCGTCAGAGACATGTTTGGAGGCAACTCGGTCAGGCTGAACGCCTTAGACACACTGTCCAGCGAAAGCAGCAAAGTGGAGGTTCCCTCCTGTTTTCGGGGGCCATTATGTGGAGCCGACGTACGCCGCTGGTGGTCATACCAGGCGCCGTAACGTCTGTTTGATACGTGAATGACATCCTCCGACCGATATGCAACCATACTGGCAGCATATTGGCGAGGCATTCGTCTTCATGGACGACAATTCGCGCCCCCATCGTGCACATCTTGCGAATAACTTTCTTCAGGATAACGACATCGTTCGGCTGGTGTTGCTAGCATGTTCTCCAGACATGAACCCTATCGAACATGCCTGGGGTAGATCGAAAAGGGCTGTTTATGGACGATGTGACCCACCAACCACTCTGAGGGCTCTACGCCGAATCGCCATTGAGGAGTGGGACAATGTGGACCAACAGTGCCTTGAACTTGTGGATAGCATGCCACGACGAATACAGGCATGCATCAATGCAAGAGGACGTACTACTGGGTACCAGAGGTAACGGAGTGTACAGCGATCTGGACTACCGCCTGTGAAGGTCTCGCTCTATGCTGGTGCAACATGCATTGTGTGATTTTAATGACCAATAAAAATGGCGGAATGATGTTTATGTTGATCTCTACTCCAATTTTCTGTACAGGTTCCGGAACTCTCGGAACCAAGGTGATGCAAAACTTTTTTTTAAATGTGTCTTATGCGTCGTCTGTACTTTCTCTTATACATAAACGACTTTCAACATGCAGTTCCAGAAGATGCAGATTTAGTTTTTCTTTCACATGATACAGCACTCAAGAAACAATGCCAGAGAAGGAAAGTTGCTACTCACCATATAGCGGAGATTCTGAGTCACAACAGCCACAATAAAAAGATTCAGACAAGAACTCAAGAAACATCTCTAAAAGACAGTGAAATCTTTTGTACAACGATTTTTTATATGCCTTTGAAAGGCGCTTGAAATCAAGCACAACTAATGAGGCACATCAAACCTTTCTCTAAGCTATTTTAGTTTTTACGTTCTTACTAAAAATTTGACTTTTTTCTTCAAAAAACTTCAACTTTTGAGTTTTGTTCAGAAATCATTAATTGTAATATATTTAAATGTAGATAGATATTCTATTATTATAAAGAGTGTACAGAGCTTCACAGAGCAGATATGATTCAATTTATACTGCGATTTCGTATTTATTTTAATGTTTCTACATGGAAGAAGAAGTCCATAATTTCTACACCGACGTAACTTTTTATGAGCAAAGTGCCTAGCCTTTGAAGAGATGAACTTTTTGCACTTCATTTACATAGCTAGTAGCAGCTGATTATGAAGTATTTCAAATCTTCCTCAAATTACTAATTACTTTTTTCTTAACTGCTCTGATTACCTGCAAGCAATTTTGTTGCTATTTTGTCAGAAATTAGAATTTTTAGCCTGCAAAATATAGGTTTATTCTTTCAAAGATGAAGACACTAGACAGCTGCTGCTGATAATGCTATTTATTTACGTAATCAGTGCCGTAACCTGTTTCCGAGAGCTTCATCTTCAGACGCCTGTTCATATAAAAAAGCACATTTGTTGAACTTTAAACAAGTTTCGGCACATTGTGTCCCCTTGTGATGAAAGACTCTTAGGATGTTGGTTCCCTACGGTAAAAAAACGATGTTGGAAACGATTTATTTGTCCGTAATTATCCTTTGTAACGATCGAATACAATGCAAACAAATGTTTAACATTGGTTAGTCATAGTTATATCTTACTTACGTCGAAAATCCTGCGTAATTTTGTTGGAATGCTGTTACCTTTTATTCACAAAATACTATAGTGTACATGGAGCACCTTTATCATTTGTACACAAACACATTACGAAAGTACCATCCACACACACACACGTTATCGCCACCTGGGAAATGTACACAAAGTTGGCGATATCACAAATACAACAGTGCTAAATAGATTCTCCCTGAGACGTTACAATATGTACATTGATTTGCCAGCAGAAAACTTACAAAGAATAATCGTTACACTATATGCATTTAACAAGCAAAGAGCATTAATAAAAAATGAAATCAACAGACGAATCAGCCAGTTTGATAAGAAATGTTACTTAAATGATATTATGTAATTGTTGTGGTATACACATGGAACAAAATAGGTGGTGAAACTGTTAATATAATTTATAATGTCGTATTAGTTATTTATCTATCGCCATTTATTTTGTTGCCTTGTGCATACTGCAATATTTACATAACATCATTTAAGTAAAATTTCCTATCAAACTGCTTGCTGCACTTGTTGTCTTTATACCTAATTAATGCTCATTGAATGTTAAATGTATATTATGTAGGACCGACGGCCTTTGTAGTTTGGTCCCTTCAATCTCCACAAACCAAGCAACCTATATTATGTAACGAGTATTATTTGTATATTTTGTACTGTCCAATCAATGTATATACTGTAATATCCCTGAGCGAGGATTTCTGTGGCATTGTTGTATTTAAGATATCGCGTACTTTGTGCACATATCCCATGTGGCAAAAGCTTTTTGGTGTGTGTGTGTGTGTGTGTGTGTGTGTGTGTGTGTGTGTGTGTGTGTGTGTGTGTGTGTGTGTGTGTGGTGCGTTATGTAATGTGGTTACATATATACATTTGAAACAGATAAGTGCTGATATACTCTACAGTATTTCGTGATCACTAGCCAACAATATTCCAAAGAAATTAAGTGAGATATAACTACAGATAATCAGTCTTAAGTGTATTTTTGCATTGTGTTCCATCATTATGAAGGATAGTTCCGTTCAAATAGTTCGTTTCCAACATCGTTCTTTAACGTACAGCACCACAATCCCAAGAATATTTCATCACAAGAGAGCATAAAGAATCAAAAACTTAAGTAAACTTCCACAACTATACATCTTGATGTGAACAGCCATCTGAAGATAAACCGGGCGATTCAGAACTGTTTATGGCGCTGCTTACGCAAATAAATCGCGTTTTTAATGGCGAGTGCTTGGTGTCTTCTTCTTTGAGGGAATTAACCTAAGGTTTTTATTATTATTTCCTCAAAACTAGACCTCACGCTGCTCATTCTGACACCCCATTTGTCCATTTCCCAGTCGTCGTTTTGCTATGAAAATACGGACGAAAGTCCATTCTGTAAATTCCAGGCCGTCAAGTTTTCTCTCCACTCCACCATTTGATCAAAAAGCCATTAAAATGGGTTTCGCACAAATGAAACAATATAAGTAGAAGGTTTTCGGGACTATAGATAGATCATAACCTTAAGAGGGAAGTCATTGCCTAGAACTAATAAAATACCTTCGTTTAGCTACATTTTTAGTAAGTACGATTATTGAAATAAGTAATTTAAAAATAGAGAAAGTGGGTTATTCTGCAGACTCCATTCACTAACAAGTTACGGAACCATTTTCTGAGCAAAATAGACATATGGGGATGATATTTTCTGAATACAGAAACTTCTTATTGCGGTTATGTCTGGAGTTACTTCTATAACACACTACAGACGCCTCTTCAAAATCGGTGTTATTTTGGCAGCCTTTTTGCCTATAGATACAGGATGGTTTAGACAGCTTTTCTCTGTAACACAACGTAGTAAGTGAAAGGAAACAGGTAAACGTAAGAAACTTGACTCTTTCTACGAAGTTACAAACATAGTTCACTTAGTTTTTTTGCAGATAGGAACAGTAACGAGTCGTAATTTTTTTTAAATAAAACACTTTTTTCCATCACGCTTCTGATGTATTTAGATAGATTCTGTACAATCCTATTTAAATCACATTCCTATTAATTCTATTTATGAACCTAGAATCAAAGTTGTAGACATGGATACAATATGATGTACATAATAGGTTGTGTTCAAAAGAATGATCTGATGGTGGAAAGTTCATTGAAGTGAAATATTTAAATGGGCGCCTTCGAAACGGCCTGCGGATGGTATACACCATCCAGTCACATTAATGTGGTCACGTGTCAAAACCTGAATAACGACTTTTTGCAGAGCGAGAGATGCAGGAAGAGAGTCAGTGATGATGTGGAGGATACAGACACGACCGTGGAGCGATGCCGCGGTCAGCTGCACCAGGTTTCCCGGTTGAGGATCCATAGCGAGAACAGCCTGATCGAGGTGCTCCCGCAGTTTCTCGATGGAGCTTAAACCCGGGGAGTTTGGTGCCCAGGGGAGTGAGGTAAGCTCACCCCAGTCCTCTTTGAACCATGCGTGTACACAGCGAGATGTGTGACACGTTGCATTGTGCTGCTGGAAGATTTCAGGAAACGTGTCGCTATGATGCCAGAAAAAAACTTACTATATCGGTTGCTCTAAAGCATCGTAGGCACGTCTTTAGGTTCCACTTTTATGGTGAAATGTCTTTAAATTTCCTAGTGGTCGAATAGCGTTAGCAACGCACTCTGTTATCAACCCGAGACAAATTACAAAATACAAGCTAATTTCTTATGTTTGGGTATACGGGATCTTTCACTTGAGACTGCAAGTGCATAATGCTGAATATGAACTGAAACAGTGTCAGCATTGGGTGTTGTACAAAAATCAATGCCAAGGTCCCAACGATCTCATGGAAAGATTTACATATCTCGATTACAATTGTTTTTATATTTCTTTATTTGCTGTTACCTATTGAACACAAATAGTGCCACAACATTTGATGATTTTTTTACAATGTACTTTCACTAAAATAGCGATGAAGTGCGGCAACCTTGTGTAACAAATAGATAATGCCACATGTGTGAGTATAGATGAATATATTTCAACTCACTCGTATGATGTGTTCAGCTCAAAAATATAAATAACCGAAACGTTCATCCTTTCAGTCAGTGTACATTGCCTGCTGCTCTGTGGGAGGATGCAGAAGAGATTTTCGTGCGTTTATTTAACTAAAATAAAATATCTTGCAATGTAAATTATTCTTCTTCGAATACATTACTTCTCCTCTTTCCCTATGAACTCCCTTTGGTAACATACCACTTCGCAAAATTTTATTTTTAGTTGTTGCTGGTAACTAACATTAAGGTTACCAGATCGAAATTTCGAAAGCAGAAGACAAATTCTGGTGAAACTGCGACCGTTATAAATCTGTCCGAAAAGGTCAGCGACTCTGTCCCTTGCTCGCGAAATCCCATGTTATAGGTTGCAGTCCCATGCCGGCCCAAAATTAATATCTGTCGGGAAGTCTTTTAGAATGTGTTTCTGTAGCTATTCGGAAAACGTTTCTGTACGTGTTCTTTTATTTTTTGGATTCCTAAGGCGTCTGCCATTATCGTCGCGAATTGTAGACATTATAAGCGAGACGTGAAGGCGGTAGTGTCGCCAACAGTTCAAACGGTGGCTTCTTCACTGGCTAAGGACCGAAGCCGGAGACCAAAGACAACAACATCGACACATCAAACATTCAGAGAAGGCAGCATTCTAAATAATAATTTATGACATCGTTATGAAACACAGCAATAATACTTAATATTTAATACCTTGTGACTAAAATTGGAACTGAGACGTCTCATTAATGAATTACAATATCTGCAACTTTCGCTGCCATACGACAATTACAGCCCACACTAGGCCTCTGTCAGTAGCTGCACTGTAACTCCACTGAAGCACCAAAGAAACTGGTATAGCTATGTGTATGCAAATATATAGATATGTAAACTGGCAGAATACGGCGTTCCGGACGGCAGCGCCTGTATAAGACAACATGCGTCTGGCGCAATGATCGGTTAATGCTGCTACAATGCCAGGTTACCAAGATTTAAGTGAGTTTGTATGTGGTGTTACAGTCGGTGCACGATCTATGGGACACAGCATCTACGAGGTAGCGATGAAGTGGGGATTTTCCTGTACGATCATCTCACGAGTGTAAAGCAGTGAATGTCAGGAATCCGGTAAAACATCAAATCTCCGACATCGCTGCGGCCGGAAAAAGATCCTGCAAGAACGGGACCAACGGCAACTGAAAAGAATCGTTCAACGTGACAGAAGTGGAACCCTTCCGTAAATTGCTGCACATTTCAGTGCTGGGCCATCAACAAAGCGTGAGAACCATTCAACGAAACATCTTCCATATGGGCTTTCGGAGCTGAAGGCATACTCGTGTACCCTTGATGACTGCGCAACACAAAGCTGGGCCCGTCAAAACCGACACTGGACTGTTGATGATCGGATGGACGTGTACGGGTATGGAGACAACCTCATGAATCCATGGACCCTGCATGTCAGGAGGGGACTGTTCAAGATGGAGAAAGCTCTGTAATGACGTGGGGCGAGCGCAGTTGGAGTGATATGGGACCTCTGGTACATCTAGATACGATTCTGACGTGACACGTACATAAACATCCTCTAATCACCTGCATCCATTCATGTCCATTGTGCATTCTGACGGCCGTGGACAATTCCAGCAGGACAATGCGACACCCCACACGTCCAGAATTGCTACAGATTTGCTCCGGGAACACTCTTCTGAGTTTAAACATTTCCCCTGGCCAGCAAACTCACCAGACCTGAACATTATTGAGCATATCTGGGATGCCTTGTAACGTGCTGTCCATAAGAGATCTCCACCTTCTCGTACTCTTACGGATTCATGGACAGTCTTGCAGGATTTGTGGTGTCAGTTCATGCCATCACTACTCCAGACATTAGTCAAGTCAAAGCCACGGGGTGTTGCGGCGCATCTGCGTGCTCGCGGGGGCCCTGCACGATATTAGGCAGGTGTATCAGTTTGCGTGGCTCTGCAGTGTATAAGCACCCAGTACTTCTGAGTTACTCATATTGGCAGCAGTTCTTGTTTCGAATCCGGGAATGCTTAGTTTGCCTTCCTTGGTGAACTAATTTATTGCGATCTGGACTGCATTTTGTTAAAATGAAAGAAAAATTATGGATGTACCGTGCAAATCGTGCTGCCAATCGTGCTGCCAATCGTTTAAGTGGAGTTAGACCATCCATTTCTTGTCTTTGTTTCAATTCTCTACAATGGAGCTGGCTATTAGTGAATGATCTAATGATATCTATCCCCTGGCAAAAATATTCATAATGTTCTATGATTTTATAACAATAAAAAATTTTGTATTCTGTTTTAAAGTTACACATTACGACTTTGAAAAATACTTAAAGTTAGCGGTGATTCTGTAAGACGATTAAAACGCATGGAGACGATTATGTACACGCTACAGTGAGATGATGGTTGTGTTAGTACACCAACCGTTGTACGGAAACTACCCAGCGGATTGAAACTGAGTACCGGACAGGTCTGGAACCCGGAACCTCGTCTTATAGGCTGAGCTGTCAGTGCAGAACTTACCACCCGCCCTCACAGTTTTACGTCAGGCAGTACTTCTCCCCAGTTCTAAAACTGGAGAGAAGCTGTGTTGTATACTTTTCGGGATTAGCTCTGTTGTAAGAAAGGATTTTGTGGAGACGCGGCTTAACAACAGCATAGGGGATTGCTGCAAGAGGCCGAGCTGTGACTCGTCACTGGATAGCTCAGTCGGATACACTATAGCCGCCGATAGCCAAAGTTTCGGACTGAGTCCCGGCCCGGCACACACGTTTAAGGGGCTCCGGAAAGGCTCAAAATCATGAAAAGTTCAATTTTTACTTTTTTGCGTTTTCTGAATCTGCAGACTATTACCTTTTAATAGATACATAATTTATTCAATTCCGAAGACTACAACTATTTTTAAATTTTTTTTGAAATGTGTTCTACATAGGCGTGACCCACTGTGGCGCTGTTAAACTGCTGTCAAATGGTGTTATTATTAACGTCCGTGTTCATCAGGTACATTTTAGTGATGTGAGATAAATTATGTGTTGTGGCTAACCTGTGATGGTTCAATATATATCGCTGGTGTGATTGTCGATTGTTTCATGTTTATTTACTCTGTCGTTATCTCGAAAATATTCGTAATTAATTCTGTTTCTTGAGTCTGTTTTGTTGAAGTATAATAATGAGTAAAAGTAAAGTTATTAGAAATCCTCTGAAGGCTTTTAAGAAAAGGAGAAATGTTGGAAAGCCAAAGGTATGTGTTATTACTGTAAACAATAAAGACGATAACCAAGTGAGTGAACCTAACCTCTCAAGTACACCTGCCCATAGCAGTCAAAGTGGGAAAGAAAATACTTCACAGAAGAAGCTTGGTTCAATGAGTGAAAACTATGAATGTTTTATGGGCGAATCGGATGTGAATGAAATATTTGATATGTCGGTTCTCAAAGGAATTTTTTCAAACTGTGTAAGATGTATTCATTGTAGTGAAGTTGGTCTGGAACTCTCCATAATAAAGCACGTAGGACTTGCTAGTGAAATACAACTGAAATGTGATAAGTGTTCATACATGACCACCTTTTGGAACAGTGTTGCAGTAACTGCAACTGAAGAAAATGGTAGCAAAATCTACGAACACAACAACGAGCGATGCTTGCTTTAGACAAGGAACGCCTTCGGGCTGCAGACAGGGCTGTAAAGAGTCTAGAAATACAAGCAAGAGTAAACAGGAGGAGGAACAAGAGGAAGCTGGAGGAGGAGTTTCCAGAGGATGAAGATAATCCATCCTATGGACCTGGAATGCACTAAAAAGTTAATCCAATCTTTGTCGCTCGATTCCCAAAACTTTTATTTTCTCATACTAATTACATGTTTTCTAAGGATCTTCCAAACATATTTGTTTCAAACTTTCAGTAAATGTTACACAGTACTTTCTGCATAATTTAACACTGCCTTTGTCCAAAAAACTTTATATTTTTGAATATATAAATAAAAAATTGCCAAAAAATGTTGTGAATTTTCATTACAATTGAAAAAAATCATCTTTAATAACTGAACTAAAATTTTGTAAAATCCCTGAGTTAAGTTGTAGCCCATATTCCAATAAATAATCTGTAAAAAGTTCAACATCCTACCTCAAATACTTTGTGAGGAAAGATGTAATTTATAAGCGTTATTTTAACATTGCAAGTATAGGGCGTTCCGGAGCCCCTTAATCTTCTGGGCAGTTTCAAAACAGCGCGCAGAACGCTTCAAGAGTGAGATATTTTCTCTTGGAACAGTGTACTGTACTGGTACCACGCCGTTCTGCTGTGTCGTCCGGACAAGACACAGCCAGGGCAAAAGCACCACTGGCGCAAAGATGCGAACTGGCGCTAGTGCCATAGGGCGGCACTGAGGATGAAGATATAGACTTCGCTTCTGCCAACTGCCGGCCGAGTGCAATCTGCCGATGACCGGACGACAAAAGACAGAAGTCTACTCGAAAGACAGAAGAGCAGCTCTCACCAACGTTGTTACAGATCATCGTCCAGGCCAGATGGGGAAATCGTTTAGTGAACCCTTAGAAGTGAACAGACATTTTTTGTAAATTGCATTTGCTTTACCGATTAGAATATGTTCCTGTCGGTCTATGTAAATCGCTAAAGTTATGAGAATTCCTGATTTTAACACAAACTCGACATTCATCATTGATTACGGTTATTAGCAAGTGAGGAGGGCTCTTTGTACCGTATGACCTGGCATGACCTACGATTATTTGCACCTATCCATTGAAGACCTTTTGTGTTATAATACAAGCAGTGTTCCAGACTTCATCTTTCAACTAGTCAAAATGGTTCAAATGGCACTGAGCACTATGGGACTTAACATCTGAGGTCGTCAGTCCCCTAGAACCTAGAACTACTTAAGCCTAACTGCGGTGTGCGTAATGTAAGACCCTCGGTACACACACCATCAGATTATTTGATTTGTCGCTCTAACGAAGTAGGCGAGTGTCAGCAATATGTCTCGTGGTCTTATCGTGGCGTGTTTATCTTCTGCCGTTAGGTCAGATGATAGAAATGCCACTTGCACGCTTAGAGTAGCAGATTGACAGTGACCAACTTTAAACAGAACTTGATTAATTTTCACACACATTTATTAAAATAATAAAAATCATAGACATTAAGTAACTTGATTCTGGATGATGTTTACAATTGACAATCTGAAGTTCCTTTGGTCTTGGTACGTTAATCTTATTCTCACATATCTCTGATACTTGACAAAGTGTCTATTCACTTATCTTCATGGTTATGTACAGGAATATGGTAATCTTATTAGGCACAGACTGAAACTGGACTATAGACTGGTACAGAGTAATGCAGACTGGTACAGACTGGTGTAGACAAATGCAGACTGACTAATCAGAGGTCTGTACACTCGTTATAATACCTCATGCGTTCAGGTATCACTGCGCGAGTGTGATCTCTGAGGAGAAAAGGTTCTACATTACCAGCAATCTCATTGGCTGCGTTACATATTAATACGCGGATCGGCGGAAGCAGAATTTGGTCCGTCTCTAAGGCAGCGCCATCTTGTAGTGTGGAGACGGACGAGCGCTGTGCCTGCGCTGTTGTACTTGGCGGGGCGCGCTCTAATGGGAAAGTTGTGTATGCACTGACTACATGGAACTATGTACACAACACTAACTAACCTAAGGACATCACACACACATCCATGTCCGAGTCAAGATTCGAACCTGCGACCATAGCGGTCACGCGGTTCCAGACTGAAGGGCCTAGAACTGCTCGGCCACACCGGTCGGCTTTCAACTAAAGATAAGTAAACCTTTTTAACTCGTTGGTGT
Organism: Schistocerca serialis cubense; assembly: GCF_023864345.2. Taxonomy (NCBI): domain Eukaryota; kingdom Metazoa; phylum Arthropoda; class Insecta; order Orthoptera; family Acrididae; genus Schistocerca; species Schistocerca serialis. The sequence goes on from NC_064644.1 coordinate 583,902,212, forward strand.
GACTTTGTTACTAATTTGTTGGAGTTTTGTTGAACCTTCCCTCTCCCATCCCGTTACCTGACCCTGAACCATAACTGTGCAATAGTGGCATGGAGAAATTGTCTTAGCGGTGTACTGCACCAGAAGCCGTTTCACGAACCCACAAACTCTGCCTACAGTAACAATAGTGACAACTCAGCTACCACAGCTGTAGCGACGACGCCATTACAGAACTGTTGACGAGAGTTTACAAACCATTTCTCTGCAGTGGTCTCTCGCCCGAGAATGCTAGTCTCTCCATGTATGCTGGATAATGTGTGAAGAGTTTTAATCAGCAAAGGAGTTTCGAAAAAAAGCAGCCCGCATTCTGCAGTAGAGTTGAAGATTCGTGATGGAAAATGTGGTGTCACCGCCAGACACCACACTTGCTAGGTGGTAGCCTTTAAATCGGCCGCGGTGTCGCCACTATCAGTGATTGCAGACCGAGCGCCACCACACGGCAGGTCTAGTGAGACGTCCTGGCACTCGCCCTAGTTGTACAGCCGACTTTGCTAGAGATGGATCACTGACAACTACGCTCTCATTTGCCGAGACGATAGTTAGCATAGCCTTCAGCTACGTCATTTGCTACGACCTAGCAAGGCGCCATAACATTTGATATTATTTTATATTGTGGTTATAACATGTACCGTCAAGAGAGATGTTCTACAATTGTGGGTTAAAGTATTATATCAACTACGTACTTTATTTGCTACTATTAATTCCCTTAACTGTTTCAGACCTAGCGCCAGCCGGCGTGAGCTTAAGCGCGTGGCTTTCGGCTTCCTCTCATTGTTACTTGGCTGTCTTGCCAAGTCACAACAGAAAACTCGAACGGTTAATGTATGTCCTACAATCATCCTCGTTGTTGTTGTTGTTGTCTTGAGTCCTGAGACTGGTTTGATGCAGCTCTCCATGCTACTGTATCCTGTGCAAGCTTCTTCATCTCCCAGTACCTACTGCAGTCTACATCCTTCTGAATCTGCTAAGTGTATTCATCTCTTGGTCTCCCTCTACGATTTTTACCCTCCACACTGCCCTCCAATACTAAATTGGTTATCCCTCGATGTCTCAGAACATGTCCTATCAATCGATCCCTTCTTCTAGTCAAGTTGTGTCAGAAGCTCCTCTTCTCCCCAATTCTATTCAATACCTCCTCATTAGTTATGTCATCTACCCATCTAATCATCAGCATTCTTCTGTAGCACCACATTTCGAAAGCTTCTATTCTCTTCTTGTCTAAACTATTTATCGTCCATGTTTCACTCCCGTACATGGCTACACTCCATACAAATACTTTCAGAAACGACTTCCTGACATTTAAATCTATACTCGATGTTAACAAATTTTTCTTCTTCAGAAACGCTTTCCTTGCCATTGCCAGTCTACATTTTATATCCTCTCTACTTCGAGCATCATCAGTTATTTTGCTCACCAAGTAGCAAAACTCCTTTACTACTTTAAGTGTCTCATTTCCTAATCTAATTCCCTCAGCATCACCCGACTTAATTCGACTACATTCCATTATCCTCGTTTTGCTTTTGTTGATGTTCATCTTATACCCTCCTTTCAAAACCCTGTCCATTCCGTTCGACTGCTCTTCCAAGCCCTTTGCTGTCTCTGACAGAATTACAATGTCATCGGCGAACCTCAAAGTTTTTATTTCTTCTCCATGGATTTTAATATCTATTCCGAACTTTTCTTTTGTTTCCTTTATTGCTTGCTCAATATACAGATTGAATAACATCGGGGATAGGCTACAACCCTGTCTCACTCCCTTCCCAACCACTGCTTCCCTTTCATACCCCTTGACTCTTATAACTACCATCTGCTTTCTGTACAAACTGTAAATAGCCTTTCGCTCCATGTATTTTACCCCTGCCACCTTCAGAATTCCAGTCAACATTGTCAAAAGCTTTCTCTAAGTCTACAAATGCTAGAAACGCAGGTTTGCCTTTCCTTAATCTTTCTTCTAAGATAAGTCGTAGGGTCAGTATTGCCTCACGTGTTCCAACATTTCTACGGAATCCAAACTGATCTTCCCCGAGGTCGGCTTCTATCAGTTTACAGTAAAATCTCGCCTTCCGACAGCAGACTGGATAATTTTCCTCAAACCAGCTCGTAGCTCGTCACGCGAGTGTGATGAAACTTGGTAGAGAAGGTCAACTGTCTCGTTATACAACAACCTGAGGTCTTATCAAGCGGAAGAAGTTCCTGTAGGAGAAAAACGGAGGTAGGTAGGCGGTTACGTAAAGGCTAGCGCACGGGTGTGAGGTCACCGCCGCCAGTGCGGTGTACGGTGCAACGCTGCCGGAAGCGGGTGCGTCCTAGGCGCGACATTCCAGGCTGTCTGCGCCAAGGGCGCGCTTCCAGCGTGCCGAGGCGCATCCTGATGCTCCACACAGTGCGACACCTGTTTCTGAGAGTGAAAATCATCTCGGTACGTTTTTATCAGTCACAGGCCGTTCTTCCAGATTTTAGGTGAGCAGTGAATAGAAGTTGCCGCTTTTCTTCTAATTTTGTGGCTCCGGTTACTACCAAAGATGTTGAGTAGTCCGTCGCGCACATCCCTCCACATCCATTGCTGTGATTAAATTACTTGAAATGTAGTGAGTCATTTCTCCTGCGTAACTTTATTTTATGTAAGGATGTCTTTTAGGCCTCGTCTTCTTCCGGGAAAGTAAACTATAGCTAGTCATTATCGTATACACAGTACATTAAGCAAGGAACATGCCATCATTCATTTTTCCATTCATACTATCATCTCTGAAGGTTGTGTACATTAACTTCAAAAGCACAACCAGCTTCGGAAATTGTTTCCGAATGTAAACGAGAATTTTATCCTGATTTCTGTGTATTTTCCGCTGTAAACAAACACAAGTCTATCACAATGCCAATGCTGTGTTACAACTGTCTACTAGTGAATCTGAAAGTGTGAGTGTGTGCTACTCTTATAAATTCGACACACCGAAGTAAAAGTCGCGGATTAAAGTAAGTGCACCTAACTGTGATTTAAATATAATCTTGGTAGCTAAAAGAAATGTTATTTTCAAAAGAAGGGCCGGAGCACTCAGAATGTAGCCCTCGTGAATATATTAATGATGCAGACGCGAGCTGATGTTGGGTGGCCAGCCGGTGTGGCCGTGCGGTACTAGGCGCTTCAGTCTGGAACCGCGTGACCGCTACGGTCGCAGGTTCGAATCCTGCCTCGGGCATGGATGTGTGTGATGTCCTTACGTTAGTTAGGTTTAAGTGGTTCTAAGTTCGAGGGGACTTATGACCACAGATGTGAAGTCCCGTAGTGCTCAGAGCCATTTGAACCATTTTTTGAGGTTGGGTGAAATGACGGAAAGTATATTGGCCTAAATAAAGTCGTATAGGAAGTGGCTGGTTACCGTACTTTCTCCAAGTGATGTTGCTCATGCATTACTGGTACGTTTGAAATGACTCAGTACAGTTCTGCACAGTGGTCCATGGGCGTGGAATTTCTAATCTCAAACATGTCGACAAACATATGTAAAGTCAACTGGTTCAAATAGTTCAAATGGCTCTAAGCACCATGGGACTTAACATCTGAGGTCATCAGTCCCCTAGACTTAGAACTACTTAAACCTAACTAGCCTAAGGACACATGCATGTCCGAGGCTGGATTCGAACTTGCGACCGTAGCAGCAGCGCGGTTCCGGACTGAAGTGTCTAGAACCGTTCGGCCACAGCGGCCGGCAGTCAACTGGTAAAGATGGGGCAAAGGGGAAATCTGTCATGCTATACGGCGGTTATTTTTGAAGACTCCATCTTGGAAGGAAGAAACTCGTAATTTGCATTTGGAAAGCCTGATAAAGAATTATCCGAGAAATACACTGGCGCCTTTCCTTTGAGCATAGCTTCGTCCAATCTCGAGTAATGACGGATTTTTCTTCCTTACAGGGTGACGAGAGAGCTACTGGCGTTAACACAAATCGAGCGCATCGAGACCGTCATGGTAACGGGAGAGAGCAGCATCCGTGTTGTCACAGAATATTTCAAGCAACGCCATCCAGGCAGACTACCCGTCAGCAGCAGTGCAGTGGCGAAACGTCCCGCGAAATTCGGTGAAACCGGCTCTGCTGCAGACAATTCCAACACCGCAGAATCGAAAACAGCTTCGGGTGAAGCAAGGTCAACCTCTGCTCCGGCATCGTTCAGTGGGAGTCCAGTGGGCAAAAATACAAACGTTGCAGTATCTCACTGAGAACGATCCAAATCGTCAGGTTCAGTCTGCGGTATGGGTGACACGCAAGCTGGACGAAAATCGTATTGTTCATGTATCACATAATATTTACGGGTAAAGTTAATTTTTGTGTGAAAGGAGAGGTAAATAAGCAGTATCACAGAACTGGCCAGTTGCCATCCCTCCCTGGAAGGATCCATTTGAGATGTACATAATTTATTTGCAATTCATGCGGAACAATAGTTGTTTAAATGCAGGTGTTAAAACTATCAGAATATAAAACTGAATGAAAAGTTCAATAGTCCGTTGTAGCTGTATTTATTTAAGTCGATTAAAGACCCACACAAAGGATTTCGCATCTACGCTTTCTGGTGTGTATAAATGGTATGCCGTACGGTATCTGTTACAGAATCCCGCGGAGTAACAGTTGGGCGGGCTAGGAAAAGTTCACGGCCCTCCTCAATTGATAAAAACCATCATCAATGTTGAATGTCGAGTCTGTGTTAAAATCACGAACTGTCGTCCTTTACCGAGTAGAATATTCTGTCGGGCTATGTCAATCAGTAAAGTGATGAGAATTCCTGATTTTAACACAAACTCGACACTAATCATTGATTACGGTTTTTAGCAAGTGGTTAGGGCTGACTACTTTGTCTAGCCTCACCAGCTGTTACTCTGTGGCCTCCTGTAACTCTTTGTACCGTATGACCTAGCAATTATTAACATTAGAAGATGCGACCTAAAAGTTGCGAAACAGGTCGTTTAATCGATTGGAATAAATGCAGCTCCAGCGAACTATTGGATTTTACATTCAGTTTTATATTTCAATAATTTTAACACCTCTTTACTGTGTGAATTGTGAGTCAGTTATGTATAAAAATTTTGCTGTGGTTGCCCCAAGTTTAACATAGTTTGTAAACATCAAAAGTAGTTGGTGCATCGAAAATGTTGATTTTGTGTAGAATGTGAGATTTTGATATTGTTGAACACTTCTTCATTCAGGGTACGCTAACCGTACCCGGTAGTTAGACAAACATGTGCTGCTGTCACTGTTGTCTGAAGTGGGACATTTCCAGAAGCTGTCCATGCACACCTGGATATCCAGTTTCCCCGGAAGCGGATAGGTCAAACAGGTTCGGTGGACTGGCTCCCACATTCCTAGTGCTTCAATCCGCTAGATTTCTGTGGTGAGAAAGTAAATAGTAACCTTACACAGCTGAAGAAGCGGACTGTTGATGCCTGTGCTCGTATTCTGGCATATGTGCTTATGCTACGCCGAACACGTTCTGCAGCCTCTGGGTCTTATCGTTAGCATTGTAAGTAGGCTGTTTAGGTTTTAATGTTGGTAACGCCACGTAGCGCTCTGTATGAAAATCACTGACTGTGGTGTGTGCAGTCTGTGCCTGGTTGGCAATGTTGGAATATTCGCTATTGTAGTGTTGGGCAGTTGGATGTGAACAGCGCGTTACGCAGTTGGAGGTGAGCCGCCAGCAGTGGTGGATGTGGGGAGAGAGATGGCAGAATTTTGAGAGCGGACGATCTGGACGTGTGTCCGTCAGAAAAAACGAAATTTGTAATACTGAATGTCATGAACTGATTATATATTCTTTCATGTAGCTGGCAGTATTGGCGCTCGCTGTATTTCAGTAGTTTGAGTAACGAAGATTTTTGCGAGGTAAGTGATTCATGAAAGGTATAGGTTATTGTTGTCAGGGCCATTCTTTTCTAGGGATTATTGAAAGTCAGATTGCGTTGCGCTAAAAACATATTGTGTGTCAGTTTAGTGTTGATCAGAATAAGTAAAGAGAGAAATGTCCGAGTACGTTCAGTTTTGCTCATCTGTTTGAAAATCAAATAACGTAGAGGTTTACCAGCACAGTTATTTATAATTTTCCAAAGGGGACGTTACAGCAATTGCCTTGCTCTGTAATCAGCGCGACGTAACTCTAGAACGAGTGAAGATTGAATTGCGAGTAGTGTACTACATGACGGCTTCCTAAATGTCTGTCATCTTTGGTAACACAAACAGGTTTTCCTGTCTCCCATCTCATATTATTTCATTTTAAATCTCTATTTATTAGCTAGTTTTTGTTTCGACAGTATGGTTCCAAATTTATAGGTCATCCTAGAGATTATTCCACGAACTTATTGAATCTGTGATGATGCAATATGGTGTTTCAAAACATTTTATTTGCTATTTCTTACTACGTAATTTCAATCCAAACTATGTATTTCATTATAACATGGTAACTAATTTAATGAACAGGAACATGTCAGGAACCGTGGTCTAAGTTGTGGCGTCGGAAGTAGAGTGCCGTTACGAAAAAGATTGGAAAAAGCCATCAGAGGTGCGGAAGTTAAGCACGCTGCAGCGCCAGGTGAGAGTGTCGGATAGTTGACAACGAGGGCGCACTGAAAGGGGGTCAGTGTAACTGCCGCGTAGCCCTCCACCTACCCTTACAACCACTCACTAGAGCACCCTACACCGCCACACAGCCAGCCGTATCAATTCAGTATCAGGCTGAAGATGCCCGGAAGCTGTAGTAGTCAGTCACGGAAGGGATAAAATACAGGGAGCAAAAGGTCTTCTACAACTTGTGCGTATACCAGACTGCCGCTATAAGACTCGAAGGACACGAACGAGCAGCAGTACTTGAGAAGGGAATGACATGGTTGTACTCTACAGGGCTATTACAAATGATTGAAGCGATTTCACAGCTCTACAATAACTTTATTATTTGAGATATTTTCACAATGCTTTGCACACACATACAAAAACTCAAAAAGTTTTTTTAGGCATTCACAAATGTTCGATATGTGCCCCTTTAGTGATTCGGCAGACATCAAGCCGATAATCAAGTTCCTCCCACACTCGGCGCAGCATGTCCCCATCAATGAGTTCGAAAGCATCGTTGATGCGAGCTCGCAGTTCTGGCACGTTTCTTGGTAGAGGAGGTTTAAACACTGAATCTTTCACATAACCCCACAGAAAGAAATCGCATGGGGTTAAGTCGGGAGAGCGTGGAGGCCATGACATGAATTGCTGATCATGATCTCCACCACGACCGATCCATCGGTTTTCCGATCTCCTGTTTAAGAAATGCCGAACATCATGATGGAAGTGCGGTGGAGCACCATCCAGTTGAAACATGAAGTCGGCGCTGTCGGTCTCCAGTTGTGGCATGAGCCAATTTTCCAGCATGTCCAGATACACGTGTCCTGTAACGTTTTTTTCGCAGGAGAAAAAGGGGCCGTTAACTTTAAACCGTGAGACTGCACAAAACACGTTAACTTTTGGTGAATTGCGAATTTGCTGAACGAATGCTTGAGGATTCTCTACCGCCCAGATTGGCACATTGTGTCTGTTCACTTCACCATTAAGAAAAAATGTTGCTTCATCACTGAAAACAAGTTTCGCACTGAACGCATCCTCTTCCATGAGCTGTTGCAACCGCGCCGAAAATTCAAAGCGTTTGACTTTGTCATCGGGTGTCAGGGCTTGTAGCAGTTGTAAACGGTAAGGCTTCTGCTTTAGCCTTTTCCGTAAGATTTTCCAAATCTTCGGCTGTGGTACGTTTAGCTCCCTGCTTGCTTTATTCGTCGACTTCCGCGGGCTACGCGTGAAACTTGCCCGCACGCGTTCAACCGTTTCTTCGCTCACTGCAGGCCGACCCGTTGATTTCCCCTTACAGAGGCATCCAGAAGCTTTAAACTGCGCATACCATCGCCGAATGGAGTTAGCAGTGGGTGGATCTTTGTTGAACTTCGTCCTGAACTGTCGTTGCACTGTTATGACTGACTGATGTGAGTGCATTTCAAGCACTACATACGCTTTCTCGGCTCCTGTCGCCATTTTGTCTCACTGCGCTCTCGAGCGCTCTGGCAGCAGAAAGCTGAAGTGCGGCTTCAGCCGAACAAAACTTTATGAGTTTTTCTATGTATTTGTAGTGTGTCGTGACCATATGTCAATGAATGGAGCTACAGTGAATTTATGAAATCGCTTCAATCATTTGTAATAGCCCTGTATTTATATTTATTACATTGAGCAATGAGTGAAGCACACTAAGGAGAAATTTGGAAAGTAAATTAATGATCAGGAAGAAGAAATAAATTCTCTGGTTTTTGGCAGGCCCATTGTAACTCTGACAGGGTCGGCAAAGGACGTGGAAGATCAGCTGAACTGAATGGATAATGTCTCGAAAGAAATTGTAAGATGAACGACAACCTAAATAAAACAAATGTAATAGAAAGTTGGGGATTAGTCGAGAAATGGGACACTTAAAGCATGAAATGAATTTTGATATTTGGTCACCAAAATAACTGACAACGGTCGACGTAAAATACAGACTTGCAATAGCAAGATAAGAGTTTCTGGAAAAGGTAAATTCATAAACATCACATTTAACTTTAAGTGTTACGAAATCTTTTCTGAAGGACAGCCTAATGCAAAATTGAAACGTGGTCGATAAAGAGATCAGACAAGAATAGAACAGAATAGAATACTGATAAGTATTGCTTCAGAAGAATGCTGAAGATTAGATGAGCGAATCGGATAACCAACGAGGAGGTACTGAATCGAACGGCAGAGAAAAGAAATTTATGGAACAAGCTGAGTTAAAGAAGAGATCGGTTGTTCGATGACATCCTGAGGCATCAAGGAACCATCTGTTTGGGAAGGGAGGGAGGTGTGAGTGATAAAAGTTTTCAGTATAGTAAGCAGGCTTTATTGGATGTAGGATTCAGCAGATAAACAGAGACGAAGACTTTTGCAGAGGGTAGGCTAGTTGCGCTGCAGCAAACTAGTGATACACTGAAAACCACAGCAGCAACGCTGACTGCAGGCAAGCTTACCTAGATCCATTTGCTATAAAATTCCAACACTGTATCGCCATTCGGTGCTATTCTCCTAGCAACACAAAATTGAAGATGTCTTTGGGCCGTAAATGCTTCTAGTGGGAAGGGCAGAGTTACTGTTATTCACAGAAAACTAATAACACAACTTTTGATTATCTAGGCACTTTGCTAGCCTTTTGATAGCTCCTTAAACGCCGAACCCTGACCATTAATTCAAATGTGTAATAGGTGGTCAAAAGCAAATTACTTTTTAGGAAAACTAAACTGCACGTAAAAAATCATGAATTGTGCTATTTTTAACAGCCGAATTTGAAAGCCGGCCGGAGTGGCCGTGCGGTTCTAGGCGCTTCAGTCTGGAGCCGAGCGACCGCTACGGTCGCAGGTTCGAATCCTGCCTCGGGCATGGATGTGTGTGATGTCCTTAGGTTAGTTAGATTTAATTAGTTCTAAGTTATAGGCGACTGATGACCTCTGAAGTTAAGTCGCATAGTGCTCAGAGCCATTTTGAATCGAATTTGACACCTGGACTTCCTCAAAATGAAAAGAAGTAACGTTAGGATGGAACATACTGGCAGATTAAAACTGCTTTCCGGATTTGGACTAGAAGCTGGGACCTTCGTCAATAACGAACAAGTACTCTACCGACAGAGATATTTACCCACACCGCAAATTAAGGATATTTGAACGCAAGATCTTAATGGAAATTCTTGGAGCCATTGGAAAGAGCCCATCTAGGGACAATACAATACCACATAATAATGAGGTGTATAATTTACACAAAATATGAAATACGGTACCAAACGTTATGATGCGTGACAGTCTATTTCTAGACTGATGTGTCTCATGTTTCACTTTCACATATGCTTTAAAATCATTTGCTTGCAGTTCGATTGATGTTAGCTGATGAATGCTCTTGTCTATACCAAGGAACCTCGGTCACTCGGTCATTGTGGGGATTGTAACGTGAATTAATATCTTACTTCGCTCTCTGTTTACTCCTCGAAGTTGTATGTAATTCTTTCGGTTGTGAACGGAGAGGGTGAGGTCCCGTAAGGATTTCAGGGACGAGCACGCTTTCAAGCTAGGGACCAGGAGGTGGGCCTCCCAACGCAACCGAGCGCTGAGTCGTCTGAGCAGTGGCGCTGTCCGCGGTTTCAGACCCTCTTGCTGCTGGTCACATAGCGGATTACTTAGTACAATAATTCATGCTACGTGTGGTCCGACCACCTTCCTATCAAAATCTTATAAGACAGCGGGTGAACGTTGGGGTCTGGACCGACTTACAGGATCAGTAAATCGGTGCAATGAACCACAACTGTTACTATAAAAAAATTTTACCGTGACGGAAAATCCGCCCAAGAAGAGAGTGACGTGGTATGGCAGTCATCTTGCAGTGTTTGAAAAATTAAGAAGCCCTGCTCGTCTACCGGGGACAGGTCAGCCACATGTCGAAAATTTACAACTGGATGGCTTACTGGGTAACAGCAATCATTTAGCAGAGAGGAGTAACCAAACACTGGTTTCCAGAAACTCCCAAGCGGAGCCCAGTGCTGGCGAGAAAACTCAACTGCAGAGACGGGAGGTCAGACAGAACAGGTGGGAGCTGCGGCCTTCTAAAGATCAACTCGGAAATGATTTGTTTATTTAGCACCATATCATTATTTTGAATTTTTTAAAGCCGTCTCACTGTCACAAAGAAAATCATGCGGATTTAGAAGCGAGACTTGAAACAGTCAGCGAGCAGGAATCACTTATTCGCCAGAGGATAACGAGAAATGACTTCTTCTCCAACTGCCTGCGAACAAGTGCTTCTTCCATGGCAGGCTGCGAGTAAAGACTACTTCTCCACCAGCAGCAATTAGTAGCAGATCATGGAACACACAGTTTTCAGCTCCACAACTTGGAAAGTTTGGTGACGTTATGTAAGCTTAGGCGAGCGGGTGAGTGGAGTCGGAGATCATTTACGAGCACGATTATAGGACCGTGTAACTGTTGCGAAGCTTATAGTTTCACGGAAACTTTGAGGACTCATTCAGGATTCAACCTCCAACGTAGGATGCATGTGTCCAGCTAACTTTCCTTTGGGCGTAATAAGGCAAACACTGAGCAGGGACCGCGAGTTTGTACTTGCAAAGCTGATTTGTTAGACATCGTCCTCTCATGTTGCACTACGTTCCTGTCTTTACCAAGGTATTAGTTTCTTTTACGTTAATCGATTATTCATTCCACGTTCTCGGGAGTTACATCTTACAGTCATATTTTTATTCATTTATTGAAACAGCAGAACTTTTGTAATGAAATTGGTTTCATTTACAATCCCATATAATTTCGTAACCAGATGAGCTTCACTTTTTAAATTATATATTACTATGTGATTGATCTACGACTTACGTTCCATCAGAGCCACCCATTGCCAATGAATTCCATGTGTCGTGCACGGTTTTCATTAAGGTACATGGTGCTGTGGAATCTACACGAATTACAGCCGGCCTCTAGCAAGAGAAGCCAAGAGGTCGCAGAGCACATCATTACAACACCTCCAAATCAGATCTTCAAGAGAGTAATACAAGAACCTTCAACATCGCAGCGCGTCAGCAATCGTTGGTTAATATATTAAAAACTAGAAACCCGCATCGATTGCGAAATAAGCACCTAGTGTTAATCTAGGTTTCGGCGTAGATAATTACACCTTCTTCAGAACAATAAAACCCACAAGTGCCTAAGAAGACCTTTGTCAATGATTAAAAGAACACCATAGCTATACATTTGTAAACGAAAAAAAGGAAAACACAAACAGTACTTATGTACAAAGTCAAAACCACTACTTAACTTAATGGTGTACGCTCCACCTCACACCGGCCTATGTTCGATGGGCCATGACCCGCCATAAAGTAGTGGTTTTGACTTTGTACATAAGTACTGTTTGTGTTTTCCTTTTTTTCGTTTACAAATGTATAGCTATGGTGTTCTTTTAATCATTGACAAAGGTCTTCTTAGGCACTTGTGGGTTTTATTGTTCTGAAGAAGGTGTAGTTATCTACGCCGAAACCTAGGTTAATACTAGGTGCTTTTTTCGCAATCGAGGCGGGTTTCTAGTTTTTTAACATAAAGTAATACAAGAGCCTTCAATTGGAAGACGACCTCTTGCGCACATACGTAAATTACATATTGACAATACTCAATGCGACTTCGAAAAATTACGTAACTTTTTTTACAACTGCGTTTAGTACAAAAGTCTTCAGCTACGAGGACGTGCTGAAAAGTAAGGCTTCCTGATTTTTAATTTCAAAACTCTTAAAGCTTTTTAAATAAAACAAGTGTTATTAACATTCTACACCTCTATTCTTCATGCCTGTATAATTATTTCTGAATACAGTCACTCTGGCGACGAACACATTTCTCCGAACGAGAGGACAGTTTGTTGATACCGTCACTGTAGAATCTTTGACTTTGTAGACGGAGCCACACCTCTGCTTGCACCGCTACATCACTATCGAATCCTCGAAGGTGTTCTTTACGTTTTGTAAACAGATGAAAATGGGATGGGGTCAAATCGGGACTCTACGGAGAATGACTGATGACAAACCAAGGTGTCGGCCTGTTGTAGATGTCGCAGCGCTCTGGTGTGATCAGGCATTGTCTTGCTGAAGGAGAGGTGTCCCATGTGTGGACCAACTCTCCGAATTAGAAATCCGATTACAGCACGCTGTTCCTCAGGCACCGGCGTAGTTACGTTACACACCGCCTGTTACTCGCTACAGTTCAGAGGCCTCTAGCGGCAGAGAGCTGCAGAAATACAGTGCATCACTAAAGTATTCGACCAGCCTCATTGTTCTTGAAATGTGAAGTTATCTTCGAACATTTGAGGCCAACGAGAAGCAATTGCCGTCCATTCTGTAGTGTGAATGTAGTCTGACAATGTACCACAAGCAGGTCGCTGTATAATATAATTAACTACGTGCAAACTATATTTTTATTTATTTATTTTATTTATTTATTTATTGTTCCGTGGGTCCAAATTAAGGAGAAGTCTCTATGTTCATGGAATGAGCCAATACATGAAATTATAACACTATAGTAGAAACAGATAAAATGAAATACAAGAAACGTATTCAGGCGACAATTCGTAACTTTAAATAAAGAAAATCAGCAATGTAACACGGGAATTTGCTTAATTTTTCAGCTCTTCCAGGAGCTCCTCGACAGAATAGAAGGAGTGAGCCATGAGGAAACTCTTCAGTTTAGACTTAAAAGCGTTTGGGCTACTGCTAAGATTTTTGAGTTCTTGTGGTAGCTTACTGAAAATGGATGCAGCAGAATAGTGCACTAGTTTTCTGCACAAGAGTCGAGGAAGTGCATTCCACATGCAGATTTGATTTCAGCCTAGTATTAACTGAATGAAAGCTACTAACTCTTGGGAATAAGCTAATATTGCTAACAACAAACGACATTAAAGAAAATATATACTGTGAGGGCAATGTCAGAATTCCCAGACTATTGAATAGGGGTCGACAAGAGGTTTTCGAACTTACACCACATATAGCCCGTTTCTGAGCCAAAAATACGCTTTTTGAATCAGAATAATTACCCCAAAGAATAATACCATATGACATAAGCGTATCAAAATATGCGAAGTAGACTACTTTTCGTGTAGAACCGTAACTTATTTCAGATACTGTTCTAATGGTAAATAAAGCAGCATTTAGTTTCTGAACAAGATCCTGAACATGGGCTTTCCACAACAGCTTACTATCTATCCAACGCCTAGGAACTTGAACTGTTCCGTCTCACTTATAATATGCCCTTTCTGTCTGATCAAAATATCGGTTCTAGTTGAATTGTGAGTTAGAAACTGTAAAAACTGAGTCTTACTGTGATTTAGAATCAAATTATTTTCCACAAGCCACGAACTTATTTCATGAACTACATTATTTCATAATGTTTCAATATTACACACAAGATCCTTCACTACCAAGTTGGTGTCATCAGCAGACAGAAATATTTTGGAATCACCTGTAATACTGGAAGGCTATCATTTATATAAATAAGAAACAGCAGTGGCCCCAGCACCGACCCTTGTGGAACGCCCCACTTAACAGTGCCCCATTGGGCATATTTGTACTATAAGACACCACACCATGCAGTCACTTTATTATTCGGGCATATGCCCTATAGGCTGCGGTGGTGCTAGCTGTAGACCGAACAGGCTCATTCTGTGCTGCGTTTCCCTGTTGTTAACACAGTACGATGGGGCGGAATGGAAACAATACGTCATTTGGAAAGAGACAACTTGTTATCACGCTAAAGGACGTTCCAAAAGACAGATTGCCGCATTGTTACAAATGAGTAAGAGTACTGTAGGTGACATTATACGAAGATTCAATAGAGAAGATATAATTGAAGATAAACCAAAAACAGAGCGACCAAAGAAGCTGATTAGAAGAAAGGAAATCGGGGTAAAACGAAAAATTAAAACACATCCAAGGTTGTTGACAACTAAAATTGCTGCCGCGGTGCAGCAGGCTATGGGAAGGCGCTGCACCCTCAAACAGTCCGACGAATTGTCAGACGAGGGAGGTGTAATGGTCGACTAAGCAAGAAGAAGTCTTCGATAAATGAGAGGAATAGAAGGAAACGACTCGACTTCGCGAAGCAGCACGTAAATAAAAGTGTTAGTTGGTGGGACGAAGTAATTTTTGTCGATGAATGTCAAGTGCAGATGTTCTCCTCAAACGGAAGACCTATGACTTGGAGAAAACCACGTGAAGAATTTTAGTCGAAGCATCAGCAACCCACAGTTAAATACGGTGGTGGAGGTGTCATGATTTGGGGTTCCATATCGTTATCTGGGGTAGGCGAATTATCATTCATTGACGATACAATGGACAAGCATCAGTATCTGAACATCCTAAAAGAGAACTTAACGCAAAGTGATACAAGTTTCGGGCTTTAGAGGACGTTCAAATTGTATTGAGACAATGATCCGAAGCATAAAGCGGGTATTGTGAGACTAAGGACGCTGTATAGTTGCCCTAAGATTTTGGATACCGCTCCTCAGAGTCCAGACTTGAACCCAATAGAAAATCTTTGGAGTGAATTGAAGTGAAAAGTACGACAAACGCCAGTGACATCAAAACAAGCTTTAAAGGAACGAATACTGGAAGAATGGCGAAAATAGGTCCTGATTACACGCAAAAGCTCGTTCACAGCATCCCTAGCCGCTTGGAACAAGTGATTAAGCGAAAAGGACTGCATACATGGTATTAAAATGTACAAGGTTGTGATTGTTATACTTCCAATCCGAAAACATACGTGGCTGTGATGGTGGGCATGTTTCTTTATCTATCATTGTTTATGTTGTTTAAGTTTGAAAATAAGAACATGCTGTTCTGTTATTTATTACATAGTCCTATATCATTTTGTGCCGAGACTACTCCTGTAACATGTGATGTCTGTATATAATAAATTAAAAATAAAACTACACTGGTGGCCGAATAATTTTTTGTGAGTCACTGTATAGTCATGATGCATACAGTCGTAGAAGGTTAATAAACCTTACTTTATTTAGAAAGTTTTAATAGCTTCTTATTTAAAAAATCAGAAGTTTACTTTTCAGCACTCCCTCATAGCTTCCATAGTAATGTTCAACAGGCCATTCAGCTGATGTGTAATAAACATCCAGACGGTAGTGAAAGTCATCTCGAACCCTTGCAAGCACGGCTGGAATTACTGTAGTGCTGTTGCCGTGCACCAAAAGTGGGTTGAAAGCAATGGTGCAACGCGACATCTGTACAGTCCTTGTGCTCTAGAAACTGTATAGTCTTCTCTAGTCTTTACGACAACAACGTCACATAGTTTCAACCGAAACTCACCTGTTGGAACGCAATATAGTCCGGATGCAGATGTGGTAATGAATGAGCGAGATGGAGGTGAGCTAATTACATCCGGGAGACCACTATCGGCATCCATATGAACCCAGTAACTGACAAATGGCGCCAAGGCAAACTTTCACTTCGTATGCGCAAGTTAAAATTTGCCCCATGTTCCCATCTTCATTCATGTGGAAGAAATAGTCTTGTGAAAGGGGATGAGCCTTCCTGAAACCCCCTGCATTTAATCCGTATTTGCACTTCAGGAGCTGGCCGGGGTAACCGAGCGATTCTAGGCGCTACAGTCTGGAACCGCGCGACCGCTACGGTCACAGGTTCGAATCCTGCCTCGGGCGTGGATGTGTGTGCTGTCCTTAGGTTAGTTAGGTTTAAGTAGTTCTAAGTTCTAGGGGACTGATGACCTCCGATGTTAAGTCCCATTGTGCTCAGAGCCATTTGAACCATTTTTTTGCACTTCAAGATAGGGTAAATGATGAAGGCTGTTGTCGCTGTAGGCGCTGGAAAAATGTTTAGCTTCATGTTTGGCTGCAAACTCGACAGTGCAGTGGCTGCGCAGTGACAAGAGATTAAGGTCCGCAGAGAAACACAGCAAGCCGACTGAGGCAGTCACAGGGTTAAGTGAGGAGGCCATCTCGTCAATAGCTCCGACAACACGGCGGCCGGACCTGCTGGCGAACTTTTCAGACGCCGCGACGGTTGCCGGCCGACGCCAGCCAGAGACGGACAAGGTCCAAGTCGCACGTAGTTGCCTCACTCTCGCCGAGCGACAAAACTCTGTGGCCGAGCTGCTGTTCTTGTCCTCCCTACTAAACTCGTTAACCAAGTTTCATTTGCAGAATGAGTCCAAACTCTTACCTAGAAAGATCCGCTAGTCACAATTGGGATAAAATCTTTTAACGGAGGTCTCTGACATTTCTGTTTAACAACACGATTTGTAATTTTTACGTACATGACATCCTATTTGTCACTTCCCTATTTACAGTATCTGTCTTCTTATTTCGTTGCAGCGTTATGTAATTTTTCTTGCAATTACTTAAAAATTTTACTGCACTTGTAACCAAAAATATGTAGTGAGGGTAATTCCGTGATGATGTTACAAACGGCCTTGGATGTTATAGAGGGGATAATGTTCCTACTTGAGGTCAGCGACCTTGGTCCGGAAACGACCGAGTAGAATGTTATAAGCGAAAATCGTTTTGATATCTCTTACCGTGGACCCCTTCTATTTCATGCTCTTTGCTTCCGTATTTTACATGGAGGTAGTGTGGACCAAAAAGAGAAAAAAAATGTCCAGTAAACATGGGCTCTGAAACGCATACCTTAAATGCTATGAGCACTTGTTCGATGAAGAGATGTTTTTCACGGTAGCGGAGATGGACTATCTGTTGCTCATAGATCATGATATATCCATTTCGGAGCCCAGCTTCCTTCCTTGGTCTCGTCCATAGTACCACCTCTCAAAATGTGGAAATGAAAGAGCTTACGGTAGAAGATACGATATTGCAGTGCCCCTGTTATTCAGATTACGACGCAAAGTTCCTTTGGAGACGCTCACATACTGAAAGGAACAGGGACTGCGGCGACCACAGGCGTTACGCATCAGCTGTAGAATGGAATGACGACAAGGACCGGGTCTCGAACCCGGACATGCCGCTTATTTGGCTATATGTGCACGAGCCTCGGCCGGATCCAAACTTTCATATGACGTCGATCATGCATCTGTGACCTGCACTCTTACAAACATTATGTATACTCCCGTAGAGGTCAGTCGTTATACTTGAAAGTGGCTTGCCGGTATCGGCAGATAAATAAGATATTGTAAGGTAAGGCGACCGCTCGCAATAAGCGGGAAGTCCAGGTTTGAGTCTCCATCCGGGACAAATTTTCACTGTCGCGTGCATGTCCACAGGAATTTTGTATCGTAACCAGAGTATCACAGGCACTGCAATATCGTATTTTTCTGGCTATACCGGGCAAGCGATCTTCAAGTTCAACGACTGATCTCTACGGGAAGATACATAATGGATGTACGAGTAATGTCGCAGAAGCATGGTTGATGACACATGGAAGTTTGCGTTTGGCCATGAGACATGCCCGGATACCCAAATGTTAAGGCGACCACTCGCGATAAGTGGGAGATCCCGATTCGATTCCCGACACGGCACAAATTTTCATTGTCGTCATTCCATTGTACTTCTGATGGTAGTTCTTACTCGCAGCTGCGAATTCATTTGATGTGTAGTAGAGGCGGTCGACTGTCAGATGTAGCATAGCC
This sequence comes from Schistocerca serialis cubense, assembly GCF_023864345.2. Classification (NCBI taxonomy): domain Eukaryota; kingdom Metazoa; phylum Arthropoda; class Insecta; order Orthoptera; family Acrididae; genus Schistocerca; species Schistocerca serialis. The sequence continues at coordinate 583,920,459 of NC_064644.1, forward strand.
CTTTTCGCTTATAACTTTAGGCTCGGTCGCTTCCGGGCCATGGTCCCTTACCTCAATTTGGTACAATTATTGATACGATTACCATTCTCCATCATCCCTGTAAATCTGTAATATTAGCGCGGTATCACCCTGTATATCGTATATAAAAAGAAACATATTGCCATTTTGCTGTGTAAATGGTGGATCAGAGTTGTTTACTTGCGTCCAATTTCTGTTTTCACCTTTAAAAATGTTCCTCGCTGCCCATTCACGTTCCTTTTGTCACTGTGCCTCCCGTATGCTCTGAGCATTAGGTTTGAACACCAATTTCTCACGTATTAATGATATGAAGAAGATCTAATGAGAGTGAAAGATGTCCCAACATGAGTCTATTGCTACTTGTAGATAAAATAAAACAATAAAAGAGATGTTATTCCGAACAAAGGAAAGAATTGTCAACGCCTGTTACCCTTGAGGCCAAATATTGATCAGGTTCTTCTCTAATGATGACGCAAGTTTCATATCGTCTTACGCCAGCAGCAAAATGTGTTAGTGTTCCATTATGTGTTTATCACACTCTCTAACCACTGTACATTTCAAATGGTTCAAATGGTTCTCAGCACTATGGGACTTAACATCTGAGGTCATGAGTCCCCTAGAACTTAGAACTAGTTAAACCTAACTAACCTAAGGACATCACACACATCCATGCCCGAGGCAGGATTCGAATCTGCGACTGTAGCGGTTGCAAGGTTCTGAATGAAGCGCCTAGAGGCGCTCGGCCACACGAGCCGGCGCTTTACATTTCAGATATATTTGCACTAACTCTGCTAATACTTCATACTGCCAGTGGCAGCTCTAACCAACCATTCGGAGTTACCACCGAAACGACTCATCTTTGGATCCGTGGTTACTGCAACATGTTTGCTTCTACTATCGAATACTTGCAGCGAATCTGTTTTAGCTGTTAACTGTGACGCTCCCCGAAGATGCAGAAACAGATCTTGCCGGCATGTTTAATTATTGTGTGATTTCATAAGTGGAAGTACAGTCAGTCATTGTGGCTGATGATTATATACTCGCCATACAAAACACAAGTCACCGACTTTGAAGAGCACGGCAGTCGCTTTGGAACGCTGTAACGGTGTAGACCTGGTGATTGGCGGTTAGGCGACCCTACACAGATAGCCAAATCGTTCGCTCGAATTGTCCAGAATGTTTCTCAAACCAATCACGAACAGTTGCTACCCGGCGACACGGTATATTGTTATCCATTAAATTCAGTCGTTGTTTGCCTGCAAATAGTCGCCAAATAGCCGAACGTAACCGTTACCACTCAACGATCGGTTCAGTTGGACCAGAGGACTCAGTCCATTCCATGTAAACACAGCCCACAGCATTACGGAGCCACCACCAGCTTGCACAGTGCCTTGTTGATGACATGCGTTCTTGGCTTTTCGGGATCAGCACCATACTAGAACCCTACCATCAGCTCGTACCAACTGAAATCGGAACTCATTTGACCAGGTCACCGTTTTCCAGCCGGTTAGGATACAACCGATATGGTCACGCCGGCCCTAGTGGCCGAGCGGTTCTAGGCGCTACAGCCTGGAACCACGTGACCGCTACGGTCGCAGCTTCGAATCCTGCCTAGGGCATGGATGTGTGTGATGTCCTTAGGTTAGTTAGGTTTAAGTAGTTCTAAGTCTAGGGAACTGATGACCTCAGATGTTAAGTCCCGTAGTGCTCAGAGCCATTTGAAACATTACAGTCCCCGGCCAGCAGCCGCCTAAGTTCTATTCTGGAAGTAACGCGGAAAACGTGTTGTTCGAATACGTAATAACGCCTAATCGGAAAATAATCGCGGGATAAATAAACCTGTGATTCTGGCAGGGTTATTGAAGTTAATCGGTGAACAAATTTTGACAATGGCAGTAGCAGCTACAGAATTGGTGATGCTAAAAATCTCCGCAACGCTATCATGCTTACCAAATGACCCTGTGACGGAACGCGCCACTCTTCTTTGGATCTTCTCTATCTCCTCTGTCAACCCGACCTGGTACGGATCCCACACTGATGAGCAATACTCAACTATAGGTCGAACGAATCTTTTGTAAGGCACCTCCTTTATTGATGGACTACATTTTCTAAGGACTCTCCCAATAAATCTCAACCTGGCACCCGCCTTACCAACAATTAATTTTATATGATCATTCCACTTCAAATCGTTCCGTACGCATACTCCCAGATATTTTACAGAAGTAACTGCTACCAGTGTTTTTTCCGCTATCATACAATAATACAATAAAGGAACCTTCTTTCTATGTATTCGGAATACATTACATTTATCTATGTTAAGGGTCAATTGGCACTCCCTGTACCAAGTGCCTATCCGCTGCAGATCTTACCGCATTTCGCTACAATTTTTTAATGCTGCAACTTCTCTGTATACTACAGCATCATCCGCGAAAAGCCGCATGGAACTTCCGACACTATCTACTAGGTCATTTATCCACTATTACCACTGGCTGAACGCATGCTACATCTACATCTACATCTACATTTATACTCCGCAAGCCACCCAACGGTGAGTGACGGAGGATACTTTACGTGCCACCGTCATTACCTCCCTTTCCTGTTCCAGTCGCGTATGGTTCGCGGGAAGAACGAGTGCCGGAAAGCCTCCGTGCGCGCTCGAATCTCTCTACATTCCTGATCTCCTCGGTAGGTATAGGTAGGGGGAAGCAACATATTCGATACCTCATCCAGAAACGCATCCTCTCGTAACCTGGACAGCACGCTACACCGCGATGCAGAGCGCCTCTCTTGCAGAGTCTGCCACTTGAGTCTGCTAAACATCTCCGTAACGCCATCACGCTTACCAAAGAACCCTGTGACGAAACGCGCCACTCTTCTTTGGATCTTCTCTATCTCCTCTGTCAACCCGATCTGGTACGGATCCCACACTGATGAACAATACTCAACTATAGGTCGAACGAGTGTTTTGTAAGCCACCTCCTTTGTTGATTATTTTCCAAGGAGTCTCCCAATGAATCTCAACCTGGCACCCGCCTTACCAACAATTAATTTTATATGATCATTCCACTTCAAATCGTTCCGTACGCATACTCTCAGATATTTTACAGAAGTAACTGCTACCAGTGTTTGTTCCGCTATCATATAATCATACAGTAAAGGATCAAGCGCCGACAAGCCGGTCGGGAACGGTAGAGCAGAGAGGAGCTGCGACATGACGTCAGCCAATCGCACGCTGACCGAGCCCTCTCCAGGACGACAACCCGACAACCGCGGCCCGCAGGTGAAGAGGACGTAAGCGCGGCGCCCTACTGGTCTCGTCCAGTTGCACAGCAGCATCAAGATTAGCCACTTATATAGCAGCCACTTGGAAGTGTATAGGCTGAAGAATCCTGTTTATTTCGTAGGTACCCATTTTTTTGCGACACATCTGTGTAACACAGAGAGAAGTATTGTAATTGCTCACTTATTAATACGATTCATTTGAATGTAGCAATCCGAGAAAGCAGGTTTCCTAGACACCCCATATTTGACGACTAGGCAGGATTCAAAAATGAGTATGCCAGTCCTTGCATTCTCATGCACTCCACAACTGGGCTACTGTCTCATCCGAATGCCACACAGACGTGTATACTGCAGAAATCCGACCAAATGGAAATCCACAATAAGGCCCTTTTCGGTTTACGTCAAATGCTGATAACGCTGCCTCACACACGTACTCGGCAACTCTGTATTCCTCACTGTGACCGTCCAACATCTGCCGCTGTTCACGCCCTTTACATACGCCGCCAGGCCTGGCAACAACACTAAACATGAACAACAGTAATGCGCTCTGGTGGTCGTCGCACCAGTCACAAGGAATTGCAAATCCAGTTATTTAATACCCACCGATGGTGTGTACGTGTATCAGTTTATACTAACATCCGACTATGCCTTATTTCTTTTTGTCAGGTAGTGTATCAACGCTCAAACGAGCGAGAATGTGAAGCTGCCGTTTATAGGAAAAGCCAATGCCAAAACACTGTAGCAAAACGCAGGGAAATCCATTTTCTAGTAACTCTAGAGGATTGATTGTCACTTCGGAAACCTTACTGGAGCAGATAAGACCCAAAGGCATCTCGCAAGTATTGTCCCAAGATGGTTTAGTATATGGAGATAGCCATCTCCAATGGGAATTGTTACAAGAGGCTTTGAACATCTCTAAGAAGTCTTCTATTAAAATACCGAAAGAGCGCATTCCAGGAAAATCAGCAATGCATTATGACGACTATCTACCACTAGACTGCATGTCACCTGGTAAAGCAGCGTCCACGTGACACCGCAAGGACATTACATAAGCAGAGCAGAGACAAATGGGAAAAATCTTCGGGTGCAGTACACTAGTCACAAAACCAGTCAAAGCACGCAAAGCCGACCAGCTAATCACCAATCCAGGTACAATGTTGCGCCACTACATCCACATTCCACCTTCCATGTACGTTCATGCCTTATCTATCCTCATCAAGCAACTGGGAAGTCCCCAACCATGAGAGCCATCCAGATGTATAAGGATGGGGAATTTTGTTAGTGATAATACGGTTCGCAAGTGGTAAAATCCACTGTCTTGAGCGACTTTGACTATGGGCAGATATTTATAACTCGGGGTGGGAGAGCGACTACCTCGCAAATGGCGAAGCTAGTTGAGTGTTGAGACACTCTTGTCGCGATCACCGATGGGAAGTGGTGGGAGGACGATGAAATCACGAGTAGGCGATAAGGTGTTCACCCCTCATCATAGAACTCGGAGTTTGGTGGCTTGCCAGCTCTGAAAAGCAGGCTAGATGGAGATCTGCGGCAGGTCTGATGACAGAGTACAGAGTACACAGGCACAGGTGTTTTGGGTGACATAATTCAGCAGAAACTGTTAAATTCTGGATTCCACATCAGACACCCTACGAGTTCACATGTTGTCCCATAGACTTCTTCAGTTACGACTGCAGTGGGCAAGGGCCCAACGATATTGGACCGGGGATGATTGGAAACATGCCGCTTTGTCAGATGAATCATGCTTCCTGTTATGGTCGTGTCCGTATACGCTGTCATCAAGATGGGTGCTCGATACATGCATTGTGCTGTATTACGCTAGGGGTGGCATTCAGCGGGGTGCAATGGAACCTGTGGTAGTAATCGAAGCCACCATGATATTTGTGGAGCATATGAGCATTACCGCTAGCCACGGGCATCCATTCACGCTTGGACTCTTCTGCAACAGTAATGGAACTTTCAGCAGGTTAACTGTCCCTGTCGCAGGGCCAGAGTGGTTTCATGAGCATGACAGCGAATTTACGCTGATGTCTTGCCACCAAATTCGCCTGTTATGAACTCGATGGAACGTATCTGTGAAGCTGTGGTGCCAATCCGGTGTCCACAAACCACCGGTCGGTAATTTCTGGGAACTGGGTGACCTGTGCCTAGTCATCTGGTGCCATCCACCTCCAATAAACTACCACGACTCGTCGACCCATGCCATGCAGTATCGCTGCTGTACTGAATTCCAAACGTGGATGAACAACTATTACAAAAGAAACTTCCTGGCAGATTAAAACTGTGTGCCCGACCGAGACTCGAACTCGGGACCTTTGCCTTTCACGGGCAAGTGCTCTACCATCTGAGCTACCGAAGCACGACTCACGCCCGGTCCTCACAGCTTTACTTCTGCCAGTATCTCGTCTCCTACCTTCGAGTCTCGGTCGGGCGCACAGTTTTAATCTGCCAGGAAGTTTCATATCAGCGCACACTCCGCTGCAGAGTGAAAATCTCATTCTGGGAACTATTACAAAGGTTGTCAAAATGTTTTGACTCATCGCTGTTTATCTCATTAAATGACCGTACCAGGAGAATCAGCCGTTCGCTCTCATCTTACAGTTATGCAGATTGAAAGTTCCTTATCAAAAATAACAACTACCAGCTTATTACTATTTTCCACATCATAGAATTCGTGAACACACTAGTAACTTGTAAGAGTAAAATCGATGTCTTGCGTGAGGAGAGTGTTCGGCCAGTTCTTTGGCGAGCAGTGTCTCCGCCAATGAGAGATCAGCGTGCCCTCTTGCCGGTGACGCATGAACAACGCCCAGACAGGACAAGGGGATCGAACGGGGCAAAGGCAGTTCTTGGCGAGAGGAGACTTCGTTGCTGGTTTTACTATGTGCGCGGTTCCTTTGTGATCAGCCGTGCGATGGGGCGTTTTTAGTCGAGAAGACAAGTGTGCAAACCTGCGTCAGATTGCTTGCTGCACAATCTTGTTACGAGCTACAAGTTAACGTGAGTTGAAGGCTAACACTGTGAGCTTAGCGTGTCAGGTCAGTGCAACGATTGTTAGGTCTGTAACGAGCCATTATCAGTGGTATGATTTAACGTCACCGAGCGGTTCTAGGCGCTTCAGTCTGGAACCGCGCGACCGCTACGGTCGCAGGTCCGAATCCTGCCTCGGGCATGGATGTGTGTGATGTCCTTAGGTTAGTTAGGTTTAAGTAGTTCTAAGTTCTAGGGGACTGATGACCTCAGAAGTTAAGTCCCATAGTGCTCAGAGCCATTTGAACCATTTGAGCCATTTAACGTCACTCCTGTTGTGAGATGGTCAGTCTTGACTCACGTTTCCGGATCTTAAGCGAGCTAAGTAAAGCACATTCCCATTTGTTTAACTATTCCTGATACTTTCGTAGGATTCTTAAAGAATTTTCGGGTAGATTCCTTGCTATTTAGAGACAATGAATGCCACATGGTTTATGTACAAATAACTATATTCTTCTCTGTGCTATGATTTGTGTTTTGAGTTGAAATAATCATTAACTCGAATAAGATCTCTCCGAGTTTACTTACGTTTCCTTGCCGCTGTTAAACTGATAATTTAAATATACTAATTCTGCATAACTTGCTATGCTTTTGTGCACTTTGCAACTGAGCCGCAGTAGAGCTTCTGCTGCGAAAACATGCCTTCACCAAACCTGCTTATTCATACACTATGTGATCAACAGTATCTGGACACCCCCAAAAACATACTTTTTCATATTAGATGCATTGTGCTGCCACTAACTGCCAGGTACTCCATATCAGAGACCTCAGCAGTCATTAGACAACGTGAGAGAGCAGAATCCGGTGCTCCGCGGAACTCACGGACTTCGAACACGGTCAGGTGATTGGGTGTCTCTTTTGTCACACGTCTGTACGCGAGTTTTCCACACTCCTAAACATCCCTATGTCCACTGTTTCCGATAAGATAGTGAAGTGGAAACGTGAAGGGTCACGTACAGCATAAAAGCGTACAGGCCGACCTCATCTGTTGACTGACAGAGACCGCCGACAGTTGAAGAGGATCGTAATGTGTAATAGGCAGACATCTATCCACACCATCACACAGGAATTCCAGACTGCATCAGGATCCACTGCAAGTACTATGACTGGCGGGAGGTGAGAAAACTTGGATTTCATGGTCGAGCGGCTGCACATAAGCCACACATCACGTCAGTAAATGCCAAACAACGCCTGGATTGGTGTAAGGAGCGTAAACATTGGACGATTGAACAGTGGAAAACGTTGTGTGGAGTGAAGAATCACGGTATAAAATTCGGCGATTCGATGGCAGGATTTGGATATGGCGAATACCCGGTGAACGTCATCTGCCCGCGTGTGTAGTGCCAACAGTAAAACTCGGAGACGGTAGTGTTATGGCGTGGTGTTTTTCATGGAGGGGGCTTGCACCCCTTGTTTTGCGTGGCACTATCGCAGCACAGGCCTACACTGATCTTTGAAGCATCTTCTTCCTTCCCACTGTTGCATCTTTCAACACGATCGAACACCTGTTCATGATGCACGATCTGTACCGTAATGGTTACACGACAATAACGTCCCTGTAATGGACTGGCCTGCACAGAGTCCTGACCTGAATCCTACAGAACACTTTTGGGATGTTTTGGAACGGCGACTTCGTGCCAGGCTTTACCGACTGACATCGAAACCTCTCCTCAGTGGAGCACTCCGTGAAGAATGGGCTGCCATTACCCAAGAAACCTTGCAGCACCTGAATGACCGTATTCCTGCGAGAGTGCAAGCTGTCATCAAGGCTAAAGGTTGGCCAACACCATTTTGAGTTTCAGCATTACCGAAGGAGGGCGCCACGAACTCCTCATTTTCAGCCAGGTGTACGGATACTTTTGATCACACAGTGTATTAGTTGCTTTCACAGTCAGCATTTATTTCTTCAGGAGCATGATCTTCTCTGTATAATCTTTAAGAATTTTAAGGCAAATTGAAACAAGAGCTTCGTAGCAACCGTCCATTTCTCTTGCTCCATTCAGTATTTCTTCTAGTACCACATATTTTCAGGCTTTCTGTGGAAAAGTACTAAGATAACAATCTGAGGTGTATGTGCTCATTGCACATGCCCTTGTCAATAAGATGAAGCACTTACACATTTCAAACGTCGTATCATGAAATTATGAAATTTGATCATTAAAGTTCATTCACATGTTCATTGATGCGCATAGGTTTACATGTTTCGCGAAAGCAAGCCTTCCCCTTCTGAAATCATCCTTAAAATATAGTCAGATAGCGTTTAATAAAATTTCGTGTTACAATTTAATGTTACAAGAGAGAATTTCAAAGATTTTACAGTGGACTTCTTACATTGATATCCTGAGAATTCAAGTACACCGGCAGCTTGCAAGATGATCGACGATTTTTGTGGCTGGATACTGTATACGCTTCTGAACTACCATCTTCGAAAACGAATAGTATGGTGGCTTTTTACAGTGTCACAGGTGTAGACATTACTGTTCTTCCGAATATGCGATTTGAATAATTTCTTGGAGCGACGCCGACTTGATGAATAACTCGCAGCGGAAAACTTAGTTCGAGGTCACATCTTCTCAATAGGCATTCCCGTCTTTTCTGCTGTTATACTGCGTGACGCATTAATTACGTGTTACACAGCATTGTCCGACCACTGAGTGTGTCCAAGTCAGGCGAAATAACGAAAAACAATTGCAACCGTTGACGGAATGTACTCAAAACCGATTCCCCTGGTGCACACTGGTGGTGCGAGTACATTTCCACGATTACTGTAGGGAAACGGCGAGAAGTCTCTTACATCGATTTTCACTTCAAGACAAGTCTGATCTAACGTGCCCTAAGGACAAGACCACATGCAAGCTGAAGCCACGACAGACAAGTCTTCCGAAGTAAGAGTGATTTCAGGTGTGCCGCAGGGGAGTGTCGTAGGACCGTTGCTATTCACATTATACATAAATGACCTTGTGGATGACATCGGAAGTTCACTGAGGCTTTTTGCGGATGATGCTGTGGTATATCGAGAGGCTGTAACAATGGAAAACTGTACTGAAATGCAGGAGGATCTGCAGCGAATTGACACATGGTGCAGGGAATAGCAATTGAATCTCAATGTATACAAGTGTAATGTGCTGCGAATACATAGAAAGAAAGATCCCTTATCATTTAGCTACAATATAGCAGGTCAGCAACTGGAAGCAGTTAATTCCATAAATTATCTGTGAGTACGCATTAGGAGTGATTTAAAATGGAATGATCATATAAAGTTGATCGTCGGTAAAGCAGATGGCAGACTGAGATTCATTGGAAGAATCCTAAGGAAATGCAATCCGATAACAAAGGAAGTAGGTTACAGTACGCTTGTTCGCCCACTGCTTGAATACTGCTCATCATTGTGGGATCCGTACCAAATAGGGTTGATAGAAGAGATAGAGAAGATCCAACGGAGAGCAGTGCGCTTCGTTACAGGATCATTTAGTAATCGCGAAAGCGTTTCGGAGATGATAGATAAACTCCAGAGGAAGACTCTGCAGGAGAGACGCTCAGTAGCTCGGTACGGGCTTTTGTTGAAGTTTCGAGAACATACCTTCACCGAGGAGTCAAGCAGTATATTGCTCCCTCCTACGTATATCTCGCGAAGAGACCGTAAGGATAAAATCAGAGAGATTAGAGCCCACACAGAGGCATACCGACAATCCTTCTTTCCACGAACAATACGAGACTGGAATAGAAGGGAGAACCTCCGCCACACACCGTCAGGTGGCTTGCGAGGTATGGATGTAGATGTAGATGTAGACAAGCTAGAAGTGAAACGATCGTACGGCGTTATTGGTCGGGAGTTGTTGGGGTTGTTAGACCGCCCAGTTAATTGACACCACTTCGGCGACCTGCACGTCGATCATAGGTTCTGTGTGCTCTCCAGATATACACATCTAATACAGCTGAAAGTGAACTAAGACAACCTTCGGCAACCGACAGACAGACCAGCAGAACAAAGCAGGTGCTCCAGGTCCCAGACACTCGTAATGAATTGCAGTTCATTCTAATTCCGAGCGACACCAAGGGCGCCAGGACTGACTCGCAAACGTGGAACGCAACCTGTTTCTGTGTGCCTTGATGTATAACAGTGCCGCTTTGCCTGCTGATCAGTTAGCTTCCACAGACGCCACAGTGGAAAAAACAAGAATTCTGCTGTTTCGTTCTGTTTTAAGGTTGTCAGAAGGTTATTGTCCTGAAGAAATGTTTCGAATACTTCTACCGACTCTCTCTGCCTTGCATGGATCCAGCAGAGGCCGTGCGCTCAGCAAAACTTTTTCCACACAATGAAGAAATCTTGTTGCAGCCCCAAGTGTTGTGCCAGAAAAAGAAGGAATAGGTTGTAACCTCGCATCGATTCGAACGCATTAGGGACGGAGCACTGCATCTGCTAGACTACTATAGACGCGGAAGTCAATCACAAAGTTGTTTGAAAAAATTTCTGATACGCACTGTACAAAACCTAAAACCGAGGATTCTAGGAGAAGTATCGTGTCATCTGTGGTGTCACCGCCAGACACCACACTTGCTAGGTGGTAGCCTTTAAATCGGCAGCGGTCCGTTAGTATACGTCGGACCCGCGTGTCGCCACTGTCAGTGATTGCAGACCGAGCGCCGCCACACGGCAGGTCTAGAGAGACTTACTAGCACTCGCCCCAGTTGTACAGCAGACTTTGCTAGCGATGCTACACTGACAAATACGCTCTCATTAGCCGAGACGATAGTTAGCATAGCCTTCAGCTACATCTTTTGCTACGACCTAGCAAGGCGCCATAGCATTTGATATTTCTCTTATGAAGCATGTACAATCAAGAGCGATGTTCTACAATTATGGATTAAAGTTAAGTATTACAGCAACTGCGTCCGTTTTTCTAAGTTCTCATTTCCTTGTAATGTTCCAGACCTCACGCCAGACTGCGTGAGCATTAAGCGCGTGCCTTTCGGCTTCCTCTCATAGTGACTTGGCTGTCTTGCCAAGTCACAACATCATCTTCGGCGCCCCTCTCTCTCTTTTGGTGCCTCCCCACGCTGTCTCTTGCCCCTCTCTGGCTTCTCCCTCTCTTCCTCATTTTTCCCCCTCCATAACCCCTCTTTCTCTCTCCCCTCTTCCAACTCTCTTTCCTCCTCCCCTTCTCTCCCCTCTCCAATCCCCGTCCCCTACTTCCTCCCACCCCCACCCCCGTCACCCATCTCTCCCTCTTCCCCCTTCCCTCTCCCCGCCCCCTCCTCTCTCTCTCTCTCTCTCTCTCTCTCTCTCTCTCTCTCTCTCTCTCTCTCCCCCCCCACCTCCTCTTTTGACAAAAGTGTTGGTTACTGGTGTCTATAAAGTGCGTTGTCTTTAACTCCGCTGCTCAGGGTGACAAGCATTTAGATTTTGCACATCTATTTCTCTGTAAGTACTGAATCCTACCACCTGGCCAGTTTCTATTAAAAGTAATTCGCCTTCCACTATTATCATTCGGTCGGAAAATTGTCTCTAAATTACAGTGAAATGAACAGCCTTAGCTGATTACAGGCGTTGACATACGTCAGCGGGGACAGATGAAAATGTGTGCCCCGACCGGGACTCGATCCCGGTATCTCCTGCTTCGCGGGAGGCGTGCCAGAAATAAATTCCTGCAGTCGCGCTATCCTCTGTGTCCTCGGTGGCTCAGATGGATAGAGCGTCTGCCATGCAAGCAGGAGATCCCGGGTTCGAGTCCCGGTCGGGGCACAGATCTTCATCTGTCCCTGTTGACGTATGTCAACGCCTGTAAGCAGCTAAGGGTGTTCATTTCATTGTAATTTCATTCTAACGAGCTGCATGGTCTCCATCTTAGTATGTCTCTAAAATGTTGCATTTCTGTAGATCGCTTAGTTGGCACATATGAGTTGCCGGACACAGCGGACGAAGTTATTTGACCACTTGGGCCATTATTCTCATCCCTGGTGATTTTAAGTTTTGTGAACAGTCGCTTGAGACATGTTTCTGTGTCCTAATGCTGGAAACGTCATGAGAGGGTATAGAGGGTGTAGAGACGGTAGCTGTTTTACGAATTCAGACTCAGGATTGGATCTTTCCAGTGTCTCACAAAGCCAAACCTGATATTTAGGCACTAACAGATCATGCACTTCGACCAGGAAATCACAAAATTCGACTCTCCGATACTGTAGTTTTATCAAGGTTCAATCTTTACAAAACTACAATGTACAGAGATGTCATATAAGTTCAGAAACATAAAAATAACAGGAAAGAAGAAATACTACAATTCGACAATCTGTGGGATCTAGTGCCAAATTAAGCGAACACGGCCACCTCTTGTGCAGTACAGGCTGCGTTACACACACAGGCGACGCTCCGCGATCTGCGACGGTGGTCGGGTCACGCGGCTTGCATACGAGCAGCTCGGTTTACGGATCTAGGAGGCCACGACGAACTGCCTTTATAGCTTAAAACACTCTTGGCGGAAGTTTCAGTTCCTTTTTCCCTTTTCTCGACAATCCGTTGCGCTCCACATACCAGAAAGGTTGGATATCTGTGATTTTAAGGACTTTGACCCGCAGTTCTGACAGAAGCCATAACAGCCTGTCTCTCGGAAATGCGACGTACAGGCCGTTAAAGAAATTAGTGTCTTGGGAACACTCAGCGTAGGTGCTTATCTTGTACTGGCATAAATAAATAATGAAAGGCTTATCTGGTCCGAAAAAGCAAAAATGCAGAGCCTCGTGAAGATTGCGATTGCAACGGTTACTGCCTTGACATAAAACGCGCAGCAGTCGAAAGCTAGATGTTACATAAACTACTGCACTCTTACTGGTTTTGCTAGTAACTTTCCAGAGAAACCGGTCCTGTAGATAGGCCTATTTACCTATGCAGTGAAACGTTTCAGTGCTGTACTCTGAAAGATGGTACTGAAATAAAAAGAAAGAATGTAAAACCTCTTTACCAGAGTCAACGATTAGCTACAGTAACAGAATTCGTGTAGCACAAGCAAGGACGATTAAAGGGCGATAATAGTACGAATAAATTTTGCCGAAATTCTATGCTAAAACAGCGAGCATAAGCACAAAGTATGCGACTGGTATTACTACTTTATCCTAGAATCGTGATACAAAGAAGTTCAACTAATTGATATCACTAAAAGTCCCCCGTCGCAGTTTTTGTCTGTATTGAGTTTCAGGGGCTACTGTACTATGGGGAGTTTGGAACTGTTTTCAGTAACATACAGGCTGATTCACAACTAGAATTTATGTAAGTAATCTACGACCCCTATGCCAGACAAGTAGTCCGGCCATAGATTTTAGTACTAAGTGAAATGAACATCTTACTTTTTAAGGAAGAAGGTGCAAAATACAGAAGACTTGCACAAAAGTTATTTTCTTCGTATGCACGACTCCCAAAAATAATGTCGATAAACGGAAAGAGAATAGCTGTTGGGATGGCTAACGAAAGGGGAAGTGTACTGCAGTTATGGGACCTAACGGGGAGAAACAATGTTAACGAAAATATGAGCTTAAAAAAACCCCACACTGAAAAAACTTGCAAGAAAGATAGAAGCTAAGAAGTTGACAAGTCTGCTCCCTGGTAAAATACACGGTCCAGTCACATTAACGTGACCACCGCCTGTGTTTGACACCAACGTGCAATAACCACTCAGACGGCATTGCACAGCACTAGCAGTGGAGGGTGTATAAGGTCTGTCAGGGGGAGGCGGCAACACTGCAGTCTTTGTCCTAAGTGGAAACGGAGCGATTTACCTGACACCCAAAAGGGCGTGATCACTGGCTTTCGGGCCGAGGGTGGACGCATTTACGAAACAGCGAAGTTGCTAAATTGTTCCTACACCCCAGACCACCACAGTCTCCGGATTAAAATCCAATCGAGATTCGATGAGAGCACCTCGATCGGGCTGTCCGCGTCACGAATCCTCAGTCGAGAACCCTGGCGCAGAACCTCGTTTACTCTCTTCCTGCATACAGGGTGTTACAAAAAGGTACGGCCAAACTTTCAGGAAACATTCCTCACACACAAATAAAGAAAAGATGTTATGTGGACATGTGTCCGGAAAAGCTTAATTTCCATGTTGGAGCTCATTTTAGTTTCGTCATTATGTACTGTACTTCCTCGATTAACCGCCAGTTGGCCCAATTGACGGAAGGTAATGTTGACTTCGGTGCTTGTGTTGACATGCGACTCATTGCTCTACAGTACTAGCATCAAGCACATCAGTACGTAGCATCAACAGGTTAGTGTTCATCACGAACGTGGTTTTGCAGTCAGTGCAATGTTTGCAAATGCGGAGTTGGCAGATGCCCATTTGATGTGTGGATTAGCACGGGGCAATAGCCGTGGCGCGGTACGTTTGTATCGAGACAGATTTCCAGAACGAAACTGTCCCGACAGGAAGAAGTTCGAAGCAATTGATCGGCGTCTTAGGGAGCACGGAACATTCCAGCCTATGACTCGCGACTGGGAAAGACCTAGAACGACGAGGACACCTGCAATGGACGAAGCAATTCTTCGTGCAGTTGACGATAATCCTAATGTCAGCGTCAGAGAAGTTGCTGCTGTACAAGGTAATGTTGACCACGTCACTGTATGGAGAGTGCTACGGGAGAACCAGTTGATTCCGTGCCATGTACAGCGTGTTCAGGCACTATCAGCAGCTGATTGGCCTCCACGGGTACATTTCTGCGAATGGTTCATCCAACAATGTGTCAATCCTCATTTCAGTGCAAATGTTCTCTTTACGGATGAGGCTTCATTCCAACGTGATCAAATTGTAAATTTTCACAATCAACATGTGTGGGATGACGTGAATCCGCACGCAATTGTGCAATCACGTCATCAACACAGATTTTCTGTGAACGTTTGGGCAGGCATTGTTGGAAATGTCTTGATTGGGCCCCATGTTCTTCCACCTAGGCTCAATGGGGCACGTTATCATGATTTCATACGGGACACTCTACCTGTGCTGCTAGAACATGTGCCTTTACATGTACGACACAACATGTGGTTCATGCACGATGGAGCTCCTGCACATTTCAGTCGAAGTGTTCGTACGCTTCTCAACAACAGATTCGGTGACCGATGGATTGGTAGAGGCGGACCAATTCCATGGCCCACGCTCTCCTGACCTCAACCCTCTTGACTTTCATTTATGGGGGCATTTGAAAGCTCCTGTCTACGCATCCCCGGTACCAAATGTAGAGACTCTTCGTGCTCGTATTGTGGATGGCTGTGACACAATACGTCATTCTCCAGTGCTGCATCAGCGCATCAGGGATTCCATGCGACGGAGGGTAGATGCATGTATCCTCGCTAACGGAGGACATTTTGAACATTTCCTGTAACAAAGTGTTTGAAGTCACGCTGGTATGTTCTGTTGCTGTGTGTTTCCATTCCATGATTAATGTGATTTGAAGAGAAGTAATAAAATGAGCTCTAACATGGAAAGTAAGCGTTTCCGGACACATGTCCACATAACATATTTTTTTTCTTTGTGTGTGAGGAATGTTTCCTGAAAGTTTGGCCGTACCTTTTTGTAACACCCTGTATATCACAACGGTCCGCGTTGCAAAACGTGATACTTCAGACTTTTGATAGAGGGTCACATCCATGTGGCTGGTCACTTTACAAGACATACTTCCCGAACAATCGGGTACGTGTATCTTATACTTTCCGCAAATCACTTTAGGCGACTGCAGGATGGAGAAAAAAAAAATTGTTGCAGATATCTTCGTGTCATACATGTACTCCCTTTCTGAAGGCGTCAGCTACAAACATAATCCGAAAACAAATGAAAACACCGAAGTGAGTCACGGAACGAGCGGCGATGCCTACAGCTGAGGCAGGGGTGCCGCGTTCGTTGCCCGGCGAGCACCTGCGGCGTCTCTCCCTGACTTGCAGCCTCGCTCCGGAGGAAAGAACTAGAAAGGAGTCCACGCAACCTGACGAAGCCGCCCGGCAAGCCTCGTGACCGGCCTGCAGCGCCGGCGACACGCAACCCGCCCAGGCGACGCCTGGTTGCTACTTTTGCTGCACCAGGCCGCCAATTAGCGCTCTCCTCATTGTGTGGCCCAAAATAAAGAACCCGTGACAAAACAGAACTCCCCTGACAATCTTAACAGCGGAGAGATCATCTGAAAACGAGTCAGAATACCAGAAAATATTGCTCAAAGTGAGTTTAACGTGGAGAGATGTCCAAGAAACCGCGAGACTGCTACGGTCGCAGGTTCGAATCCTGCCTCGGGCATTGATGTGTGTGCTGTTCTTAGGTTGGTTAGGTTTAAGTAGTTCTAAGTTCTAGGGGACTGATGACCTCAGATGTTAAGTCCCATAGTGCTCAGAGCCATTTTTTTTTTTTTTTTTGTCCAAGAAAACGCCGGTTTGCTATGAAAGTAGCAATTAAAAGATTGGCATATATGAAAGATGCACGAATGTCCGACAAAATGTCGATGAGCCATAAAAATAGGAATACAAAGAGAGTCGTATTAGACATCATGACAAAGAACACACATGTTAACGTGCCCTTGAGGCAAGAGGCTCTCTCTCTCTCTCTCTCTTTCCCTCTCCAGAGTAACAGTTCCTTCACCTACCTCACTGGCCATTAAAATTGCTACACCACGAAGATGACGTGCTACAGACGCGAAATTTAACCAACAGGAAGAAGATGCTGTGATATGCAAATCATTAGCTTTTCAGAGCATTCACATAAGGTTGGCGCCGGCGGCGACACCTACAACGTGCTGACATGAGGAAAGTTTCCAACCGATTTCTCATAAACAAGCAGCAATTGGCCGGCATTGCCTGGTGAAACGTTATTGTGATGCCTCGTGCAAGGAGGAGAAATGCGTACCTTCACGTTTCCGACTTTGATAAAGATAGCCTAACGCGATTGCGGTTGATCGTATCGCGACATTGCTGCTCGCGTTGGTCGAGATCCAATGACTGTTAGCAGAATATGGAATCGGTGGGTTCAGGAGGGTAATACGGAACGCCATGCTGGATCCCAACGGCGTCGTATAACCAGCAGTCCAGATGACAGGCATCTTATCCGCATGGCTGTAACGGATCGTGCAGCCACGTCTCGATCCCTGAGTCAACAGATGGGGACGTTTGCAAGACAACAACCATCTGCACGAACAGTTCGACGACGTTTGCAGCAGCGTGCACTATCAGCTCGGAGACCATGGCTGCGGTTACCCTTGACGCTGCATCACAGACAGGAGTGCCTGCGAGGGTGTACTCAACGACGAACCTGGGTGCACGAATGGCAAAACGTTATTTTTTCGGATGAATCCAGGTTCTGTCTACAGCATCATGATGGTCGCATCCGTGTTTGGCGACATCGCGGTGAACGCACATTGGAAGCGTGTATTCGTCATCGCCATACTGGCGTATCACCCGGCGTGATGGTATGAGGTGCCATTGGTTACACGTCTCGGTCACCTCTTGTTCGCATTGACGGCACTTTGAACAGTGGACGTTACATTTCAGGTGTTCAAAAAATGGCTCTGAGCACTATGGGACTTAACATCTATGGTCATCAGTCCCCTAGAACTTAGAACTACTTAAACCTAACTAACCGAAGGACATCACACAACACCCAGCCATCACGAGGCAGAGAAAATCCCTTACCCCGCCGGGAATCGAACCCGGGAACCCGGGCGTGGGAAGCGAGAACGCTACCATTTCAGGTGTATTACGCCCCGTGGCTCTACCCTTCATTCGATCCCTACGAAACCCTACATTTCAGCAATGTAATGCACGACCGCATGTTGCAGGTCCTGTACGGGCCTTTCTGGATACAGAAAATGTTGGACTGCTGCCATGGCCAGCACATTCTACAGATCTCTCACCAACATCTGGTCAATGGTGGCCGAGCAACTGGATCGTCACAAGACGCCAGTCACTACTCTTGATGAACTGTGGTATCGTGTTGAAGCTGCATGGGCAGATGTACCTGTAAACGCCATCCAAGCTCTGTTTAAATCAATTCCCAGGCGTATCAAGGCCGTTATTACGGCCAGAGGTGGTTGTTCTGGGTACTGATTTCTCAGGATCTATGCACCCAAATTGCGTGAAAATGTAATCACATGTCAGTTCTAGTATAATATACTTGTCCAATGAATACCCATTTATCATCTGCATTTCTTCTTGGTGTAGCAATTTTAATGGCCAAGAGTGTATATTGTCTGCTATTTTGGATTGTTCTAGGATAGTTATCGAACGATCTCTTCGCTCTTTAAGCAGGGTGTCCCAGGATAAGCGCGTTTTAAGAGTTTACAGCACTACTTCGTCATAGGAAGCACCTTAACGAAATGTAACTCATCGACGAAGGAAGTGACTGGAAAGGCGCTTGTTTGACCGATTCTTGAGTACTGTTCATCAGTCTGCGATCCTTACCAGGCAGGACTGTTAGCAGAGGTAGAGAAGGTGCAACGAAGAACGGCGCGTTTCGCCACGGGTCCATTTAGCCGGCGTTAGAGCGTTATTGAGATGTTCAACAAACTCCAGTGGCAGGCGATACAAAAGAGGCACGAAATTACCAAAATTCGAGAAATTAGAACTAACGCAGAGGCATACTGACAATCATTCTGCTCAAGTGCCATTCGCGAGTAGAACAGGGAGGGGGGGAGGGATCAGTTAGTGATGTAGATGTAGATTCTATACTGTGAAACAAATCTACTGTAAGCTCTTTCCATATTTCGAGAGGAGATGTATGGGCCAAACAAGCAATCACTGTCCTTTAAATGCATACCTTAAAAGCTACGAGCACTTGTTCCATAGAAGAGATGTGTTTCACAGTAGTAACATAAACAAGCGCTCTAAACGCTAAAGATGTGCACTTTGGAGTATATATTTGCTGCACTTTTTTTCTTGTTTTGTCTTCTCAAGAGATTTGTTTCTTAGTATTGAAGATGAAGAAGTGTTCGTAGCTCTTAAGGTATACATTTTAGCGCCCACCTTTAGTAGAATTTTTTCCCCTGTTCTTGTCCATACTACCTCCTCTGAAAGTTTGTCGGTAGAGCCGTGGTTAACCCTGTATAATGTGCGTGTATGAATCTGATAAACTTCACGGTGGCTGTAAATCGACATCAGCTCTATAAGGTTTATTTCTATAACATTACAATGGATCAGTAAAGGTCCAATGCCTATTTCGAGCGGCGTATCGTTACGTCTCATTAATAATCTTAAACAGGTTACTAAAATCACTTGTGCAGTATTACATGCTCATGCCGTTAAAAAAACAACATAAGCACATCGTATGCGGTGCTCCTTACCTATTGATAACCACACCAGATAGGTCTACAAGGGTACCTATATGTGCTGTGGTTTTACCTTGTTTTAAAAGACAACAATGTGGAATGTACCATATGTTTTAGCACAATATGATACTGTTTCAAGACACAATATCCCAGTTTTATTTCTGTAGATTTTTCACATAGGTTCACGTGGAAACGACAAAGTAGTTAAAATTGGTCAACCGTCATGTATAAATAATTCCGATGAAATAAAGCAGTTATGAAGGGAAAAAATGGTTTCATTTCATTCGTATGAACATGTGCAGCAGGTTGCGCTTGCTCTTTGGCCGAGTGCCCTAGCCTGTGTATTAATACAGAATAGGAAAACAGCGACGCTGGCGTGAGATTGGGGTGCTAAAACGATATCGCCAGAGCGTATAAATTTTGAGTGTCTAACTTTGAACTGCAGGAAAGCAAGACATAACTTTGCGGCTTTTTCACCGAAAGGAGAGGAGACCCTGTTGTTTTAAATGAGTTGCAACTGACCTGCTCGTATGGCATAGGGCGCAGTGCTGCCAACTGGCTACACAGGGAAGTGAACCCCACACACGAAACGAAACCGCGCGACCGTGGGCTGGTGGACACCGGCCAGCCTGAGACTGCTTTTAGGCGGTTTTATTCGCTCTTTTAGGCAAATTCTGGACTGGTTCCCGCATCCAATCTCTCAGAGTAAACGATACACAAAGTATAAGAATACGAAAACTCAGACAACGAAATTTACACCATTCAAAAGCGTAAGGCGCACACCACTTCAGACTTTTAGGACACCTTAACGACTGTGGCGTCAGAGAGGGGGGGGGGGGGGAGGGAGGTGGTGGGGGGGTGCGGCGGGGGGAGTGATACCCATTATCACAGTGAAATAAAAATGTAAAATTTGCTAAATCCTGAAAAAGTGGATGTTGTAGTATACGGGATAAGCAAGGGAAAAGTAGAAGATAAATGAGCTATAAACAGAGAGACATAATATCACGGACTCATAATATTAACAGAATATAAAAAAAACAATAACCAGGTAATTATTGTACATAGTTTCAGGCTCTCTTGTGCTAACAGATGGAGCACACAGACAAGTCTGAAATTAGTTTTTATATGCCTTGTGAATATTCCAACTATTTTTTTTACCGAATGCTTGGTTCAAATGGTTCAAATGGCTCTGAGCACTATGGGACTTAACATCTGAGGTCATCAGTCCCCTATAGCAGCAGCGCGGTTACGGACTGAAGCGCCTAGAACCGCTCGGCCACAATGGCCGGCACCGAATGCTTTTGTGGAAATTAGTGAAGTGAGTGATGTTACATTTTCACGTGGACTTTGTCATGAACCACGGTCTGTCGATAATGGTTTGTGTAAGTACATGTAAGCTACAAGGGAAAGGCTTCAGAGGCCCGCGTGCCTGTAATTAGCGACGAATATACTAGACGCTTATTCGGGAAGAGGAAATTTAAATCCTGACCCGACCGTCCTTACCCATAAGTCTCTATGGTTTCCCAAATAACCTCAGACGAATACACACACAGTTCCTGGAAGAAATGTATTTACGGTGTCCTTCCTATTTCTTGTCATTTTCGAGTTGATAATCCGCCACTAATAATCTGAATGTAGACGGACGTTAAATAATAACATCACGTCTTTCCCGCCGCCTTCTTATTATCAGTTGAGACGGCATTTCCTCCGAGCTCGACCGGTTACACTTCGTCATACACACTTGTCTAAGTGCAGTATTCACCGAGCTGCGTTACGTAACATTTCAGTAGCGTACTAATGAACTATACCAGCCTGTTTTATACACTTGAGAATGAGTAGCAACAAGTAATTGAAACATAAATGAACGTTATTGCTTCATTACTCAAGAACATACAGCTCGATCTGATAGCACCTGTATCTTTATCACTGCAATGTGGAAACTGTCAGATAAAGAAGAGCTTACAGAGACGATTTGTGTGAAAAGTCGCAGTCGCGCTCAACTGTATGAACGTTTTAGTTTTATTACCATCAAAGCGTATTTTCGTTGGTTTAATTACACATATTAATCGTTATTACGTATGTAGTGACGCCGATATAATATCGAAATCGTCCATAAAATGAAATATTAAAGGATAAATAGGGGGCTTTCAGAAAATCTGGAATGTTTGTTCAGCGTACGCACGTAGTTAAATACATTACGTGAACGGCAGAATGAGATGCAGTGGTCGTATTTACATAATTTAATTACATATTTGATTGTACCACAACTATTTTATTAATTTTCTGACACGTGTCTGACACTGTCCATTCACTAAAGGACAGGAAATGAGAGATATGAAATATGTCGTAAGTGTCGTTGGTACAACACGTGTAGTGGGCAAGTATTTGAAATGCTAACGCACGTTAGAGAGCGAATCCATTGTGCAAATAAATCTAGGGTTTGGAGTGTACAGTGTCCTTACCTATGATAGCTTCAGACATTTATCAACTGCTGTCTCCAAATAATAAAGAATTAACTACGTTGTGGCTCGGTAAAGTGCCATATTCATAATCCGGAGCTCTGCGGTTCTATCCCCGTTCAGTTGTAGAATGTCTGTCTGTTTTTACTTCTTTCAGGTCAGGTGACGTTTTCTAATGTGAAAAATGCCGAGCTGTACAGCCTTTCAGCATCCACGTTAAACTGTAGGTCTCCCAATAACGTGGTGGGTAAGTAAGTTCAAAAGTCGGAGGAAGCCAATGGCGTACCATTTCTAATAGGACAACACCCAGTGCGATATTCGGGTTGATGACAGCGTTACTTGTGATAATAAGCACCTGACGGACTCAAAATTTAACATACTTTTTAATTAAAAAAATTGTGAGTGAAGGCAGATGAACTCAGCCAAGGCTCTAGCCACAACGCATAAAACCAAATTAAACAGCCGGCCGAAGTGGCCGTGCGGTTAAAGGCGCTGCAGTCTGGAACCGCAAGACCGCTACGGTCGCAGGTTCGAATCCTGCCTCGGGCATGGATGTTTGTGATGTCCTTAGGTTAGTTAGGTTTAACTAGTTTTAAGTTCTAGGGGACTAAGGACCTCAGCAGTTGAGTCCCATAGTGCTCAGAGCCATTTTGAACCAAATTAAACTGAGTATTGATTCTGATTGTGGATTCAAAAATTGATTATCACAAATATCAACTCGAGCCAATGAAAGTATCTCTGTAAATTTTGACAATACTCGTTTTATAAGTTGAAACGTGACATTTTTTTTTTTCTGCTACAATCTGAAATCATTTATGATACGGACGCATTTCGCCTGTTACATTAAGGCACCTACAGTGGATTTAATAGTTATTCGTTTTTCCGGTAGAAATTTGCGTTTCATATCATCTGTTCAAAGGTCCGAAGTCGCACTTTCACTTCACTTAGAAACATCGACACATTTTCACATACGATCTTTTTGTTTCGTAATTATCATACTTCGTGAGCTAACTGCTGTAAAACATCACTACTGTTCCGACAACAGCTGCAGACTGTTATTACGAATACAGTGAGTTAAATCTGTCGTAGCTACACTGTCAGCAAGTGGAATATGATAAGTACGATACAGACAGATCGTGAAGTGAAAATGTGTCCGTGTTTTGTGGGTGAAATTACAGTGACGCCTCGAGCCTATGACCAGATGAGGTAGATTTCTGCCAGAAAAAACTGGATAACTATAAGCAGTGATTTTTTAATGTAAAACTATGGTATCAACTGTTTTTAACGTGTAATTATGACATATAAAAGCAAAACTGTACTTTTCTTGAATAAATCCGCTGAAAACGTCCTAATGAAAGAGGCTGAACGCATCTGGAACTTAGATAACTATGCACAGCAGCGAAAAGAAGCCATAATACAATTGATAAACATAGTCTTTGAACAGGAGTCTATTGCTAAGGCAGAATAAAATTTCTGGATGTGTGCACTGATGACAGATTGGATTGGAAGAAACACATTGATGATCTGAAATTTCCTGGCAGATTAAAACTGTGTGCCGCACCGAGACTCGAACTCGGGACCTTTGCCTTTCGCAGGCAAGTGCTCTACCATCTGAGCTACCCAAGCACGACTCACGCCCCGTCCTCACAGCTTTACTTCTGCCAGTATTTCGTCTCCTACCTTCCATACTTTAAAGAAGCTCTCCTGCGAACCTTGCAGAACTAGCACTCCTGAAACGTTTGAGTTCAGCTGTTTATGCTGTTAGAGTTATTGCAAATTTTGGTGATGAACAGTATCAGTAAATTAGTCTACTAAGCCTATGTTTATTCACTGCTTCCAAATGGCATCATATTTTGAGGTAATTCATCATTAAGAGAAAGTATTCATTGCACAAAAGCGTGTAATCGGAATACTATGTGGAGTGCACCCAAGATCATCCTGCAGACATTTATTTAAGGAACTGGGGATATTCACAGTACCTTCATAATACATACATTCAGTTATGAAATTTATTATTAATAACCCACCCCAAGTCAAAAGTAATAACAAAGGGCATAGCTACAACACTAGAAGAAAGGATGATCTTCACTATTCTGGTTTAAATCTGACTTTGGCACAGAAAGGGGTGAATTATGCTGCCACAAAAGTCTTGAAATAGCACTGAAAGTCTGAAGGGTAGCCAGCCAACACGTAAAAACAAATTAAAATGATTTCCAAATGACAAGTTTTATGAAATAATTTTTAGATGTGAAGCAGTAAAAGAAATTATATCGTGTAAAGAAATCTTATTACATGAATGAGTGGTGTCTGTTCTTTCGGGCATGCGCGAAGGAGCAGATACCGCGCAACCATATAATTGATTGGCCTAAATGGGCAACGCTTCCACCTTCTTCAGTGCAGATGCACTGCTACTTCTGACCTCCTGCTGGAATCTCAGAGTAGTGAGCCTGGAGTGCCTGGACAGGGACTGCGGGTAGCTGGAGCTCGGTGGGAGTGTGGGTGGTGAGAATGGCGTGCAGAGGTAGTCCGAGGTGGCGCAGTGGCTAACGCAGCTGCCTCGTAAGCGCGAGACCCTGGGTTCGAATCCCGGACCAGTACACGTTTTCGTTCGGCGCCGCTAATTCTGCATCAAGTCCCTATGCAGCTGACATCACTAATCCCTTACCTTTCCTTCCCCCTCCACCTTCAATTTAAATATCAAGAAGCCTTATGTTAAACCGATAAGTTCCACATTATTACGAAATATCGCATTCATCATCTAGGAACAAGTATAAACGTAATGTAACATAAAACGAATGTTTATATACTTGCTGAGGATGATATCGAGACTAACAAAATAGTAGATGGTATACGTTCTTTAAAAAAATACGCCATAGAAGGGAGCACAACAGAAACTTCTAAGTAGATGATGACGCGCTAGTAGGAGCAACAAGTGGACCTAGGCAAGCGCAGGCGTCCGCGGGTGGGCCACTCGGTCTAGGCGTCACACGGTTCGGCTGGGTCCCCCGCGCCGCAGGCGGAGGAGCGTGGCAGCGGGTACTTACGTCGGTGGCCCTGTACGCCTGGCGGGGGCGTGCGCGCAGCAGCGGCTGCCTCTCGGTGCGGTGCATGTCGGCCGACGTCGCCAGCCCGCTGCAGACGGCAGACTGGCCGCCTGCTGGCTCCGCCTAGCGCCCCGCCGAACCACTGGTCGCCGCTCCCTCCCCCCGCAGCCCGCCGCGGCTCGCACAATGGTCGCGTAGGCAGGCACATCTCCACACACACAGGCTGCCGCATCCGCGGTAGAAGGAACTGCTGCGGCACTGATAAGACAGTTTTTCAAGAAAACAGTACAGATGAACGGCCAAGAAGAACGGAACCAATAACACAGCTCGTGAAAGAGAAGTCCTCAAAGACTTTTTACAGTGTTTCAGCCGTCCGTGGTGGCCGAGCAGTTCTAGACGCTTCAGCCTGGAACCGAACGACCGCTACGGTCGCAGGTTCGAATCCTGCCTCTGGCATGGATGTGTGTGATGTCCTTAGGTTTATAAGGTTTAAGTAGTTCTAAGTTCTAGGGAACTGATGACCTCAGATGTTAAGTCCCATAGTGCTCAGAGCCATTTGAACCAGTGTTTCATGTAGGGCAGTTACAGTGTTAATAACTGCTCTACCTGAAACTTCCTCGCATATCAAAACTGTGTGCCGGACCGTGACTCGAACCTCGGACCTCTAACTTCCGCGGCCGATTGCGGTTGTATCGGTTCTCAACCCTAGTTTAACCTGTGCCTTAAAACCGCTCTAAGTAACGGTTCCGGAAATAATCGATTTTAAATTTTTTATTCTTATTATTTCCTCTGATAAACGTACTAAGCGAACAAAGATTGAAACATTTTGGCTCCCTCAGTTTCAAGATAAGTAGAATCAAAATATTAAATTAACTGTACAAATAAAAGAGAGTCCGTCTACAGTTCGTTGCTTGTCTCTAAAAGTGATAAGTGGTTGAATGCCACAAAAAAATCACCGGTATTTTCCTATTGATTATTTTTTTTTTAATTCTGCTCAAAAAACATGATGTAATCGAGGACCGTGCCACTGTTTCCGCATTACGAATGGTCAGTGCTAAAGGGTGAAAACTGAGATTGGACAACTCTGGCTCTGAGCACTATGGGACTTAACATCTTAGGTTCAAAAATGGTTCAAATGGCTCCGAGCACTATGCGACTTAACTTCTGAGGTCATCAGCCGCCTAGAACTTAGAACTAATTAAACCTAACTAACCTAACGACATCACAGACATCCATGCCCGAGGCAGGATTCGAACCTGCGACCGTAGCGGTCGCTCGGCTCCAGACTGCAGCGCCTAGAACCGCACGGCCACTCCGGCCGGCTAACATCTTAGGTCATCAGTCCCCTAGAACTTAGAACTACTTAAACCTAACTAAGGACATCACACACATCCATGTCCGAGCAGGATTCGAACCTGCGACCTTAGGGGTCGCGCGGTTCCAGACTGAAGGGCCTAGAACCGCTCCGCCACTCCGGCCGGAGGACAACTCTGCGTTTCTCATGTTAATTTGTCCGCTTTCCAAGGCTAGAAGCAGGTGAAGGCATATTATGTAGACAGAGGCAACAAATCAGCTACTTCCTATTTTTTATTGTCAACTATGAACACAGTGTTAAGTTTAAGTTTTCTATTTAAACGATATCGTAAGTTCGTCATGGCTCCTCCAGTATTTCATGTTTTAAAGCAAATGGGTCTTTCTGCTTCACTGATACCGTAGTTCGTAAAATACCTCCAGATTAGATATGGTGTTATACTGCAATGCAACTAACGTCTGGCGACAACAGCGAGAAACTATCACATAGACTAAATGGGACAAGTCTGGCACGTTGCAGGTACACGCGTGTCCTATAATCTGCCGCGCCACATAGTGACATGTACAATATTGTTTCAGTAATGCTGTACTAGTTCTTATACCATGTGTTTGTTGCTCGTTTCTGTCGGCATTGTTACTAAAAATTTTTTCATGTTCCAACCCTCGTATACGATTTCCATGCAAGCAATTAATACCATGCACAAGTCACGACTATGACGATGGCTCTGAGCACTATGGGACTTAACATCTGAGGTCGTCAGTCCCCTAGAACTTAGACCCAATTAAACCTAACCTCACACACATCCATGCCCGAGGGAGGATTCGAACCTGCGACAGGAGCGGTCGCGCCGTTCCAGACTGTAGCGCCTAGAACCGCTCGGCCACCCCGGCCGGCACTATGACGATGACGGCTCGTCTTCCAGTGCGGCTCTTGCAGTGCGCCTGAGCCTAACTGCAGTGATGCTTATATGCTCTTCGTATAGTTACCGCTGCCGTCGTCGTGTCGTCCTAGTCAGCGTTCTACTGGCTGACGTCGTCTCACAGCCTTCTCTGCTACAACATTTCGGGCCGACGTGACAGCGCTTGATGTTACGCCAGAACAGTGACAGTGCATTTCCTACCTTGGAGTGCCCTTGGTGGCTCCAAACAGCCTTAACACACAAGCCATTATGTCATCAGTATACCATCCCGCTCCCTAGCGCCCGAGTGCATCCCTGCGATATGTACCAGCATTTGATCAAAAAGCCTCACAACAGCTCTTACCTCGTCGAGAGAGAAAAAGAAATCACGTCTCGAAAATACTGCATCAAAATTCATTCCATTGTACATCAACAGCTGTCCTCGTCAGTATTTGGCGAAATGATGCGTTAGGCTTGGTTTGTTGCTTAACTGAACATGAGAGAGGACCTTTTATAAATATAAACCAAGTCAGTTTTTGTATATGAAGTTCAAAACAACCACGTAATTGTAAAAATGCGGCGTTTACAACGTGTTCGAGATACCGAGAAAAACTACTGTTTCTCCTATTTTTACGATGAATATTACCCCAGCACATGGAAATCACCAACTGTAAAATAATAAAAGTATCTAAGTTTGTGCACGAAGTTCTTGTGTACGACTTATAATCCATTCCCGGAAATTTGTTTGCAATGCCAAATCCTCCTTTGTCTTTCCTTTTCGTGCTTTTTATGAAAATTTTGGTAAATACAATACACTGAGCATTATTTTGGCTTAACTGCAGTGTAAGTCACGTAAAAACTGAAAATTAAAAGAAAGCTTTCCCCATAGGCTCGCGAACCCACGATCTTCGATTACCGCTCTGTTTACTTTCCGCTGCGCCAACCGCTCCCTGGAAGCTGCACACAGTGGCCCATGTCCCACGCGACCCTCGCCAAAAATGCTATTTTTTCTAAACACTCGACTACCTGGAGTCCTCGCTTCCGCCGATTTCATTCCTGGCCAAGATCTGATGTGCCATACATTTCGGCGAAATGTGTGATGACGAGTAGGCGTGGTCGCCCTGTAAGCGCCTCTTAAGAGATATGAAGTCGGAACACTGGGCACCAATTACAGGCTGAAGGGGGTTGCACCATCATCTCTTAACTGATGCGACGCAACAGTTACCGAGTCTTTGTCAGGTAATGTAACCACGGTTCATGGGAAAGATGGTCTGCTAAGAAAGGAGATTCCCTAGAGAGTCTACGAAGGAAGAAGTGTTCAAAAATGGTTCAAATGGCTCTGAGCACTATGGGACTTAACATCTATGGTCATCAGTCCCCTAGAACTTAGAACTACTTAAACCTAACTAACCTAAGGACATCACACAACACCCAGTCATCACGAGGCAGAGAAAATCCCTGACCCTGCCGGGAATCGAACCCGGGAACCCGGGCGCGGGAAGCGAGAACGCTACCGCACGACCACGAGCTGCGGACGAAGCAGTGTAGATCAAACACAATCTGTAAGAAGAAATCATATGATAGGACGTGTGTTAAGACAACTGGCAATAACTTCCGTGGTACTATGGCTACGCACGAAGGACAAACATTGCAAGACTGGAATGTATAGAACAAAGAATTAACAAGGTTGGGTGTAAACGCTGCTCTGTGCAGAAAACATTGGTACAAGACAGGAAATCGTGACAGTCAGAAGACTCATGACTCATTAAACCAGTCAGAGGATTGATGACTAAAAAGTAAAACAGTATGACATACACCACTCGTGGTCACAGAGATCGAGACTTCCCACTGGCTAGGACTATAAATTCGCATTCAGGAGCTCTGATTGAAGTCCCAGTTCGGCTGTTCTGATTTTACTCTCCCAAAAGCTGTTAACTTCACCACCCGCCTTTGTAGCTGCGTAGACAGCGCGTCCGAATGCATCCCATGGTTCAAAATGGCTCTGAGCACTATGGGACTTAACATCTGAAATAGTTCCCAAGGATGAACGAGTTTGCCCATCTCTAGTGCTGACCCGCGCGCCATTGGAAAGAGCAGGCAGCGCCACCCTTCCAGGAAGACAGAGAGCAGCGCCCCCTGTCAACGACAGTCACCCATCGCTGGTCGAGGCCAGTTCGGTCACAACTTCGAGAGCATCAGCGCTGAGTAATAGGAAGACGACACTTAGACGATACTTTGTTTATTTCTTTCAAATAGTCTTTATACGTTACCGACAGTATAGTTAGCCTTCTGCCGCCGAGTGGTGTGTCAGCAGTGGGCAAGTAGCAGCATTCCTGCATTTACTAGGCAGTCCTGTATTTCAACAACCGTTTAAATTATGTGTCGAATTGTTTGTGCTCTCTGTAGATTAGTTCAGACGTTGTTTGCACAACAGTATTTAGCATGGATAGGGACTGTGACAGCTGTGTTCGGATGCGAGCTGAGTTGGCATCCCTTCGCTCCCAGCTCCAGGCAGTATTCGCTTCAGTCACACAGCTTGAGGCTGTTGCCAATGGGCATCACTGTGGGGATCCAGACGGGGGTTCGTCGGGGACATCCAGCTCGTCCCACTCATCCCCGATCGGACTACAGCTGCGGCTGCCAGGGATACTGCCGACATTGAGGCTGACCCCTAATCTGTGGTAGAGTGGAAGGTCGTCTCGAGGTGTGGCAGGGGGCCGGAGGTCTGAACGGAAAGCCTCTCCAGTTTGTCTGACGAACCGGTTTCAGGCTCTGTCTCTGGCTGATACTGATCTTCAGCCAGACATGGCTGCTTGTCCTGTTCCAGAGGTTGCTCCTCAGTCTGCAAGACCGGGCGGTCGCAGGGGGTGGGCTTAATTGTAGTTGGAAGCACCAACGTCAGGCACGTAATGCAGCCCCTTAGGGATATGGCTGCAAGGGAGGGGACGAAAACCAAATCAATGTGCACTCCTTGTGCATACCGGGAGGAGTCATTCCAGATGTGGAAAGGGTCCTTCCAGATGCCATTAAGGGTACAGAGTGCACCCATTTGCAGGTGGTCGCTCATGTCGGCACCAATGATGTGTGTCGCTATGGATCCGAGGAAATCCTCTCTGGCTTCCAGCGGCTATCTGATTTGATGAAGACTGCCAATCTCGCTAGAAAGATGACAGCAGAGGTCACCATCTGCAGCATCGTCGACAGGACTGACTGCGGACCTTTGGTACAGAGCCGAGTGGGGGGGGGGGGCTGAATCAGAGGCTGAGACGGTTCTGCGACCATGTGGGCTGCAGATTCCTCGACGGGTTCCGCTGGATAGGTCAGGAGTCCACTACACAAGCAGGCGGCTACACGGGTAGCAGGGGTTGTGTGGCGTGGACTGGGCGGTTTTTTAGGTTTGATGGCCTCGGGCAAGTACAGAAGGCAACAGCCTCAAAGGGTGCGGGGAAAAGTCAGGACATGCGGGGACCAAGCAGCAATCGGTATTGTAATTGTAAACTGTCGAAGCTGCGTTGGTAAAGTACCGGAACTTCAAGTGCTGATAGAAAGCACCGAAGCTAAAATCGTTATAGGTACGGAAAGCTGGCTGAAGCCAGAGATAAATTCTGCCGAAATTTTTACAAAGGCACAGATGGTGTTTAGAAAAGATAGATTGCATGTAACCGGTGGTGGCGTGTTTGTTGCTGTTAGTAGTAGTTTATCCTGTAGTCAAGTAGAAGTGGATAGTTCCTGTGAACTATTATGGGTGCAGGTTACACTAAACAACCGAGCTAGGTTAATAATTGGCTTCTTTTACCGACCTCCTGACTCAGCAGCATTAGTGGCAGAACCACTGAGAGAAAATCTGGAATATATTTCACATAAATTTCCTCAACATGTTATAGTCTTAGGTGGAGATTTCAATTTAGCAGATATAGACTGGAACACACAGGTGTTTAGGACGGGTGGTAGGGACAGAGCATCGAGTAACATTATACTGAGTGCACTATCCGAAAATTACCTGGAGCAATTAAACAGAGAACCGACTCGTGGAGATAACATCTTGGACCTATTGACAACAAACAGACCCGAACTTTTCAACTCTGTAAGCGCAGAAGAGGGAATCAGTGATCATAAGGCCGTTACAGCATCCATGAATATGGAAGTAAATAGGAATATAAAAAAGGGAGGAAGGTTTATCTGTTTAGCAAGAGTAATAGGAGGCAGATTTCAGACTACCTAACAGATCAAAACGAAAATTTCTGTTCCGACACTGACAATGTTGAGTGCTTATGGAAATAGTTCAAGGCAATCGCAAAATGCGTTTTAGACAGGTACGTGCCGAGTAAAACTGTGAGGGACGGGAAAAATCCACCGTGGTTCAACAACAAAATTAGGAAATTACTGCGAAAGCAAAGAGAGCTTCACTGCAAATTTAACGCAGCCAAAACCTCTCAGACAAACAGAAGCTAAACGATGCCAAAGCGTAAGGAGGGCTGTGCGTGAAGCGTTCAGTGAGTTCGAAAGTAAAATTCTATGTACCGACTTGACTGAAAATCCTAGGAAGTTGTGGCCTTACGTTAAATCAGTAAGTGGATCGAAACAGCATATCCAGACACTCTGGGATGATAATGGGATTGAAACAGAGGATGACACGCTTAAAACTGAAATACTAAACACCTTTTTCCAAAGCTGCTTCACAGAGGAAGACCGCACTGCAGTTCCTTCTCTAAATCCTCACACAAACGAAAAAATGGCTGACATCGAAATAAGTGTCCAAGGAATAGAAAAGCAACTGAAACCACTCGAGGAAAGTCCACTGAACCTGACGGCATACCAATTCGATTCTACACAGAGTACGCGAAAGAACTTGCCCCCCTTCTAATAGCCGTGTACCGCAAGTCTCTAGAGGAACAG
The DNA here is from genome assembly GCF_023864345.2 of Schistocerca serialis cubense. Classification (NCBI taxonomy): domain Eukaryota; kingdom Metazoa; phylum Arthropoda; class Insecta; order Orthoptera; family Acrididae; genus Schistocerca; species Schistocerca serialis. The sequence goes on from NC_064644.1 coordinate 583,952,697, forward strand.
AAGGTTCCAAATGATTGGAAAAGAGCACAGATATTTCCAGTTTTTAAGAAGGGTCGTCGATCTGATGCGCAAAACTATAGGCCTATATCTCTGACATCGATCTGTTGTTGAATTTTAGGACATGTTTTTTGCTCGCGTATCATGTCATTTGTAGAAACCCAGAATCTACTCTGTAGGAATCAACATGGATTCCGGAAACAGCGATCGTGTGAGACCCAACTCGCTTTATTTGTTCATGAACCCAGAAAATATTAGATACAGGCTCCCAGGTAGATGCCATTTTCCTTGACTTCCGGAAGGCGTTCGATACTGTTGCGCACTGTCGTCTGATAAACAAAGTAAGAGCCTATGGAATATCAGACCAGCAGTGTGGCTGGATTGAAGAGTTTTTAGCAAACAGAACACAGCATGTTGTTCTCAATGGAGAGACGTTAAAGTAACCTCTGGCGTGCCACAGGGGAGTGTTATGGGACCATTGCTTTTCATAATATATATAAATGACCTAGTAGATAGTGTCGGAAGTTCCATGCGGCTTTTCGCGGATGATGCTGTAGTATACAGAGAAGTTGCAGCATTAGAAAATTGCAGTGAAATGCAGGAAGATCTGCAGCGGATAGGCACTTGGTGCAGGGAGTGGCAACTGACCCTTAATATAGACAAATGTAATGTATTGCGAATACGTAGAAAGAAGGATAACTTTATTGTATGATTATATGATAGCGGAACAAACACTGCTAGCACTTACTTCTGTAAAATATCTGGGAGTATGCGTATTTGAAGTGGAATGATCATATAAAATTAATTGTTGGTAAGGTGGGTGCCAGGTTGAGATTCATTGGGAGAGTCTTTAGAAAAGTAGTCATCAAGAAAGGAGGTGCCTTAGAAAACACTCGTTCGACCTATACTTGAGTATTGCCCATCAATGTGAGAGCCGTACCAGGTCGGGTTGACGGAGGAGATAGAGAAGATCCAAAGAAGAGCGGCAGGTTTCGTCAAAGGGTAATTTGGTAAGCGTGATAGCTTTACGGAGATGTTTAGCAAACTCAAGTGACAGACTCTGCAAGAGAGGCGCTCTGCATCGCGGTGTAGCTTGCTGTCCAGGTTTCGAGAGGGTGCGTTTCCGGATGAGGTATCTAATATATTGCTTCCCCCTGCTTCCCCTGCCAAGGAGATCACGAATGTGAAATTAGAGAGATTCGAGCGCGCATGGAGGCTTTCCGGCATTCGTTCTTCCCGCGAACCATACGCACCTGGAACAGGAAAGGGAGATAATGACAGTGGCACGTAAAGTGCCCTCCGGCACACACCGTTGGGTGGCTTGCGGAGTATAAATGTAGATGGAGCTGTAGATGTAGCATGCGTTCAGCGAGTGGTAATAGTGGATAAATGTTTCCTTTCTTTTTAGGAATAGACTGTCCTATTAAGAAAGTTTAATGTAGAGATCGTTTTGATTCCTGCCAGAGACCATCGGAACTTCTCTCCTTCCTTGTTTATGTCGGTGCCGACTCCACAAATAGCCGACACAACATGTGAAATACTAGTGTTTCTGTGACATGCGTCAGTGGAATGTGTAGTGTCGCACATATTCTACTGTGCGGCCAATGCATATCGTGACGATGTGAGCCTAACATGTGAAAGTGATACTCAAGCGAGTGTCGAGACAAGTAATTCATCGTGCTTGTCAGACTCGGAGCCACAAATCCTGTGTGCGGAACCGCGCTGCTGCTACAGTCGCAGGTTCGAATCCTGTCTCGGGCATGGACGTGTGCTTAGAGCCCTTTGAACCATTTGAACAAATCCTGTCTCCAGTGGAACGCAGCAAAGAACAGTCGGTGTCCGAGGGGCAGGTACTAAACGTAATTACGTACATGGAAAACTGGTGTTTGCGCGTTTGAAAGATGCCCGATGCAATTTACGGAATATGCGTAATAGTGATCCACAGCGTCATTTACATCAAACTGCGCGTGACATAATGGTGACTGCAGTGGATGTGTCGGATCGTTACGTACTTCAAACAGTGCTACAGAATTGAAAGATGTGAGGTAATGTAATTGCAAAAGATGCACGAACATTTTGACGATGCACACCAAACTGCGGAGCTGGTACGAAAATTTGTAGATGAGATAAATAAACGAATCCATCGTTCAGTAAGGAATTTGTGTTCAACTCGGAACAATCTGGATTAAAAAAAAACTGTGGTCAATTCTCTTTACATCCGCAGCAACAAGAATACTGCGCCTTGGCAGTTATTACTACTAAAACGTGAAGAACCGTATGTAAAAACAGGTGAATACGTGTAATATTAAAGTTTCGCTGTTACCACTAACTGCAGACAAGCAGCGACGTCCTAATACCACGTGACTAGCCCGGTTTGATGTTGAGAAATGGTTCAAATGGCTCTGAGCACTATGGGACTCAACTGCTGAGGTCATTAGTCCCCTAGAACTTAGAACTAGTTAAACCTAACTAACCTAAGGACATCACAAACATCCATGCCCGAGGCAGGATTCGAACCTGCGACCGTAGCGGTCTTGCGGTTCCAGACTGCAGCGCCTTTAACCGCACGGCCACTTCGGCCGGCTCAAATGGCTCAAATGGCTCTGAGCACTATGGGACTTAACATCTATGGTCATCAGTCCCCTAGAACTTAGAACTACTTAAACCTAACTAACCTAAGGACATCACACACACCCATGCCCGAGGCAGGATTCGAACCTGCGACCGTAGCAGTCCCGCGGTTCCGGACTGCGCGCCTAGAACCACTAGACCACCGCGGCCGGCTGTGGTCAATTGACTGGAAAGTTATTTCTTGGTTTGCGAAAAGTTGGAACTGCTCTGCCCCCTACGATTCTTTCTCGTGTGTGCGAACCTGCAAGGGCGGTAGGGAACATTTACGTCACAGCAAGCAAGAGTGGGAAAATGGGCATAGAAGAACTATAACTACACTATGAGCACCGCTTTTGGCCAATATTTAGTCAAAATATCTTGCTTTTGCTAGATTTCTGATGTTGTTGTTGTTGTTGTGGTCTTCAGTCCTGAGACTGGTTTGATGCAGCTCTCCATGCTACTCTATCCTGTGCAAGCTTTTTCATCTCCCAGTACCTACTGCAACCTACATCCTTCTGAATCTGCTTAGTGTATTCATCTCTTGGTCTCCCTCTACGATTTTTACCCTCCACGCTGCCCTCCAATACTAAATTGGTGATCCCTTGATGCCTCAGAACATGTCCTACCAACCGATCCCTTCTTCTGGTCAAGTTGTGCCACAAACTTCTCTTCTCCCCAATCCTATTCAATACTTCCTCATTAGTTATGTGATCTACCCATCTAATCTTCAGCATTCTTCTGTAGCACCACATTTCGAAAGCTTCTATTCTCTTCTTGTCCAAACTATTTATCGTCCATGTTTCACTTCCATACATGGCTACACTCCATACGAATACTTTCAGAAATGACTTCCTGACACTTAAATCAATACTGGATGTTAACAAATTTCTCTTCTTCAGAAACACTTTCCTTGCCATTGCCAGCCTACATTTTATATCCTCTCTACTTCGACCATCATCAGTTATTTTGCTCCCCAAATAGCAAAACTCCTTTACTACTTTAAGTGCCTCATTTCCTAATCTAATTCCCTCAGCATCACCCGACTTAATTAGACTACATTCCATTATCCTTGTTTTGCTTTTGTTGATGTTCATCTTATATCCTCCTTTCAAGACACTGTCCATTCCATTCAACTGCTCTTCCAAGTCCTTTGCTGTCTCTGACAGAATTACAATGTCATCGGCGAACCTCAAAGTTTTTATTTCTTCTCCATGAATTTTAATACCTACTCCGAATTTTTCTTTTGTTTCCTTTACTGCTTCCTCAATATACAGATTGAACAACATCGGGGAGAGGCTACAACCCTGTCTTACTCCCTTCCCAACCACTGCTTCCCTTTCATGTCCCTCGACTCTTATAACTGCCATCTGGTTTCTGTACAAATTGTAAATAGCCTTTCGCTCCCTGTAATTTACCCCTGCCACCTTTAGAATTTGAAAGAGAGTATTCCAGTCAACATTGTCAAAAGCTTTCTCTAAGTCTACAAATGCTAGAAACGTAGGTTTGCCTTTCCTTAATCTTTCTTCTAAGATAAGTCGTAAGGTCAGTATTGCCTCACGTGTTCCAGTGTTTCTACGGAATCCAAACTGATCTTCCCCGAGGTTGGCTTCTACTAGTTTTTCCATTCGTCTGTAAAGAATTCGTGTTAGTATTTTGCAGCTGTGACTTATTAAGCTGATAGTTCGGTAATTCTCACATCTGTCAACACCTGCTTTCTTTGGGATTGGAATTATTATATTCTTCTTGAAGTCTGAGGGTATTTCGCCTGTTTCATACATCTTGCTCACCAGATGGTACAGTTTTGTCAGGACTGGCTCTCCCACGGCCGTCAGTAGTTCCAATGGAATATTGTCTACTCCGGGGGCCTTCTTTCGACTCAGGTCTTTCAGTGCTCTGTCAAACTCTTCGCGCAGTATCGTATCTCCCATTTCATCTTCATCTACATCCTCTTCCATTTCCATAATATTGTCCTCAAGTACATCGCCCTTGTATAGACCCTCTATATACTCCTTCCACCTTTCTGCTTTCCCTTCTTTGCTTAGAACTGGGTTTCCATCTGAGCTCTTGATATTCATACAAGTCATTCTCTTATCTCCAAAGGTCTCTTTAATTTTCCTGTAGGCGGTATCTATCTTACCCCTAGTGAGATAGGCCTCTACATCCTTACACATGTCCTCTAGCCATCCCTGCTTAGCCATTTTGCACTTCCTGTCGATCTCATTTTTGAGACGTTTGTATTCCTTTTTGCCTGTTTCACTTACTGCATTTTTATATTTTCTCCTTTCATCAATTAAATTCAATATTTCTTCTGTTACCCAAGGATTTCTACTAGCCCTCGTCTTTTTACCTACTTGATCCTCTGCTGCCTTCACTACTTCATCCCTCAAAGCTACCCATTCTTCTTCTACTGTATTTATTTCCCCCATTCCTGTCAATTGCTCCCTTATGCTCTCCCTGAGTCTCTGTACAACCTCTGGTTCTTTTAATTTATCCAGGTCCCATCTCCTTAAATTCCCACCTTTTTGCAGTTTCTTCAGTTTTAATCTACAGGTCATAACCAATAGATTGTGGTCAGAGTCCACATCTGCCCCTGGAAATGTCTTACAATTTAAAACCTGATTCCTAAATCTCTGTCTTACCATTATATAATCTATCTGATACCTTTTAGTATCTCCAGGGTTCTTCCATGTATACAACCTTCTTTCATGATTCTTAAACCAAGTGTTAGTTATGATTATGTTGTGCTCTGTGCAAAATTCGACCAGGCGGCTTCCTCTTTCATTTCTGTCCCCCAATCCATATTCACCTACTATGTTTCCTTCTCTCCCTTTTCCTACACTCGAATTCCAGTCACCCATGACTATTAAATTTTCGTCTCCCTTCACAATCTGAATAATTTCTTTTATTTCATCATACATTTCTTCAATTTCTTCGTCATCTGCAGAGCTAGTTGGCATATAAACTTGTACTACTGTAGTAGGCGTGGGCTTCGTATCTATCTTGGCCACAATAATGCGTTCACTATGCTGTTTGTAGTAGCTTACCCGCATTCCTATTTTCCTATTCATTATTAAACCTACTCCTGCATTACCCCTATTTGATTTTGTGTTTATAACCCTGTAGTCACCTGACCAGAAGTCTTGTTCCTCCTGCCACCGAACTTCACTAATTCCCACTATATCTAACTTTAACCTATCCATTTCCCTTTTTAAATTTTCTAACCTACCTGCCCGATTAAGGGATCTGACATTCCACGCTCCGATCCGTAGAACGCCAGTTTTCTTTCTCCTGATAACGACATCCTCTTGAGTAGTCCCCGCCCGGAGATCCGAATGGGGGACTATTTTACCTCCGGAATATTTTACCCAAGAGGACGCCATCATCATGTAATCATACAGTAAAGCTGCATGCCCTCGGGAAAAATTACGGCTGTAGTTTCCCCTTGCTTTCAGCCGCTCGCAGTACCAGCACAGCAAGGCCGTTTTGGTTATTGTTACAAGGCCAGATCACTCAATCATCCAGACTGTTGCCCTTGCAACTACTGAAAAGGCTGCTGCCCCTCTTCAGGAACCACACGTTTGTCTGGCCTCTCAACAGATACCCCTCCGTTGTGGTTGCACCTACGGTACGGCTATCTGTATCGCTGAGGCACGCAAGCCTCCCCACCAACGGCAAGGTCCATGGTTCATGGGGGGGGAGATTTCTGATACGCGTACAAAAATCATACTTATTAAGAGAGAAACCATCCGTCCAGAAAAGTGTGTGACATTGCAGTTCATACTACCTGGAACCACTGGGCAAATTCAACCGCTGGATGTTTGTTTTTTCGTGCCTGTATAACATATTATCGCACCATCTGCAGCTACGCCTTAAGGGATAGCCGTTTCACGATAAGCTCCACGATGGACTGCTCTCATTTGGTTGCATGCCGTCATGTTCCGTCAGTTCTTATCTCCCCGTTACACAAATATGATTTTATATGAATTCTTTAAGAGTGGATACCTAACTGAAGTTCCTGCACAGTTTGTAACTCTCAAGGAGTTCGATCTTGATGGTGCGAACATTTGTGATCACTGTGGGGCGCCATTTTTCATTCGATGTTCGTGCTTCAAGTTAATGGTGTGTTCTGAACATTTCTTGAATGTTGACGATGTCCATTTTGTGAAATGTAATACATACATCCGATAGAAGGTTGATCTCTGCACCTGCCGGATACGCATTTTCTGTCACCCTTCTGATGCACATGGTTAGTCATCAACAGCTTATATCTTTCCTGCCGTAATTGTTAACACAACATTTTCAAATGACCAGTGCTAAAGATTGAACTTGCGATCCCTCACTCAAGGGATTCCTTGCGAGTGCGCCAGTTTAAAAAGACGCCCGCACTAACCACGGTTGCAGGCAGTAAGGTCATGCGAACCAGAGTCCTCTGGCGGCGTTTCTACTGGCGGCTGGCGAGCGCTCTAGCAGCGGCTCAGTGTGGCTGGTTTAGTGTCTCTTCTGCAGAAATGAGAGCGGCGCGCGACGCACCGTGTGTGTGGTCGACGAGGGCACCGTCAATACCGCAGGCTGACAATTTAAATTTACAATTTACTCACATAACTTTCAGGAAACATTCCTCACACACAAATACAGAAAAGATGTTATGTGGACAGGTGTCCGGAAACGCTTAATTTCCATGTTAGAGCTCACTTTAGTTTCGTCCACCTACGCTCAATGGAGCACGTTATCATGATTTCATACGGGATACTCTACCTCTGCTGCTAGAACATGTGCCTTTACAAGTACGACACAACATGTGGTTCATGCGCGATGGAGCTCCTGCACATTTCAGTCGAAGTGTTCGTACGTTTCTCAACAACAGATTCGGTGAGCGATGGATTGGAAGAGGCGGACCAATTCCGTGGCCTCCACGCTCTCCTGACCTCAACCCTCTTGACTTTCATTTATGGGGGCATTTGAAAGCTCTTGTCTACGCAACCCCGGTACCAAATGTAGATACTCTTCGTGCTCGTATTGTGGACGGCTGTGATACAATACGCCATTCTCCAAGGCTGCATCAGCACATCAGGGATTCCATGCGACGGAGGGTGGATGCTCGCTAACGGAGGATATTTTGAACATTTCCTGTAACAAAGTGTTTGAAGTCACGCTGGTACGTTCTGTTGCTGTGTTTCTCCATTCCATGATTAATGTGATTTGAAGAGAAGTAATAAAATGAGCTCTAACGTGGAAAGTAAGCATTTCCGGACACATGTCCACATAACATATTTTCTTTCTTTGTGTGTGAGGAATGTTTCCTGAAAGTTTGGCAGTACCTTTTTGTAACACCCTATATATACAGGGTGAGTCACCTAACGCTACCGCTGGATATATTTCGTAAACCACATCAAATACTGACGAACTGATTCCACAGCCCGAACGTGAGGAGAGGGGCTAGTGTAATTGTTTAATACAAACCATACAAAAATGCACGGAAGTGTGTTTTTTTTAACACAAACCTACTTTTTTTTAAATGAAACCCCGTTAGCTTTGTTAGCACATCTGAACATATAAACAAATACGTAATCAGTGCCGTTTGTTGCATTGGAAAACGTTAATTACATCCGGAGATATTGTAACCTAAAGTTGACGCTTGAGTACCACTCCTCCGCTGTTCGATCGTGTGTATCGGAGAGCACTGCAACATACATCGTGTTTCTACAGAATGATCTGCCAACGTTGCTCGAAAATGTCCCACTGGAAACGCGTTGACGTATGTGGGTTCAGCATGATGGTGCACCTGCACATTCCGCAATTAACACTAGGCTGACCCTTGACAGGATGTTCGATGGGCGTTTCATAGGACGTGGAGGGCGCATAAATTGGCCAGCCCGTTCTCCTGATCTTACACCTCTGGACTTCTTTCTGTGGGGCACGTTAAAGGAGAATGTGTACCGTGATGTGCCTACAACCCCAGAGGATAAGAAACAACGTATTGTGGCAGCCTGCGGCGACATTACACCAGATGTACTGCGGCGTGTACGACATTCATTACGCCAGAGATTGCAATTGTGTGCAGCAAATGATGGCCACCACATTGAACATCTATTGGCCTGACATGTCGGGACACACTCTATTCCACTCCGTAATTAAAAACGGAAACCACGTGTGTACGTGTACCTCACCCCTCATGGTAATATACATGTGCGTCAGTGAAAAAGACCAGTAAAAAGGTGTTAGCATGTGGACGTAATGTGCTGTTCCAGTCTCTTCTCTACCTAAGGTCCATCACCGTTCCCTTTGGATCCCTACGTAATTCAGTGCCCTCCGATACACACGATCGAACAGCGGAGGAGTGGTACTCAAGCGTCAATTTTAGGTTCAATATCTCCGGATGTAATTAACATTTTACAATGCAACAAACGGTACTGATTACGTATTTGTTTATATGTTCAGATGTGCTAACAAAACTAACGTGGTTCCATTTTAAAAAAACGTAGGTTTGTGTTAAAAAACATACTTCCGTGCATTTTTGTATGGTGTGTATTAAACAATTACACTAGCCCCGCTTCTCACGTTCGGTCTGTGAAATCGGTTCGTCAGTATTTGATGTGGTTTACGAAATATATCCAGCGGTAACGTTAGGTGACTCACCCTATATATATATATATATATATAATATATATATATATATATATATATATATATATATATATATATATATGTGTGTGTGTGTGTGTGTGTGTGTGTCTGTGTAACGTTTTGAGAAATTTTTTATGGGGTACGAGTTGTCAGGTTTGACTATTTCCCGCAGTGACAAAATGAAATGAAACGAGCGTTTGGCGTCAATGGCCGGGAGACCCCTTACGGAGCAGGTCCGGCCGCCGTGGTGCAGGTCTTCGTACAATCGACACCGAATTGGGCGACATGCACACCGGATGGGGATGAAATGATGATGAAGACAACACAACACCCAGTCCCTGAGCGAAGAAAATCGCCGACCCAGCCGGGAATCGAACGTGGGCCCGTAGGACGGCAGTCCGTCACCCTGACCACTCAGCTCTCGGGGCGGACAATGATCGCAATTGTACTCATTTAAAAAATACTATTTTTCTTGCTACAGTGCAATACTTATTTACTTTCCACATGCCTTATGCCCTTAGCCGGCCATTGTGGCCGAGCGGTTCTAGGCGCTTCAGTTTGGAACCGCGCGACCGCTACGGTCGCAGGTTCGAATCCTGCCTCGGGCATGGATGTGTGTGATGTCGTTAAGTTAAAGTAGTTCTAAGTTCTAGTGGACTGATGACCTGAGATGTTAAGTCCCATAGTGCTCAGAGGCATTTGAGCGATGCGTTATGCTCTTACATATGATACTTACAGATTCAAAACGCTTCCCACCACAATTTTTGTATGAATAAAATATTACTTACCCGTCTGTTTCGCCTATACCTGCATTTCCTCAGTCAGAGAGCGCACTTCTACTCATGCACACATTCACGTCGAGGACTATTGGTTCTTTAAGTTTTTCGTCTACCAGACGTTGTGAATCACCTCACCTTTGACTTGGCAAGAATTCGTGATTGATCTTACATCTCTCTCTCTCTCTCTCTCTCTCTCTCTCTCTCTCTCTCTCGGTGTGTGTGTGTGCGTGCGTGTGTGTGTGTGTGTGTGTGTGTGTGTGTGTGTGTGTGTGTGTGTGTGTGTGTGTGCGTGTAAACTTTCTTGTTTTCATAGGAAATTCAACTAGGTAAAAAGACGAGGGTTAGTAGAAATCCTTGGACAACAGAAGAAATATTGAATGTAATTGATGAAAGGAGAAAATATAAAAATGCAGTAAATGAAGCAGGCAAAAGGGAATACAAACGCCTCAAAAATGAGATCGACAGGAAGTGCAAAATGGCTAAGCAGGGATGGCTAGAGGACAAATGTAAGGATGTAGAGGCTTATATCGCTAGGGGAAAAACAGATACTGCCTACAGGAAAATTAATGATACCTTTGGAGGAAAGAGAACCACTTGTATGAATATCAAGAGCTCAGACAGAAACCCAATTCTAAGCAAAGAAGGGAAAGCAGAAAGGTGGAAGGAGTATGTAGAGGGTCTATACAAGGGCGATGTACTTCAGGACAATATTATGGAAATGGAAGAGGATGTAGATGAAGATGAAATGGGAGATACGATACTGCGTGAAGAGTTTGACAGAGTACTGAAAGGCTAGAGTCGAAACAAGGCCCCAGGAGTAGACAACATTCCAGATGTGAAAATTACCGCACTATCAGTTTAATAAGTCACAACTGCGAAATACTAACGCGAATTCTTTACAGACGAATGGAAAAACTGGTAGAAGTCGACCTCGGGGACGATCAGTTTGGATTCCGTAGAAATGTTGGAACACGTGAGGCAATACTGACCCTACGACTTATCTTAGAAGAAAGGTTAAGGAAAGGCAAACCTACGTTTCTAGCATTTGTAGACTTAGAGAAAGCTTTTGACAATGTTGACTGGAATACACTCTTTCAAATTCTGAAGGTGGCAGGGGTAAAATACAGGGAGCGAAAGGCTATTTACAAGTTGTACAGAAACCAGATGGCAGTTATAAGAGTCGAGGGTCATGAAAGGGAATCAGTGGTTGTGAAGGGTGTGAGACAGGTTTGTAGCCTCTCCCCCATGTTATTCAATCTGTATGTTAAGCAAGCAGCGACGGAAACAAAGAAAAATTCGGAGTAGGTATTAAAACCCATGGAGAAAACACATGAGGTTCGCCGATGACATTGTAATTCTGTCAGAGACAACAAAGGATTTAGAAGAGCAGTTGAACGGAGTGGATAGCGTCTTGAAACGAGGATATAAGATGAACATCAACAAAAGCAAAACGAGGATAATGGAATGTAGTCGAATTAAGTCGGGTAATGCTGAGGGAATTAGATTAGGAAATTAGTCAAAGTAGTAAAGGAGTTTTGCTATTTGGGGAGCAAAATAACTGATGATGGTCGAAGTAGAGAGGATATAAAATGTAGACTGGCAATGGCAAGGAAAGCGTTTCTGAAGAAGAGAAATTTGTTAACATCGAGTACAGATTTAAGTGTCGGGAAGTCGTTTCTGAAAGTACTTGTATGGAGTGTAGCCATGTATGGAAGTGAAACATGGACGATAACTAGTTTCAACAAGAAGAGAATAGAAGCATTCGAAATGTGGTGCTACAGAAGAATGCTGAGGATTAGATGGGTAGATCACATAACCAATGAGGAGTTATTGAATAGAATTGAGGAGAAAAGGAGTTTGTGGCACAACTTGACTAGAAGAAGGGATCGGTTGGTAGGACATGTTCTGAGGCATCAAGGGATCACCAATTTAGTATTGGAGGGCAGCGTGGAGGGTAAAAATCGTAGAGGGACACCAAGAGATGAATACACTAAGCAGATTCAGAAGGATGTAGGTAGCAGTAAGTACTGGGAGATGAAGAAGCTTGCACAGGATAGAGTAACGTGGAGAGCTGCATCAAACCAGTCTCAGGACTGAAGCCCACAACAACAACAACAGGAAATGAAGAGTGGTAAGATGGCATTTATATTACAAGAATGTTAACTTAGTCCTACTACAATTGAACAGTGGGGCTGTGGGTACCGGGGCGGGGGGGGGGGGGGGGGGAGGGATGTTGCAGGATGTTTAGTATCGGTAGAATATTGAAGTGGAAGGAAGACAAGGATTTCTGGTCAGATGAGTATCGGGTAATATCAACAGCAGCAGAAAATGGTATAACAGGTGTAGGATTCGTTATGAATAGGAAGGTAGGGCAGAGGGTGTGTTACTGTGAACAGTTCAGTGACCGGGTTGTTCTAATCAGAATCGACAGCAGACCAACACCGACAACGATAGTTCAGGGATACATGTCGACGTCGCAAGCTGAACAGATAGAGAAAGTGTATGAGGATATTGAAAGGGTATTGCAGTATGTAAAGAGGGACCTAAATCTAATAGTCATGGGCGACTGGAATGCAGTTGTAGGGGAAGGAGTAGAAGAAAAGGTTACAGGAGAATATGGGCTTGGGACTAGGAATGAAAGAGGAGAAAGACTAATTGAGTTCTGTAACAAGTTTCAGCTAGTAATAGCGAATACCCTGCTCAAGAATCACAATAGGAGGAGGTCTACTTGGAAAAGGCCGGGAGATACGGGAAGATTTCAATTAGATTACATCATGGTCAGACAGAGATTCCGAAATCAGATACTGGATTCTAAAGCGTACCCAGGAGCAGATATAGACTCAGATCACAATACAGTAGTGATGAAGAGTAGGCTGAAGTTCAAGACATTAGTCAGGAAGAATCAATACGCAAAGAAGTGGGATACGGAAGTACTAAGGAATGACGAGATACGTTTGAAGTTCTCTAACGCTATAGATACAGCAATAAGTAATAGCGCAGTAGGCAGTACAGTTGAAGAGGAATGGACATCTCTAAAAAGGGCCATCACAAAAGTTGGGAAGGAAAACATAGGTACAAAGAAGGTAGCTGCGAAGAAACCATGGGTAACAGAAGAAATACTTCAGTTGATTGATGAAAGGAGGAAGTACAAACATGTTCCGGGAAAATCAGGAATACAGAAATACAAGTCGCTGAGGAATGAAATAAATAGGAAGTGCAGGGAAGCTAAGACGAAATGGCTGCAGGAAAAAAGTGAAGACATCGAAAAAGATATGATTGTCGGAAGGACAGACTCAGCATACAGGAAAGTCAAAACAACCTTTGGTGACATTAAAAGCAACGGTGGTAACATTAAGATTGCAATGGGAATTCCACTGTTAAATGTAGAGGAGATAGCAGATAGGTGGAAAGAATACATTGAAAGCCTCTATGAGGGTGAAGATTTGTGTGATGTGATAGAAGAAGAAACAGGAGTCGATTTAGAAGAGATAGGGGATCCAGTATTAGAATCGGAATTTAAAAGAGCTTTGGAGGACTGACGGTCAAATAAGGCAGGAGGGATATATAATATTCCATCAGAATTTCTAAAATCATTGGGGGAAGTGGCAACAAAACGACTATTCACGTTGGTGTGTAGAATATATGAGACTGGCGATATACCATCTGACTTTCGGAAAAGCATCATCCACACAATTCCGAAGACGGCAAGAGCTGACAAGTGCGAGAATGATCGCACAATCAGCTTAACAGCTCATGCATCGAAGCTGCTTACAACAATAATATACAGAAGAATGGAAAAGAAAATTGAGAATGCGCTAGGTGACGATCAGTTTGGCTTTAGGAAAAGTAAAAGGACGAGAGAGGCAATTCTGACGTTACGGCTAATAATGGAAGCAAGGCTAAAGAAAAATCAAGACACTTTCATAGGATTTGTCGACCTGGAAAAATCGTTCGACAATATAAAATGGTGCAAGCTGTTCGAGATTCTGAAAAAAGTAGGGGTAAGCTATAGGGAGAGACGGGTCATATACAATATGTACAACAACCAAGAGGGAATAATAAGAGTGGACGATCAAGAACGAAGTGCTCGTATTAAGAAGGGTGTAAGACAAAGCTGTAGCCTTTCGCCCCTACTCTTCAATTTGCACATCGAGGAAGCAATCTTGGAAATAAAAGAAAGGTTCAGGAGTGGGATTAAAATACAAGGTGAAAGGATATCAATGATACGATTCGCTGATGACATTGATATCCTGAGTGAAAGTGAAGAAGAATTAAATGATCTGCTGAACGGAATGAACAGTCTAATGAGTACACAGTATGGTTTGAGAGTAAATCGGAGAAAGACGAAGGTAATGAGAAGTAGTAGAAATGAGAACAGCGAGAAACTTAACATCAGGATTGATGGTCACGAAGTCAATGAAGTTAAGGAATTCTGCTACCTAGGCAGTAAAATAACCAATGACGGACGAAGCAAGGAGGACATCAAAAGCAGACTCGCTATGACAAAAAAGGCATTTCTGGCCAAGAGAAGTCTACTAATATCAAACACCGGTCTTAATTTGAGGAAGAAATTTCTGAGGATGTGCGTCTGGAGTACAGCATTGTATGGTAGTGAAACATGGACTGTGGGAAAACCGCAACAGAAGAGAATTGAAGCATTTGAAATGTTGTGCTATAGGCGAATGTTGAAAATTAGGTGGACTGATGAGGTAAGGAATGAGGAGGTTGTACGCAGAATCGGAGAGGAAAGGAATATGTGGAAAACACTGATAAGGAGAAGGGACAGGATGATAGGACATCTGCTAGGACATTAGGGAATGACTTCCATGGTACTAGAGGGAGCTGTAGAGGGTAAAAACTGTAGAGGAAGACAGAGATTGGAATACGTCAAGCAAATAATTGAGGACGTAGGTTAAAAGTGCTACTCTGAGATGAAGAGGTTAGCACAGGAAAGGAATTCGTGGCGGGCCGCATCAAACCAGTCAGTAGACTGATGACCAAAAATAAAAGAATAGCTGTCAGCGAGAAGGAGGAAGGTGATGGAATCTAAGTGTTCAGGCGACAGGAGTTTTGGTTTAAATATTAATTCGAGTGACTGGCGAAGAGTGAGAGCAAACTGATGGTGTGGCGTTATTCCGATGATCACAATGTAAACAGGGAATTGTTTGTTATGGTCATTTGTCTCAGATACACTCTGCAAATACAGAGTAGTGGTCCCACATCTGCAGGCACTGTTATGTTCTTTGTACCGGATTTGGAATGTTTTACCACATTTTTCCACGTTCCTACCATCAAATGTGTAACACTACTGTAATTGATATGCACTTGTTTTCTGGTATGAGTCTACGATTCTTAAGAGTTTTGTAATGTACTTTTGCATAGTACTGTCTGTTCCGTATGCTGTGTTTATGCCTTCTCTTTAGAAAATATTGCTGATTTTTATTTGTGAGTTTGTGTTTGTATGTCATCGAGTACTATATCGTGCCTTCTCTTGTATTTTCTTGATTAATTTGTGTTGTTGTGGTGTTGCGTGTGTTTGTTTGTGATACGTTATTGTTTTTGACTTCGTTTTTATTGTGAGTGTTAGTCTTTCAGTTTCGTTATTTAGCTTCGTGACCAGGGTACAGTTATACCCCTTTTTTCGAGTGTCTGCATTGCAGTATATAGTTTCTTATATAATTTTCTCTCTTTGACGGTATTGTGTTATGAAGCCTGTGTCGAACTTCTATTTGTCACTGTGCGTGTGCGTGATTCTAAGTTTGATAGATGATTGTACCAGTCGCTTGTTTACAGTAATTTTCCGATATGCACTTGTTTTTTGCTTTTTAATTTGATTATCATGATTTTTTGTGTTATTTTTTTTTCAATATACGGTATCTTGTGAGCGCCAGCATGTACGCTACTGGCCATTGAAATTGCTACACCAAGAACAAATGCAGATGATAAACGAGGATTCATTGGACAAATATGTTATACTAGAACTGACATGCGATTACATTTTCACGCAAATTGAGTTCATAGATCCTGAGAAATAAGTACCCAGAACAACCACCTCTGGCAGTAATAGCGACCTTGATACGCCTGGGCATTGAGTCAAACAGAGCGTGGATGGCGTGTACAGATACAACTGCCCTTGCAGCTTCAACACGATACCACAGTTCATCAAGAGTAGTGACTGGCGTATTGTGGCGAACCAGTTGCTCGGCCACCGATGACCAGACGTTTTCAATTGGTGAGAGATCTGGAAAATGTGCTGGCCAGGGCAGCAGTCGAGCATTTTCTGTATCCAGAAAGGCCCGTACAGGACCTGCAACATGCGGTCGTGCACTATCCTGCTGAAATGTAGGGTTTCACAGGGTTCGAATGAAGGGTAGAGCCACGGGTCGTAACACATCTGAAATGTAACGTCGACTGTTCAAAGTGCCGTCAATGCGAACAAGAGGTGACCGAGACGTGTAACCAATGGCACCCCGTACCATCACGCCGGGTGATACGCCAGTACGGCGATGACGAATGCACGCATCCAATGTGCGTTCACCGCGATGTCGCCAAACACGGATGCGACCATCATGATGCTGTAAACAGATCCTGGATTCATCCGAAAAAATGACGTTTTGCCATTCGTGCACCCAAGTTCGTCGTTGAGTACACAATCGCAGGCGCTACTGTCTGTGATGCAGCGTCAAGGGTAACCGCAGCCACGGTCTCCGAGCTGTTAGTCCATGCTGCTGCAAACGTCGATGAACTATTCGTGCAGATGGTTGTTGTCCTGCAAACGTCCCCATCTATTGGCTCAGGGAGCGAGACGTGGCTGCACGATCCGTGCCATGCGGATAAGATGCCTGTCTTCTCGACTGCTCTTGATACGAGGCCATTGGGATCCAGCACGGCGTTCCGTATTACCCTCCTAAACCCACCGATTCCATATTCTGCTAACAGTCACTGGATCTCGACCAACTTGAGCAGCAATGTCGCGATACGATAAACCGCAGTAGCGATAGGCTACAATCCGACCTTTATCAAAGTCTCTTCCTTCTCCTCCTTACACGGGGCATCACAACAGACAACGCCGGTCAACTGCTGTTTGTGTATGAGAAATCGGTTGGAAACTATCCTCATGTCAGCACGCTGTAGGTGTCGCCACAGGCGCCAATCTTATATGAATGCTCTGAAAAGCTGATCATTTGCATATCACAGCATCTTCTTCCTGTCGGTCAAATTTCGCGTCTGTAGTACGTCATCTTCATGGTGTAGCAATTTTTATGGCCAGTAGTGACTGATAAACCAGCAAGTAATCATCAACTATATGTCAACATTAACAAATTTATCTCTGGGCTGGAGCATGCCTCAAGTGTAAAAGACTGCTGGACAAAGCACTGGATGGATATGTATTTCTAGAAAAGTTTGTGATCGGAGAGATCCTATATGGTATCCAACCACTGCAAAGAAACATCTAAGGAAACAGATACTGCTGCTCAATAGGTAAAACGAAGGGTACGACTGTAGGTAAACAGAAGCCGAATGAAATTCAGTTTCCTGTCAAAAGGACAACACTTGAAGTCTTCTACGACTACCTTAGCAGAATCTTACCGAAAGATCTCTCTCAAAACACAAAGTAATCCTGCTCAAATTTAAGTTAGAGTCCAGACGCTAATGGATGACAGCGGAATCGAACCTAACGGTAGTAAAGCAAAAGCAGAAACTCTGAACTTCCGTTTCGAATGCTTCTTCACATAGGATCCGATGTTAAAGATTTATTCGACTATGGCGTTTTTAACACATTCTATCCGAATCGGTGTTTTCCTTCTTTTTGTCAGTAGTTCGTAATCGCCAGGACAACTTTGTTAGGTGTTACTGGTTGTCTGACATTTTCGATTTACGCTAACATTACCAGCTGTGGACCTTGGTATACGTAATTCCTGTGAAATACTCAAATTCGTGGCCAGTTCCGAATCAACTGAATTCATCTGACTGAAAATACATTCCCATTATCGACATGAAGTGTTTATACTTTTATACATCCGGGAACGTTTCTTGACAAAAACAGTTATTAACGGGACGAACAAAGACTTTGAACAAGCAGTATGTTTGGCGCATGGGAAATAGATGGAAAGGGAGCCACGCATCTGAAGAAAGCATCCTTATGAAGGCACTTTTATTTCAACACGCTATTCGAAACTGTCCCCGATTGATCGTCAGCAAAACCAGCTTCGTGACGCATGTAAACTGGATACTCGCAGTGAGTCGTACCGTGTACTTACATAACTGCATCTCCAGCAGCCTCCTTTCCTGTTATAACGATGCCTACAAATGCATTCGACCTTTAGCGATAGGTGCCGCCAGATGTCGGTTGTATTCTAATCGACGTTTCTGGTTTACAGAATCTTTTAAAAATAAGTTTCACGACCAGCAGTGCGCCCCTTCGTGATTCACATTAGAAGCAGTATTGCAACAGTTGCACACGTTTTCTACATTCCACTGTACAGTGTACGACGATTGACACTTTGCACTATTTTCCTATTCGATTTCATTTGCAGATAGAGGAAGAAAAAAGTTACTACACGACTTTAATTTTCTTATCCTGATTATCTTAGAAGTAGCAGCACACTATGGATGCTACAATGCATCGGTTCTCAAACTTTTTTGGCCGCGGAATTCTTTTAAAATAATAATTTTTTGGGGAGAACTAAAATAATTAAAATCTGGTTTTAAGTTCATATTTTATTTATAATCATTTAACGAAAATCATATGAAAATTCGTACATAACAAATTACCCAAGTTTACAACAATATACAAAGTGATACATAATAATACAATACGCAAAATAATACTGTATTGATTCCATTGTAAATTTATAAAACTGTTTCCATTTTATGGTAGGTATGAAGCTGTTTTTATTTTTTATTTTATTTTTGACGGACTGCTGAACGTCAGGATTGACAGAAGATACCAAATCACGCATGTCAGGTTCATCATCCAGTGTATTGCAATATTATACCTTTATAGTTGCACATGCTGCGAACCCCGTTTGAAAGAAGTATGTTGTTGGGAACGTGAGCACAGACAGAGCATGTGTGTAAGCTTTATAACCTTGCACCGACATTGTTTTGAAAAATGATTCCTTGCTTGAATCTGATAACAATCCTAAAATGGATACAGAGGTTTCACTTGACATACATTCTTGCTTCTGCCAATTCGATACAAAACGATTCCAAATCCATGAATTTATTTTCAGTTTTGCAAAGTACGTCTCAAAAGATGGGCGCATGTCATGCAGACATGCCAATTCTTCCAGTATTTCATATGATAATTCTGATTTTTCGTCAACGAACACATTTAGTGTTAAAAAGCTTTATGATTCTCTCTTGATAACACAAACAATCCAAAAATCTATTTTTTGCGTTGGTTGTTTTTTATTAGTATTGAAAACTGCTGTCTGTTTTCCTTTGTAAAAGTAAATTTAATTAATTATTTTTTTCAAATAAAACTGCCAAAGAAGCTTCCCTGAACAATCTGGTCACTTCACTCAAACCACCTTTTAATTCAAAGGAAATATCAGTCATAAAAGCTTCTAATTCACCTCTTAGTCTGAATAAGCTTGTAAAGGTATTATCCTGAGACGTCGGTGGGCTTCCATATTATTCACACAATACTGAAAACAATCGGCACCGAAAAAGGCGTGATTAAACGTAATGGGTTATCTTTACTGCTTCATCAAGAAACAGGTTTGGATTTGGAGGCGCTTCTTTATGGCGGGAGCTTTTCTATACAGGATACAATGGCTGAAACTACAATTTGGTGCTTTACTTTTTATCAGTGTTATCGCTCCTGCGTTTTGCCAGTCACGCTTGGCCCAAACTGTAAAAACATCTACAGGGTGTTACAAAAAGGTACGGCCAAACTTTCAGGAAAAATTCCTCACACACAAATAAAGAAAAGATGTTATGTGGACATGTGTCCGGAAACGCTTAATTTCCATGTTAAAGCTCATTTTAGTTTCGCCAGTATGTACT
This sequence comes from Schistocerca serialis cubense, assembly GCF_023864345.2. Lineage (NCBI taxonomy): Eukaryota > Metazoa > Arthropoda > Insecta > Orthoptera > Acrididae > Schistocerca > Schistocerca serialis. Next base: position 583,972,721 of record NC_064644.1, read on the forward strand.
GTACTTCCTCGATTCACCACCATGATTTCATACGGGATACTCTACGTGTGCTGCTAGAACATGTGCCTTTACAAGTACGACACAACATGTCGTTAATGCACGATGGAGCTCCTGCACATTTCAGTCGAAGTGTTCGTACGCTTCTCAACAGCAGATTCGGTGACCGATGGATTGGTAGAGGCGGACCAATACATGGCCTCCACGCTCTCCTGACCTCAACCCTCTTGACTTTCATTTATGGGGGCATTTGAAAGCTCTTGTCTACGCATCCCCGATACCAAATGTAGAGACTCTTCGTACTCGTATTGTGGACGGCTGTGATACAATACACCCTGTATATAATTCTTCCAGTCGAGATGGTTTATTTTAAAAGAAAGTTAATCCTGTTAAAAATTTCTGTTCCAGTAGTATTAGATGGCAGTGATGTACACATAAGCAAGTCTCTTCGAGTGAATGTTTATGTGGATATCATACAATTATTAGCAATATGGCCAGTCCAGCAATACCGGTCGACTCATCCATTTTCAAGACGAATTCACTGTGTTGAAGGCGACCGGCTAGATCTTGTTCGATATCGAGATCCATAATACGATTCGAAACAGTATCGTTCGAAAACAGCACTGTAGAAAGATCCTTTGCAGACGTTTCATAGAGCGTACATTGTGTTGTGTCTGCCACATTCCCACAAACGGTGTTGTTAAATTTTCGCCGATAGGGTGCTCTCTGTCCTCTTGTGCAACCGATAGCTGGTCAAATACGATGCTTGATGCTTTATGGCTTGTTCATTCACTGTTTGGGTCGCATAGTTCACAGTTTTTTGACTTCTTAACAAATGCTAAGGACTGCACCAGTGGTACAAGTGTAGCACTGCACCAGTGGTACAGGTGTGGCGTCTTGACTAAAGCTGAGAACATCCTTGGTCTCAGGTTCGAATCACTCCACTGCTTGAATTTTGAATAAAAATCTTCAAAAATGGAGGCCGAGGATTTCCGTTATAAGAACTGACACTCATTCTGCCAACGGCCTTGTCAATGAAAGCGGAAGAGCGGACAGAATTTCAGGGCACTCTCTTCCATTGTGGTGGGAAACTGCAGTCAGCAGTAAGGATGCAGAAAAAAACTAAAACCACTGAAATAAAGACATATAATGGGTACACACAGGATCTTTAACTGAAAAAGTGTCATGATGATCTCTCCACTGGCAAAAGATTCCAGGGAAGTGTTCCGTTCGGATCTCCGGAATGGGACTGCTAAGGGAGAGGTGACCGTGAGAAAAAGACTGAATAATGAACGAAAAGATAACGTTCTACGGATCGGGGCATCGAATGTCAGAAGTTTCAACGTAGTAGGGAAGCTAGAAAATCTGCATAGGGAAATGCTAAGGCTCAATGTAGATATAATGCAGATCACTGGAACGAAACGGATAGAAGACGAGGATTTCTGGACAGGAAAGTACAAGATAATATCAACAGCAGTAGAAAATGATGTTACGGGAGTAGGGTTTGTTAAGAATTGAGCGGAGAGGTATTATTAACAGTTCAGTGACAGGTTTGCTCTCGTCAGAATCGATAGCAAACCAACGCCGACAACAATAGTTCAACTGTACATTCCGACATCACAAGCATAAGACGACGAGATAGAGTATTTGAGGATACTGCACGGGTTATTCAGTATGTAAAGGGAGGCGGAAATCTAATAGTCATGAGGGACTGGAGTGCTATTGTAGAGGGCGAAATAGAAGAGATGGGTTTCTTTTGCGTGTGTCATCAGTTTTTTTTACTGGTTTGATGCGGCCCGCTACGAATTTCTCTCCGATGCCAAACTTTTCATTACAGAGTAGCGCTTGTACCCTAGGAGAGGGTTACAAGAAATTGTGAGATTGGTAGTAGGAATGAAAGAAGAGAAAGACTATTTGAGTTCAGCAAAAAATTTCCGCTAGTAATAGCGAATACTGTGTCCAAGAATCACAAGAGAAGGAGATATATTTGGAAAAGGCCGGGAGGTGTGGGAAGATCCCCTTTAGAGTACATCATAGTCTTACAGAGATTTCGAAATGAGATATTGGATTGTAAGGCCAACCCAAGAGCACATATAGACGCTGAACACAAATTAGTAATGATGAGGAAAAGGCTGAAGTTTAAGAGACTGGTCACGAAGAATCAATGTGCAAAGAAATGGGATGTGGCAGTACTGAAGAATGAAGAGATACGCTTGAAGCTCTCTGAAGTCATAGATACTACGATAATGAATAGCTCGGTAGACATTCAATTGAAGAGTATGAGCATCTCTAAAAAGGGCACTCACAGAAGTTGGAAAGAAAGACTTAGGTACAAGGAAAGTAACTGCGAAGAAACCTTGTGCAAGAGAAGAAATACTTTAGATGATCGCCGAAAGAAGAAAGCACAAAAATGGCCAAGGAAATTGAGCAATAAGGAAATATATGTCACTTAAAGTAGACGCTTAAAGTAGTAAATTAGTTTTGCTATTTGGGGAGCAAAATAACTGATGATGGTCGAAGTAGAGAGGATATAAAATGTAGACTGGCAATGGCAAGGAAAGCGTCTCTGAAGAAGAGAAATTTGTTAACTTTGAGTATAGATTTAAGTGTCACAAAGTCGTTTCTGAAAGTATTTGTATGGAGTATAGCTATGTATGGAAGTGAAACGTGGACGATAAATAGTTTAGAAAAGAAGAGAATAGAAGCTTTCGAAATGTGGTGCTACAGAAGAATGCTGAAGATTAGATGGGTAGATCACATAACTAATGAGGAGGTATTGAATAGAATTGGAGAGAAGAGAAATTTGTGGCACAACTTGAAGAAGGGATCGGTTGGCAGAACATATTCTGAAGCATGAAGGGATCACCAATTTAGTATTGGAGGGCAGCGTGGAGGGTAAAAATTGTAGAGGGAAACCAAGAGATGAATACACTAAACAGATTCAGAAGGATGTAGGTTGCGGTAGGTACTGGGAGATGAAGAAGCTTGCACAGAATAGAGTAGCAGGGAGAGCTGCATCAAACCAGTCTCTGGACTGAAGACCCCCCCCCCTCCCCCACACACACACACACAAACACACACACATGTCACTTAGTAATGAAACAAATAGGAAGTACAGGGAAGCTATGGAGAAAGTGCTGCATGAAAAAGACGAAGAACTCGAAAAAGAAGTGTTTGTCGATAGCACTGACTCAGCATGTAGAAAAGTCCAAACAACCTATGGCGAAAGAAACTAAACCAAAGGCGGTAACTTTAAGAGCGCAACGGGGATCCCACTGTTAAGTGCAGAGCAGAGAGTGGATAGACCGAAAGAGGACATTGTAGGTCTTTGTAAGGGGTAGGACCTGTCTGATGACGTGATAAAAGAATAAACAGGAGTCAGCAGGAACAAGACAGGTGTAACGTTAGCAGCATGTGAGCGACTTATTCGTCTACCTATGGCTGATACTGAGCAGAGGTGAATTTACTTGCTCGGCTATATATGAGACGGTGGGATGGGGCATAACGCGGGCACCCTAGAGACAGTGAGCGTGTCACCAGAAATGGGTAAATCCCAGAACTGGGAATTTGCACAGCTGATGCTCGCACTACCACTGTGCAAAAAATGCTTCAGGAAATGGCGGAATGTCAGACACTCTTAAAGATGGCCAAGTTGCAGCTCTTTTAGATTCGACACTAACTCACATCAGGTACAATACTGGCCATTACAATTGCTACACCAAGAAGAAATTCAGATGATAAACGAGTATTCATTGGACAAATATATTATACGAGAACTGACATGAGATTACATTTTCACGCAATTTGGGTGCGTAGATGCTGAGAAATCAGTACCCAGAACAACCACATCTGGCCGTAATAACGGCCTTGATACGCCTGGGCATTGAGTCAAACAGAGCTTGGTTGACGTGCACAGGTACAGCTGCCCATGCAGCTCCAACATGATACCACAATTCATCAAGAGTAGTGACTGGCGTATTGTGACGAGCCAGTTGCTCGGCCACCATTGACCAGACGCTTTCAGTTAGTGAGAGATCTGGAGAATGTGCTGGACAGGGCAGCGGTCGAACATTTTCTGTATCCAGAAAGGCCCGTACAAGACCTGCAACATGCGGTCAAGCATTATCCTGCTGAAATGTAGGGTTTCGCAGGGATCGAATGAAGGGTAGAGCCACGGGTCGTAACACATCTGAAATGCAATGTCCACTTTTCAAAGTGCCGTCAATGCGAACAAGAGGTGATCGAGATGTGTAACCAATGCCCCCCATACCATCACGCCGGGTGGTACGCCAGTATGGCGATGACGAATACACGCTTCCAATGTGTGTTCACCGCGATGTCGCCAAACACGGACGCGACCATCATGATGCTGTAAACAGAATTTGGATTCATCCGAAAAAATGACGTTTTGTCATTGGTGCACCCAGGTTCGTCGTTGACTACACCATCGCAGGCTCTCCTGTCTGTGATGCAGCGTCAAGAGTAACCGCGGTGATAGTCCGTGCTGCTGCAAAAGTCGTCGAACTGTTCGTGGAGATGATTGTTGTCTTTCAAACGTCATCATCTGTTGACTCAGGGATCGAGACGTGGCTGCACGATCCGTTACAGCCATGCGGATAAGATGCCTGTCATCTCGACTGCTAGTGATACGAGGCCGTTGGGATCCAGCACGGTGTTCCGTATTACCCTCCTGAACCCATAGATTCCATATTCTGCTAACAGTCATTGGATCTCGACCACTGTGCGGCTAATCCCGGCGGAGGTTCGAGCCCTCCCTCGGGTATGGGTGTGTGTGTTTGTCCTTGATCTCGATCAACGCGAGCAGCAGTGTCGCGATACGATAAACCGCAATGGCGATAGGCTACAATCCGACCTTTATCAAAGTCGGAAACGTGTTGGTACGCATTTCTCCTCCTTACACGAGGCATCACAACTACGTTTCACCAGGCAGCGCCGGTCAACTGCTGTTTGTGTATGAGAAATCGGTTGGAAACTTTCCTCATGTCAGCACGTTGTAGGTGTCGCCACCGGCGCCAACCTTGTGTGAATGCTCTGAAAAGCTAATCATTTGCATATCACAGCATCTTCTTCCTGTCGGTTAAATTTCGCGTCTGTAGCACATCATCTTGGTGGTGTAGCAATTTTAATGGCCAGTAGTGTATTAACGTAAATTTGAATACATCGGGCATTTCAGAAAAGTGAGACGCATCGAATGACACAACAGTAATGTCAATACCTTTAAAACAATAGCAGTTAATAATTTCACAGTGAATAAATATTCACACGTTGAACCTCTGGATTAACAACGTATAAGCGCCTCATGCGATTTCAACAAACGTTATCTCAGATGACAGAATTTCACTATAGCTGTCATCCCTGAAAGCTATGTCATCTTTTATATCTCTTTCATTATACAGATGTTTGTCAGAACATTGTATCCACCAGAATTACACAACAAATGAATACAGCAGGATGGCTAAATGGTTCAAATGGCTCTGAGCACTATGCGACTTAACTTCTGAGGTCATCAGTTGCCTAGAACTAATTAAATCTAACGAACCTACGAACATCACACATCCATGCCCGAGGCAGGATTCGAACCTGCGACCGTAGCGGTCGCTCGGTTCCATACTGTAGCCCCTAGAAACGCACGGCCACTCCGTTCAGCAGGAATGTATTATATTTTCTCACACCTGTGTATTTATTTAAAGAACAGTTTACTACGCCATTTCCTTTATTTAAATGTTGACTGCAAGTGCTATTAAAAAACCATGCTAATGTAAAGGTGGTCAGCCGCATTTGTTAGCGAACACAACATTTGAACAGAAAACGAAAAGATGCTTTTGTCAAGCAGGCTTAAATATTTGTTTAAAGAATATATAAGGACAAACTGTAGTCATTTAACATGAGTGCACCTGCCCAAGAATACTGGCTTTTTTATTTATGAACAAACCTTTATTTGTCGTAATTGTTAATGATCTGAGTGTAACCGAACGTTCATGACATTTCCTTCTTTAAATATTGCTTTAATATATTAGTTTAGTCTGGGAAGTGGTCAATCATATCATGTCTGTAGAGCTTAAGTACGATGCATTTTTAGTGGGGATGGCCTTCAGCCAATGGAGAAGCAGACAGTAGTGGAATGTTACGGGAATCAAGTGAGCGCTTATGGACACTTTAAGTCGAGTTCTGGAAGTAGGCAGACGTGCCTGCAGTAACGTGCGTGATTCTATCCTGGAAGTGCTTGGGCGGTGGACGGCCGCCGTCATACTTTTGAAGGGACTTCATATTTCGAGAGGCCTGAATGTGCTCCAGAGTAGAACTCTAATTTTTTCCACTTGTGTTAAGGAAATGAGGATATACAGAGTATGAGTTACTATTCTTAATATCGAGTTAATTTGTGAATCATAACGTTGAACGGGTGATGCTGAGGGAATTAGATTAGGAAATGCGACACTTAAATTAGTAAAGGGGTTTTGCTATTTAAGGACAGCGTTTCTGAAGAAGAGAAATTTGAACATCGAGTGTAGATTCGAGTGTCAGGAAGTCGTTTCTGAAAGTATTTGTATGGAGTACAGCCACGTATGGAAGTGAAACGTGGACGATAAATAGTTTGGAGAAGAAGAGAGTAGAAGCTTTCGAAATGTGGTGCTACAGAAGAATGCTGAATATTAGATGGGTAGATCACGTAACTAATGAGGAGGTATTGAACAGGATTGGGGAGAAGAGAAGTTTGTGGCACAACTTGATTAGAAGAAGGGATCGGTTGGTAGGACATGTTCTGAGGCGTCAAGGGATCACCAATTTCGTATTGGAGGGCAGCGTGGAGGGTAAAAATCGTAGAGGGAGACCAAGAGATGAATACACTAAGCAGATTCAGAAGGATGTAGGTTGCAGTAGGTACTGGGAGATGAAGAATCTTGCACAGGATAGAGTAGCATGGAGAGCTGCATCAAACCAGTCTCAGGACTGAAGACCACAACAACAACAACGTTGAACTCTGAACTACTTTGAGCTGGTGAATATTTAATGTATTGTGGTCACGAAATGGACTTAGCTTTCGGTAATCTTTGACGACTATTTAGTTTGGAGATTTTACTGGCGTTCTTGTAACGCTCCCAAAGTAACTTTACTGCATTTGATAAGGGTATTTTCTGTCTCTATTTTAACTGTATATCGTAGGACCACTTACCATTTATTTGACATATCCTTTCTTGAATAAACATTATTCTACATAATTCTCGGTCATCTATATCAATTAGAACGTCTAGAACAGAATACTTGTTACACCTGAGTTCCCCCTGGCGTGAACAATTTTCATACAACTTGTAAGTAGGCTGTTTAGGTTTTTTTATTGGTAACGCCACCTTTGTATAAAAATCACTGGCTGTGCTGTGTGCAGTCTGTGGCTAGTTTGCATTGTTGTCTGCCATTGTAGTGTTGGGCAGCGGCAGCTGGATGTGAACAGCGCGTAGCGTTGCGCAGTTGGAGGTGAGCCGCCAGCAGTGGTGGATGTGGGGAGAGAGATGGCGGAGTTTTGAAATTTGTCATGAACTGCTATATTTATATATGATGATATCAAGGTAAATACATTGTTTGTTCTCTATTAATATCTTTCATTTGCTAACTATCCCTATCAGTAGTTAGTGCCTTCCATAGTTTGAATCTTTTATTTAGCTGGCAGTAGTGGCGCTGGCTGTATTGCAGTAGTGGGAGAAACGAAGATTATTGTGAGGTAAGTGATTTAGTGATTTGTGAAAGGTATAGTTTAATGTTAGTCAGGGCCATTCTTTTGTAGGGAATTTTGAAAGTCAGATTGCGTTGCGCTAAAAACATTGTATGTCAGTTTAAGCACAGTCTTGTATAAATTGTTCAAAGGGGACGTTTCATATGTCGACCCTTAGCCGAGGATACCTCACTGGAATCTTCTGATTTTTTCTTGTAGTTTGTGTAATTAGTGTAGATTTTGTTTATTGCTAGCGCGCAATTGTAGAGAGAATCTCCTTTGTAGCTGCAGTCTTTCATTGTTGTACAGTAAAACAGTTGTGGCATGCATGTAGATTTGCACCAAGTATTTCGCAGCTGCAATTAACTAGATATTATTTTCAGTGCTATGTTAATGTGTTCTCTTATTTTTGATCTTCAAATTGTGCTTTTCTGTGTTGTCGTGTGAAATATTGTGACAATAATGGCGTGTGAAAAACGTAATACTAGGCTCCAAAGTAAACTGAGAAATGACAGTGAAGACGAAAGCAGTGTGTTAGCGCCGCAGAGTAATGAATTAACAGACATTCAAAGTAGTAATTTGGTAACTGTGCATAGGGAAATGGAGCGGGCGGCAAACAATGGCGTGGACAGTGAAACAATTAGTGAAGAGGGACGCATTATCGATCGATCGGTCGGCAACAGCTCGCCTCAGGAATCGGGAATGACAGGACACAATTTTGCAAATACTGTAGACTCAGGTTTTGGGTTCTCACCGTTTTCTCAAATGAGTCAAGACACATTTTCCGCTTGTCAAAATGTGAATGTTGCTGGTGCAAATTCACTGCCGAAAAGCACTGAGGAACATGTTTCAGACACCAGTGCATTTTTATTACAATTAATGCAACAAATGGGACAAAAGCTTGAAAAGTTAGACACAGTGGAACAAAATCTCAAGAAGTTAGACACAATGGAACAACACCAGAGACAAACACAGCAACAGTTAGACACAATGGAACAAAATCAGAGACAAACACAGCAACAGCTTCAAAAGTTAGACTCATTGGAACAAACTCTTGAACAAACGCGTGAAGATTTAACTACTGAGTTACATCACATTGAATCGAAATGTCAAAAAGTCTGTAATGACGTAAAAACACAAATTTGTGAGCATTTTCAACCTATTTTTTCGCGGCATGAAAATGCATTACAGAATCACGAAGCAGCCATAAAAGAACTGCAAATTATTGTTCATGAAAATCATGAGACCTTGCAAGCTAAATTTGACTCAGTTGCATTTACCGATTCGGTTACGCAACTTGCAAAAACTCAGGAAAACTTTAAGGACACAGTAGATACTCTGAAACTTGGTTCAGAAAAACACACTGAGGAAATAAGTACACTATCGGAGAAAGTAGCCGAACTTTTGGATCAGTTCACTAATTTATCTACGAAGGTAGATGATAATCTGATTGACGCAAGACCGGTAGTCTTTAATGACACAGAAGAGTACGAACAAATTAGGAAATTCAAACAAAATCAGAATCAAATTAATACACAACACCAAAGAGAAATCCGGGAAGTACAAGATCAGCTGACACAGGTAATACAAGAATTACGTATTTCAGAGGACACTCGCGCTCCAACACGGGAAGAGGGACTTAGAAATACGGAACAGCCACAAAATAATAACATAGGGCATTTCGGAAGTTATGAAAGAAATTGGCAATGTGCACCAAATTTTGAGATGGAACGGCCGACACGACCTAACAATGACCGATATGCGACTCGCCGACATGATGATTTTGACTATAAGCTGTTCATTACTACACGTAAATTCAAAACATTTAAGAATTCTGGCAACGACATTCATCCACAATCCATCTCCATCAATTCTCTCATTGTTTTCCTCCCAACTGGTCGTTGGAACACAGATTAGAATTTATGTGTGGCTACTTGGAGAATGAACCAGCTGTAAGAATGCGATCGGTAATTCACGATTGCCACAGTGAAGGAGAGTTTTACCATGCCTTCCTCTCAGCATATTGGTCTCAAGCCACACAAGACCGGGTAAAACATAGCATCATAATGATGAAACGTTTCGAACAATCTGAATTTTCCAGTCTTATGAAATATTTTGAAGACATGTTGCATAAGAATCAGTATCTTTCAAACCCATACAGCCCCTCAGAACTCATCCGCATTTGCTTAATCAAACTGCCTGAACATTTACGACATATTATTTTGGCAGGACGTTGCAAAGACGACATTGAAGCATTTCAGGGACTCTTACAAGAATTAGAAATTGACACTGACAGTCGCCGGATGCAAAAACAGGAAAACAATCACTACAGGTCACATACGTCACAATTCCGTGACGACAGAAACAATAACTGGACACGACAAGGCTATTCTTACAACGCAAATCGTGACCAAAACAGACACCACCCATATGACAACCACTGGCAAAGTAATAATAGTTACAGAGAAAGATCGCATTTCCGTAGTAATGAATATGACAGAGATAACCACAGAAACAGACAATATGGGAACCAAAATAAATACTATCAAGGGAGGCGGAATAACTTCAGACGCAACAGTTCGGCGCAGAGTTACGATTCAGGGAGAAATTCTCCACCACATGACCGACAAACAAGAAACTATGTAAACTACCGACAAAACGACAGACGTGAATTTCATCAGAACTGGCGGGATTCTAACAGAGCTGGGCCCTCTCGGCAAGGCGAATTCGTAGAAGTTAGGTCTCCTAATCCCAATAACAACGCGCGCCAACAAAGAGACAGACAATGACTCGCGCCGCAGGCACCCACGTGCGCCGGCTGGCTCAGAGAAAAATAACATAGACGCTAACCTTGTAAAAAAATTCCAGTATTCTTTACTGACGTATACTGCATGATAATTGCGTTCAAGCTGAAATTCTGAGTACTAGGAAGAGTAAAGGTTTACACCACATTTCACATGTAAAACCATTTATTGAGAGATAATCTGCTTTTTAACTTCGTCTTTGCCATAAAACTTTTCACTTCACATTTCTAGTATGCTTTGTCAGACTTAGAATCTGTTAACATACAACAATGTTTGAAGTTAAATATCCAATCAAGAACCAAGAGAACTTATTTAAACAGAAATGACGAATGCATTGTTATAGTAAACAGACGTCACAGTGTTATTGTGTGTGTACATTCTTGCTTGTTTGTTGCACGATTACGTAACGACTATAAGGCTCACATACTTAGAACATTTACCAGTACTGCTAATGAGATTTTAATGCAACATTTTGGTTTATTTGAAAATACATTCTGAATTTAAAGTGCTTTCTGAGAGATACCAGATGACACAGAGGTTAGTTTATGTGACAGCTACACGATTTTTATCACGACGCTACTAATGAGTGACAATTTACAATGTTGCTTTTGCGGTGTATCTGTTTTATATCTGCACAGTTTTCTGAATTCTTCTGGAAAGAAAAACATGTTTTAGTAGTAACTTTTGTGGTATAGCAACAATGAGACAGCCTTTTTCGTGGCACAACATTACGTTACTGTACAGTACTTTCTTCATCACGCCAATAAGCATAATAACTACGATATCTATACGCAAAGCATTTCACTTTTGTTTATCATGAGGTAAGTACATTGGCTTCTGCAGAACTTAGCTTTCGGAAGAAAATAACTACGACACTTCCACAGAGATTATCTTACAACAAGATGCACATTTAGCGCTACAGGACACGCATTTCAGTGATCAATTTTATACTTAAAACATCTATTTTTAAAGATTTTTGAATTACAAAGAAAGTTTTCCGTGATATATTTCATTCCATTGGTGTAATCTGTAACACCTGAGGGTATAATTACATTAATCCTCAGGGGGGTACACGCTTACTTTGTGTACCATGTGTTTGGCAACCACAAGGAACCCTAGCTAATATGGTATTTGCTTATACAACTTTACACATCGGTACCATATTTCTCTAACACACAAATTACACAGCTATCTGATCATTTAACTGAGAGATAAACATTTTTTTTACTACATCAGTGACACATGTTTACGCAATACACAGTTCGGTAACTTCTCACTTATGAAACTGTATTTTGTCTGTACTGTTCATATTTTTCGGAATCATTGTGATACTATGAGAGCTTTGAATGATGTATTTGGTATGAGATCATGATTTTTAAAGTACGTTTGAGGCAGCTGACACTTTTGACATGAGCAGAGAATTTTTTTAGGCTTAGAAATTATTGGAGGAAGTTACGACGATTTTGAGATTTGACTGAAGTGTTATGATGTTATTATTACGACGACGATGTGTGTTATGTTGTTGAGGAATGTTTATTATGCTACATATTTCTCACGATGAAATATTGAAGAAGTGTCGACGAATATGTATATGTATAATGAGGTAAGGAATAATGAGTAGTGTTTAGGGACTCTGATTTATGAAAAGGATGTTGGAAACCAAGAAACGTACTTTAAGAGTTATGAAATGTGTGACTGTATCACAATGCTGACCAATATTTTTTTTGGACACTTATATTTATAGGATTTTGTTTCTACAGATTTGCAATGCTAATTCTTGACCTGTGAAACATTTTTATGTGAGACTGTCACTAAAGCGGAAACTGCTGTCGTAAATATTTCCGTAAGAAAGTTAAGTGACCACCTGCACGTAATGCGTCGTGGGCACCCAGCTGTGTCGGACGCCTGGAGAGAGGGCCATTGGCGCGTGCCTTTCAGAGCACAGGAAAAAAAAAAAGGAGGCCATTATCCTGGCCATTGTCATTCCTTTAGAGAAAGCATCGCAAATCCGACACGCTAATTACTTGGAAACATATCGTACTTTCTGATATTTACTGAAATGCCTAATGAAATGACAAGAAATAGTTTGTCTACACACCTGACTATGACTACTGTCTTTCTAGATGAGAGATTTTTTTACTACTTATGAAATGCCACATGACTATTAAACGATGTTCTTACGCTTTGCTTTGTACATAGTTGCTTATTTCATTTGATATCTAGTTTCTAGCTGCACTGCAGCATTGGTTTCATAAAATAAAATTAAATGCATTTGCTAATGTGAACACTTTCTGTCAACAGATCTATTAAATAATAATTTTGTGATCCACATTCTTTAAAAAAAAGGAGCACTTGGAAAGGAAAGAACAATAAGAAGGAACTAGTAACAGTAACACATAATTTTCTTTTCAAGTACATGGTAATATTTTTTTTTACAATAAGTTGTTGTGGTGCACCACTTTAATTACTTAGACATTAAGATGTGACATAGGTATTAGACATGGCCATTTTTAGTGTAATATTTTTTTCTGCTTGAGCTATGTCATGTTTTGATATAAGTTATTACATTTGCTGCTGCTAGCTTTGCCAATCTGTATTTTTTGTAATTGCTGCTTGTGTTAATTGTTTTGTGCTGCTGCATTGCCTCGTCCCTTAGTTTAGCATCTGAGCTCAGTAGATTTAAGTTAGCTTAAGAGGGGGTAGACTATATAAGAAACGAACTATGGAGAATAGGAGAAGAATGCTTTGAAAGTTACATGAAAACGGCTTGGGCCTAAATGAGTATTGTACAACGAGCCATATTTATTTTGAAAGAAATATGAATAGAATACAGAAAGCAGGTATAGATAGGACTTTTTGGGAATAATGACAAATGAAGGGAGATCTCCGGGAAATAAAGAAAGTTTTGTTTGCAAAATACTGCAGTACAACAAACCCTGTCCTTTCCTTTTGTATTATTCCGCTATATGTTTATGTACCCTTGTGTATTTGTCTTTTTCCTGTCTTTATGTGTTTAGCTAATAAGATTTATGTTGTAGAATTTTTCAAATACCATGTTATTTTCTTTGTAAAGATGTTTATACATTATTTATTCTGTTCTGTCTTAATGTTCATGTGTGAAGTTGGTGTTTCGAAAGTTATTCTGATCTTTTATGTATGTACTCATGTCATAATTCCACTGATGTATATGTTAGTTCGATTCTTTTGTAAAACCTGTACTACAAATGTTATCTGTATTGTTATGTTTTTAATGATGTATTTTGTACCTTTGTTATTGTATTCTTATGTTATAAATTTGTAATTGTCACCAGTTCATGATATTATTAACTTGTTAGTTACATTTCACTGCACACGTTTCTGTTGGTCATAGTATATGGACAATATGTGAGAAGTTGGGACTGTTCGTGTTTGCACGTGTGTTACTAATTCAGCAAGGGACTGGATAACAGCATTGCTGGTTCTAAGGACGATTCCAAAAACTTTGTGAGTGCACAAGTGATGGTTTATGGACTTGCTATATTCTCCGCAAGACTCTTCGATGGTGAATGTGCACCTGCACAATCGCAACAGATGGCTGCTGGCCATCTCTACAAGGACTACAGTGGGTCTACATCTTTGATGATCCATCAATACCATTATTTCTACAAGGACTGCAGTGGGTCTGCACCTCTGGTGGCCCACCAATACCGTAATCTCTACCAGGACTACAGTGGGTCTGCTCTGTGATGACCTACCTACCAATATTCTTCAAAACTTCGACTAACTCTGCGGTGGGTTTGCTCTGTTGTGGCCCATTACCTGTATGCATGTCAAGAGTCAGCACTGTCTTTCCGTTGGAAGGACAACACTACTTCTTCAAGACTGCATGGAAATCCACTACTTCTGTGTGCATTTTCTTTTACTGCTCAGACTTTGAGAAAAACTCTGCATTTTTACTGTGATGAACAATCTGGACTGTATTTATGGACTGTGAGAAACTTTTAGCTTTTGACCAACATTGTATCAATAAGTGTGTGCATTTGATTTCTTTGTTATTATAATTATGAAAAAAAAATTTCAAATCTGTATTGGCCACTGCCCAATCCAATTTGTAAAATTTTTTGTGGGGAGCATGGGGGCTATGTAAGTAGGCTGTTTAGGTTTTTTAATTGGTAATGCCACCTTTGTATAAAAATCACTGGCTGTGCTGTGTGCAGTCTGTGGCTAGTTTGCATTGTTGTCTGCCATTGTAGTGTTGGGCAGCGGCAGCTGGATGTGAACAGCGCGTAGCGTTGCGCAGTTGGAGGTGAGCCGCCAGCAGTGGTGGATGTGGGGAGAGATGGCGGAGTTTTGAAATTTGTCATGAACTGCTATATTTATATATGATGATATCAAGGTAAATACGTTGTTTGTTCTCTATTAATATCTTTCATTTGCTAACTATCCCTATCAGTAGTTAGTGCCTTCCATAGTTTGAATCTTTTATTTAGCTGGCAGTAGTGGCGCTGGCTGTATTGCAGTAGTGGGAGAAACGAAGATTATTGTGAGGTAAGTGATTTAGTGATTTGTGAAAGGTATAGTTTAATGTTAGTCAGGGCCATTCTTTTGTAGGGAATTTTGAAAGTCAGATTGCGTTGCGCTAAAAACATTGTATGTCAGTTTAAGCACAGTCTTGTATAAATTGTTCAAAGGGGACGTTTCAAACTTACGGGAATTCAGCCAGGTAATATTTACAGCGACAGCCGATATTTCGGCGGCAGTACACCCCCGTCATTTTCAAGGCACAAACTGCAACGTACAGGTGATGTACAGACAAATTTAAAATCTCAGTTCTTGGAATAAGTCAGGAAAGATAACACACACACACACAAACATACACTGAACACTAGTGCCATGTCAAGAAACAGAGGGACAGATGCAATGCCACCTCACTTGCTAGTTCGTAGTCATTTACTATCAATACCTCTGACTTTGGTCGTCTTTGGTGGTACTAGTGTTCAGTGTGTGTGTATGTGTGTTATCTTTCTTTACTCCAAGAACCGAGGTTTTAAATTTATCTGTACATCGCCTATCTATTGCAGTTATGCCTTGAAAATGGCGGGGAGTACTGCCGCCGAAATATCCGCGGTCGCTTTAAATATTACCTGATTGAATTCCCGGAAGTTGTTTGAAATGAACGCTTGTTATTAAAATAATAATTTAAATTTTCTTTTGTATTTCTGCGTATTTTATTAATAAGCAATTCTAGCCATTGTATAGACTATCACGCTGCAGGATCACAGCTACATGTTATTTCTGCGGGGCATGAAAATAGATGTGCTTTGCTCGACACTATGACTAGATCGTGCTATTCTTTTTAAACAGAGCGGTGCGTGGCCCAATACCTGAAGTTCGAGTAACTACAGGTAAACCCACAGGTGGTTAGCTTGTATGAGATACTGATGGGGAAAGCAACTACTCAGCAATAACTGTTAGACACCGTCACATAGGGGATACAGAATTAGAATGAAAATCTAAAAAAGTTTTTGACGACGTAAAATCAAATAAAGCAGATGAGATAGATAACATTCCCTAAGAATTTCTAAAATCATTGGGTAAAGTGACAACAAAAAGACTATTTACGGCCGGCCGATGTGGCCAAGAGGCTCTAGGCGCTTCAGTCCGGAACCGCGCTGCTGCTACGGTCGCAGGTTCAAATCCTGCTTCGGGCATGGATGTGTCTGATGTCTTTAGATTAGTTACGTTTAAGTAGTTCTAAATCTAGGGGACTGATGACAACAGATGTCAAGTCCCATAGTACATGGAGGAATTTGAACCATTTTTGACTATTTACGTTCGAGTGTAGAATGTGTGAGACTGAAGATGTACCATTAGACTTTTGGGAGAAAAAACATCTACACAATTCCGAAGCTAGCAAGAGCCTACAACTGCTGGAATTATCAAAAATCGTTCAAATGGCTCTGAGCACTATGGGACTTAACATCTGAGGTCATCAGTCCCCTAGACTTAAAACTACTGAAAACTAACTAATCTAAGGACATCACACACATCCATGCCCGAGGCAGGATTCGAACCTGCGACCGTAGCAGCACCGCGGTTCCGGACTGAAGCGCCTAGAACCGCTCGGCCACAATGGCCGGCCGGAAATTATGGCACAGTCAGTTTAACAGCTCATTCAGCCCAGTTGCGGACAAAAATAATATACAAAAGAACGGAAAATTGAGGTCCTGTTAGATGACGACCAGTTTGGCATTAGGGAGGGTAAAGGCACCAGACAGGCACTTCTGGTTTTGCGGTTGACAATGGAAGCAAGACTGAAGAAACATTAAGGGACGTTCATAGGATTCACCGACCCGGAAGAGCATTGGACAAGAAAAATAGTGCAAAATGTTCGAAATTCTGAGAAAAATAGCAGTGGAATGACTGGGAATATGCAATATGGTCAAGAAGCAAGAGGGACCAATTAGACTGGAAGACCAAGAACGAAGTGCTCGGACTAAAAGGAGTGTAAGACAGAAACATAGTCAGAAATATAGTTTTGCGCACCTACTGTTCAATCTATACATCGAGATGCAATGACGGAAATAAAAAAAAAGTTCCACAGTGAGGTTAAAATTCAGGTGAAAGGTTATCAATGATAAGATTCGCTGATGACATTGCTGTCCTCAGCAAATGCGAAGAAGAATTACAGGATGTGTTGAAAGAAATGAATGAGTCTAATCAGTATAGAATATGTACTGAGAGTAAATCGAAGAAAGACGCAAGTAATGAGAAGTAGCAGAAATGAGACCAACGAGAGACTTAACGTTGTAACCCACAATTCACGGAGCAAGGAGGGCAGGAGAAGGGGAAAATTAGTATTTAACGTTTTGTCGACAAACAGATCATTAGAGACGGAGCACAAGCACTGATTAGGGAAGGATGGGGAAGGAAATCGGCCGTGCCCTTCCAAAGGAACCATCCAGGCATTTGCCTCAAGCGATTTACGAACCTGATGGAAAACCTAAATCAGAATGGCCGGACGCGTGTTTGAATCGTCGTCCTCCCCCAGTGTGCTAACCATTGCGCCAACTCGCTCGATGCAAAGACGACATCAAAAGCAAACTAGCACTCATAAAAAGGCCATTATTGACCAATAGAAGACTAATGGTATTGAACGTATGCCTCAATCTGTGGATGAAATTTCTGAGAACGTACGTTTGGAGCACAGCATTGTACGGCAGTGAATCTTGGGCTGTGGGAAATATGATAAGAGAATCGAAGCATTTGAGATGTGGAGCTACAAAGAACAAGGTGGAATGGAAAGGTAAGGAATGAGGAGGTTCTCTGCAGAATCAGCGAGGAAATGAAAATATGGAAAACACTGACAAGAAGAAGGGCAGGATGACGATATCGATTAAAACATCAGAGAATAACTTCCACGGTACTAGAGGGAGCTATAGAGGTTAAAAACTGTAGAGGAAGACAGAGATTGGAATGCATCCAGGATATAATTGAAAATTTAAGCTGCAGTTGCTGCTCTCAGGTGAGAAGGTCGGCACAGGATGAGAATTCGAGGCACGCTGCTACAAATCCGTCATAAGGGCGATGACTGAACCAAAAACTAGTTTTTTTTTCTTATCTATAAACTGTTCTTAATTCTTATCTTTCCAATCAGGGTGCCTAGTTTTTAAATGTTGGTGCATCTTACCAGATACTTTGGAAGTATTCGGACCTAGCTGCCATATAACATGCAAAGAAGTGAACCGTTAGAGTCAAGAAATACAGGATTGATGTAAAATTCGTCATACTTTCTTTCTTCACGTTTATTGAGTCGATAAAACGTCTTACCGCTTGAAGCTATGGAGCTTGAAGTCGTTACATCACCTTTCTGAATTTCACATCTTGATCGAAAATCTTTGACGTTGATGCCGCGTCTTCTGGCTGAACCACCTTTGAACTTACAAACCAACATTTTGATGCAACACCTTTAAGCCAACGAACCATTCTATATTTCAAAGTTCTAGGCGCTTCAGTCTGGAACCGCGCGACCGCTACGATCGCAGGTTCGAATCCTGCTTCGGGCATGGATGCGTGTGATGGGCTTAGGTTAGTTAGGTTTAAGTAGTTCTAAGTTCTAGGGGACTGACGACCTAAGATGTTATGTCCCATAGTGCTCAGTGCCATTTGAACCATTTTTTATATTTTAAAATAAACAGTTTAATTGTATAATTGAGCAACATAGAATAACATCGCCAAAAAATATTGATTTTACCTCTGTGGTCAATAACAAAGGTTTATCAAATATACTGTGGACCGAGTGCGGCGCGCAGATTCGACGTGCCGAATTGGACCGAGCGTTGCAATCGCAAATTCGAGTAGGAACTGCACTCTATGCTGCATGGCACGGATTTATGAGGGCCCGGGCGGTGAAGCATACATAACGCACCGACGAAAACCTTCGAGGAGGTTCAAGGTGATCGTGAATGAGAGAGAGATGGAGACAGCATAAGTGGAATGTTCGAGGGACATGTGTCAATTGGACAGCGCATGAGATAGAGACAGAGACAGAGAGAGAAAGTGTCTGCATAGTTGCTGTATCCG
Source organism: Schistocerca serialis cubense (assembly GCF_023864345.2). Taxonomy (NCBI): domain Eukaryota; kingdom Metazoa; phylum Arthropoda; class Insecta; order Orthoptera; family Acrididae; genus Schistocerca; species Schistocerca serialis. Next base: position 583,991,810 of record NC_064644.1, read on the forward strand.
TGTATAGTGACGAGTATTGAGTTGCCAGGCTATACAAGCTAAATTCTTTTGTTTGTAGTTTTTGATCGTAGCATTGTTGTCGATTATTTGCAGCTTGTGTTCCCTCATTTTCGGCTACTATTCACCAGGAGAAAAAAAAACCGAAATTGATATAATAATAATTAGTGTTGTTTTTCTCAGTGCGAGACAAGACTTCATGTGTTTTGTTCATTAGAATATTTTTCTTTTTTTTTTCAGAGCCCTCGTAGAGGCCTTGCAGAACCACAGGAGGCTACAGAAGGCCACTTTGGGTAATACTGGTATAATGTGATATATCGCACAATTACAACTTGAAAATGCAATTTTTCCTAAATTGTAATGTAACCAATTACTTCCAGTCTGGACTATGAAAGTACCCCTGTAGTATGATAAAGGGCATAGAATGGTAACTAATCAGTATACACTCAAGATCAAAAGAAACTGGTACACCTACGTAATATCGCGTAGGGCCGTCGACAGGACGCAGAAATGCCGCAGTACGACGTGGCATGGACGCGACTAAGTCTGAAGTAGTGCTGGAGGGAACTGACACCATCAATCCTGCAAAGTTGTCCATAGGGCTGGAGATATCTTCTGAACACCACGTTTCAAGGCATCCCAGATACGCTCAATAATGCTCATGTCTGGGGAGTTGGTAGCCGACGGAAGTATTTAAACTTATAAGAGTGTTCCTGGAGTCATTCTGTAGCAATTCTGGACGTGCGGGGTGTGACATTGTCCTGCTGGAATTGCCCAAATCCGTCGGAATGCACAATGGATGCAGGTGATCAGACAGGATGCTTACGTACGTGGCACCTGTCAGAGTCGTGTCTAGATGTATCAGAGGTCCCATATCACTCCGACTGCACACCCCCCACACCATTACAGAGCCTCCACCAGCTTGAACACTCCTATGTTGAGCTATAGTGTCCATGGATTTATGAGGTTGTCTCCGTACCCGTGCACGTCCATCCGCTCGACACAATTTTGAACGACACTCGTCCGACCAGGCAACATGTTTCCAGTCATCAACATTCCAATGCCGATGTTGACGGACCCAGGCGAGGCGTGAAGTCTTGTGTCGTGTAGTTATCAAGGGTACACGAGTGGGCTTTCGACTGCAAAAGTCCACATCGATTAAATCTGCAGAAATTTGCGGAAGGCTTGCACTTCTGTCGCGTTGAACGATTCTCTTCAGTCGTCGTTGGTCCGGTTTTTGCAGGACCTTTTTCCGGCCGCAGCGATGTCGGAGATTTGATGTTTTACCGGATTCCTGATATTCACGGCACACTCGTGAAATGGTCGTAAGGGAAGATCCGCAGTTCATCGCTACGTCGGAGATGCTGTGTCCCATCGCTCGTGCGCCGACTACAACATCACGTTCGAACTCTCTTAAATCTCGATAACCTGCTATTGTAGCAGCAGTAACCGATGCAACAACTGTTCCATACACTTGTTGTCTTATGTAGGCACTGTCGACCGCAGTGCCTTATTCTGTCTGTGTATATATCTCTGTATTTGAATACGCACTCCTATACCAGATTCTTTGGCTCTTTAGCATACACTCTCACCTTTTGTAAACACAATGGACAATTCATTTCACCAATTGGAGAGATATTTCTGGTAGTATTTGTGAGAAAATCAAAGTTGTGTTGAACAAGAAGCTGCTGCTGAATATGTATTTAAAAGCAGTAAGCTCAAATCGAATTCCATGATTGCAAATAATGTAAGTATGAAACTTCTTTGACGTAATTACAGCATCAAGGCGATTATGAATAAATTCATTTAGTTTTTAGTCGTTATAATACCAACTGGACATACCGTGATACTGATATTGTTTTAATTAACATGTTTGTTAATAAGTCACAGCTGCAAAATACTAACGCGAATTCTTTACAGATAATTGGAAAAACTGGTAGAAGCCAACCTCGGGGAAGATCAGTTTGAATTCCGTAGAAATGTTGGAACACGTGAGACAATACTGACCTTACGACTTATCTTAGAAGAAAGATTAACGAAAGGCAAACCTACGTTTCTAGCATTTGAAGACTTAGAGAAAGCTTTTGACAATGTTGACTGGAATACTCTCTTTCAAATTCTGAAGGTGGCCGGGGTAAAATACAGGGAGTAAAAGGCTATTTACAATTTTACAGAAACCAGATGGCAGTTATATGAGTCAAGGGGCATGAAAGGGAAGCAGTGGTTGGGAAGGCAGTGAGACAGGGTTGTAGCCTCTCCCCGATGTTATTCAATCTGTATATTGAGCAAGCAGTCAAAGAAACAAAAGAAAAATTCGAAGTAGGTATCAAAATCCATGGAGAAAATAAAAACTTTGAGGTTCTCCGTTGACATTGTAATTCTGTCAGAGACAGCAAACGACTTGGAAGAGCAGTTGAATGGAATGGACAGTGTCTTGAAAGGAGGATATAAGATGAACATCAATAAAAGCAAAAAGAGGATAATGGAATGTAGTCGAATTAAGTCGGGTGACGCTAAGGGAATTAAATTAGGAATTGAGACACTTCAAGTAGTAAAGAAGTTTTGCTATTTGGAGAGCAAAATAACTGATGATGGTCGAAGTAGAGAGGATATAAAATGTAGACTGGCAATGGCAAAGAGAGCTTTTCTGAAGAAGAGGAATTTGTTAACATCGAGTATAAATTTAAGTGTCAGGAAGTCGTTTGTGAAAGTATTTGTATGGAGTGTAGCCATGCATGAAAGTGAAACGTGGACGATAAATAGTTTGGGCAAGAAGAGACTAGAAGCTTTCGAAATGTGGTGCTACAGAAGAATGCTGAAGATTAGACGGGTAGATCACATAACTAATGAGGAGGTATTGAATAGGATTGGGGAGAAGAGAAGTTTGTGTCACAACTTGATAAGAAGAAGGGATCGGTTGGTGGGACGTGTTCTGAGGCATCAGGGGATTACAAATTCAGCATTGCAGGGCAGCTTGCAGGGTACAAATCGTAGAGGGAGACCAGGAGATGAATACACTAAGCAGATTCAGAAGGATGTAGGTTGCAGTAAGTACTGGGAGATGAAGAAGCTTGCACAGGAAAGAGTAGCATGGCGAGCTGCATCAAACCAGTCTTAAGACTGAAGACCACAACAACGCCAACATGTTTGTTCTTGTTTCAAACCTAGGTATCCTGATATGAAATTACATTCATTTGACGGTGCTGCATTCCTTACCATAAATAGGCTAAGGCGGATTTTCCTCCATATGACCATGCATTTTTCAGTAATTTTTTAACATTTGTGAGTATAAATTTATAGCTTGGAGGATATTGTGAATAAATTTCACGAAACTGTTTTGGCCGCCCAGAAACTCATTTTTTTACCGTAAATCACGTGGGTCATTGTTTCTGAGGTATGTCTATTACCTGGAGTAGCCACCTGAAGCGTACCAGTCACTACCTGATACGTACAGTGGAGACAGCAGAACTGTAAATAGTCTTCCACAAAATTACCGGTCTCCGCGTTTATGCAACACTGTTACGAGAGAACTACGTCAGTTGTCTTCCAGTATTTCCACTCTGGTTCTCTGATCATCTGCGTTACACTTCAGCATAGGCTATACGAACAGTTACGTTCCTAACATTGCGTCTCAGCATTACTTCGACGCCTGTCATAGGGCAGACAGAATATTAGAGAAGTGCTCTAAAATATGTGCAGTTTACTCAACAGATGTGCTGTAAATACCTGGTGAAATCAAGCCTTCAATTCTCATTCCGTACTGCTGCTTTCTGGTGTGTTTCATAATGCTTCTCTTTGTAACGTGATTCCCAGCACCATAAACAACGTGACAGGCTCCTAACGTTTGGTACTATTTTCGTAATTATTTACTATTTTCATCTTTGTTTAGTTTCTACCCCTTCTATTATACGTTGGGTATAAAACATATAGTCCGGAATATATTTCGTACGCCCTTATGGCACGCGACCCAACTAACATCATCTGTCCCAGGTGCGGATGATACAAGTTGGGTTGCCTCTCTTAAAATGTCTCAAATACTTTCTGGGCCACTTTTATTTTGCCCACCCTATATAATAATTCGAATCCCAAAGAAAGCAGGTGTTGACAGATGTGAAAATTACCGAACTACTAGTTTAATAAGTCACGACTCCAAAATACTAACGCGAACTCTTTACAGACGAATAAAAAAACTGATAGAAGCGGACCTCGGGGACGCTCAGTTTGGATTCCGTAGAAATATTGGAACACGTGAGTCAATACTGACCTTACGACTCACCTTAGAAGAAAGATTAAGGAAAGGCAAACCTACGTTCCAAGCATTTCTAGACTTAGAGAAAGCTGTTGACAATGTTGACTGGAATACTCTCTTTCAAATTCTAAAGGTGGCCGGGGTAAAATACACGGAGTGATAGGCTGTTTACAGTGTGTACAGAAACCAGATGGCAGTTATAAGAGTCAAGGGGGATGAAAGGGAAGCAGCGGTTGGGAAGGGAGTGAGACAGGGTTGTAGCCTCTCCCAAATGTTATTCAATCTGTATATTGAGCAAGCAGTAAAGGAAACAAAAGAAAAGTTCGGAGTAGGTACTAAAATCCATGGAGAAGAAATAAAAACTTTGAGGTTCACCGATGACATTGTAATTCTGTCAGAGACAGCAAAGGACTTGGAAGAGCAGTTGAACGGAATGTACAGTGTCTTGAAAGGAGGGTATAAGATGAACATTAACAAATGCAAAACGAGGATAATGGAATGTAGTCGAATTAAGTCGGGTGATGCTGAGGGAATTAGATTAGGAAATGAGACACTTAAAGTAGTAAAGGAGTTTTGCTATTTGGGGAGCAAAGTAACTGATGATGATCGAAGTAGAGAGGATATAAAATGTAGACTGGCAATGGCAAGGAAACCATTTCTGAAGAAGAAAATGGCTGGTTCAAATGTCTGAGCACTATGGGACTTAACATCTGAGGTCATCAGTCCCCTAGAACTTAGAACTACTTAAACCTAACTAACCTAAGGACATCACACACATCTATGCCCGAGGCAGGATTCGAACCTGCGACCGTAGCAGTCGCGCGGTTCCGGACTGAAGCGCTTGGAACCGCTCGGCCACCGCGGCCGGCTTCTGAAGAAGAGAAATTTGTTAAAATCGAGTATAAATTTAAGTGTCAGGAAGTCGTTTCTGAAAGTATTTGTATGGAGTGTGGCCATGTATGGAACTGAAACATGGACGATAAATAGTTTGGACAAGAAGAGAATAGAAGCTTTCGAAATGTGGTGCTACAGAAGAATGCTAAAGATTAGATGGGTAGATCACATAAGTAATGAGGAGGTATTGAATAGGATTGGGGAGAAGAGTTGTGGCACAACTTGACTAGAAGAAGGGATCGGTTGGTAGGACATGTTCTGTGGCGTCAATGGATCACCAGTTTGGTATTGGAGGGCAGCGTGGAGGGTACAAATCACAGTGGGAGACCAAGATTAAGAAGGATGTAGGTTGCAGGAGGTACTGGGAGATGAAGAAGCTTGCACAGGATAGAGTAGCATGGAGAACTGCATCAAACCAGTCTCAGGACTGAAGACCACAACAACAACTACATATTTGTACATAACTACAAAAATGGCTCTGAGCACTATGGGCCTTAACTGCTGAGGTCATGAGTCCCCTACAACTTAGAACTACTTAAACCTAACTAACCTAAGGACATCACACACATCCATTCCCGAGGCAGGATTCGAACCTGCGACCGTAGCGGCAGCGCGGTTCCAGACTGAAGCGCCTATAACCGCTCGGCCACTCCGGCCGGCGTACATAACTCTAGAGTAATATTGTGTGTAGTGCGGGGGTGTTCATTTTAAAAAATTAAGAAACTTCATCATATCACTGCTCTGCTGTACTTAGTTTCTGTGTCTGCAATAGATTTCGGTCATTTTTAGTACCATCCTAAGGTTATCTGTACCAAAACACAATGACACTTCAAAAAGTGCATACAGACATACGGTCATACGATACTCAACTGAAACAGCAGACGCGAATGCCTTTGCTAACAGCACAACATCGCCTGCAGTGCCTCCCCTGGGCTCTAGACTATAGCGTTTGGAACTTAGAGCTGGAAAACCGTGGCATGGTTGGATGAGTCCCGATTTCAGTTGTTAAGGGCAGATGGTAGGGTTCGAGTATGAAGTAGGCCCCACGAAGCCGAGGACGGTGGTTGTCAACAAGACACTGTGCAAACTTGTGGTGGCTCCATAATGGTATGGACTTTATTTACCATGCATTTGCAGTGGTCCAACTTCTAACAACCCTGCCACAACAAAGGTCAAAATTTAATAATGATTGTGGTGTTGCTCATGCTGCTACATATTCCATTTTCGGGCAACAACAAAGATATTATGTGGCAGGTGTCATTAGAGCACAGTTAATAAAGTCATTTCATGTAATAATGAATAAACTACGCACTCATCTTTTCGTGTTTCCCACGGCGGTCTCGTTGTAAAATCATGGCTCAATCGTCGAAAATGTAGGTGGTGATGATTCCAAGCTCGGATGCAAAGAGGCCTAGGTTTTATTCTGCTATATTCAAAAGTTTTGCAGGTGCGTTTCACAAACCATTCTTGAAGATTAAACCTTTCAAAGTTAGCACAATGGTGATGTAAAAAATAATCAGCACTCCGAATTTAAGTTACACTTGTTTTATATTGCTTTTGTTGCAATATCACGTAACACACAAAACATCACTTCACAATACAAAACATACTTGAAAACATCTTCCTCACTGTTAAAGTTCACATTTTATAAGCTGACTACAAAATGCGTCTTTTCATCATGACGTCCAAGACTTGACCTTTTCAAGGTCCGACTCTCTAACAACTAACGAATCGCTTACGCGCCCAAAAATCAAGAGTTACAAGTACGTCAAAGATCATAGTGACAAAAGAAAGAATACACATAGGAATAATATCATTGCAATATAAACATGTCGATGTACCAAACAAAGTACCTCTACATTAATGAAATCAAATCTGAATGTTGTCTCAGAAACATGTTAACTACTTCACAGAAACACAGTAGAATATTGCTGGTATCGAGAGGTTCAGGTGAGGTACCGTAATGGTTACGTAATTCAAGTACCATTACAAACTGAACCGACCAGTGCCTGGAAGTAGTTATGTTGGGCTACTTGGAGACCATTTCCATTCATTCAGTGACTTTATTTCCCCAAGAAACGATGAATTTCTATGGACGATGATGCACCATGTCACTGGGCCAAAACTGTTCACTACTGGTTTGGAGAAGATTGTGGACAAATCGAGCAAATGATTTGGCCACCCATCGAACATTTATGGGACATGATATAAGAACGTAGGCTTCCGCGGCCGGTATCATAGTGATTAAAATTCTTCTCGATGTTACGCCGCGTCATTGCTAAAAAAACTAACAACAATAATAAACTAAAATCTGTAACCTCCCCCTCACTTATCGACCTTAATGACAGTGAAAAATTAAACAGCGTGTACCTAATGGAAATTTTGGAAAAGCAATCGTCACCGAAGTTAATTTGTTGGTAAAGAGGGAGGAAAGGGTTACATCTAAATGAAAGGAAAAATGCAAATGAAACTGGTGGAAATTAATTTTGAAAAGGGGTAAAGTTAATAAAGAAAGTAAATGTGCGGCCGTTACGTTAACAATTAACTAGCGGTAATTAGCTATTTGAGATTTGGGGGAAATTACGGTCGCCAGTCCTAAGGACAATTACTATAGTAACTGAAAAAGACAGGTTATTACACATATAATTAGCACTAGAAGCGTGGCAACTGAAGGTTGACACGTGTAGTGTGAAAACTGAAAGTTTGTCAGAAGTAATAAATTTCGCTACACTCTGACTTAATTTAGCAAAAGAATTAATAAAACCGGAAAATCGAAAGTTAATTTAATGACTGAAGTTAATAGTGAGCTTTCTTTCTGAAACACATCGAAATTCAGTAAAAATACGGTTAGTCTTGGACTACCTGAACAATCATTTCAAAAGCTACTTGAATCTACGCAATTTAGAAATAAGAGATTTAACTTTGAACTTGAATTAAATGATTCTGAACTATTAACAATAGTAAAATTTAGTACGTACCAAGCTGAGCTGTAGTCACAGGTAAGCTAAAATATGGTAACAAAACTCGCACTCATAATTTGTGCGTGTGTAATCTAAATATTGTAGCCAGCTATGAATACTTTAACTGAACTTTGAAATTAAAGAAGTGAAATAGAATAATACTGCTTAAATGCTGGCGTTTGAATTTCAACGACACTCGGGTTCATTCCGGAAAAGGAAGGGACCCTGCTTGGTAATGCAATTGGGACAATGAGCAACAAAGGTTCATGCTACGTTGCTGTAATTTTGTGATTCGAACAGTTTGAAAAGATGAGGTCTGCCATACAGTTCTATAACTTTACGTGCTTCCAGTCTTCCTTGTTGCTTGATTGAAGGTTTGAAGCCGTCGATCGAGTAGGTGGCGACAGTCACTCATTGTCGGCCGTCGCTGTTGCAGAAGCTGGATGTTGGCGCGCCTTCTTCTCGACACGGTCACCAGGCGAAACGGGCTCCTGATGTGCGCCAGCTAATGCTTCCCGTCCGCGACACCGTGTCATAAACTATCATAGCAAGTAGAGCGCAATTACATGCTTCCCGACTCCGAAAGCGCGGCAACTCGCGGGAGCGTCACACAACACACCTGCTCCACTGCACCATCCCAGCCAGACTCCGTCTGCTCTGCCCGCGCTCCACGCGGCAGAGTTAACACTACCAAAGATCCTAAACACTTTGGTTCTCCACACGACCTATCGATGTAATGGTTCGATAGCATAGTTTCCCTAGGCCAGACCCAGCGTAAAAATACAAATAATCTTTACACAACAAACCAATTATAAAAAAATGGTTCAAATGGCTCTGAGCACTATGGGACTTAACATCTGTGGTCATCAGTCCCCTAGAACTTAGAACTACTTAAACCTAACTAACCTAAGGACATCACACACATCCATGCCCGAGGCAGGATTCGAACCTGCGACCGTAGCGGTCGCGCGGTTCCGGACTGAGCGCCTTAACCGCGAGACCACCGCGGCCGGCCAACCAATTATACATCGACATAAATGCATATATATACAAATAGTAAAACAATTACAATATACAAAGACACAGAAACGTCATATATTCAGGTAGCAAAATAAGGAAAAAAAATTATAGTACAGTAGACGGAAATACGAGGATATGCATTTCCGGCGTTACAAACCGACGTTTCGGCCGAATTGCAACGGCCTTCCTCAGGGCACGACTGGTTTTGCATGGGGATAGGTGCTTTTATTTATTACAGACTATCGATGTCTGACGTCACTGTTGTAAAACTTTTAATTGGCCGCCGGCCGAAGTGGCCGTGCGGTTCAAGGCGCTGCAGTCTGGAACCGCAAGACCGCTACGGTCGCAGGTTCGAATCCTGCCTCGGGCATGGATGTTTGTGATGTCCTTAGGTTAGTTAGGTTTAACTAGTTCTAAGTTCTAGGGGACTAATGACCTCAGCAGTTGAGTCCCATAGTGCTCAGAGCCATTTGAACCATTTTTAATTGGCCCTCTAATATGATTGGTTGGTAATGACGTAAGGAAAGATGGAAGGAAAGGTGTTTACGAACTACTGTGTGAGTGCGGTGCTACCTACATAGGAGAAACAGGGAGACCTGTCAGCTTACGAGTAGCAGAACACGAGCGCTACGTACGATTACAACAGCATAATAAATCGGAGATAGCGGAACACCACCGTGACTGTGGACAACCTATCAGGTTCCAGGAAGCCCGAGTACAGGCGAAAGAATCGTCGACGCGAGAACGAAAAATACGCGAGGCGATCGAAATTATTAAGCAGCGTGACAACATCA